>NC_085954.1:12417500-13167500 GCF_963556715.1 Cydia fagiglandana | reverse complement strand
CTAACCTAACCTAACCTAACCTAACCTAACCTAACCTAACCACTAACCCTAACCTAACCTAACCTAACCTAACCTAACCTAACCTAACCTAACCTAACCTAACCTAACCTAACCTAACCTAACCTAACCTAACCTAACCTAACCTAACCTAACCTAACCTAACCTAACCTAACCTAACCTAACCTAACCTAACCTAACCAACCTAACCTAACCTAACCTAACCTAACCTAACCTAACCTAACCTAACCTAACCTAACCTAACCTAACCTAACCTAACCTAACCTAACCTAACCTAACCTAACCTAACCTAACCTAACCTAACCTAACCTAACCTAACCTAACCTAACCTAACCTAACCTAACCTAACCTAACCTAACCTAACCTAACCTAACCTAACCTAACCTAACCTAACCTAACCTAACCTAACCTAACCTAACCTAACCTAACCTAACCTAACCTAACCTAACCTAACCTAACCTAACCTAACCTAACCTAACCTAACCTAACCTAACCTAACCTAACCTAACCTAACCTAACCTAACCTAACCTAACCTAACCTAACCTAACCTAACCTAACCTAACCTAACCTAACCTAACCTAACCTAACCTAACCTAACCTAACCTAACCTAACCTAACCTAACCTAACCTAACCTAACCTAACCTAACCTAACCTAACCTAACCTAACCTAACCTAACCTAACCTAACCTAACCTAACCTAACCTAACCTAACCTAACCTAACCTAACCTAACCTAACCTAACCTAACCTAACCTAACCTAACCTAACCTAACCTAACCTAACCTAACCTAACCTAACCTAACCTAACCTAACCTAACCTAACCTAACCTAACCTAACCTAACCTAACCTAACCTAACCTAACCTAACCTAACCTAACCTAACCTAACCTAACCTAACCTAACCTAACCTAACCTAACCTAACCTAACCTAACCTAACCTAACCTAACCTAACCTAACCTAACCTAACCTAACCTAACCTAACCTAACCTAACCTAACCTAACCTAACCTAACCTAACCTAACCTAACCTAACCTAACCTAACCTAACCTAACCTAACCTAACCTAACCTAACCTAACCTAACCTAACCTAACCTAACCTAACCTAACCTAACCTAACCTAACCTAACCTAACCTAACCTAACCTAACCTAACCTAACCTAACCTAACCTAACCTAACCTAACCTAACCTAACCTAACCTAACCTAACCTAACCTAACCTAACCTAACCTAACCTAACCTAACCTAACCTAACCTAACCTAACCTAACCTAACCTAACCTAACCTAACCTAACCTAACCTAACCTAACCTAACCTAACCTAACCTAACCTAACCTAACCTAACCTAACCTAACCTAACCTAACCTAACCTAACCTAACCTAACCTAACCTAACCTAACCTAACCTAACCTAACCTAACCTAACCTAACCTAACCTAACCTAACCTAACCTAACCTAACCTAACCTAACCTAACCTAACCTAACCTAACCTAACCTAACCTAACCTAACCTAACCTAACCTAACCTAACCTAACCTAACCTAACCTAACCTAACCTAACCTAACCTAACCTAACCTAACCTAACCTAACCTAACCTAACCTAACCTAACCTAACCTAACCTAACCTAACCTAACCTAACCTAACCTAACCTAACCTAACCTAACCTAACCTAACCTAACCTAACCTAACCTAACCTAACCTAACCTAACCTAACCTAACCTAACCTAACCTAACCTAACCTAACCTAACCTAACCTAACCTAACCTAACCTAACCTAACCTAACCTAACCTAACCTAACCTAACCTAACCTAACCTAACCTAACCTAACCTAACCTAACCTAACCTAACCTAACCTAACCTAACCTAACCTAACCTAACCTAACCTAACCTAACCTAACCTAACCTAACCTAACCTAACCTAACCTAACCTAACCTAACCTAACCTAACCTAACCTAACCTAACCTAACCTAACCTAACCTAACCTAACCTAACCTAACCTAACCTAACCTAACCTAACCTAACCTAACCTAACCTAACCTAACCTAACCTAACCTAACCTAACCTAACCTAACCTAACCTAACCTAACCTAACCTAACCTAACCTAACCTAACCTAACCTAACCTAACCTAACCTAACCTAACCTAACCTAACCTAACCTAACCTAACCTAACCTAACCTAACCTAACCTAACCTAACCTAACCTAACCTAACCTAACCTAACCTAACCAGTCACGTGCCACCGGGCGTTGTAGCAACATCGTTTTCGCAAAGCTCCGCTCTTAAAAATTCGTGGACGTGGCAATTTTAGCCCGATTGGCTCCAAACAAAAACCAGTGTGTGCGGGACAGTGCGCGCCATCCGAAGGATTGCAGTGTGTAAGTGGCGGACGCCCCAAAAAACCGCTAAGTGTTAAAAACAGTGAAAAGTGAGGTTAAGTTGAAGCAAAACGCTATTTGCAGTGCGACAGGAGGTCGCAACACACGAGTGCAATACACCGTTGGAAGCGTCGCATTAAGCTCTACACGCCGACACCCTCAGCGCCGCAATACAACTACCGGCTGAAGTACAATCGCCAGAAAAACAAAAACCACGTGGCGGCGTGGTCATAGATCCGGACGCGAGCGGCATTTTTTGACAACGTGGGACGAAGCGGCACACCATCTGGACCTAAACGGTATTTAAAACAGATTTTTTGGACAATTAGTTTTGGAAATATTTCATTTTAAAAACTCAAACTTTAAGAGTGAATAGTGAGAAAAGTTCAGGCAGACCCTATATTTTTTATTGAAGAATCTGCTGCGCGCTCGACCAAGGAACACACTCACGAAGTCACAGATTTTTGGACAATTTTTGGACCACTTTAAGGACACTTTAGTGAAAATTTTTATTTTTTGAGTTTTCCAAAAAATTTTGTATTAGAATAATTAAACTTAGTTTAGAATAAGATAGTTTTATATTTAAGATATTTTATGACGTTTTTTTGCTTGATTTTATCTTGTACGGTTCTCGAGATATTAAATTTTTTGTGAAATATAGCAAAAATTCAAAAATAAATAGAAAATAATACTTTTTGGCATTGTATTTGACTTCATAGCACCCCTTTCGACTTAAATAAGCCCAAGGACCAGGTTCCTAAGTCTTAAAACAAAAATTTTGAAAAAACCGGTATTTTTCAGGTAAAATTCAAAATTAAATATCTCGTGAACCCTGTGTCTCAGGAACACCGGAGAAACGGAAAAATTGTGTAAATATAAGTACCTGTAGACCCCAAGTTTAAAAACGACAAAATTCCAAAAAATTTTGGAAAAAATCTTGAAGGTCGAAAATTGTATTCGGACCACTTGCAGACTAAGGCCAAGGTCAAGCCGAACTGCCCAGAGAAAACCGCAGTCCTCTAGGACGCATAGGACCTGAGATATTAAAATTTAAAACCCGACTTTGACAGTTCGGCCGCCATCTTGGTTTTCTTGAATTTGACGTAGCGGGACAACCGTTTGTCGTAGCGACTTGGGGATTTCGATTTAGGCCTTAGAGGGACAAAATACACCCACCCCCCACCATCCAGACCGAATCCGAGACGTCAAATTCTGGACGTCTGGAAGTGATCCAAATAGGTAGAGAGGGTCATACTTCCCCGAAACAGTGGAGATCCCGTCGTTCTGGGACCACCAGAAGCGGCGCAAATTCAATTTGAAATTGAACTTTGACAGTTGCGCCGCCATATTGGAAAATTTCAAACAGCCGTAACTTCCAAACGGTAGGTCGTAGAGAGACGGGGTTTGGACTGGAAATAAGGGAGGAGTCTGACCTTCACGAAAACCGAGGTTCGGAAAAACTTCGGGACTTTTCGGGTGCTGAAAATTCGGGCCCCTACTTGAGCCAACTGACCATCTCGGAAGATAGCTCTCGCGGAGCTGAGGACAGCAGCCCAAACCGCAGGTTCGTAGGCCCAGTAGTTCCGGAGATACGACAGCTTCCGGTAAACCGATCTTTTACCGATTCGGATATCGGTAAAACTAGAGGCGCCATAGCTCTGGAGCCCCTGGACATAACCAGGCCGAGTTTGGGTTCGTTGGAAAGGGCTCGGGGAGAGCTATCAGCTGGTGCAGAGAAAACGGCTCTACATAGAGCCTAAATTTCGTTCACCTGTATAAGCTCAGGGAAACCGGGTTTTCGGCTCCTGAAAGCGCAGACGGACTCTGCCTATCCTAGATATTAAGATACTTCTGCCTCCCCTGTACAGAGGCACTCTTTACGGCTCTATATAGAGCATAAAAATAGAAATAGTAAACTGACAGAGTCTGCGACTCAATACTTACTTATATTAAACTTACAGTACACCGGCACTATAGTCGTCAGACCAACTCTACATAGAGTCGATATTTTATTTTATTCTTGTGTATCTACATTTACAATATTTGTGTTTATTTCAAACCCTATTTGACTGCAACCCCCCCTTTACAGGGGTTCAGATAAAGAACAACTTCCATGGCAATGTTTAGGACTCCCATGAAGGGCAAAGTAGACCTGGAAACAAAAATGTCGTCACCGCCAAAGACGCAGGAGGAGGGCACCTCACACCAAACACCGACGGCCGCTGGGCTCACGGAAGAGGTACCTGCCCCAAACGTAAGACGCAGTATCGGAGAGTGGGAGCAGGGAAAGAGCCATATTCCCATACCCCCCAAAACCACTCCAACCACAGTAACGAAGCGGGCAGGTCCTGCGGAGCGGGCGAAGCTGGACAGCACCTTCCGGCTTTCACCAAGCCCATCGACGGGAGGGGCCGCAGGTGCTGATGCGACATCAAAGCCAGCCGCCGCGGCCCTCCCAGCGCCGACCATGGCTACAAATAGCGCACAAAAACAGTCACAGGCTGGCCCCCCGAAGATCAAACCAGCCATGTTCCCAAAAACCGCGGAGGCCAGACGACTGCTGGAAACAGCAAAGAGTCAAATGGACAAGTCTGGAAACATAAAAAGGGAAATAAAAGCCTCAGTAAATGAAATAATAGAAAAATTATACAGGCTTGTGAAGGAAGTGGAACAGGAGAAGAAACGCTTGGAGAAACCACAACCCTGTTCTACTGAACAGACCTCCAAAAACTCGGCTGGAGCGGACACTGACACCTTCCTGTTAAAGCTCGAAGAACAAACCAAGCTCATAGAAGAGAACGGCAGGAAAATGGAAGAGCTGAGAGCCTCGATGGAGACCCAAAAGGAGACCATAGAAAGGATGGCGACGACCGCGACATACGCGAGCGTAGCGGCGGCGTCCCCAAAGACGACGCAGGGTGCGGCCTCGACCTCAAGAAGAGGCACACTGCACTCAGTGGTCGTAACCTCCACGGACGAACTCGAAACGGGAGACGAGGTCCTAAACAAAATAAGAAAAGCAGTAGACGCAAAGGACGGCTGGATAAAGGTGGAGAGGGTCAGGAAGGCGAAGGACAGGAAAGTTATTATGGGGTTGGAGACTATAGAAGAGAGAGAAAAGATAAAAGAAAGGTTAAGGAAAGAGGGAACGAACCTAGTCGTCGAGGACGCGCAAAACAAGGACCCGCTTCTGATCCTGAAGAGCGTCCTTTCTATAAACTCTGATGAGGATATAGAGAGGGCTCTAAGAAACCAGAATAAGGGCATCTTCCGCGACCTCGACATAAAGGACAGTAAGGTAGAGATCAAATACAGGAGAAGGACGCGGAACCCGCACACCTGTCATGTCGTAATATGCGTCTCACCAAAAATCTGGAAAAGGGCAATGGAGGTGGGAACCGTCCACGTGGACCTTCAAAGAGTAAGGGTCGAAGACCAGACACCGCTAGTGCAGTGTACGCGCTGCCTGGGCTATGGCCACGGCAGGCGGTTCTGCACTGCACCGGCGGACTTATGCAGCCACTGCGGTGGTCCCCACCTGCGCAACGAATGTGAAGACTACATCGCGAAGTTGCCGCCGAAGTGTAGGAATTGTGTGAGGGCCGACATAGACGACACCGAACACAATTCCTTCAGTTCGGCTTGCCCGACGCGGAAGAAGTGGGACGACATAGCGAGGTCGAGCGTGTCATACTGTTAAAGGCACCCCAAAGACCCACTGCCAAGAACTTACGAGCTTGGACCACTCTGTCAAAAATATTAGACCATACCTTCAAAAATTGCAGTTAATTACGAGTAATAGATATTTTACAACAAACAGACAAAGCACAGTTAATGCAAACTGGGATCAGTTTCTTGGAAAACTGAACCAGGTTTTGTTGAACACACAAGTGATACACAAAAAAGAATACAAATGCAAAGCACAAAACATGACATGGTGGTCTATTGAACTCGATCAAATGGAGAAACTCGTAAACCGCATCTGCGACACAGTGGTGGGGAGAACTGCGACTTATTTAGCCATAGAAAAGAAAACGATTACATGTATACTGATAAATAAAAATGAAAATAGGTATTAAAAGTATGCTTGTTAAATATAATGGGTATATTTTAAAATAAGCATACAACATTAAGTAAAGTAATAACATAAATAACAATAGCCGAATTAAGCACAACTTGTACTGTTAGAAAAATGTAATAGATTGATGTCCCTGTTTCCTGCGCCAATGTAATGCGCCATTAATGTGCCTTAGTCCAGTTAAGTGCAGTGCGCCAACTCGTTGCGCCATTTGTGTGATACCCTAAGTATAAGAGCGTAGGCCTATAGTTTTTAAATACCTATAAGAAACCAGCATTGTAAATTGGGAAATAAAAATCAAAAGTTGTTTTTTATTAAAGTTACAACCCCAAAATAAGTAGTAGAGTAGTTGTAGC
The DNA here is from genome assembly GCF_963556715.1 of Cydia fagiglandana. Lineage (NCBI taxonomy): Eukaryota > Metazoa > Arthropoda > Insecta > Lepidoptera > Tortricidae > Cydia > Cydia fagiglandana. The sequence continues at coordinate 13,160,670 of NC_085954.1, read as the reverse complement.
AAGGAACTCCCACCTTGAAAAGATATGAAAGGCGATGAAAGACAGAAAGACAAAGTATGTGGAATGAAAGTACGAGAGGCATGAAAAGCGAGAACTGGTATGTAAGAGTAAAACAGACGAACACAGGCTCCGATCATGTTGGAGGTAGAAGACGTAATAATAAAAAAAAAAAAAAAAAAAAACCTAACCTAACCTAACCTAACCTAACCTAACCTAACCTAACCTAACCTAACCTAACCTAACCTAACCTAACCTAACTCAAAACCTAACCAAACCTAACCTAACTCAAAACCTAACCTAACTCAAAACCTAACCTAACTCAAAACCTAACCTAACTCAAAACCTAACCTAACTCAAAACCTAACCTAACTCAAAACCTAACCTAACTCAAAACCTAACCTAACTCAAAACCTAACCTAACTCAAAACCTAACCTAACTCAAAACCTAACCTAACTCAAAACCTAACCTAACTCAAAACCTAACCTAACTCAAAACCTAACCTAACTCAAAACCTAACCTAACTCAAAACCTAACCTAACTCAAAACCTAACCTAACTCAAAACCTAACCTAACTCAAAACCTAACCTAACTCAAAACCTAAACTAACTCCGAACCTTACCTAACCTATGTTTTGTCCAAACGACCAGGGAGTTTGTGGAAAAATTTTAATACCGCGATCTATCTCCGATAATTTATTGGTGAGCGCCATCTATCGGCCTCATATGATAAGATTTGATACCTATGTTTTTGTTATTTTCTTTTTACTTACTAGTCATTACTTGATTGTATATTTTTTTTTGTTTTTTTTTACATAACAGCCTTAAAATTATTCCTATTATCGCTATAATGTTAATATTCATTGACCGAGCACCAGCGAAGGTTTCCTTTTCAGCTTGGGCAAAAAATAATTTCCTTAAAACGGATGTCTGCGATCGCATTTTCTGACAAGTTTTTGGGAATCAAATAGGTAAGGGTGGAATTTCACCTGTCCCCCAAAGTCTTTCAAACCAGCCTGTAATCAGTATCTTATTTATGGAAATCGGGCCAGTCGGATTACGTAAAATATTATATCAAACGGTATCTAAGATTGCATGGGGCCTTTTAAATTCGTATTTCTGTTCGCTGCTGCTAGTAGCTATGTGCGAAGTTGGTGGCGAGGGAAATAAAAGAGGAGCCAACGTTGTTTAAAACGACGACATTTTCATGCTAATTGGCTGCTGCCGTATTTGATATAGAGGTATATTGTGTAGGGGAATTAGTTACATATATTGTGGAAGATGTGTACAGTCAAAGAATAAATCGTGCCCCTAAGTTGGACAGCTGAACTTTTGACAAACCAGTATTCTTATGCACATAATTATTAAGTAAAATTTTTGGAGACTAACGCCATCTATCAACGCTGCAGGGTACTAATTTCGTTTCCCTATTCGCCACTAGAGGGCAGTACGGGTTTCAGAATTTTATGAAACCGAGAAGTTTAGTGCTGAGAAGGCTCTTGCTCAAATTGCATCACACAACACAAAATTATGACACCTATATACTAACATGGTTTACGTGTTTTATATACCTGATTACGGCGAAGTTCACAAAGGAGGGTTATGTATTTGGTCTGAATTATGTTATATTCGTCCCTAAAGTTGTCTCCTAAACAAATTTAACACATTCAACACCAAGAACCCGACTGTCGGGTACACTGTTCGTAGCGACTACGCGCTACATACGGCGAAACCGTGGCTACGCGCTACGAGCGTAACCCGTAGCACTTAGTGCTAATGAATGTGTTAATGTCGTAATTGAGTTGGCTGTTCGAAGTATTTTACAGATGACGAGAGCATATCTTTTTATTTTATGGCCTCGAGAACCTCGACACTGGTAAAACGTATGGTGGCGCAAAACCTTGACAGTTGTCAACCCCATTACTAAAGACGTAATTCATATCAGTTTCGAATTGAGACTTGTGCAGAGTTCCTCAGGTTCTTCATCATTTAGTAAGTCCATGTCCTAGACAGATGCGTGTTTCAGATTATATTTCATTTGGCGATAAATGGCTGGGTGGAGGTGGAGGGTCAAAAAACAAAAGGCAATTTGCTGTGTAATAATTATATTTATTATCCTCTAAGTTATCATTATCATTAGGCTTAACGTACTCGTTCGTGCGTCCCTGTCACTCGTCTCTGTCGCTCTCAGTCTCGCATATATGCTATAATTTACAGTTGAGCGGCCCCCGAGGCCTCCGCCGGCCTGTCGGCCTCGTCACGTGGGATTCGGTACAAAATGTAAGAATCAGCGGACAGCGGCGCTCGATACGATACGACCTTTATTTAGAGTCGGGCCAAGCTATCTCTGCATGGCATTTGTAACGACGTGTGGTATAATGTCATCATTAATGTCAAATTTCTTTGAAAATATGTGCCGTTCCACGCCTAAAGGGTCCTTACGTCCTCTCTTTGTTCTATACAAGTGTGCAAAGTTGGCTTAGACGGACCCTATCAATAATCAATTTACAGATATCATCAACATAATATCGTATCGAACAGCTGCTTTACAGTTCCACAAATCAACTATTGATGCTCTATTTGATCTTATGCGTGTTGTATGTCCAAATTTTTTTATATGCTTGTAACAAATTCGTTTAAATATTTTTTATTTTTACATTTTAGTAAAAATGCATTCGATCAAATAAAATACTACCCGTGCCGTTCCGCCAGAACTGGTATTAAATAAATATTAGTCCCTTAACTATTTCATTGACCGGGGACTGTCATGTCAGACTTTTACTATAAGAACGGGCCAACATTGGCCAGAAAAAGCCAATCAAATCAGCAAAAATCTGATATTTTATACATCCTAATTCGGGTCCAATTTAACCCATGCAACGACCCTCGTGGACGCAATTTCATACTAAATCTAGGTATTTAAAAAAATCAACAATCTCCCGGGATATGTTTTTGCCATCGTTAACTGCCCAGACAGCGAGGGGTTAAGGGACTAATATATTAGTGTAATACCGTTGTAAACCGGCCCCTATTCGTTTGCCGTCCGCTCGGACCGGGTCGGGGGGTGGGCCTCCCGTCACTTGGTGTGTGCGAGGCCGCCACTCTTGGCCTCGGGTCACTTGGAGTGCGTGAGGCCGGCGCGCTTGGCCTCCAGCTCGTAGATGAGCAGCCGCCACATCTTCACCACGAACACCTCCGCCTCCTCGTCCAGCACCTGCCATTATACATGCATTAATATCAACACTAGGAAATATTACACATAGACATAGACATAGACATCCTTTATTGGTAATGGTAAATTACAGGTCACAATTTACATATTATTCAATTATTATAACTAAGACATTATTTACATATAATTTATTTGTTAATTACAGTCACAACTTATAAAGATAATAGATTGCAATTATTTATATATCATTTAATTGTTATAATTTAATATTCATACACATTATTGAATGTTATTTCTTTATGTTCAATAAATTCTTTATAACTGTAGAAACATTTTTCAATAAGCCATATTTTTAATTTATATTTAAAACTTGGATCGCTTACAGCCTCTGTTATAAGTTTTGGCAACTTATTATAGACTACAGGTGCTGTAATATGGATAGTCTTTGCCGTCTTTTTGAGTGTGTGAGGGATGGTCTTTATTTTGTGCGCATTTCGAGTGACCCAGGCATTTCCGTCACCTCGTCTCCCATACAGTTCTAAGTTCTCTCTCGCATAGACCGCCGCCTGAAATATTAGAAGTGAAGGTAATGTAAGTATGCCTAGTTCTATAAAATAGGGCTTGGCGCTGTCGTCGTGCTTAGCGCGTGCCAGGGTTCGCACAGCGCGCTTCTGCAAGCGGAACACGCGTTCCCATTCAGCAGCTCGGCCCCAGAACTCCAGCCCGTATTGCATTAGGGCTTGTATACTCGCGAAGTAACACGACCGCACTGCTTGACATTGTAATGTTTGGCTTAGCCTCGCCAGCGCAAAGCAAGCCTTGCTCAGCTTGCCACATACCGCACTGATATGAGGTTCCCACGTAAGGCCTTGGTCGAGCTGGAACCCCAGGAATGTGGTAGTTGAAACTTGTTGGATGCTAGTGCCTTGCTGATTTATATTAAGTGTACGGCGTTGTCTGCCCGATAAGTCAAATTGCATGAACTGCGTTTTAGTCAAGTTCAATAGCAGTCCGTTCAAACGGCACCAATCTAAAATATGTTGTGCGGTTGTATTCAATTTAGATTCCAGCTCGTCCAGGCTCTCGGCTGTGACAACGGCCGCCACGTCGTCCGCGTACATAAAGACTTCGCCAACCTTTACGGTGTTTGGGAGGTCGTTCAGCATGAGTGAAAACGCCAGGTTAGATAAAGACGAGCCTTGGGGAACACCTATTTCCGTGGACAATCCATCCGATTTTAGGTTACCTCCTTGACCCATAACGTATTGTTGTCTCTCATGCAGGAATTCCACCATGAAATGTAAAGCCTGTCCTCGTATGCCATAGTTATGTAGCTTTTCTGATAAGGCTCCGTGGTCCACCACATCGAAAGCTTTTGAAAGGTCGCAGAAGAGTACCGCAACCTCCCTTTTTTCCTCTCGTGCGGTAAGGATCTGACTTATCACTTCACGGGCCATCATCGAGGTAGATCTCCCTGCACGGTAAGCGTATTGCCTTTCGGATAATTGCCCTGTTTTGTTCAGAAAGGCTGTCATGCGAGATGTTATCCCGTTTTCCAGAATTTTAGCAACCGCTGGTATAATGCAAATTGGTCACATAACCGTTATAACTTCTGCATCATCTGGTCTTTTGTGTTAGTACGTAAATATTCAAGACTAGTGTCAACTGAATGGTCTTTTCAGGTTGAGTCGACCAGCGTGGGCTCGGGCTCGCCGCTGTACTCGATGATCTTGTTGTTGATCCACGGCCGGATCTACATGACTGTACAACTACTAACCATCTGTACGTCATCTAGTATGCGATGCGGGGCGGCGCCGGCTAGAACCTTGCTGCATATGAAGTCGACCAGCGTGGGCTCGGGCTCGCCGATGTACTCGATGATCTTCTTGTTGATCCACGGCCGGATCTTCTTCTCCATTAGCACGTTGTCGATCTGGAAACAGTAACGGTTCGGTATAGGATTCAACTTGTGAGATGTTCAGTTGAAGTAGTGCGGATGTATGTGTGTGTGTGTACCTGCGCGGTGTCCAGCTTGTACTGGAAGAGCTGCTCCTTCTGCGTGGGGATCTTGTCGATGAGGCTCTTGATGTGTTTCCGCTTCTCCTCGGCGGAGGCCCGGTCCTCCCCTCCCTCCCGGCCACCTTCGCCGCCCGCGCCCTTATCCTTATCTTTGTCCTTCTCCTTCTCTTTATCACCCTTTTTGCTCTTCTCCTTGTCCTTTTTGTCTTTACCTGGAAAACAATCGTTAAAGATTAATATTAGAGATATGATAGGAGGGGTAGGTAAAATATTTGAAGGTAAGTAAGTAGTAGGGTTGTGAGTAAGTAGCGTGTGGCGTGTGTGTGTGTGTACGTACCGCGGTGGTGGTGGGGGTGCGAGGGTGGCGGGGGTGGGGGCGGGTCGGGCTCGTCGTCGTCGGGCGCGAAGGCGGCGTGGACGGCGCGCCGCATGCCACCGCCCGCGCCTACTGACCCACTTTCCGCTGCTGTAAGTGTAAACACACATCACGTTAAAAGTTATCCCCTTGTCAAATATCTTTATCTTTTTCCGCTCGGAAGGCGCTCCACAGGCGCGTGTTGCAGGCGGGGCGCGATGAGAGTCGTCTCGTCCGCATCGCGCCTTGCGGACTCAACGCGTTCACAATCCACCCTATTAGTTTTTAATTTAACCGTTTTTTTTTTCATTTGAATCTATCAAATGCTAATTGTAAGTAGCATTTTTAGAGTTCAGTTACAGAATAAATTATTATTTACTCTAAGTAGAGAACTAGCTTTTTGGATGTAATTGTTGCAGCCGATCGTATTACAGGTCATATTATAGAAAAACCAATTATTTTAAGAAATTTTGGTAGGAGCGTAGCGGCCGGCATTACTGTAGCGTGACATCACTTTCGTCCGCATCACTGTCGCAAGTAGCGAAATTCAGTGCGGCGACATCGATTCTGACATTTGCGGCGGGAACGTAGGCGGCGCCTACACCGCGGCAGTATCGCGGCACGGCGGCACCGCCGACCGAATTATTGACCCTAGTATTAAAAATGTGGCCAGCAACGTGGTTTTAGAGTTTCGGTGCGGCAATAATGCGGGCGGCGGGCGCCCGGCGGGCGGCGGGCTACGCGCGGAGGTGAGGTGGGAGCGTGCAGGACGACGGTCCCCGGCCCCGTCGTCCAGTAGCGGCGCGGGGGCGGGGGCGGGGGCGGGCTCCGGCACTCTCCCTGCCCCCGCCCCCGCGCCCGCGCCCCCGCGCACACGCCGCGCGGGGCGGGCGCCCGGCGGGCGGCGGGCTACGCGCGGAGGTGAGGTGGGAGCGTGCAGGACGACGGTCCCCGGCCCCGTCGTCCAGTAGCGGCGCGGGGGCGGGGGCGGGGGCGGGGGCGGGGGCGGGCTCCGGCACTCTCCCTGCCCCCGCCCCCGCGCCCGCGCCCCCGCGCACACGCCGCGCGGGGCGGGCGCCCGGCGGGCGGCGGGCTACGCGCGGAGGTGAGGTGGGAGCGTGCAGGACGACGGTCCCCGGCCCCGTCGTCCAGTAGCGGCGCGGGGGCGGGGGCGGGGGCGGGGGCGGGGGCGGGCTCCGGCACTCTCCCTGCCCCCGCCCCCGCGCCCGCGCCCCCGCGCACACGCCGCGCGGGGCGGGCGCCCGGCGGGCGGCGGGCTACGCGCGGAGGTGAGGTGGGAGCGTGCAGGACGACGGTCCCCGGCCCCGTCGTCCAGTAGCGGCGCGGGGGCGGGGGCGGGGGCGGGGGCGGGGGCGGGCTCCGGCACTCTCCCTGCCCCCGCCCCCGCGCCCGCGCCCCCCGCGCACACGCCGCGCGGGGCGGGCGCCCGGCGGGCGGCGGGCTACGCGCGGAGGTGAGGTGGGAGCGTGCAGGACGACGGTCCCCGGCCCCGTCGTCCAGTAGCGGCGCGGGGGCGGGGGCGGGGGCGGGGGCGGGGGCGGGCTCCGGCACTCTCCCTGCCCCCGCCCCCGCGCCCGCGCCCCCGCGCACACGCCGCGCGGGGCGGGCGCCCGGCGGGCGGCGGGCTACGCGCGGAGGTGAGGTGGGAGCGTGCAGGACGACGGTCCCCGGCCCCGTCGTCCAGTAGCGGCGCGGGGGCGGGGGCGGGGGCGGGGGCGGGGGCGGGCTCCGGCACTCTCCCTGCCCCCGCCCCCGCGCCCGCGCCCCCGCGCACACGCCGCGCGGGGCGGGCGCCCGGCGGGCGGCGGGCTACGCGCGGAGGTGAGGTGGGAGCGTGCAGGACGACGGTCCCCGGCCCCGTCGTCCAGTAGCGGCGCGGGGGCGGGGGCGGGGGCGGGCTCCGGCACTCTCCCTGCCCCCGCCCCCGCGCCCGCGCCCCCGCGCACACGCCGCGCGGGGCGGGCGCCCGGCGGGCGGCGGGCTACGCGCGGAGGTGAGGTGGGAGCGTGCAGGACGACGGTCCCCGGCCCCGTCGTCCAGTAGCGGCGCGGGGGCGGGGGCGGGGGCGGGCTCCGGCACTCTCCCTGCCCCCGCCCCCGCGCCCGCGCCCCCGCGCACACGCCGCGCGGGGCGGGCGCCCGGCGGGCGGCGGGCTACGCGCGGAGGTGAGGTGGGAGCGTGCAGGACGACGGTCCCCGGCCCCGTCGTCCAGTAGCGGCGCGGGGGCGGGGGCGGGGGCGGGGGCGGGGGCGGGCTCCGGCACTCTCCCTGCCCCCGCCCCCGCGCCCGCGCCCCCGCGCACACGCCGCGCGGGGCGGGCGCCCGGCGGGCGGCGGGCTACGCGCGGAGGTGAGGTGGGAGCGTGCAGGACGACGGTCCCCGGCCCCGTCGTCCAGTAGCGGCGCGGGGGCGGGGGCGGGGGCGGGGGCGGGGGCGGGCTCCGGCACTCTCCCTGCCCCCGCCCCCGCGCCCGCGCCCCCGCGCACACGCCGCGCGGGGCGGGCGCCCGGCGGGCGGCGGGCTACGCGCGGAGGTGAGGTGGGAGCGTGCAGGACGACGGTCCCCGGCCCCGTCGTCCAGTAGCGGCGCGGGGGCGGGGGCGGGGGCGGGGGCGGGGGCGGGCTCCGGCACTCTCCCTGCCCCCGCCCCCGCGCCCGCGCCCCCGCGCACACGCCGCGCGGGGCGGGCGCCCGGCGGGCGGCGGGCTACGCGCGGAGGTGAGGTGGGAGCGTGCAGGACGACGGTCCCCGGCCCCGTCGTCCAGTAGCGGCGCGGGGGCGGGGGCGGGGGCGGGGGCGGGGGCGGGCTCCGGCACTCTCCCTGCCCCCGCCCCCGCGCCCGCGCCCCCGCGCACACGCCGCGCGGGGCGGGCGCCCGGCGGGCGGCGGGCTACGCGCGGAGGTGAGGTGGGAGCGTGCAGGACGACGGTCCCCGGCCCCGTCGTCCAGTAGCGGCGCGGGGGCGGGGGCGGGGGCGGGGGCGGGGGCGGGCTCCGGCACTCTCCCTGCCCCCGCCCCCGCGCCCGCGCCCCCGCGCACACGCCGCGCGGGGCGGGCGCCCGGCGGGCGGCGGGCTACGCGCGGAGGTGAGGTGGGAGCGTGCAGGACGACGGTCCCCGGCCCCGTCGTCCAGTAGCGGCGCGGGGGCGGGGGCGGGGGCGGGCTCCGGCACTCTCCCTGCCCCCGCCCCCGCGCCCGCGCCCCCGCGCACACGCCGCGCGGGGCGGGCGCCCGGCGGGCGGCGGGCTACGCGCGGAGGTGAGGTGGGAGCGTGCAGGACGACGGTCCCCGGCCCCGTCGTCCAGTAGCGGCGCGGGGGCGGGGGCGGGGGCGGGGGCGGGGGCGGGCTCCGGCACTCTCCCTGCCCCCGCCCCCGCGCCCGCGCCCCCGCGCACACGCCGCGCGGGGCGGGCGCCCGGCGGGCGGCGGGCTACGCGCGGAGGTGAGGTGGGAGCGTGCAGGACGACGGTCCCCGGCCCCGTCGTCCAGTAGCGGCGCGGGGGCGGGGGCGGGGGCGGGGGCGGGGGCGGGCTCCGGCACTCTCCCTGCCCCCGCCCCCGCGCCCGCGCCCCCGCGCACACGCCGCGCGGGGCGGGCGCCCGGCGGGCGGCGGGCTACGCGCGGAGGTGAGGTGGGAGCGTGCAGGACGACGGTCCCCGGCCCCGTCGTCCAGTAGCGGCGCGGGGGCGGGGGCGGGGGCGGGGGCGGGCTCCGGCACTCTCCCTGCCCCCGCCCCCGCGCCCGCGCCCCCGCGCACACGCCGCGCGGGGCGGGCGCCCGGCGGGCGGCGGGCTACGCGCGGAGGTGAGGTGGGAGCGTGCAGGACGACGGTCCCCGGCCCCGTCGTCCAGTAGCGGCGCGGGGGCGGGGGCGGGGGCGGGCTCCGGCACTCTCCCTGCCCCCGCCCCCGCGCCCGCGCCCCCGCGCACACGCCGCGCGGGGCGGGCGCCCGGCGGGCGGCGGGCTACGCGCGGAGGTGAGGTGGGAGCGTGCAGGACGACGGTCCCCGGCCCCGTCGTCCAGTAGCGGCGCGGGGGCGGGGGCGGGGGCGGGGGCGGGCTCCGGCACTCTCCCTGCCCCCGCCCCCGCGCCCGCGCCCCCGCGCACACGCCGCGCGGGGCGGGCGCCCGGCGGGCGGCGGGCTACGCGCGGAGGTGAGGTGGGAGCGTGCAGGACGACGGTCCCCGGCCCCGTCGTCCAGTAGCGGCGCGGGGGCGGGGGCGGGGGCGGGGGCGGGGGCGGGCTCCGGCACTCTCCCTGCCCCCGCCCCCGCGCCCGCGCCCCCGCGCACACGCCGCGCGGGGCGGGCGCCCGGCGGGCGGCGGGCTACGCGCGGAGGTGAGGTGGGAGCGTGCAGGACGACGGTCCCCGGCCCCGTCGTCCAGTAGCGGCGCGGGGGCGGGGGCGGGGGCGGGGGCGGGGGCGGGCTCCGGCACTCTCCCTGCCCCCGCCCCCGCGCCCGCGCCCCCGCGCACACGCCGCGCGGGGCGGGCGCCCGGCGGGCGGCGGGCTACGCGCGGAGGTGAGGTGGGAGCGTGCAGGACGACGGTCCCCGGCCCCGTCGTCCAGTAGCGGCGCGGGGGCGGGGGCGGGGGCGGGGGCGGGGGCGGGCTCCGGCACTCTCCCTGCCCCCGCCCCCGCGCCCGCGCCCCCGCGCACACGCCGCGCGGGGCGGGCGCCCGGCGGGCGGCGGGCTACGCGCGGAGGTGAGGTGGGAGCGTGCAGGACGACGGTCCCCGGCCCCGTCGTCCAGTAGCGGCGCGGGGGCGGGGGCGGGGGCGGGCTCCGGGCGCGGCGCGCGCTCTCCCTGCCCCCGCCCCCGCGCCCGCGCCCCCGCGCACACGCCGCGCGGGGCGGGCGCCCGGCGGGCGGCGGGCTACGCGCGGAGGTGAGGTGGGAGCGTGCAGGACGACGGTCCCCGGCCCCGTCGTCCAGTAGCGGCGCGGGCGCGGGGGCGGGGGCGGGGGCGGGCTCCGGCACTCTCCCTGCCCCCGCCCCCGCGCCCGCGCCCCCGCGCACACGCCGCGCGGGGCGGGCGCCCGGCGGGCGGCGGGCTACGCGCGGAGGTGAGGTGGGAGCGTGCAGGACGACGGTCCCCGGCCCCGTCGTCCAGTAGCGGCGCGGGGGCGGGGGCGGGGGCGGGGGCGGGCTCCGGCACTCTCCCTGCCCCCGCCCCCGCGCCCGCGCCCCCGCGCACACGCCGCGCGGGGCGGGCGCCCGGCGGGCGGCGGGCTACGCGCGGAGGTGAGGTGGGAGCGTGCAGGACGACGGTCCCCGGCCCCGTCGTCCAGTAGCGGCGCGGGCGCGGGGGCGGGGGCGGGGGCGGGCTCCGGCACTCTCCCTGCCCCCGCCCCCGCGCCCGCGCCCCCCGCGCACACGCCGCGCGGGGCGGGCGCCCGGCGGGCGGCGGGCTACGCGCGGAGGTGAGGTGGGAGCGTGCAGGACGACGGTCCCCGGCCCCGTCGTCCAGTAGCGGCGCGGGCGCGGGGGCGGGGGCGGGGGCGGGCTCCGGCACTCTCCCTGCCCCCGCCCCCGCGCCCGCGCCCCCGCGCACACGCCGCGCGGGGCGGGCGCCCGGCGGGCGGCGGGCTACGCGCGGAGGTGAGGTGGGAGCGTGCAGGACGACGGTCCCCGGCCCCGTCGTCCAGTAGCGGCGCGGGGGCGGGGGCGGGGGCGGGGGCGGGCTCCGGCACTCTCCCTGCCCCCGCCCCCGCGCCCGCGCCCCCGCGCACACGCCGCGCGGGGCGGGCGCCCGGCGGGCGGCGGGCTACGCGCGGAGGTGAGGTGGGAGCGTGCAGGACGACGGTCCCCGGCCCCGTCGTCCAGTAGCGGCGCGGGGGCGGGGGCGGGGGCGGGCTCCGGGCGCGGCGCGCGCTCTCCCTGCCCCCGCCCCCGCGCCCGCGCCCGCGCCCGGAGGACGGAGCCTTCAAACTTTTCTCTTTCTGTCTATACAGAGTGGAAAGATAAGTCGGGCCCTGGAGGGAAACTACCTTAAATCCTTAAGCTGGCTCATTTTACATAAAGGAGACGTTCCTTTATTTTGTAAAGAAACAAAACTGCATTCGAAGTATTTTTCTTTTTTTTCTTCAATTTGGCTTGTCTAAAAATATCTTAAGGTGGTTCGCCTAGGTTACTCAAAACTTAACTCTCGCTAGATGGCACCACTTTTGCAAAATTTCAGATTTTATTTTTTTGTGAAATGGTCTTGGTATTTGTATACTTAAAAGTATGTTTCGCGCACTCTTTAAGTAAATATTGAACTATTAAAATAAACATTGAATACTTCATTGTGCAAAAACCACCTTTTTAATTCGACGGAGTGTTGCTGTCACGCTTTTTCCTACTATTACTCACACATGCAAACAGTGTTTCCGTGATCCTTGTAGTAGACAATTTCACACAACGTAAGTATGTTGCAATAGCGTAACGGTATGTTCGTGGAAATACGTGCAAGAGGATTGGGGTTCAAGACTGGTGCGAGTAGGTAATTTCTTTTTGTTTCTCCTTTGTGTTATCTTACCTTTAAACCAGGGACCGTTACCGGTATTCTGACTACAGGTTATTATTGAGGTATAACCGGTGTAATTTGAATTTGGGTATTTATATCACTTAAGCTCCGAATAGAGGTATTCGAATACCGGTATTCAATAGTGTTATCGGTTTAGCCAATTGACAACAAATACCACTATTTGATAGTTTACTCCTAAAGCTATTACCGGTAATAAGTAAGTCCCAATACCGGTTGTAGTAGTACCGCGATTCGTTCCTTCGCTACTCGTCAAGGACATTGTCCGGCCCGCTTGTAAAGTTGTAAATACTTAAGATTCGGATCTTAGAATGCCCGTTTTCATGTTGCTGGTGAAATTAGCTGTTAGGTGATGATTTTGATGGATAAATATTTAATAGCGTTCATTTGATTCTTTTAATTGTTTTTTTATTGTTGATTTAATTGTATTTTATTATGTATGTAGTTTATAATCTCAAAGATATGAGCGCCGATTAGACGTGCGCGCCGCCGCCATAAGGAGTCCGCGCGCCGCCGCCGCCGCCGGTAGTTTAAAATTCGCGCCGAATATTTTTTTATAAGACAGTATTATGCAGCGTTAAAATATGTAATAGGTTATAGTCCGATAAGAAATAGTTGAAAATTATTGCGGGCGCCACTTCCTACGAGCCCCGATGCATATGTTTTCGTCAGGTGACCCCACTTTTTGAGGTACACGCGTTTGTTCAAAAATAATGTTTTTGTTTAAAAATTACTAATATTTAATGCTTATACTAATGTAATTTAATTTTATATGGTAATACTCTGCAATAACTAAATCCAAATACAAGAAATACCGTTTGTACTGAAAGAAAAAAAATAATGATTTTTTTTTTGACGGGTAGTATTACAACATATGTGAAAAGGGCTATTACCAGAGAAAGCAATAGGGCTCTGCCAATGTACTGAAAATTTTGTTTCGAGCCCATGCATGCAGCAGTGCTGTAAGAGAGGACAATATGATTTGGACAACGTTTTTGAAAACTCCTTTTTTTCAGCAATAAAAGTCTCATGCAATTTTATTATACGATCAAAATAAACTACATTAAACATTGCTATTATGGTTCCCATTACTGGGTCATTATATGTTCATGTGTAAAATTTATTAAAATAAACAAAATTGTTGCGCGGAACTAGACGAAATCATTTGCATCAGGGCTCGTACGTAACTCTCACATTATTGACGTAAAATACTTACTTAAAAATGGCAATAATTACGTACTTACGGAATTTTTCTGGTTATATAATTGAATTTCTGCTATTTTATGTCGCACCAACACCATACTAAGTCATTATTTGTCGTATTACAACGTAATGAACCAAATAGATAAAAAAATATTATTACGGATTTTTTTTCCTGTGCGTTCATCAAGACATCAAGAGACAGACCCGATTTCATTTAAGAAATTTCTTACGAAAATATTGATAAAATTACATGCATTATTGTATACCATTGTTCAGATGTTGCTGCATCCTACGATACCCCGCTAAGTTTGATTTAATGTTAATAAAATGACGCCAATGACTGGTAAAATTTTACCACCTACGAGCTATAAACTTTTTGGAAAAATATAAAAATAATAGGTTTTACTTTAGTTTATAAGTTGACATTATCAGTAAGTGTATTTATAATTAAAATGCAATTATTCTATATTAATTTTAAAAAAACATGATATTGACAAAAAAAACCTCATGCATATAAAGTACTGTATATTCGGCAACGTCCAAAATACTAGACGTCTTTTCATTATGCGGCGTATCTTTTTATTTACACCGAACCTGGCAACATCCAACATATTTGTCATACCCATGTTTTTTTCGAAACTATTATAAATAGATTTTTTTCATGATTTTTCTACAATAAACAACCACATACCTAATAAGATAATAACACCAAAAAAATGATACTAACACAGTTTTTAAGATTTTTTTTTCCCTTGTCGATTTAAGGGTTAAGCATGACTTTTCATTATACGACTTAATATTGAAAAGTTGAAAAATTCCACGCCGCCGCCGTGGATTTTTAGGTGGCGCGCCGTTGCCCAATTATTTTCGACCGGCGCGCACGTCTAGCGCCGCGCCGCCCGATAGGCATTTAGCCGGCGACGGTTCGCCGGTCAAAATTGGTTGGCGGTGGCGGCGAATCGGCGGCGTAGCCTTGAAAACTTGGTTTATGCGAAGATAATTCAAACCTTTTAATTTCAAGGATTATTTATTGAATTATGGTAGGAAAAAAGTTTTTCATGCCATGAACTGTAGATAAGCAGCACAATGAACATCTTTATATTGTGAGGTTACTGTTAATTGAATCTATCACTAATTCACTACACCTTATAAAACAAAGTCCCCCGCCGCGTCTGTCTGTAACTATATGAATGTATGTTCACGATGAACTCAAAACCTACTCAACTGATTTTCATGCGGATTTCAGCTATCAATAGAAAGATTTTTGAGGAAGCTTTAGTTTAGGTGTACAATTTGTTAAGGTTTTGTGTTATCCGTGCGAAGTCAGTGCGGGTAGCTATAGTCAAATATAATAGTTATTTAGGGTTATGTACGTATCGCCAGGAGAGGTGAATGATTACACACACTGCTCGCACAGAGTACCTACTAATCGCAAAAATAGTATGAATGAATCAATGAGTGAATGCGACTTAAACGTACGATATTAAAAGCCTATAAAAAAAACCTTCAAGAAACTTTTTTACAGTTGATAGAGTCTGGCTAGCCAAAATTTGTTGACAGATATTTCGTTGTTGTATCACCAATTGTCTATGATTTAAAAAAAAGCTAAAAGTTAGTTGACAATTTATGTCATTCATTCAAATTATTTGCGGTTTATAAGGGGTTTCTTTTAAATAATATTAATAATTTCTATACTGAGTGAGGTTCGCAAACTATTATTCAAGCTCGTAAATAATTACGACAATGTGCGAAGTCGACGTGTAGCGTTGTATAACGAAAAACTGCAATGTTTACAACTCCTAACCAAATGTAAACAAATTAGGAGGTTGGTGCTCTATAAATATTTTGATACTTTAAGTACTAGTTCTAACATTTGCCTATTACTTTGATTAACTACGTGAATTTATTAATGCCTGAATCCCATAAATAGGACAAATGTATAAAGAAACGGATAAACTAAAAGTCCTGAAAAATATCTATAAAATCTAAATATTGGAACGTAAACATATGTGTTTGTCGTTGACTGCACTTTAAATAATGGTAGAAATTATGTGAGCTGACTTAGAGTGCACGTAAACGTTTATTTAACTTATTTCCTTAGGTACCTTACTTGTACACAGAATATCAAAAATACTATCTAGTATCAAAACTATAATTCCTAGTACACAAAGTGTGACCAGCCCAAGATTTTATGAATTTCCCGCCAAAAATGTAGGTAAAATTTCAGTAGCCAGACTATATCAACTTGATATTGGTACGAAATACGGAACCCTAAAAAGAATATTAATTTCAAAATCTCACTGTCATTACATGATTTTGTTGTTGTGTGCGTGACTTCAACTATCGTGCTCATACCTTTACATGCAATTGTTGAGGATATGTTCTGGAATAGACGTAGTAGGTTAGGCTCCATATCACCTATTTCTTATTCATTGACATTGCCTGGCCACCGAATCGCTAACTACTGCCACATGTTTAGCTTAAGCATAGACAAGAGAAAGCATGCAGTCTAATATATATTAGCCAAAAAATTTATATATCCGAACTTAATATAAGGTGCTAACAAATTAGCTACCAATATTTTTACAGCTGATAATACTCGACTCCTGGAATATATTTAAATATGAAACATTTAGGTTTTATGTTTTTTTGAGAAAATTGGAAAACAAATTTGCTACGTAAAAACACCCTGTTAATGAGATAATTAAATTAGTCCTCTTTTTAACTGGCCACTTCACGTTGATAAATGAAATGACACGTTGATGATAATGACATTTAACACAAACAATTGTTGACAAAACAGAAAGTGTTAAACATCTTGTCAGTTAAATCATAGACAAATATAGTAAGCATAGAGTGCTCACTCCGTACATCAGTTTTGGTACCAAAAAGACTATTATTTTCGTAGTTGACATTTAGCATCGAGTAGCGGGATTATCAGTACCGCTACTTGATACTAGATGTCTCAAATGTCGCGACTCACGAAAATTGTATTGAACAACTATTTACAACTAATATTAAAGCAGAAGGAGTTGAAAATAAGTTCCAGTTAATCCTTGTTTAATATTCGCTGAAAGTTGTTGAGCATTAGACATTTCGGTCGGTGCAACATCTATTGTCAAGTAGCAGTACTGATAATTCCGTTACTCGATACTAGATGTTGACTACGAAAAGAATAGTATTTTTGGTACCAAAACTGATGTATGGAGTGAGCATGAGCACTCTATGTATTTTTTCTTTATGTGGTTAAATGCACGTAATGATTATTTTTAATTAATTTTTTTAATATAATTCTAATTTATTTTTTTGTTCGGTAAATAAAACAAAAATATGATATGAAAAGTTTTCTTGATTTCTATTTAAAGTTAATTGTTTTTGTATAATAAAGTACCATCTCTTAAAATATCGGTACCTAATTTGTTAGCACCTTATATAAAAGCAATAAATTCCCGATCAAACTAATCTGCATAGCATTTGCAACGACAACGTGTGAACGATGAACGATGATATTTACATCGTTAATGTCAAATTTCTATGAAAATATGACGTTTATATTATAATAACACTCCCTCACTTTGTTCTGTTCAAATCGGTGCAAAGTTAGCTTAGACAGACTCTAGTATCTAACAAGGTCACGCCGATGCCACGGCGATAGCGCAGTGTCGGCAGCGGCGACGCGAAAATTTTGGCGGCGGCGGCGGCGCGAAAATTTTGATGGCGGCGGCGGCGCGCCGGCGCGGCGCTCATATTTCATATGGAAATGTTTTCTGGGGTTAATTCTTTTCATTAATTCATTCATTAACCTCGTGCTTTGAAACGGTCGCAATTTCGAACCACTTGCTACGCTCATAAATTATGAAATATTTCGCTTGTACAGCGATCAATATTAGCATGAGGACTTAACAAAAACTTTAACCTCTTGTCGCAAAGTTTTTGGTTACTCTTTGATCAAGTGCAATGAATACCGGTATTAAATACGATAACCATTACCGGTATACTGAATACCTGTTATTATTGAGGTATTAATGAATACCGGTATTTCATTATGTCAATTAGTGTAGTTTAGCGATAAAGACAAAAACGGAATGACAGCAATACCTCTAATTCGAATATAGGTATAACATTTTAACCGGTATTCGTTTGACAGTTTCTATACAGGTATTTAATAAAACCGGTTATACGGTCCCTGCTTTAAACGAGCAATTATTAGATATATAATTATTTATTTATATATTTGGATGGTATCAGAAACGGCTCTAACGATTTCGATGAAATTTGCTATAAGGGGTTTGATCTCTTAGCTAGGTCTATGAGAAAACGCGCATTTTTGAGTTTTTATGTTTTGTAAGCTTTGGTCGGTCTCCCAGATATTCAATCTCCGCTTGGCAACTAATCCCAGAATTGGCATGCGCACTAGTTTTTACGAAATCGACTGCCCTGACCTTCCAACCCAGAGAGTAAACTTATTTGGATTAGTCCGGTTTCCTCACATTGTTTTCTTTCACCGAAAAATAGGTATCGGTGTATAAATAGGTAGGTATCAAATGCTATTTCGTACAAAAGTTCGAAAAATCATTGGTACAAGCCGGGGTTAGAACCCGCGACCTCCGAATTGCTTTCCGCTAGGCCAGCAGCGCTTCCCCCACATACTCAGTGTTATCAGGTTTTTTAAAAATCAAAAACCGGGCAAGTGCGAGTCGGACTCGCGCACGAAGGGTTCCGTACCATAATGCAAAAAAAACAACAAAAAAAAGCAAAAAGAAAACGGTCACCCATCCAAGTACTGACCCCTCCCGACGTTGCTTAACTTTGGTCAAAAATCACGTTTGTTGTATGGGAGCCCCATTTAGATATTTATTTTATTCTGTTTTTAGTATTTGTTGTTATAGCGGCAACAGAAATACATCATCTGTGAAAATTTCAACTGTCTAAGCACGGTTCGTGAGATACAGCCTGGTGACAGACGGACGGACGGACGGACGGACGGACAGCGAAGTCTTAGTAATAGGGTCCCGTTTTACACTTTGGGTACGGAACCCTAAAAACGATTACTTATGAAAGCAGAAGAATATAAATGATCGTATTAGATTTATAATTGTTACATATTTGCCGTAACTTATTTTTAAAATGTGTTTTTCAATTAAAAGACACGTCAAGATTGTTTACCTTATTTCTAATGCTAAAAAAAACAAACTATAGTAATAATTGTGTTTTTCATTCATAGACAAAATCCATTATTTTTAACCACAGGAAATTTTATACACTTCTTTTTAGGGTTCCGTACCCAAAGGGTAAAACGGGACCCTATTACTAAGACTTCGCTGTCCGTCCGTCCGTCCGTCCGTCTGTCACCAGGCTGTATCTCACGAACCGTAATAGCTAGACAATTGAAATTTTCACAGATGATGTATTTCTGTTGCCGCTATAACAATTAACAAATACTAAAAACAGAATAAAATAAAGATTTGAATGGGGCTCCCATACAACAAACGTGATTTTTGACCAAAGTTAAGCAACGTCGGGAGTGGTCAGTACTTGGATGGGTGACCGTTTTTTTTGCTTTTTTTTGTTTTTTTTTTTGCATTATGGCACGGAACCCTTCGTGCGCGAGTCCGACTCGCACTTGCCCGGTTTTTATTGCAGTGAGGAAGTCCTGATTGTAAAAATCAGAGAGATTAGGAAGAGTATAATTTCTAATTATCTTTGTAAAAATAAAAGAATACGTGTAGCCCATACTTAATAATATATTTATGATAATAAGAAAAATTAAATAAAAATAAAAAAACAATACCAAATTTAGGTGTAACAAAAATACAAAAAGTTATGTTCCAGCATACAATGACTGGGGATCGAACCGGGAATCTTCCGTTTGCAAGCAAAAAAGCGACTGTTTGCATAACACGCCGTGATAGTTCTTAGCTAAGCTGACGAACTTCTCGCTTAGGTCAATTAACTACCTGTCAAATATCAGTGTCAACAAAATTGCACTAAACATGACGGCACTCCAAATTCGAGCCGTGGTCAGCCCGGCAACGTCGGAAATGGTATGGCAACGTCGCAAATGTATCTGTACACGACATTTGTGACACATACATACGTAAAATTGATGAAAAGTTAACTATGATTTTTGCATGATTTCTGTATGAAACATTGTTTTCCTGTTAATTTCGCGCAAACGAATATTCGAAAGAAGATAAATGCGGAAATATTTGTGTACTAATAGTGTGTAGTTACTTAATGAGCTTTGATTGAATTTTGTATGAAAAGCGAACCACCTTAAGTACTAAATATTAGATTTTATGAATATTTGGTACGACAGACGAGTGTAAGACTTAATGTTTCTTGGAGAAATGTTATCATTGACATTGACAGTATCGACTAGTAGAATAAAATTGCGAGTTTTTATTTTTTAGAATTTTTAGTCGGTTCGAGTCCCGGGCGAGGCAAGAGAGTTTTAAAAAATCGTTGAATGCAGTTTTGTTTCTTTTTAAAAATAAAGGAACATCTCCTTTAAGTAAAATGAGCCAGCTTAAGGATTTAAGGTAATTTCCCTCCAGAACCCGACTTATCTTTCCACCCATATTAGTGGTGGTCATTTTGTCGCAGAGCGACTTGCGAGTAAAACGTATCGTCGCGCGTGAGAAAAACTGTCTGTAGATCCTAAACTTCGACCCGGGACCGTTTTATTATTCCGTCACACTTCCCGAACGATACAGTCCGTGAAACCTAAATTTCTACCTAGGGCCGTAATATAAGTATGAAATTAATCAGACATAATATATTTTACCTTTTTTTCCTTCCCTCCCCTTGCGTGCCCCGGGCGACCCGTGAATAACGCCCTCGTATTAATAAAGTCCTCGCCTTCGGCTTCGGGCTTCGATTCCCACTCGCTCGTAAATGAATTACTCCCCACCCTTAATACGCGATGTCCGGATACTTACGAGGGGCGTCGTGCGCGTCGCGGCCGGACTTGAAGCTGATGGTGATCGGCGAGCTGCCCGCCGACGTCTCGCCCTGCAACAACACACGCACACATGCTGAACATTCATCTGTGTACTTGTACTCATTATTCATTAAATATAAACATTTCTTTAACATGCCAACAATAAAAATAAAAACCGTATTTAAATTTTACTCTTTAACCAATACAAACCAAAACTAATAAACATATTTGTAATTAAAGAAATCAAATTTTGATACATGCCATCTACGATGGAATACATCTATCAGCATTCAGCATCGAACCATATTTTTACATGTATGAAAAAAGCTCGTTAGAATAAAAATGCGTATGCGTCTTCATACGAACGAGCGAGTTCTCTTAAATAAAATGCAACTCGATGCCAACAGATGTGATTCCACCCTAAGATTTCAAATTCGTCACTGGTAATATGTATATTTTAAGGTATATCATTTCAGAATAATAAATTGTGACAAAAATCACCTCGCACAGATCGTATGCAACTGGAAAGAATTAAAATAGACTTTTAAATGACTAATAATGGAAGACGGGCAGACAGATGGCATCGTAGAATAAAATACATATGTAATACTCACGTGTCTGCGTTGGTGGTTGTGTGCGTGGGTGTGCTGGTGTGCGTGGTCGGGCGGCGGCGGCGTGGTGCCTCCGTCCGACGTCTGCCAACACACCGACACGTTAAACAAACTGTACCCGATACCACAGAATAAATAATAGAACTAGGTACAGAACACTCACTCTCTAACAAACCGCGTCTGTTACGATTAAGACAGACATGGCCACTAGGTGGCGACAGCGCCACGCGCGCCTTATGGCTACCCACCAAAATTGGTGTGGGATGGACGTACTTGTAGCTACCTGTTGCGAAGCGATGAAAGATAGTAGATATGTTCTGTCTTTTGCTTCCGTCAAATCGGGGTTCGTTTACAACAGGAGTATTTGTTTTAACGAAATCTATTTAAAAATTGTACCCAACAGGAGAAAAGTATTTGATAATTAATCTGGATATATCGACATGAGTTCTAGTGAACGCATATTATATGTGTGGTGTGTTACCTGAGGTGTCTGGTGGTGTTCGTGGTGGTGGTGGTGGTGCTTGTGGCGGCGCGGCGGGGGGTGCGGGGCGGGCTCGGGCGGCGGCGGCGTGCTGGAGCCGTCCGGCGAGCCCGCCAGCGCCGCGTCCAGCCCGCCGCCACTGAAACGACAACCATTATGCGACAACTCTCTAACAAACGGCCCAGCCTCCCGGCCGGGGAGTCTATTTCAAACTAGAATTCCACTTCCACTAAAGGTGTCGATAGACTCGGCATTCACTCGCATTCTCGCGAATGGAAGATTGTACTAACGTCGGTCAAACACTTCGCCTAATCCGCTTACGGACGCGTCGAAAAAACTGCCAATTTTTAGCATCTAAAAATGTTTAAATCTATTAGCACCTAAAAGTAGATTGGTGTTCCTCGCGGTGCAATATTATACATATTATAAGAGATAAATGAAAGAGTCTTCCATCAATAGAGTGTTGTCCCCTGTATGAATGAGGGTGGTGGTGGTGGTGGTGGTGGTGTACCTGTCGTCGGAGTCGATGGGCTCGGCCTCGGTGGGCAGCTGGCGGCTGGCGGCGGCACGCAGGTAGCGCTCGCGCTCGCGCTCCGCCTTCTCGCGCGCCTGCCACGGGGACACAATAGTTATTTGTTTTACAAGGGGGCAAAGTTGTTGTTTAACCGCTCGTGCTAATATTGATACCCGAGAAAGCGAAAGATTCCAAAATTGAACCACGAGCGTAGCGAGTGGTTCGAAAAATGGAATCTTGAGCGTTGCGAGGGTTTCAAAGCAGGAGGGTTAAACAAAATTTGCCCCCGAGTGAAACACAATTTTTTTCACCACACCAACCCGAAGCAAATATTAAATGTGGAATATCAAACAAAATCCAATCCCAATGAATGTTATTAAATATTTGACATCCAAAATCATCAATTAAAAGTGAATTCTACCAGCAAACATAAGAAAACAACTTAAAATTTGCATTTGATTACTTTGCCTCACATGTGAATAAAATGCAACTTTGCTATTAGTTTTTGAAGTGCAAAGTAAGCCTTTCCGAGCTGGCGTGGTGAAAACAATTATTACACCTTACATAATCTCTTACAATTTTATGTACGTACACTTTCAGAGTGCTTTCGCCGACCTAACATTGTGAGTATCGGAATAAATGTATAAATATGACATTAGTTGTATTAGAGCTGTGACATGCGTACTCGTACCTGTTTCCTGGCCTCCTCCCGCTCGCGGGCGCGCTGCTCCTCGCGCTGCCGCTGCTGGTGCGCCTGCAGCGACACGTCCACCAGCAGCCGCGGCTTGTACAGCTCGTCCACCTGAACAACAAACAATACACTTCATTCTATCGACATTTGTCATTCAAGAATAAGTAAGCTTACAGTTTTCCCTCCATACTCCACTTTCTACTAATACCTAACTACGCCAAAAATTGATCACGTTCCCTTGCGCGCTCTCGGGCGTCGGCGTCGAGCCGTCTCTCCTCCCGCACATATGTGAGTATCGCCGGTGGTGAGACGCGGCTCAGTGTTCCCCACTAGACTAGTGTGGGTGTAGTGTAGGGGCTCACCGCTTGTTTGGCCTTGGCGAAGGCGGCGGCGGCGGCGGGGTCGCCGGCGGGCCGCTCGCCCCACACGGCCTTGCGCAGCGCGGCGAGCTCGTCCTGCTCGCGCGCGCGCTCGCGGGCGTCCGCCTCCGCCTCGCGCACGCTCCTGTGTATTGTCCACTAGACTAGTGTGGGTGTAGTGTAGGGGCTCACCGCTTGTTTGGCCTTGGCGAAGGCGGCGGCGGCGGCGGGGTCGCCGGCGGGCCGCTCGCCCCACACGGCCTTGCGCAGCGCGGCGAGCTCGTCCTGCTCGCGCGCGCGCTCGCGGGCGTCCGCCTCCGCCTCGCGCACGCTCCTGTGTATTGTCCACTAGACTAGTGTGGGTGTAGTGTAGGGGCTCACCGCTTGTTTGGCCTTGGCGAAGGCGGCGGCGGCGGCGGGGTCGCCGGCGGGCCGCTCGCCCCACACGGCCTTGCGCAGCGCGGCGAGCTCGTCCTGCTCGCGCGCGCGCTCGCGGGCGTCCGCCTCCGCCTCGCGCACGCTCCTGTGTATTGTCCACTAGACTAGTGTGGGTGTAGTGTAGGGGCTCACCGCTTGTTTGGCCTTGGCGAAGGCGGCGGCGGCGGCGGGGTCGCCGGCGGGCCGCTCGCCCCACACGGCCTTGCGCAGCGCGGCGAGCTCGTCCTGCTCGCGCGCGCGCTCGCGGGCGTCCGCCTCCGCCTCGCGCACGCTCCTGTGTATTGTCCACTAGACTAGTGTGGGTGTAGTGTAGGGGCTCACCGCTTGTTTGGCCTTGGCGAAGGCGGCGGCGGCGGCGGGGTCGCCGGCGGGCCGCTCGCCCCACACGGCCTTGCGCAGCGCGGCGAGCTCGTCCTGCTCGCGCGCGCGCTCGCGGGCGTCCGCCTCCGCCTCGCGCACGCTCCTGTGTATTGTCCACTAGACTAGTGTGGGTGTAGTGTAGGGGCTCACCGCTTGTTTGGCCTTGGCGAAGGCGGCGGCGGCGGCGGGGTCGCCGGCGGGCCGCTCGCCCCACACGGCCTTGCGCAGCGCGGCGAGCTCGTCCTGCTCGCGCGCGCGCTCGCGGGCGTCCGCCTCCGCCTCGCGCACGCTCCTGTGTATTGTCCACTAGACTAGTGTGGGTGTAGTGTAGGGGCTCACCGCTTGTTTGGCCTTGGCGAAGGCGGCGGCGGCGGCGGGGTCGCCGGCGGGCCGCTCGCCCCACACGGCCTTGCGCAGCGCGGCGAGCTCGTCCTGCTCGCGCGCGCGCTCGCGGGCGTCCGCCTCCGCCTCGCGCACGCTCCTGTGTATTGTCCACTAGACTAGTGTGGGTGTAGTGTAGGGGCTCACCGCTTGTTTGGCCTTGGCGAAGGCGGCGGCGGCGGCGGGGTCGCCGGCGGGCCGCTCGCCCCACACGGCCTTGCGCAGCGCGGCGAGCTCGTCCTGCTCGCGCGCGCGCTCGCGGGCGTCCGCCTCCGCCTCGCGCACGCTCCTGTGTATTGTCCACTAGACTAGTGTGGGTGTAGTGTAGGGGCTCACCGCTTGTTTGGCCTTGGCGAAGGCGGCGGCGGCGGCGGGGTCGCCGGCGGGCCGCTCGCCCCACACGGCCTTGCGCAGCGCGGCGAGCTCGTCCTGCTCGCGCGCGCGCTCGCGGGCGTCCGCCTCCGCCTCGCGCACGCGGGCGCCCAGCCGCCGCTGCAGCTCCTGACAATGTTATACAAATTATACTATTATTGACACATCAACACGAACAAAATCATCTTAAGGAATGTAATTCGATCCCGATTGTCCCCATCGCGGTATTGTATGAAACTGTTACCTTTCCGCGGTAGTACTTGTGGTCGAGCCGCTCGTCGTCGTAATCTTCTAGAAACTCCTTGAGCCGCTTGGCCTCCCTCTCCCTCTCCTCCTCCTTGCATCGTTCCCTCTCCTTCTCCTTCTCGTACTCGGCGTGCTTGCGACGCTCGCGCGCCTCCCACAGCCGCAGCCTACAATGCATATAAACAGTATAACTTACGGGCGTGCAAGATCAAGGAACGAATCGTGCCATAAAACAGCACAATCGCTAAAAGACACCATATATTTTGTGGTGGTCTAAATATCGACAGGATATTTAATAGGTTAGTAAATATTCATTATTGTTCTGCAAAGCCCCGCCCCTATCCTTACAAGACTCACCTCTCCTGGTAGGCGGCCTCCTTCTCCTTGGCCTTCTTCTCGAGCCGCTTCTTCTCCTTGGCCTCCTCCTCGAGCTCCCTGGAGCGACGCGACTCGGCCTCGCCGCGGCCTCGGTCTCGCGAGCGCTCGCGGTCCCGGTCACGGTCGCGGTCGCGGGAGCGCTCGCGGTCGCGTTCACGTTCTCTGTAAAATAAATCTATGTGTGAGAATTCCAGCTTACTTTATTGGACCCCTCCCAAAAGTAAAACAGTTTAATGAGTGGAGTGTTGTGTTGTGAGCTAGTGCACGTACAGGCCGAGCTGGCGGCGCAGGTCGCGCGCGATCTCGTACCGCGTGCGTATGTACGGGCACAGCGCCACCACCGGCCCCGGCCCCGGCACGTACAGCTTCAGCCCCATGTTGTTTAATGAGTGGAGTGTTGTGTTGTGAGCTAGTGCACGTACAGGCCGAGCTGGCGGCGCAGGTCGCGCGCGATCTCGTACCGCGTGCGTATGTACGGGCACAGCGCCACCACCGGCCCCGGCCCCGGCACGTACAGCTTCAGCCCCATGTTGTTTAATGAGTGGAGTGTTGTGTTGTGAGCTAGTGCACGTACAGGCCGAGCTGGCGGCGCAGGTCGCGCGCGATCTCGTACCGCGTGCGTATGTACGGGCACAGCGCCACCACCGGCCCCGGCCCCGGCACGTACAGCTTCAGCCCCATGTTGTTTAATGAGTGGAGTGTTGTGTTGTGAGCTAGTGCACGTACAGGCCGAGCTGGCGGCGCAGGTCGCGCGCGATCTCGTACCGCGTGCGTATGTACGGGCACAGCGCCACCACCGGCCCCGGCCCCGGCACGTACAGCTTCAGCCCCATGTTGTTTAATGAGTGGAGTGTTGTGTTGTGAGCTAGTGCACGTACAGGCCGAGCTGGCGGCGCAGGTCGCGCGCGATCTCGTACCGCGTGCGTATGTACGGGCACAGCGCCACCACCGGCCCCGGCCCCGGCACGTACAGCTTCAGCCCCATGTTGTTTAATGAGTGGAGTGTTGTGTTGTGAGCTAGTGCACGTACAGGCCGAGCTGGCGGCGCAGGTCGCGCGCGATCTCGTACCGCGTGCGTATGTACGGGCACAGCGCCACCACCGGCCCCGGCCCCGGCACGTACAGCTTCAGCCCCATGTTGTTTAATGAGTGGAGTGTTGTGTTGTGAGCTAGTGCACGTACAGGCCGAGCTGGCGGCGCAGGTCGCGCGCGATCTCGTACCGCGTGCGTATGTACGGGCACAGCGCCACCACCGGCCCCGGCCCCGGCACGTACAGCTTCAGCCCCATGTTGTTTAATGAGTGGAGTGTTGTGTTGTGAGCTAGTGCACGTACAGGCCGAGCTGGCGGCGCAGGTCGCGCGCGATCTCGTACCGCGTGCGTATGTACGGGCACAGCGCCACCACCGGCCCCGGCCCCGGCACGTACAGCTTCAGCCCCATGTTGTTTAATGAGTGGAGTGTTGTGTTGTGAGCTAGTGCACGTACAGGCCGAGCTGGCGGCGCAGGTCGCGCGCGATCTCGTACCGCGTGCGTATGTACGGGCACAGCGCCACCACCGGCCCCGGCCCCGGCACGTACAGCTTCAGCCCCATGTTGTTTAATGAGTGGAGTGTTGTGTTGTGAGCTAGTGCACGTACAGGCCGAGCTGGCGGCGCAGGTCGCGCGCGATCTCGTACCGCGTGCGTATGTACGGGCACAGCGCCACCACCGGCCCCGGCCCCGGCCCCGGCACGTACAGCTTCAGCCCCATGTTGTTTATTTACTCTTCACTTCACTTCACTGTATATCGCTGCACTGTCTACTTCACAACACGATCTTCAATACACACTAGGTATATAACCGATTAAAAACTTTTTTTATGATATAGGTGGCAAACTTTCAAACATGACAAAAAAATTTCAAACTTCAATACAGTCACTGTGTATAAAACTTTAGTACTGTCATTGCATCGCACACATTTCATTTATAGTTTGATTGAACAATCACATTGCCTATTACCAAGTTACGACAATCCGTGTAATAACATTCTCTACCTCGATTTTACGGCAATAATACCTAAATAATAAAAGTGTTTTTACTATTTCTATAGGATTTTTTTGGTATTTGTCAAACGCGATTGCCCTACACAATGACTGATACACATGTGTTTCACGTGTTTAGTATAATAATAGCGAGTTATTTGTATAAGTAAATCGTTTATATGGGCAGGCGGGCAGGTGGGCGGGTGTCGCGGCCGGCGCGGTCGCCAACACTGCTCGGGCAGCGATAACGCAGCGCAGCTCGCAGGGCGCGCACCTTTACATTTTAACGTAAGATTTTAATCTGTTCAGATAAAACTACAAATTTCATATCGAGAGTTTACAAACAACTTTGGGTTTGTTGCAGATTTATAATCGTAAAAATAGCCCGCTTCTTCGTGTCATTGGAATAATTTCGATATTTGGACATTTTCGAGTTAACAGGCATTGCTGTATTCCTGTTGAATGATGAGTTTAAATAAAGAGCGATTCGCGCTCTAATGTAAATACATTTTTAGATATTACCTACAGATAGTAAAATATGTTAGAGCCAGTAACAAGTTTTGCTTACAAGATCTTTTATTTTATGTTTACTTTTCTAAACCGTGATTGTTATTTATAAATTATAATATTTAAGTACCTAACTATTTAAGCGTATTATGATTGTTTTAATTTTTTGATACTCAATGAAATAAATCTATGAGAAAAGAAAAGAAAATAATAATAATTAAATACACAGATTAAAAGGTCCAATGAGTTTCTAAATTAAAATGGTGCGAACAGTTTCATGTCTGTACTAGAGAGGTAACTTATATGTTAAGAGCCAACAGGAGTGGTCATTCCTCCATACAAACGTACTCCTCGTTTTCCTCCGTGGTTTTTGAAGCTAGAACAATGATTTTTTCAACACAGATTAATATTGTCAGTATCTGTGTCGGACCGTTTTGCTTTTTGTGATATTTTTGTTTTTTTAAGGCGCTAGAGCCCTTCAAAAATGGCCAAAATGGCCTAATTGACTATGCCGCAATGAGAGGCGTGGTATTCAAAACTGATATCAATTAGCCAAAAAAGCAAAACGGTCCGACACAGATAATTTCATAATCATTTAGATTTCCAAATTTGGTTACGATTGGTTAAGTTTTGGAGGAGGAAAAAGAGGAGTACGAAACCTCGATTTTTGACATTTTTACGCAGGATTTTTCGCCTCAGCTGCAGTTGTCCCTATCGCACTAATTTTAGGGGCGGAGTCAAGTTTCTAAATACGTACACAGCCAGAAAAGTGATGGGCAATAGTCGACATTTAATGTCGATAATCTAGTGATGTAAGAAGTTATCGATAAACCGTCTTGTGTCAAAATATCTAGATCCTCCTAAGACACAAGAGGTTTTGCGTTGAGAGGGAACACATTTTTGTAGTTACTTAGGTACAATCTATTTTGAACTTTTCAAATATTATTATTCAAATAATATTTCAAATTAGAAATCAAAATCAAAAATATTTTATTGCATGGTTATGGGTTTACAAAATTTTTAGGTACAGTCACGCTCCGTAATTGTCGAGCAATTTAAGGTCCTAGGTAGGGAATGCAATCTCGCACCAAGATTGGCGATTCGAGATCTCGCACGAAAAATCCGAATCGAGATTGGGTGTTTCGAGATCTCGACAGTCAGATTTTCGGGATCGAGATTAATATCTCGACGAGATTGAATTTGACAAAGTAACTAAAAAGGTGTTTTAATCAAAAATCTCTAAGAATTCCATACATATAGACATCGTAAAATCGGGCGTATCGAGATATTCCTAGGAATATAATGAAACGCCCGATTTTACGACATCACACGACACCGTAAAATCGGGCGTATCGAGATATTCCTAGGAATATAATGAAACGCCGACATTTCATGATCTGCCTAGCGAACACCAGCCATTTTGTGCAAACCTCAAGGTGTGATATTCTGATATTCCTATAGTCTATAGGCAAATTAAACAAAAGTCGTCTCCTTCACGATTTTCGTCGACATCTCTTCTAAATACCTAAAACTGGTATGGACGTGTTCCTCGTGGTCTCCAGAATATGAATAGACCGGTTTTTATTTTATGGAGGGGGGGGGGGGGGGACGTGTCGAAAAAAAGGAAGGTAAAAGAGGGCGGCCGACCAGCATTGATATTTGTTCACATCTTTAGTCCTATGGGACCGATCGGTTCGTGTGAGATGTCGTTTGAAAGAAAAGTAAACGTGCAATTATTGTTTTATAATAACCGTAGTCATAACTGTAGTCATTTACAAAATATTTAAAATTAATGATTTTTTACCGTGCATGGATGGCATAAGTACTGACAAAATATGCGTCTAACTCAATAAATTATAACTTTATCGCAATTAATGTTATTATAAAATATACGAAAACTTTCATTAGCTTTTCAAAAGACATAAGTTTTATTGCTGTATGATATTATATAACAAAGTAATGATGAATTTTGTTCCGTCACGTAAATGGCGGGCGACCGACCTCAACTGATCATTATTTCTCGGGTTCTATTTTACTGATCAATTGGTGATACATACCATTAGAAAGAATATTAAACATACTTTAATTGGTTTCTAATAACCGTAGTCATAACTGTAGTCATTTACAAAATCATTGAAATTATATGATTTCTCGATCAATTATTTTACAATGCGCCCGCTATGAAGCTAGGAATATCAAAGAAAGCATTGCTCTGATGGATCTGCCGTCTCTTTCATAAGGAAGATCGTGATATGCCTGGGTTAATATTAGATCATTAAATAGTGGCGTTTCATGATACGCCTAGGATTACGATTTTACGATATGCCGCCGACATACTACTTATTTAAGGTACCTCATGTTATATTTTGAAAATAACAACAACAAATTAAATTGACATTTAACATAAAACCAATTTTATATTTTACTTTACTTCTATGAAATGCTATCGATGTTAAACCACTATTTACCTTTACTTAGAAACTGCGTAATAATAATAGAGCTAAAGCCGGACACATAATAGCACTGCCTGAACAACATGAATCTAAGTTCATATATTACTTAAAACAAAGTATTTCACTTTCAGTCTTGTTCGAGATCTCGAAAATATTAATTGAGATCTCGACCGAGATTGCATATATCGAGATTTCCTGTCAACTAGGTTAAATTTCGAAAATACGTAAGAGATCTAGCGAGATCGCAAAATTGCGAGATCTAATAGATTGCATTCCCTAGTCCTATAGACTAGGCAAAAATATTCAAAATCGCTCTCCTTCTTGATGCGACTGGCAAATCATATTACTTTTTAGTAACCGGGTTTTTTAACCTAATAAGACCCCGCTGAATCCGAATTTGCCGGTTGCTCGATCGAAATCTTGACCGGAAGTGAGATATTTGACATTAAAGGTCCCTTTTTTTCGTTTTTCGTAAATAACTCTTAAACGGTGGCGCATAGCAAAAAATGTTCTATTACATAAGTATTTTGCATAAAATTGCCTACAAGAAAGATTCAGTACAATTTTTCGCTAGTGTAGTGTAGTCAGATCATACACAGCTGCTATCAGCTGATACAGCTGATACTTGATGCCTATCTCCCATATATGTATTTTACTACTTTATAGAACATTAAGTTAACGATGCCATAAACCTTGACTTACTGTAATTTATTATACAATGTTTAATGACCATTGCCATAACTTCCACTCGATTAAACCTGTTAAAACCTTAGTATATAAGGCGAGCGCTTTCTACCAATATATTCAGTATTTACTCGACTCTTGTGTTATCATTATAACCCCTGAACGCCGAACACTTCATGGCGACCCTGCCAGGCGGGCTGCTCGAGGATTAGCCCGAACACTTCATGGCGACCCTGCCAGTCGGGCTGCTCGAGGCAGCCCCGGCTTAGACGCCGCCCAGCCGCCCAGCCAGTCAGTAAGCCAGTAAGCCAGCCAGCCAACCAGCCAGCCAGCTAGCCCAGCACCAGGCCCGCCGCCACTACCAACACCGCCTGTGCCTAACAGCAACCACCAGATGACTACAGGGCAGGACGAGTGCGGCATGCGCGCGCCGCCCGCCGGCGCCAGCGTCTAGGAAGAGCATATTATCAACCCCGCCGCCATTAGCCAGCACCTGCAGCGCGTCACCAGCACCAGAGCCGTCGCTACTACCCCCCCCCCCCAGTGTCCAACAACGACCATACGATGTTAAGAGGTACAATTTAAGCATAACTGTGTTATACCAATTTCAAATATTGTTGTAAGCAAAGTGAATATTTCCGTACCATCTAAATTCATAAGAATATTATGACCAATATCCAAAAGTTATTATGACTTTATATATGCTTTAAGTTTTCAAAATGATGATTTCCTTTCAAAACTGGATAGCTCGTGGAAATAAATAATGTAAGCAAGGTACACCAGGATACAACCAGGCAATAACCCTCGAAACCAAAACAATTCGAGCGAGCTCTCAATTGCAGCGGTCCTTGGGCGCTATAATAAATATTAAATTTTGTATCCTTAATAAATATGTTGTATGTAAAAAAAGGTCGAACGACCAGAGCGCTATTAAAAGGCGCTGTGTACTTTTTAAAAAGACAGGTGACAAGTATCACGAAGTCAGCTTACATTATTAGGTCACAATGCAGACATTACAAAATGGCTCATTGGCGATCAATTCTTTACCATAACAAACAATTTACGAGCAAGAATTCTGATGAAATAAAAACCCATCCCATTGCATACCACCATCCATATAAGGAACCACTATCTCCATGACACAGAAAATTAATCAATAATGCCTAACAAATAAATATCATATTAACAGATTCAATAAAAGTAAACACATGTTAATGTAACAATGTATTCCATAACCATATAAGGAACATGTAATCTTAGAAATAAGCATGTAAGCAAATTGCATATCCAAATAGCATTAAGATTTTTATTACATTCATAATTTTAAGAACCAATATGTATACCATAGATATAAGTTCACTTAAGCAAAAAAATAATACTTGTTATATATTTTTTGTCTTAAAAAAAAAAAAAAAAAAACGGGAAAGCTGTAGTGTAGTCAGATCATACACAGCTGCTATCAGCTGATACAGCTGATACTTGATGCCTATCTCCCATATATGTATTTTACTACTTTATAGAACATTAAGTTAACGATGCCATAAACCTTGACTTACTGTAATTTATTATACAATGTTTAATGACCATTGCCATAACTTCCACTCGATTAAACCTGTTAAAACCTTAGTATATAAGGCGAGCGCTTTCTACCAATATATTCAGTATTTACTCGACTCTTGTGTTATCATTATAACCCCTGAACGCCGAACACTTCACTAGGATTAATATTCAAAGAGATTTTAACGCGGGAAATTTAATTATAATCACTTCTAAGGTCCCGTTTTTTAGGTTTTCGTAAATAACTCATAAACGGTGGCCAATATCAAAAAATGTTGTTAGACGTTAATAATCTACATAAAATTTTGAATAAAAAAGTTTAAGTACACTTTTCGCAGAGATCAATATTTAAAAAGATAATAAAGAGGGAAAGTTAATTATAATCAATTCTAAGGTTCCTTGTTTTTATTTTTTCGTTAATAATTTGAAAAGTATGACTCATAAGCAAAAAAAATCTTATACATAAATAATAAACGTAAAATTTACTACAAGAAACATGCAGAACACTTTTCGCTAGGATCAATATTTAAAAAGACAAAGCAGCGGGTAAGTTAATTATAATCAATTTTAAAGTCCCTTTTTAGTTGTTTGTAAATATCTCGTAAACGGTGTCCCATAGCAAAATAGGCTTTTAAGAATAAATTATCTACATAAAATTTCCTCCAAAAAACATCTAAAACACTTTTCTCTAGGATCAATATTTCAAGCGATATAAAAGGAAGAAAGTTAATTACAATCAGTTCAGAGGTCACTTTTTTTTAGTTTTTCGTAAATAACTCGTAAAGGCGAAAAATCAATAAAAGTCGGACAAAACCAAAAAACTTCTAAGTAGCCCCAACAGGCAAAAACCAATCTTAGCAGGTAGTCCAATAAACAGTGCACGTTACTCGCATAATCATTTTCATGTTAGAGTCATCTACGCGACACGTTCTCATTCCAAAGTTCGACTTGTTCAAAGGCGAATATTTTAGTGCTCTGCGAGTGTTACTTATGTGCTTACTTATTTATCGTTTGCTTTCAGAAAGTTGTGATTTAATGATGGATACCCTTCCAGGAGGTAATAACCTAATTACTAATAGTTACTTTTGATAGATATGCTTGCTTGTTTATTATAAAAAAAAATAAGTGTAATGTCTTGTATTTTTTGCACATTGTTCAACTTCACCAAGGAGAAAAGTACAACTTCCTGATAGATCCGGTTTTGATATTATCAATTTTAGAAACTACAGAACTTGGGTTTTAACTTACAACCACTATTTTATGCGACCTTACGCGACATTTTAACAAAATTTTCATTTTAATCGATGACTAGTTTAATCAAAAATGTGACTAAGCGACATTTTTTTTTAGGCAAATGGCTATGGAAGACACTTTCAAAAGACTTTTAGTGTCTTCCGATCCTTATATAACAGGACTAAGAAAATTGGGTGGTAAAAAGTCGCTTCCCTTATGCCAAAATGTTTTAAATCTTTTAGAAGAAGATATTATGATCAAAATTTAATAAAATGTCATAATATAATTGTAATTTTGTTTTTATTAGTTGGGAAACCTGCATTAATACGATTTCTATAATAATCCTGAATGTTTAGGTTTTGTCCGACTTTTATTGATTTTTCGCCTGTGTGCGGTGGCCCGTTGCCAAACAATATTGTACATAAATATTAAACATGAAATTGTCCACAAAAAAGGTTCTGTACACTTTTTCGCTAAGATCAATATTTAAAGAGGTATTAAAGGGGGTAAGTTAATTTAATCAATTTCCAGGTCCCTATTTTTAGGTTTTCGTCTATATAGGTAAAGAACTATTTTATTTTCAAAATGTAGACCCAGTAGTTTCGGAGATAAAGGGGGGATGGTATTTTTTTGTATTTTAATGTTTTATTTTTTTGGGAGGGGGGGGTTTATCTCCGAAACTACTGGGTCTAAAATTTTGAAAAAATATACAGAATAGAACCTATAGATGACAGGAAAACCTATAAGAATTATGCAGTC
Source organism: Cydia fagiglandana (assembly GCF_963556715.1). Taxonomy (NCBI): domain Eukaryota; kingdom Metazoa; phylum Arthropoda; class Insecta; order Lepidoptera; family Tortricidae; genus Cydia; species Cydia fagiglandana. The sequence continues at coordinate 13,126,389 of NC_085954.1, read as the reverse complement.
AAGCGCGAGTCGGACATTACTTGGCTTTTGAACCGATCCCTAGGTTTTTTAAAGGCAATTCAGTCGCGTTTCACATATATAAAATACATTGTTAAAAATTGGGTAATGTACGGAACCCTTGCAACGCGAGTCCGACTCGCGCTTGGCCGGTTTTTTTTTTAATTTTGAGGTACGGAACCCTAAAAAGAGAAAAGTGTTCCATATGTTTTTCGTAGAAAATTTTATATCGATTATTTATTTACAAGAACATTAAGAACTTATTTTGCTATGAGCCTTTTAAGAGTCATTTACGAAAACCTAAAAATAGGGACCTGGAAATTGATTATAATTAACTTACCCCCTTTAATACCTCTTTAAATATTGATCGTAGCGAAAAAATGTACATAACCTTTTTTGTGGACAATTTTATGTTTAATATTTATGTAGAATATTGTTTGGCAACGGGCCACCGTTTACGAGTTATTTACGAAAAACTAAATAAAAAGTGACCTCTGAACTGATTGTAATTAACTTTCTTCCTTTAATATCGCTTGAAATATTGATTCTAGAGAAAAGTGTTCTAGATGTTTTTTAGAGGAAATTTTATGTAGATAATTTATTCTTAAAAACCTATTTTGCTATGGGACACCGTTTACAGGATATTTACAAACAACTAAAAAGGGATTTTAAAATTGATTATAATTAACTTACCCGCTGCTTTGTCTTTTTAAATATTGATCCTAGCGAAAAGTGTTCTGATTGTTTCTTGTAGTAAATTTTACGTTTATTATTTATGTATAAGATTTTTTTTGCTATGAGTCATACTTTTCAAATTATTAACGAAAAAATAAAAACAAGGAACCTTAGAATTTATTATAATTAACTTTCCCTCTTTATTATCTTTTTAAATATTGATCCCTGCGAAAAGTGTACTTAACCTTTTTATTCAAAATTTTATGTAGATTATTAACGTCTTACAACATTTTTTGATATTGGCCACCGTTTATGAGTTATTTACGAAAACCTAAAAAACGGGACCTTAGAAGTGATTATAATTAAATTTCCCGCGTTAAAATCTCTTTGAATATTGATCCTAGCGAAAAATTGTACTGAACCTTTCTTATAGGCAATTTTATGCAGAATACTTATGTAATAGAACATTTTTTGCTATGCGCCACCGTTTAAGAGTTATTTACGAAAAACGAAAAAAAGGGACTTTAATGTCAAATATCTCACTTCCAGTCCAAATTTCGATCGAGCAACCGGCAAATTCGGATTCAGCGGGGTCTAATTAGGTTAAAAAACCCGGTTGCCAGAAAGTAATATGCTTTGCCAGTCGAAATCAATTTTATGAAAAATATGACCAGTCTACTAGCTGAATTGGTTGTTTCATACACTTACTCTTACTCTATAGAATGTCCAATCCTGCCTTACAAAGACGTTAATATTTATATTTGTCATGTCTTTACTTCGTTTCTGAGCATTATTGAAAAAAAAAATACTTACTTGATACTAGTATTAACCACTAAGTACATAAATAGAGTAATTCGCCAGTAACAGGCCACTATTAGTAACTGGCCACGCCAAACCAAAAATGAATTCTATTCACCTATAAATAGAATTCATTTTAGTATAAGGTGGCCAGTTATTGAAACCTTATACCTACTAAAATGAATTCTGTATAGAGGTGAATAGAATTCATTTTTAGTATAGGGCGGCCAGTTACTTAACGTGGCCAGTTACTGGCGAATTACCCTATTCGATATCGAGTTCCGTAAACGTAAGCCAGGTAAGTAAAAAAGTTCAATCGCAATAGGGTAATTCGTCAGTGGCCACCCCAAACCAAAAATGAATTAAGTATATTCACCTATAAATATAATTAATTTTAGTATAAGGTGGCCAGTTATTGAAGTTATTGAAACCTTATACTAAAATGAATTCTGTTTAAAGGTGAATAGGATTCATTTTTAGTTTAGGGCGGCCAGTTATTAAAAGTGGCCAGTTACTGGCGAATTACCCTACTTAGTAGTAGCAGTAACAAAAAGTGACAATGCAAATTGCAATCAGTGAGGTGCGCGCCAGCGCGAATGCGGGCGCACCGCAAGCGTCTGTGTGCGTGCATTACACACACAAATACAGTCTCTCACGCCGCGGTTACGCCCCGTCAGAGCGACGGGTATATTCAGCTTGAAATCTCAAAATTGACTTTTACTTTATTGAGCTCAGCTCCCGTTTCGTCTTAAGCTTATCCTTACGCGGCGATACCCGGCCGTTTAAACCAACTCCATGTTAGCACAGCCCTACTTGCATCCTGCCCACTGCAATATGTCGGTCCCATCATGCCGTACGTATTTCCAATTCCCGCCAACACGGCCGCCATTCGATATCGCGTTATCTAAATCGTAAAATATCAAATAAGCACAAACCTTTCTCTGTCCCGCTCCCTCTCGCGTTCCCGCTCCCGGATCTCGCGCTCTCGTTCTCGCTCGCGCAGCTCCCTGGAAACATGGCTATGTTCAAATTTGTTCGACGATCAGTGTACAGGTTTGCATATGTACCTACTTGCATAATGCTGAGGTGACGAAAGACAGAGTAGAATGGAACACAAAAACGCGTTGTGCCGAGCCCACATAACGTGGGATAAGGGCAGGGAGACAGAAGAGTCGAGTTTGATAGAATGCATGTAGTACCTCTCCCTTTCCCGTTCCCGCTCGCGCTCTCGCTCCCGCTCGCGGTCCCGCTCGCGCTCCTCCCGCTCCCGCTCGCGCTCCTTGTCCCGCTCGCGCTCGCGCTCCTTGTCGCGGTCGTCGCGGCGCTCCTTGCTCCTGGGTTGCATATATGGTTACACATGTTACAATCATTCCAGACAGAATGTTACAATTATTAAGTGTAAGAAAGATATATGGAACGACAGAAGATTTCATAAAAAGGCAGTGGAGATAAGGTAGGAATCCTAAATAAAGCTAAGAGGATTATTGAAAACTATGAAAGCAATGAGGGTGTCTGGACTGCCTGGATCGTAACAAATGAAAATTGAATACATAGTATATATATGATATATGTACATACAAGTGGAATAAATAATAAAAGACTATGCCATCCTAACTTGTATGCCATAGATGTGCCATATTTTTGAGGTTTAGGAATTACGCGATACTTACAAAAGGCTAGTGACCAGAAGCATGAAAATAAGAAAATCTGTCGTTTCAATAAGTGTGAAATTGCTTCACGCGTTAAGATACGGCGCGGCGCGGCGCGGCGGGCGGTCTCCGTATCTTACGCTAGTTGGTTACTTACGAAACGTTAAAACTAGGAAATTTTATTTACAAAACCCGAGAGACCTCAAGTATCTTCCTTTGATTGTAGATTAGACCTTCTAAGACGAGTCGAAAATGATAAAATGAAGACTTAACGGGCTCGAATTTGTCAATTAAGGAACCTTAAAATTACGAAATATTCACTTTCAGTTTTTACGACATTTCGTGTCATGACTTATCGTGTCATGATAAAAAAAACTTTGACTTTTCATCCCGCAGTGATCTTCCCTTAACTGATCATGGTCATTCATCTAGTTAGAGTACTTTATGTAGTTAGTAGTTACGTAACTTTCTGTACCGATTACCGAATACTTATACAATTTATTCAGTGCTGTAAATAGGTTACAGACGTTTGTTGCCTCCGTCTATTTTAATTGTTTTATTTGAAAAGATTTCCATTGTTTACAGAAAACTAGCAACTTCATTTAAATTTAAATGTCTCTAGCTCAACTACTTCATCGAGTTATACGGTCTACGTCAAGGACCAGTGGGTCAACAACTTCAAATGGGTCGAAAGCCGGCGTCTTCATTACCGGATACATTTTTTTCATATGAATTTAAAGACGAGGGTTTAAACTTTAAACATACCGATAAAGAAATAGTATGAAAATTAGACTTTTAAGTCCGTTTACTTTATGATGTCCACAGGCTTTCCTGTGCGTGTGATATTATGCGACTTTTCGCATAACGTTAACTTTAACTGACCTGGACAAACTCCTCCTGCGCCGGTCCTTGTCCTTATCCTTATCCCTGTCCCGCTCCCGCTCGCGGTCGCGGTCCCGCTCTCTGTCGCGGTCGCGCGGCTCGCGCTCCTTGTCCCTGTCCTTGTCCTTGTCGTCCTTGGGGTCCTTGTCGCGCTTGCGGCGCACCACCACCTCCGCCTCGTCCTACGCGACAAACGGCACATATCACCACGAGAACATCAGATACCTGCATCACTATACCAAAACATAGGTACTAAAGTATTGGGTTTAGTATCAGGTGACTAGAAACGCGCTCAGGATACACGAAAACTTGTAGAAAGATGACGCTGCAGTGAACGTTCCAAGTGAGATTTAGTGAGGTTCGATCCGGAAACTAACTTATTGTTAATGGAATTACAAATTTAACATAGAGTGACAGGAAAAAATCTGTCAAAATTAAACCTGCTTGTTTTTTTGTTAGCGCGGGCGTTTTCAATTATTTAAAAACGCATAACAAATAGCGGAAAAAAATCAACCATAGACACCTGTTCCATACTGTTTTTCTTGTTTTTTTTCAATTGTATTTCTTTAAGCTGTAGCTTTTACTGAGTTGTGCCAATTAATATTCATTTATTTAAACTTTATTGCACAAATTTACACAAAAAGAGTACAAATGGCGGACTTATCGCCTTGAGGCATTATCCACCAGTCAACCATTGGGCTAAACAGAGACAGTTAATTTGGTGCAGGATTGTAAATAGTCGATATGAGAATAGACACAAGTTTAAACTAAGGTTGCCTCCAGAATCTCGCGAACTAAATTGACAGGTCAATGTGCACAAATGATACCACAGTTTGGCCAGTGCTGTTCATATCGATATTTTAAAAAAAGTTTGAATTAGAGAATAACGCGAGAATTCACCGCTAGCGGCGCTACTGTTGCCCGGTCAGTTAAAATGTATTTTTAAGTAATTTATATTATTTTACAAATGTTACTTGGTATTTCGAAAAATGTGCAATTTAATAATAATAGATACAAGGATATTGGATAAACATATTGTAGGTAATTAAGTTAATATTTTATTCTATTTATTTTATTTTATTTGTTAGGAAAACTTACAGCTAGTGTAACAAGTTGTGGGTGATAACATAGAAACAGTGATTTTGGCTCAAAATACAAATAAGGCCGACCCAGACGGGGAAATAAGATAAGATTTCTCATTTATTTTGTGTGGTGTGGACGTAAAAATTAAATCGTCTCGGTGATCCCTATTGCTTCAATTGTAAAGAAGACCAGTCCCTAGATGTAGATGTAGTCCCTAAACTGGACATTCAAGTTAACAATTAGGTCAGACAGTTAGAACAAATACAGTTACACCAATACAGTTAGACCAAAAAAAGTCTGCAGCGATTTTATTAGCCCACGCAGTGCAAGTATTATTTTAAACGTCAAAATTCTATGAAATTATGACGTATTAAATAACAGTTGCACTGCGTGGGCTTTCAAAATCGCTTTATATTGTTGCTACATCAAAGACTTCCTTGCCATAGAACAAAACTATCCTATATTCGAGACAATCCTAAAAACGTTAAACTGAGCTAACCATACAAAGTGCCGTGTCACAACCCCTTTACTCGTATAACTATCACATGGGTAGTAAGTGCATCTTACTTATCGATATCATTTTATCGACATATACCCCTGACTATTTTTTCTTTGCTATTCCTGGTATCATTTTATTTGTCAAACGCATGTCAATTTAGTTCGCGAGTTTCTGGAGGCAACTGTACATACTATGATACTATACTTACTTACACAAATATACCTACCTATATTCTACTTATCTGATACTTGTAATTGGAAGCTTCTCTAAAGCGCACATATGATCAGTAGCGGTTGTACTCATCTGATACTATCCCCAGTAGTAGATCTTATTCGCGACATAATGTTTACAATAGTAAGATAATTGTTCAGCTTGGCCCCGCCGCAAACTTGACTTCTGTACACTTGTGTAAGTTCAACTTTGTGATTAATATCTATTAGTAGTGCAAAACAGTGCATATACTTGTTTAAAAAAATTGCAAATTGGAATTGTGGAATAAATTAAATATATTTATTAAGATTGTGGCGGGCCCAAGTTAAAATAGTAAAAATATTCACAAGTAAACACTACAAATATTGTAAACTAAGTGCCTCTGCCTCCAAACATAATGAAGAAAAGCAATTAAAATAACTGGAATGGATATCTATATTAGATTACAGGGTTTTAATTTCCACATATTGAAAAGACGAACGAAACGACTTTACGTTTATTCAAATATAATGTTTTTTTTCATTCGCATTGCCAAATAAGTAAGAAAAGGGTAAAACATCAAAATCTGTTGAGCTAATTTGTTGTCATGAAAACTCAAATCTGGTGAATTTTCTTGCTGTTGCGTGTCAGTCCGTGCGCGGCCTTACACTACACTATGCGTTTCTGAACCTACAAACAACCGTTCTCATATTACAAGGACGAAAAGCCCTACCATAAATCACCTAAGTAACTTGGTGCGCTGAGATTGGTCGAGTGTCAATCAATCAGAGAGTGGAAAGTAAAGGCGTATTATAACAACCTAGTTCAACTAAACATTGTTGTACTGTTGGCTCAGGTGTACAACTAATATAGCCATGGTTCAACATGATAAATGTAGTGTGAAGGCAGAGGCACGCAAAGATTGGTGGAAGTACGTATCGCGGCACCCACTCACACATGCGAGGAAATAACGGGAAAAGGACGGAAATGCTTGTTAATTACAATAGGTACATATGAGTTGAGATAGTATTCAAGAACTATTAAGGAACACTTTTTTGTGTTCGGCGCAAAATAATTCGCGCTATAATAATTTATGACTTCATGTTTAATTAATTAGACTTATTTAGGTATGAATCTTGATTACAAAATGTAGAAATTGAGTGTCCCAAAAAACTGAACTTTAGGTAGGTAGTCAAAACCTTATTAAGGGTAATAATTGTCGTATTGCTGGATGACAATGACCTACATGTTTAAGTGTGTTGTGATAACGGGGATGGCAGTGTGGGGAGGAGTGGGAGCCGCGGAAACAAAGCGGAATCATACGGAAACAGCGCGTACGGCCGCCGCCATCTGCAACGATATCGCTCTCACAGTCCGTCTCACTCGCACTTACGCGGGTGCCGCCGCGGTGCTGTCGCCGCCGTGTCGTCGCAGAGTCGCCGCCGCGTCGCCTCGCAGTCGCCAACCGATGAGCGCCCGCGCTCGCGCCCGTCTTACTTTATGCCCCGATTCTAGTACTAGTTACTATATTATCGTATGGAAATTGAATTTTAGAAGCGGGGCGGGAGTTAATGTCTGCAATATGAGATGCGACGCTTAAATTAAATAAAAGAAACTAAGCGACTGACACGTTTTACAAAAAAGCCTAACGTGGTTCGTTTTACCCGCTTATCGTAATTATTATCTACTTTTAACCTACTACTTATTTATATACAGTCGATTCATCCAAAATTGGAGCCCCAAAAGAAAATCATTAGCCATTCGAGCCGAGGACGGCGAGGATTCAATGAATACGTAGACGGACAGTAATTTGGCGGAATCGGGCACATGTATATCTGCCGGAGATCTGTGATATAGTGACGGGCCGCTAGACAGTCCGACGGGGAGTCGGTGTACGCAGGGTAGTGTGTGTGTGTGTGTGTGTGTGTGTGTGTGTGTGTGCGTGGGTCGGGGCGGGAGCGCGGGCGCGCCGCGCGGCGCCACTCACCGAGCGCGCGCGCGGCCGTGTGGTACAGTACGGCCTTGTACACCGGCACCGGCACCGGCACCGGCACCACAGAATACCACTCCCGTGCCACAACTAGGATACGAGGCGACAGCTACACTGTGGCTCCCTATAACGCACCTACGTGTTTATACAATTTTGATGATTTTTCTCGTGCGATTGAAAGTTCGAATATAGCGAAATTAGCGAACGAATATTCTAAATGTGGCACCGGCGTGGCATTCGCTTCGGAGAATAGAAGGTGCGAGCACCATCGAGTCTGAATTATAACAATTACGACCTATATTCCTGAGAAAACGAGCCATTTCATAAATGTGATAAATGCTACGGAGAAAATATTTTTAGTCGATTTAATCTGCAGTTTCGCACTATTAGCACTTGAGATGGCTGTAGCGCTGCCCGCTAAGCTGGTAGCTCTGGGCTCGCTTTGACGGACAAAAAACGTTGAGTTTTTCGACCAGAAAGCGGCTTATAATTCTGACTGGATAGTGCTCGTTTTATGTTAAAATGAGGTGCAATAAATACATCAATACATTATAAAAATAACTAGACGCTCGCCAGCAACTGTCGAGATTGGACTTGTACGAATTGTTCCATTAGTGCGATCTGTTGCACCGGTTTCCTCGGGAGTTACAACTCGTGTGTTCACGTATGATGAACGGAGCTTCTATGGCACATTTCCAGGTTGTGCTGATATTCCATGACGACTTTAATATTAACAGAAGGAAATAGCAAGCGGCGACTTCACCCAGCCGTCGAGGCGACCCTAGCATCCGATTCTCGTTTAGAGTGCCCCTAATCTTGTATGCACTTACCGAGTTATATTCCCGCCAGAACATACATCATAACATCTATATGTTACGATACTATTTTTGTTAATTCACGGAAAAATTGGTAATTTAATAATTTTACGGTTTAAACTAACTTGTTTTTAGTCACTCGCGCGACATGTTTCGGAGAGCCTAGTGCTTGAGTAAGAAGACCTAGGCTCTAATAGTATGTCACAACAGTTTAAATTCGATTAACATTGGTAATTTTAAATCCCACTAAAAACATTCTGTAAAAAACTAGCCAAGTCTCGATGGAGCTGCTTGTTTATCTCTAAAAAGTAATGAAATCTAGACAAAGTCGTGCCAAGTCTAAGGTTCCTTACTGCGATTTCTTTATTATTATAGTTAATGTTGTGTGACTTGGCCGTTGAAGGGTACAAAACCAGGTGCTCCATGACACCATTGCACCAATCTGTCGCCAGAACCGCTACCCATTGACGATGGAAAATTGCCACTTGGAAAACGTTGATTCAATAACCAGTCAATGTAGGCTTGATAAAGCTGCGTATTTCAATAATACTTATGTATGGGCGAGCCTGAAACAAACACTTCTTTTTGGTGCAATGGCAAATTGGTGCAATGGTGTCATGGAGCACCTGGTTTTGTACCCTTGTGTACCCTTCAACGGCCAAGTCACACAACATTAACTATAATAATAAAGAAATCGCAGTAAGGAACCTTAGACTTGGCACGACTTTGTCTAGATTTCATTACTTTTTAGAGATAAACAAGCAGCTCCATCGAGACTTGGCTAGTTTTTTACAGAATGTTTTTAGTGGGATTTCACTTCTTTTTGTAGAAACGTGGGCATATTGATTTATTTTATTAGATTTTCTTATTTAACACATTTTTTTTTCTTTTTAGGAGTAGTTTTTTTATTATTACAAATCTTTCTTTTCTTTTTTTCCGGTTCTGATTCTTGTACAGTAGCAACAGTTTGTCATGTTGCCCATTCATTAAATCTAATAATTAAATAATAATCAGTAATCCGTCACTAATCATCATATAATGACTTGGCAATCGCACATAATGCTTTACTCGTACCATACTCGTAAATATGTGTAATGCTCAAACTGCAATTAGTGCTAGCGTTATGTTCAGTTAGAATTATTTTTAATAGGTGACGATGATCCTTTTGTCATTATGCAGCCGTGCGATGGCCAAGTCATAATACGTATTACAAATTAAAGATATCTTATTGATACGGTTTTAACACCCCCTGGCACTGATTAAAATAACCGACTTGGTTTCACATTACATCTCAAAACTTTTTTGTAGTATAGTAAAAGCGTTGCGAGACTTGCACCTTTTTACATGTAATGTTTTTGATGGGATCTCATCTCTTTTTGTAGGCAGTCCTTCTTTTCAGGTACTCATACCCATACTATGTATACACATATCATAACTAAACATATCTTCATTCATACTCACATCGTACATCGTAATGTACCTTTACTTTACTTTACCTACTATTTGTAGGAACTGCAACAGTAACTTTGTAATATCATATATTTATATGGGATTACAAACTTACTTATGCAGTTCTTAGATCTTTAAAACGTGACTGATATTGCAATATTTTTAGGTTTTCCCTTTATGTGGCCATTAAACCCTAACTCTGTACCAAATTTCAGCTCTCTGAGTTTATGGGAAGTACTAGTTCTATTCTGATGATCATGAGTGAGTTTCATAAATGCGAAACTTTGCTTTCGCTTAACTTCGGAACTAAATGACCTACAGACTTGAAATTTTGGATTTTAAGTATGTGATTATAGCTTACTGGATGACCAAAATTTCTGCGTTCTGGTCTTATCCAGAGGTTCTCAAATAGGGGCCTGAAAATGCGGCGAAATGGTTCCAGTAAAGGATGGTACGGCAGTGTTTGCTTCGCGCTCGACTTGGCGGGGGCACTGCCGTGCCCCCCGATAAAAGTCCCACTCAAATGGTTTTTTCCCAACTTGCTCACTGAATGATGCAAATTAAAATTTTTAGTTCATCACATGTTGTCATACATGAGTTATATTTGTAGATTGTTAGGTAAGAAGCCGGCCTTGCAATTGGCCATGAATTTCGTCAATAAAGTTAAGTGATATATCATGTAGCCGTATTAGTCGCCTCGAGGCGGGGGTGGCCGCCAGAACAACAAGACACTCACCACTCATCCGGCCCTGACACGCGACACGCGGCCGCGCAGCGACGACCCAAGGCGGCCCGTCTCCTCGCTTCTCTTCGTACCGAAAATTTCACCATAATACTTACTCCGCTACTAAGCAAATAATCTACCACAATATACGGGCAATTATATTAATTTCGTTAAACGCCCGAATGAATCTAAAGAGGCTAGACGCCGCGCCGTTCATATTACGAGCCGTTTTTCTTAAGAACTCGAGTCGAAGACGACATCAGTCCCGGTCTCCTCGCCGGCGCGGCGCCGAGCCTGTTTGCCTCGCGTCGGTGCGCAGGGCGCGGCCGCCTACCTTCATGCTCTCTCGGAACTTGCCAATCTCGCGGTGGATGACGTCACGCTTCTCCTCCGAGATGTCCGCCTCCTCGAGCGCACGCGCCGTCTTGGAGATCGCCTCCTCTGAAAACCGATACGCATCGTTACATCGCACTCAGATATGCAGAGTCGATTGGCCGAAATACTAGTCAAATCTGACTCACTGCTAATCAGAAGTGCTTAACAGAAGAACGAAGATTTGCAACATCGAATCTTAGAGATCATAAGAAGGAAAATAATTTCATAAACCTTGAAACGAGGCCCCTTCATCAATGGCTTTCTAACCCCTTACCCTAACCTAAATGATGGGTCTATGTCTATAGGAGGTACCAATTAAGTAAGCAAAGCTTTGCGAAAAACTCGTCCAAAATTCCTTGAAGGGGACACCGGGCGGAGCGGTCCTCGATTAGCATAGTATAGTTGGATGAAAGGTATACCTTGCTGCAGCTGCTCGTAGTTGGCGATGTCCTCCTGGTAGTCCTTCATGACCTGCGCCAGCTTCCTGGCGGCCGCCTCGTCCAGCGCGCGCTGCCGCGCGTCCAGGTACTCGCCGCCCTCCGCCGCGCCGATCCGGGAACGCTGCTCCGCTGTCGATACCCAAAAAAAATAAATTAATAAAAAAATTAAAAACACGACTGCTGCATTTTAAATCGAACTGAAAAGCTAAAAATAATATTAATATGTTAGTCACATAATTTTATGAATCTAAATTGGAATGTAAATATACACTCACGGTCATTCACAGTAAGTACAAAGAGCTATGCACATTTATGTCCGTGACTGTAGGTACGTGTACATTTAATTTCAATTACAGTCGGGGGACCTTGATGTACCTAAGTGCATCTCAATCAAAAGGTCCCCCGACTGCAATTGAAATTAAATGTACACGTATACCTACAGTCCCGGTCATTAATGTACATAGCCCTTTGTACTTACTGTGAATGACCGTGAGTGTATATTTACATTCCAATTTAGATTCATAAAATTATGTGACTAACATATTAATATTATTTTTAGCTTTTCAGTTCGATTTAAAATGCAGCAGTCGTGTTTTTAATTTTTTAATTAATTTATTTTATTTTAAACATTTTAGTGAAAAAACTAAGTAAAACTACCATTTATAAGGATTTCCCCCGGCCATTTAGTTTGTCAACAAAGTTCTTTTTATGTGGATAGGTATTAGCTCCTAGGACTGGGACCTTCTAAAGGCAGAGACACACTTATTACGGGCGTCTTTTCTGTGGATAATATGTGAATGTGTTCACAATTTGGGACATTTGATATTTGATATTAAATATAGCTTCTCTTTTTTTTTTTTATTGATAAATCATTTTATTTAATAACATTTTTACAACTTTATAACAAATCACTAAAACTTATAAATATAGCTTCTTAACTTCTTAAAAAGAAGTGGAATTTTGAATTATAATGGCCATGAGGGTTTGAAGGTCCACCATAAAGACTCATAATTTTAACTGTCACTAAAAAAGTTTTTGATCCAATTATCTTCATCGCAACTTCAGCACGACGACGCACACATGGCTTTTGGCAAAATAGCACCAATTCAAAGGTCAATAATGACAGACCGTACGTAAAAGGGCCTATTCGACGCTAATATCTTTAAGTGTTAGTACCTACCAGTGGCGGCGCGTCAAACATATCCATAGGCAAGCCGGGGCTAATTAGGCTTACATATTTCCTTTACAACTCTGCTCAAATGTCCAAAAATAGGCAAGCTGGTGGGAATCGGCTTTTATGGACGCGCCGCCACTGGTACCTACCTACATTCAAATGATGAACTTCCAAATAAAAGTAGGTAGCCCTGACAGACTAGATGGCTGAATGCCGAGCTCTGCGTAGGGCCGAACACCCAAAGCGTCCAAGAGAAGCGAGTTTCTACGCGAGGCTGAAGGCTAAGCTGCGGGACGTTAGCGGTGAAACACAAAACCACTGTAGGTACATGTGTTAAAATACATAAGCTGAAGACCGACCTCCGCGTAAGTTGAAGGGCTAGGGATTCTAGCAATTCCTGCAATTTCTTCAAATATCTGACCAAGTTCCGCGAGTACTAACCTCCCGCAGCTCGGTCTTCAGCCTTGCGTGGAATTGCGACTTCTCAATTATGATACTAGGAGAAATTGTAGAAAGCGCGTACCTGTCGGACGCTCCGGGCCTTCGGCTTTACGCGGAGTTCGATCTACGGGCTTCGCATTTAAACACTGGCTATGCCCGACTCTTTTTGTACGAGGGCGCCGAAGGCGCCCGACTTTGGAAGGCGTGCATCGCGCCACATACGTCGGGCTAAGCCCCACGCTTTAAGTATGAGGGCGCCAAAGGCGCCCGGATATGGTAAGCGTACAGCATGTCACGTACGTCGGGCTACGCCCAACTCTCTTAGTATGAGGGCGCCACGACTTTGGAACGCGTACAGCGCGCCATATACGTCGGGCTAAGCCCGACGCTTTGAGTACCTACAGCGTGTGACGTACGTCAGGCTACGCCCGACTCTTTCAGTATGAGGGCGCCGAAGGCGCCCGGTTTTGGTATGCGTACAGCGCGCCACGTACGTCGGGCTACACCCGACGCTTTGAGTATGAGGGCGCCGAAGGCGCCTGGCTTTGGTAAGCGTAAAACGTGTCACAACGTCGGGCTACGCCCGACTCTTTTAGTATGAGAAGGTCGAAGGCGCCTGGTTTTGGACCACGTGCAGCGCGCCACGTATGTTGTGCTATGCCCGACTCATTTAGTAAAAATATATACAAGTCATATGGATGATTTGTATATATTTTTATGATCAGCGGTAAATACCCTTTTATTTGATAGCTCACTAAATAAGATAGAAGAATTTATTTTTCTTAGCACATTTTGTAAATCCTTATTTAACCAAAATAAGATTTAAGCGCGTATGTTGCATATATATTTTAAATCGCCTTTCAAAGCTCTTCATTTTGAGACCCCACTCGATAGGTTTGCAAGATTTTTTTTTCTAAACGTCACGCAATATTGTGTATTACGTCCGCCATATTGTTTTTATAATGACGTCATATAGCCTATGTCACCCGAGATGACGTAAGGATTCTAATGACATATCATACATCTAAATCGGTTAAGGCATTCAGAAGTTATGGTGGAAAAAAGAAACTCACATACATACAAACATGGACGCTGAACACAATACACTCTTTTTGTTTGGGCAGTCGTGTAAAAAATATAATGAATAATAAACTTGTAAAATATATAAGCGGCAGTTTCTACACAACGTGCTTGGACAGATATGGTGGGGCCATAAATCTCGTACAGCATGATGGTTTTCATCGACCGATCACCTCCAGTAATCCCAGTATGCTACACTTACATCTTAAATGTGTCATGATTGGTGTCGTGCCTGTCCATTTATTGACCGTACTATAAAAAGGGTATGAGTGAAGTGGCCTCTAAATCTTAGTGACTTAATACAGAAGCTAAATTCAACTCTCCCAATAAAAATTACAATAAAGTCCCTTTTAATGTTAGAATGATGCCTGTGCACAATTCCGTATCAATTATAATTAGTGTCCGACCGAAGGTTCGGTTTCGGTTTCGGTTTCGGCCAGTTTCGGCCAAAAAATCATGTTTCGGCTGTAGTTTCGGTTTCGGCCAAAAAACGGCCGAACCTTTCGGCCGGGCCGAAACTTACGAAAAAAATAAGTAGGACAACAATATTAATACCTACATATTATACTGATTCATGTGTAGGTACAGAAATTAATTGGTTTATTATACAACACAATTCCACTAATGAGGGCGCCACTGGACGGTAGACACAGTCTTAAGAGGCTGTCAATAACTTTAACGCGCACACTGTCTAATTGTTTCGGAACGAATGAGTGATTTTATCTCAATTTACTATTGGTTTGTGTTAATTCCACATGTCCTCTACTTCAGCTTAGCCTTTGGCCTCGCTGCGCCGTGCTCGGCCTGCGGTCTCGCTTTTTAATACAATGGACATTGGTTGGAGTCTGTGCTCAACTACTTATCCTGAAGCCTGAAGCACGGCTTTGACTTCACATGAAAGTTTGCCTCACTGGGGCACTTCGGACTTTTAGGCCCAGGTGAAGATTGGTACCCGGCCTTGCGATATTGTCAACAAAAACTTTTGCGTTCGCGTTTTTGGTTGCTGTTTTGGATGACCCTGTATCTACATGTTAACTTGACTGCATGGTGAATGAATAGAGTTAGACCAAGAAAATTCTGCAATGATTTTGATAGCATACGCAGTGCAACTAGTGCAAATGTTATTTATACGTCATAATTTCATAGAAGTTTTGACGTTTAGAATAACACTTGCACTGCGTGTGTTATCAAAATCGTTGCAGAATTATCTTGGTCTAACTCTAATAATTTTCTTAAAAAACTGCTTAAGTAACATCAATTTCAAGGATATTGGGTGTTGACAGCCCCATAATATGTGTATAAAAGAGGTTTTATGACATTTTTTCAACGATTTTAACAAGTCTACAAAAGTTTCGGTTTCGGTTTCGGTTTCGGCCGAAACTAGAGCCAAAGCCGAACATTCGGTTTCGGTTTCGGTTTCGGCAAAAAAACATGTTTCGGTCGGACACTAATTATAATCCTGTTAAGGCCAAGATTAATCTCTTTAATCAGAGGTTAACTAGGTTCTCCATGGTATTCTGAAATCCTTGAATCTACTCACTCTTGTAGTTATCCACGAGCGTCTGCATCTTCCCATCAGTCCTCGCCAGTAACTTCTTCTCAGCAAGCGGCCGCTCGTGCAGCAGCCTCACACACCGCAAGGCCGCCTCAGGCGACGCAAACTCGCAGAAGCCGAAGGTGCCGACTCGCTTCCAGGACAGCACGGGCCCGCAGGCGCCCAGCAGCGCGCGCATCATCGCGTCCGGGGCGCGCGTTGTGATGTTACCTGGAAGTTACACTCAAACTTTTTATGTTATGGTTATGACTACATGTTCTGTTCAATTCCGTCAAGTTACGACACCTAGGCCCACTTGCACTATAAAACTAACCCAGGGTTAAGCGGTTAAACTGTTAACCCAGTGACATATTTTACTGATAACCATTTGGCGCTTAGTGTTTTATTGCTACTATGTTAGAATTAGAAATAATTAAGTTTGAGTTGGCAGGCTTTAATATTGCATCAGACAAGAAACACTGACCAATAAAGACAGTTATGCGCAGGGCATCCTCGCGGGCCCCATTGGCCCTGTTGAGCAGGTGGGAGATGATGGTCTCGCTGATTCCACTGAGGCAGTGAGTTGATCGTCTTTAAAATTAGGTGAGACATGAAACACTGACCTATAAAGACAGTGATGGGTGGGGGATCATTCTCGCGGGCCCCATTGGCCCTGGTGGGTGGGCGGGAGATGACCGCCTTGCTGGAGCTGTTGGCCACGCTGGTGGCTGGCGCCGGCGCCTGCAGCAGCGCCGCGCGCGCGCCCACGCCGCCGTACGCGCCGACCATCACCTGGAATACACAACAACTAAATTTAGTGCAGGATTAAATCACATTACCAAAGGGTTGCCTACAATTTTGGTATTCCTCAGGTTGCAGTAACATAGTTGTTAATCTGGCAACAAAACAAAGCTTCTGTTTTGCTGAACATTGCATTTGAATTATTGTCTGTCATGTAATAGTAGTAGTAAAACACTTTATTACACAAGCGTTTAACCCTACATCTGGTAAACTCCCGCAGTGGGTATGTCTATAATGTGATTTGATTCCAACAACTTTAAAATGAAGTATTATGCCCCTGAAGGGTTAAGTGACTGAGAGAAATTAGTAAGATAACTTAGACAAACTCAAGGTTTCCAGTAAGGATGAAAAAAGTGTTGTACATGTGACGAAAATGTATTCATAAAAGAATAGTAGTTAGAATATAAGCAACAAAGAGAAAGCATATTTCATTACATGTATTCAGACTGTTTTCCTTGTGTATAATAGTGCTTTGGGATTTAATACTAGTAGTTGGCGGAATTAGACTTATTTCTCAGCCCCGCATTAGACAGATAGACCGTGTAGAAAATGGAATAGAGACAAAATTTGTCCAATGTCTATGTCTCTATGTATGTGGTCAAGATATACCGATGGTGCCGTCGATGCCGACTAGAAATGATTGACACTGCGATTATACATCAAGCTCAATATATCAGTAATAAACTATAAGTGTAATACCACAAAGAAGTTTCTAAGTGTTGCAGTAGTTTACATCTTCCTTAAGTAGAGTCCCAAAACTACATCAGAACTACAAACTACTATCAGCCTCAGGCTACGGATAAACTTTACAACACCCCAGCATGACAGCAGAGGTCACTGACTGAGGTTTGAATGTTTGATCTATGAATCAGTGACTTGACTTGAATCATAGTTTCCATGGTGCCTGGAATCGAAGCAGCCTTGAAGCAGGATTAAATACAAGGATCTCATGTCATCGGGACAGATCGAATACGGGGCAACTACTGACAGTTAGGTTAGATAGCAGGCGCAAAGCCCGGATGGCGCTTAGTCGGGGGATCGGTACTCACGTGCGTTGCCATCGGCATGGTGACGACGCCCGGCGGCAACCCGTGCCCGTACGGCACGAGGGGCGGCCGCGGCGGAAACGACATGCCCTACACAGACAATACAAAACCGACACCCACTTAACACTAATAACACATTCGACTTTTATATCCTGCACTATATCAATTCGTGGTGTATTATTTCGTAATATCACTGACTTTAACGTTACTCAGCGTCGTTTACCACGCTAATAATTAATATTTTTTAATTCAGTAATGAGCCACCGCGATTAGCAAATAGGCGGCCATATTTTTTCTCAGATCAAACCTTCCACAGATAATAACAAAATGCCATCAAAATGCCGTTACAAAATGGGACAATCAGTGGCCTATTTTATAAAGCTACAAGTTACAATTTACAAGCGAAAGTCACGTTCTAACACATAGGGTTAGAAAGAGACTTCCGCTTGTAAATTGTAACTTGTAGCTTTATAAAATGGGCCACAGATTTACTATTGACTCAAACAGCAAGTATTTCATTTTAGGTAGCTAACGCCAAGCGAGCACCACGATTTTAATTTTTGCGACACGATTTTAGAATCGCGCTGTAATTTATCGCAGAAAATTCAGTGCGCGCACTGCGATGAAAAAGTCGACGATTTGTTCATTCTCGACATGGATGTCGTAACAGTCGCTTGTCGTGAAACAATATGCAATCGCTGTATGACTGAGTATTTATACCACAAAGGTGATCTCCTTCTATTTCTATAATTAAACGGTCAACATCTAGCGTCTCACTCCATTGGAGAAGCAGGTTCCGATATGTTGACGCTTGGAGAGCGAAATGCCGACTGAAGTCCCGGCTGCGATTTTATTATCGCAGTGCGCGCGGGGCCATACAGTTTCGTATGCTGCTATTCACTTTGCGACAATCGCGTCGCGCGCTGTCGCGGAAAAATGTAACAAATCACAATTTTAAAATCGTTGCGATTTTTTGTCGCATATGCGCGCACCGCCATAATTATAAACCCATACGTTACATTTCTGCGACTAAATTATCGCGCGACAAAAAA
Organism: Cydia fagiglandana; assembly: GCF_963556715.1. NCBI lineage: Eukaryota > Metazoa > Arthropoda > Insecta > Lepidoptera > Tortricidae > Cydia > Cydia fagiglandana. The sequence continues at coordinate 13,107,696 of NC_085954.1, read as the reverse complement.
TCGTGGTGCGCGCTTGGCTTGACACACTATCGCACCGCACCAAGGTCATTGAGGGACGCACCCATAAGTAAGAGGGAGAAAGAGATATCGCTTTCTTCCTCTTACTTATGGGTGCGTCCAAGGCCTGTTCACTTCCTAAGAAAGTTATGTCCCCAAATAATTGCGCATGTGTGCGCCTTAAGCTTCTATGTGTGCGTTGGCCTCCGGGAAAAAGTTGCGAGTAATAAAAATAAAAACATTTTTCTACAGCAACATTGCTCCCAACTCTGATTTAAATTATCACGAATTTTATACAATATTAATCATAAAACGGGACTTAAAACGCTTAAAACTTAATTACATGCGATTAAGTTTTATAATGAATATTTGCTTCCAACTGTCTTTATCAATGTTCATAAAATATATGGAGGGTAGGTACGTCTACCCACCATAATAAAAAATATATTTGTCAATGACTCTGTCCAACTGCTGTGGTTAAAGTTCATAACGAAAATTTTATTTATTAACTCTTTAAATAATACATACAACGTGTACCGCTACGTACCACTTAAGACTGTAAGTCTGTACCTACATGGATTACAGCAATGCACATAGAAAATGTGCTAAATGCGGAGCAACGGCTGTTGAAGCAGCCAGAGTGAAATTTACAACTTTAGTGGGTTCAGAAGGAACCGAGTCATAACGCATCTGGAAAGCGTATTAATTAACCGTGAAGAAATGTATGAATACAAGTTGGAAATCTGTGTAAAATGCCGTGTGTAAAGTGTAGTGTATCTGTGTGTAAAGTGTAATAGGTAGGCATGCCTAATGTTATTTGTATAAAAGGTACTGAAAACTTAGTGAATGCGCTTTATTAATGTCTATTTTTTTATTAAGTTGCCAGTTGCCAGTTTTCAGTGTATATTTTTATATGTAAAACATTTTTTAATAAATAATATATATGATGTTATAAACATAAACATGCCTTTTATTTAAATCAATTGATAATACCACAAACAAGGGGTAATATTTGCATCTTGCATATATTTCGTGATATGAAGATAACAAATATGTTTATCAACAGAATTACTACCTACCAATACCCGCCAGGCTAAACCGGTTGTCAACTTTAGTTCTATTGGTACACAAAGACGGCGCCACTAGTGAAAACGTATAAACGGTTGGGGACATTTTTTTGTATGGAGTTACCGTTCTTCTCCTAGTGAGTATTATATTCTTTGGGTGCGTCCCTCAACGACCTTGGTGCGGTGCGACAGTGTGTTAGCTACTTTATAGTCGTAACACACTACTAGATACATCGGACCAAGGTCGCGGCAGGGGTGCGAAGCTCCTGACTTCGGTTAAACTCGGCTCCGCTCGGCTCAGCATTGCTCCGAGCAATTATTAGGGTTGGCACCACTTGACTTCGATTTGCGTGCACGACCACAGATAAGATAATCACTTGATTTTTGACAACCCTAGATAGCCGCAAGGGATAGTGCCATATATTAGAAAGGGACAGCATGATTCGACCCTGAACCGCTGTCAAACTTCGGTTTTGTAGGAAGTTTCCTTTCTGTACGGTAGTACTATTAATTATTCTGTGGTCGCGGTGCGGTAGTGTGTTATAGCTTTTATCGATATTTAAACTGAACAAGTTGAACAGAACAGGGCTATAACCGCGAAAATCGAAGTTCGCAAATTGCGGGGATTTTTCTCTGTCACTCTAATTACGCCTTCGTTGGAGTAAAAGGGAAAGATCCCCGCAATTTGCGAATTTCGGTTTTCGCGGTAGCCGCTCAGTCTACCGCGAAACACGTTCAACGTCTTGCCTCCTAGTCACACTACGTACGAATTTAAAAGTGCGACAGAGAGGCAACACTTCGAACGAGATTCGCGGTAGGGTTTTTGGCTTAAATTTCATTTTTGCTACAAGCTTTTATCGCTGACTGTACTTTTCTTACGACAGACAAGTGAGGCAACTAATACTCATCGTCATCGAGACAATTCTAAAAATCCCTAACACAATTAGGTTGCGTTGTTTCATCACAGTGTTCCTCCTGTCTCCATCATCAGATCAGGTCGATGGTACCATAATATTGCATTGTCATCCGATTTATACATGCATGCAAAATTATTTCAGCTCAATCGGAAACCGGAAGTGGATCAAATTTATCTTGCAAGATTTGATTACAGACCGACAGACAGACAACGGTCCTAACAAATCGTATGAACGTATGAAGCTAGGCCTTTTGGTCTAACTCTAGTGTCTCTAGGTCTCTAGTGTAATATGATAAAAGTAGGTACAATAATACAACATCCTCAAATTATACTTTATTACTGCTGAACCACACAAATGACCTCTAATTGAGTATAAATGTCACACGACACTAGCACTTGTTTAAATAAAGCACCACGTCATTATTTACATTTGTATTCATTGCACGGAACTCGTCCGGCAAACTCTACATCTAAACCAGGAATGTTGCGGATGCAGATTTTTTGACATCCGCGGATTAGCAACTCCTGCTGCCGACTGTACATCTAAAGTATGAACGTTAAGCACGAAGAATTTCGTACATTGACCTGCCATTTCCTATCTCTATAATTATATTGCTGGTTCGCTCGCACTGTGGCATTGACGGTTCCGCATTTTAGGTGATGGTGAATAGCAATGCGCGTGCAATAGAGATGGGAAACGGTGAGTCAATAAATGTACGAATAAATTCTTGGTACTTAGGTTCCTTACTTGATCCCATTTTTGTGCACAAGTGCGTCCTGTAGGTAGGTTCGCCGAGCATGAGAAAACAGCTTAATAATTCCTACGCAATCTACGCCTTATTAGTTGGCGTTTAGGTACCTAAGTTTAGAAGGGATGTGGTCGTCTACATCTATTCAAATCACCTGATAATCTTTTTTAAAAAGGATCATCATATCATTAGAATAGGTATGCTTTTATGCTATATTATGCACACTAAGTATATATATCACAGCACATGCGACTGACTATCCATGTCAAAGAGTGAATATATTATTATTAGGTTGACCTATGTCTAATCTAAAACTATTATCTTATGGGCCACCCCACACGCTAGCGTGTAAATTTATTACTTATAGTGCGACATAAAGTGGAAAAAAATAAATAAAATGGAACTACAAAAAAATCCATAAGTACTTACTAAAGCATTTTACGTCAAAAATGTGACAGTTACGTAGAGAGTGGCCTCCTCAATAATTTTCTACAATTTCTTGTCAGACTATACCTAGTTCATAAGAAGATCTATCATAAGTAAATTTATTTCGTTTTGGTCAGCTTTCATTTGTGCATATATCGAGAGAGATCTTTCTATTAAAATTATGTGGCAAAAATATATTTATTATAAGGGGCTATTCATAAATTACGTCATTTCAAATTGGGGGAAGGGGGTTCTGGACATCGGATGATGGTAGCATGACGTAGGAGTCATGCTACCATCGTCAAAAATCGATGACGTAATTTATGGACAGCCGCTAACAAATAAAATTGTTTATACAATCATTAAACAAATACATAAATATATTAAAAATGTCTGATTAAAAGCTTTCAGCTTCTCAAGCTTCTAGACTATTTACATTTACAATTCCTTATTTATTTTATATACAATAGCAGCGAGTACTTTGTGAACCCGTTGTGATCTTACGACTAGACATGAACCTAGCTAGTAGCTAGTGTTGGTAAAGACTCGAGTCTTTTAAGATCCTCATTTTGAGACCCTGTCGGACCTGTCAGACCTGCCTCGGTTGAGTCGGTTGTCTAGACTTTATTATTCTTTATTTTGAAACTGGCTTCATTTCGATTGTAAGAGTTGCGCCTTTTGTAGCAGCTCGAATTCATTCTAGAAATAAGCGCTGATCAAGCATCGATTAAGGTTTGTTTAAGAATAAGGCTTGACATACAAAACAGAAGAAAGTAATCCAATAAGGACAATAATATGTATACACACATTTTGTTTAAACCTCTCGCGTCGAATGATGGTCCCTATTACATTGAAAATGATTTTCGGACTCGGCTAGGGAGTGCTCCCGGTACTGGTTTTCTATACAAATACAGTACCGGAACCGGGAATTCCCGGTTCTCGCCATACAAACTCAGTACCGGTAGCATTCCCAAGGCTCGACTCCTTTTTAATATTGCTCCGAAAGGACTGGATTCAACTCTACTCTCTAGACTCAAGAGTAGCGCGGAGTTTTGTAAAACAGTCGAGTTCAATGTAATTTAGACTAAGCGTCGAACGAATGTTTACCAACTCTAGTAAATCTCACTCGGGGGCGAGTGTTGCATGGAGGGGAGTGCGTCGCCTAGCAGCAGACGCACTGCAGCCGCTATTGCGCTTTCTTCTCCTGAGGGGGCTCCTCGTTTGCCGGACGACCCTGGCGATTTATACATACAATAGTTAATAGGTATATCTAACAAAACCTGTTAAATACAACAAATCATGGAAAAATATCTGATTCATGCAGTCTTACTTGCCGTGTCATAAGTATGAGCTTTCTGGTGTAATGCTCGGTATTACAATTATAAGAATTTAGTATACTTATACAACCGTATTGTCACTTTTCAGTATCATTTAACATTTAACAAAAACTTTTAGTTTAGTTATAACTGTTATAAGTCAGGTATTCACTGAAAATAAGCGCCATGGCTTGCCGTGACAATAGGAGTGGGGACCCTGTTTAGCATCTAGTTTGTGTTGTGTGTGTTTAGTTTATAGTATTGTCAAAATAGTTTTCCAAATAATGATGTTGAATAGATGTATTTTCTTTCTAACATCAAAAATATCAGAACTAGGGCACAGAATAAGTAATAGTATTATCATACAGAACGGACACGCACCGCCCCGCCCCGACTCGGATTACCTCGCCCCGCGACTGAGTTCTGACGGACTCCTGACGTACGCTCAGTTCGGCTAGCGACGCCGCGACGCGATGACGCAACGTTCAAAATGCCGGTGTATTGTGCGATGTACGGGTACCTACTTATTGTAGAAATGAATAATAATATAGTTTTCCAAAGAGACGAAATATGTATCAGTAAATAAGGCTATACTTTTGCGTAAAAATAATAATATCATATGAATTAAAACCCGTTCGTTGAATTTGTGAATGTTAAGCCAACATTTAATATTTAAAGTACCTAAGGTAACTAGACCTTCTACACAGATATTCCTCGTAAATGTTTTATTTTTAGTTTAACACTCTTTTCACAAAAAAGAACTTGTTGGTCGCGGGACATTCGCGTTTGATTTTGAATTTAATTTTAATAATTTAAGAATTAATTATGTATGTTATATAAAATAATCAATAGGCATCAACAATAAGGTACATTTAATAATGGCGTGTTGAAAGTCAAAGTACGTGCGGGACTATAAACTGACAAAGACAATTCAACAATGGGAGCGAAATAAAACATAAACCTATATTTTGTTTTTTTACGTATTTCGGTCGAATTATGCAACGCCGCTCGTCGTGTCCTTCGGCCGGCCTCGGCAAGCCTCGGCTTCGCCTTCCCCGCGCGCCGCACGAGTCAGCCCTAAGCCACTTACTCACACAATGACGCGTGTACAGACGTGCCGTGCACACATATAAACGCAAATGATTTTCGATGTATGGCGTGTCCGCCCTGTGACTAGGGCTCGCGGTCGTGTCCGGGTTTCGTGTACACGTGTTCGGTACCCGTTTCCGAACTACACGTACACGGTTTTCTAACCCGTTCTACACGTGTAGTCGGGCACACATGTAAATAAGATCCGTGTATCCGTGTACCCGTGTACACGGGGTAACGGACCTTAAAGACACGCAGGCATAACCCGTCCTTGGCTGTAGCGGAGATTGAAGTAATGTATAAAGTTTTCATCATCATTCCTACGTCATCATCACCAAGCGCCGTAAATAGCTTAGCTGTAGCTCACATCATTGTATCTAGTTCAGTTAGTAGTCGAAAGTAGATCTACATTTAATTTTTTTTGTTCACGTTAATGTTAAATGCAATGGACCGCAGTATTCTCGGTGTCACAAGGACGGATCGCATCCGAAACACCACATTGCGCTCCAAAACTCGCATAACTGACGTGGGGAAGAAGACCGCCAGGCTGAAGTGGGACTGGGCGGGTCATATCTGCCGCATGCATCCGGATAGGTGGGCTAGTATTGCCACCAAGTGGATGCCGCAAAAATAAGAAAAATTTTGGCATTTATTCGAAAAAAAATGAGATAGAAAAATTTTATTTTTCCTTTTTTATCACATTATTTATATGAAATTGTGTAAATTAAATATCAGAAAGGAATTTAGCATCCTTGATTTACTCGATAACAACACTAAACTTGCGCACATAGCCAAATTTTTTTAGAAATTTCGTGTTGCAGAGTTGCTCCTTTAGACTCACACATTCATTTAGGAAGGGGAGCCAACCGGATTTTTCATTCAAAATTTTGACTTAAGGGCACCCCCCTTCCTTCCTTCCTTCTTCCTAAATCAATGTGTGAGTCTAAAGGAGCAACTCTGCAACAGGAAATTCCATCATCATCATTTGCCGTATATCACACTTTTTTTGTCGTGAGCGCTACGAACCAGACCCCAATTACCCCCGCCCGTGTACACGGGTACCCATATAAACGTTTTCGAATCCGGGCTGGTTCGTGTATTTCGGGTTCTTAAGCCCGGCGGGCGAAGTCGCTCAACGAGCTATGGAGAGGGCTATGCTCGGAGTTTCTCTGCGTGATCGAATCAGAAATGAGGAGATCCGTAAACGAACTAAAGTCACCGACATAGCCCACCGGATTAGCAAGCTGAAGTGGCAATGGGCAGGCCACATTGCGCGCAGAGATGGCCGATGGGGTCGAAAAGTGCTCGATTGGAGACCACGGACTAGCAAGCGCAGCGTAGGACCACCTTGCCACAAGATAGACGGACGACCTTGTTAAGGCCGCCGGAAGACGCTGGATGCGGGTCGCTTCCAACCGGTACGAATGGAGGTCCAAGGGGGAGGCCTATGTTCAGCAGTGGACGTCTTATGGCTGAGATGATGATGATGATGATTGACGCCCACCGGTGCCCCACATCCTATTCTGACAGTGTGTAGCGTGTACCCACATATACAGCGCGCTGCTCTTGCCTCTTGTGGCCCAGCAGCCTGGCGCCCACGTAACCCAGCACCGAGCCGGCCAGCAGCGCCCACCAGCAGAAACCAGTGTACCTGTATAGCGAGCTGCTCCTGCCTCTTGTGCCCCAGCAGCCTGGCGCCCACGTAGCCCAGCGCCGAGCCGGCCAGCAGCGCCCACCAGCAGAAACCAGTGTACCTGTATAGCGAGCTGCTCCTGCCTCTTGTGCCCCAGCAGCCTGGCGCCCACGTAGCCCAGCGCCGAGCCGGCCAGCAGCGCCCACCAGTGTACCTGTATAGCGAGCTGCTCCTGCCTCTTGTGGCCCAGCAGCCTGGCGCCCACGTAGCCCAGCGCCGAGCCGGCCAGCAGCGCCCACCAGTGTACCTGTATAGCGAGCTGCTCCTGCCTCTTGTGGCCCAGCAGCCTGGCGCCCACGTAGCCCAGCGCCGAGCCGGCCAGCAGCGCGGCGGCGCCCGCCTTGGCGCCCACCAGCAGCCCCACGGGGCCTCCCACTAGAGCTCCTACACAAGCTCCACCGGCACCCCACGCGCCAGCGCGTAGTCTGTACACAACACAATTTATTAAACCTTAAAACCCAGCTTGAGAGCAAAAAATGTGGAAGTCATCATATTGGCAGGGTCGCCATGTACTAATAGCGACACATTTAGGTAGGTACAGTCAGCCAAGAAAGAGGTCTACCAGTTTTCGACTCTATCATCTGATTGATAGAGTCGAAAAGTATTATAAAGCCTATAATATAACAGGCAAAAATAAAATATGTTATTTATTAATCAACAAGTAACAAATGTACGCCCTGACCGCGCGCCGCGAGCGAGTAAATGATGAGTTGAACTGGTCAATAAGTAAATAATTGAAACATAAAACAGCTATACATACATACATAATTATTTTTAACTATAATGTTCTCATGAGTTGCGTTGTGACTTGTCATTTGGTTGGGTGACTTGTTTATCACAGCACTCTTTTCAACAAAATTTCTTACTTTTCTGCAGTAGACAGGTGCGCTTTAGCTGCTTCCACATTATCAGCTGCTACCTCCACATGACTCGCCGCCTCTAGCACTTGTTCCCGCTGCGCGCGCGCGGCCGCGTGTGTCGCCGCCCATACTCCGTGTAGAGCTCTTAGCTCCGCTTGTAGTTCCGTCCATCCTCGTAACGCGGCTTCGCGCTCTGCGAGAGCCAACTCCTGTGAATACAACCAATATTTATAATCGTAAAACACGATTTTCAACATTGATGTGACACGTGGAATTTTTGAGTGTGTCTCATGACTCTCATTACAAACTGTCAAAGAGATAGTTCAAATCCGGTAGCCGTTTACTAACTTTTGATGTGTAACTTTTCAGGTGAGAATCTCCCTAGTAATGATGTCATCAAAATGGCACCTAAAATTTTGCATTGCATACACAAGTGGGTATCCAAAATTAAATAAGCGACATTTGGTTCTTTTTACACTTTTTAAGATTAACTATCCAAAAGTAAAGCTAAATAAAATGACACAAAAAATACAGAAAATACGGATTTTATAACCCAAAAGCTTTGGATACCTGAACTCCATTAAGTACATTCTTTAACTCATTAGATTGGAATTGGGTAATTTAGGCTACTCGTGTGCGCACACGCACCTGATGGTCATCAACCTGAAGCTGCAGCACCGGTACATCGCAGTCGTCTTCTATCTCACTCTGACTTGTCTCCGCGCTCTCTCTGGCGTGCGCGACCACGCCCACCGAGTCAGTAGACACCGCACTACCAGCTACCGCTGTCATGCTTCGGTCTGACCGACTTATGCTCATTGGTGATGATTCTGTAAATAGTTAAAAAACAGCCTCTTATACAAAGCCTGCTGCATGTACTGTAGGTACCTACCATTCTTCTTCCTATACAACCAAGCATTTGTCGTGGGTTCGTGAAAATAGCAACAGTCATAGATAATACGATAACATCACGAACATTAGTCGCATGACAACACCCAATCACACATGATGACAATAGTTAGGACGTTCTAAGCTAAGGCATCATGTAGGTACCTCAAGGTACGCATTCTATGCATTTAATCAGTGCATTAGCACCCTGGTTATTAATTACCTAATTAATAGCAAACAGTCACTCAACAATGCTATCTTATTGCATCTTTGTATATCATTGTCATTTAAATTTAACTGTTAGTATAACTTTCTAGACAAAGTCAGGAACAGCACAACAAAAGTTAGTATTTTAGTAACGATAGGAGAACACAGCTCACCGTAGGGGCGAGATCGGGGCTTCGCCAGGCCTGTGCAACTTCGCTCTATCAACCCTACATTGGCATCAGAAAAGAGAAACCTATTATATGTATTATTAGTATAAAACAATAGTCAACAACACATGAAAAGGTGCATATTTGGATTGTTATCAGGGTTTCAATCGTCAGGTTCGGATTGGGAATTAGAGCTCCCGATACACGTGTTACACGATGACTCGGGTACCCGTGTTCTTAAGCCCGCTGGGCTTAAGAATCCGAACTACACGAACCCGCCCGGTTTCGGAAACGTTTACAACCTCAACCTATAAAGATAAAATGTTTAAAGCCCAAAAGCGCTGTATTAGAGCTATTTATAATCTCCATCATAGAGAAAGTTGCCATCCATATTTTAAATCTAGGACGATACTTAGTTTACCTAGTTTATACATTTACGAATGCTGTAACGGGCTGTCCATAAATTACGTTTTTAACCCCCCCCCCCCCCCAAAATCATGCTTCGAATGACCCCGTTTCCTCCTACGCCATGCTACCATCATTCAATGTCCAGACCCCCCCTCCTCCCCCAATTTGAAGTGACGTAATTTATGAATAGCCCCTGAGGTGAAAAATCAATTAAATTGGTACAACACATATCAATCACATTGAACATCCGATAACATAAAACTGCTAAACAATCGGAGCTCCTGAACTGTTGTTTTATTTATTTATTTAAGCCTTTATTTTTCCTTACATAGTATAAAACTAAAAATAAAACTTTATACCAGGGCTCGGAAACCGGTTTTTGCTCCATACAAAAATACCGGTATTATTACGTTCTTTTTCGTTCTTTGGTTTATTATTTCTTTTTTAATTGGACAATCTGATAACACAAATTCGTTACCTAAATACATGATTCAGTCTTACGTAAAGAGCATAAAATAATTAAAAATATTGGTCTATTTGGGGGTTTTTTAAAAATACCGGTTCCGAGCCCTGCTTTATACGTTACTTCAATCTCCGCTACACACCAAGGACAGGTTAGGCCCGCGTGTATTTAAGGTCCGTTTCGCCGCATACACGGGTACACGGATACACGGGTCTTAATTAGACGTGTGCCCGACTACACGTGTAGAACGGGTTAGAAAATGTGTAGTTCGGAAACGGGTACCGAACACGTGTACACGAAACCCGGACACGACCGCGAGCCCTAATATCTATGCAATCAGTGCCAAAAAGACGTCGTCACATCGTAAAGCTTTTTTCCTATCGGCTATTTCCGATTCTGCGTCGATAGGTGAGGGGCCTAATGGTTCTCAAAATGAAAAATATGCGGGTATATGACTTAATATGACCCATCCTGTTGCAACAAAAACAACAAAATAATAACTTTTACAAAATATTCATTTAGATTTCAGAATTATTACAATATTTACTCATTCATTTTACCTTGCGTTTGAACACAACATTACATTATTCTTACCCAAGATCTGCAGGCTACCAATAATGTAAAACCAGTTTCAATACTTTGGTAGGTAATAAAAGAAAGTGCTTGTGATGAGTCTGTTTAAGTTTAAATAAAGAGTACCAACCAAGGTAGTCCATAATAGCTTGCAGGGTCAGGTCCCTTGACCGCTGTGTCCGGGTGTCAAAGGCTTGGCGGTCCGGCTCCCGCACACGCCCCCTCAGCGCAGAGAGTTCAGCAAGAAGGGACCGTAGGCGTGCTGCAGCACGACCGGCGCCCGCCTGCTCGCGACGAACTTGTGCATACTGGCCCGCCTCTTCATGCTGCACAGGTTTGGTTAAAGTCCAACTCTGGCCATGTTAACTTTGCACAAACTTAACACATATCCCCGTAAATACTTGATGTAGCACTTGGCTTCAAAACTTAGCATGGTCCAACTCTAGAGCCAACCCTTAACACCGGGTGTTACAAAATTTACATATGTACAATATGGATCAATGATAGAAGACCTAAAGACCAATTTGACACTCTTCTTCAACGAAAATAAAAGAATTAGCTGCGACCATTTGCTGATCGTAACTTTCTTTAATTAAACAAGAAGCCCAGTAAGTGACCTTGACTAAAGTATGTTCAACTCAAGTGTACTAAATATAAACACTTTCAACATTTACAGTATGGACTGTTTAAATACAAACAAAGCCAACAGATTGTGTAATACACGAGTCTATCAAAAGCTCGGGTAACTCTAGGCGAATAGTTTTGTAAATCAGTTTATTTTTACACAAACGACGTCACAGTACAAAAAATATTACGCACTTGACGCTAACGAAAATGACTTGATGAAAGTTTACTTTATATTTTAATAGATACTAGACCGTCGATATTGCGTTGTAGACACTGCGTCTGACCTAAAATGTGTCGAATTAAGGTCGAAGTATACCTTGATAATGTTAGCCTTGTGTTGTCGGAGTAGCTCCAGGTGGTGTGGAATCGCGACGTCGTTGAACTTGGACAACGACAGCTCCACCCGCTTCAGCGGTAACTGGTTCTCATCCTCCATTATTTTGTTAGTAAGCTTCTTTTTAATTCTGTTACATTTCAGAAATACTGAACTACAATAGGAACAACAATAACAAAGATTTCCTGATTGTGAGACAGGGCAAGTCAAGTTCTGTCAAAGTCGTAGATGTCAATCATATGTCAATATACTCCAGCAGTGTTCGGAAACAAAAATTGAGTGTCACAAGCAAAACTTAAGATGTTGCATGTTTCAAGAATTTTCCTCAAATATATCAAAATATTGTAACAATGAAAAAATATAATTAAATGTGTCAATATTTTAGTTTAATTTAATAATTTAAAACTGATATACGTAAAATTTTGCATTGTTCGGAGCAAACCACATTGAATTTCAGAATGATAATTCATATGTGATCAATGTCACACTGACATTTGTGAGTCAAGCTATTCAAGGCTGTGGGAAAATCATTGGGAATCCCGGGAATCGCTCAGCATAGTTTAAAAAACGCCGTTAACTAACGGCGGCTTTATATAAGACTCGATTGACATGTAAATTGGCAATCGGGCTCGGCGTTATTTTTTTACATGTCAAACTCGTTAACGTAAAAGCTAAAAATGCTTCGTTTTTATTATACAAACGTGTGAAATTACTATTAAATGGTATAATTTCCGTAACATAACCAGTTATTGACGAGTGATAATAGTTTAATCGACAATGGACGTGGATACGGGTATGTTATTGTTTTATTTGCGGTAGGGAGATAACCTCTCTTGTATCTCTTTAATGTTAAACAATGCATTAGTTTTACTTAACTTAACTAGAAGGCGATGTATTATCCACAAATAATCGTGTGAATATTGGAAACCTTTTCCTGAAGTACCACCAAGTATTTCATGAGCTTTTCTCAAGACAAGTGCTAGTTTTGTGCACTCCAACCTTTTGTTAGATAATGCTGTTTGAAAACAAAGATATTCACAAACAGGGACCTCTTTGTAAAGCGTGTCTAAAAATATAGTCTCGAAATGATTACAAACCATGATGAAATTATTGAAATGTTTGGAGCAATGCTGTTTAAGACAGGGTCACACAGTGCTGCCGCTTAGAATTCACTACTTACTGAAACAGCTGCAACAGCTAATAATAAAACCATGCGTACTTGATCATTATGACACATTGAGGTCTGCATGGTGAGGTGAGGCCAGTAAATGAGAGTTGTGATTGTCATGTTAGTAAACATTCTTGTTGTGATGGTCAGGTTGATAAATGTTAGCAGTGTATGGTGTTGTTGCAGGCGGCCGCAGCTCGCGCTCCCGCAGCAAGTCCGTGAGTATCTTCCTCCACATACACATGCTTCTTCATAATATCACTAATGCATTTTTCAGTGGAACACCTCAGTGGAATCTTCAGTTGCATTGCATTGCCTGACTTTATAAATTGCAATTTCCTAAAGGTACCTCTGTCCAATGTTAAAGGTGTTGCTAAACATGTACAGTAGACCCTGACACAGTTATATATATAACATATCATTCTTGTCACAGTCAGGGGGGGTCGTGTGCATCCAAGCTGTATACATCACTTTATCCCTCAAACTACTGGGTCTAAAATTTTGAAAAAAATACACAAATAGTTCTTTACCTATAGATAGTATAGATGACAGGAAAACCTATTAGAAATGTGCAGTCAAGCGTGAGTCGGACTTAATTAATTAAGTACTTAGTTTTAGATCTGACCCCTATGGGTTTTTAAAGACATTTCATTCACACTCTACATAAAAATCACATGTGCAAATGAACATACAAATTAAAAAATCATTCATGGGTAATTGTGTAAGATTTTATAATAAACTTCCAAACCATATTACTGAATTATCTATTAATAAATTTAAGAATTATGTAAAGCGTAAACTTATTTCCAAAGCTTATTATACCACACAGGACTACATGAATGATAATACAACGTGGGATTAATTGTTATTCGAAATGATTATTTATTTATTAGGTATATTTGATTATTGATGAGGAAATTGATATTCCGATGTAATACTATCTACTTGTTTGTTACTTATGCTTTTTTTGACATTTAGATTTTATTCTAGAAATTCTAGACTAGTATTTTTTTATACAATTTTTTTTTTAATGTTTGACGATCCTTTTGTGAAATTCTTAGTGTTAAATTTGACATGTATAATAATCCAATTTTATTATGGAATAATATTAACATCAATAAATTGCTCTGATAATTAGATTAAGATTAATTACGATTCATAAGAGCTTGTTGCTAGGCCTACATGAATAAAGTATATTTTGATTTTGATTTTTTTTTTTGAAGAACACAATTGTGCAAACTTTTGTATGGACTGAGGTTTATCTGACATGGCTATTTGTAAGCTACATACAAATTATGTACAAATAGCCATACATTGACGTGCCCCTCCCCCGCAAAAATCGGCAGACTGTTTGTACAGAAAATGACAGCCAAGGTGTCTCCAGTTACTAACTGCGCTAAGGATCGCACTGACAGAAATGCACAATACTTTATTTATGTTCCATGTGGTTTTAAAATAATGGCACTAAGACAAGTTTTTACTTGAAATAATATGTGGACCAATATGTAATGTAAACGTAACCTTGCCAGGTGGAGTCCGCGGCGAAGTCCCGCTCGGGCTCGCGCTCCGCATCATCATCCTCCAGCCGCAGCGGTTCCGCCGCGAGCCGCAAATCCAAGTCCAGAAGCCGTAGTGGATCTGCTGCCGACCGCAAGTCCAAGTCTCGCAGTCGCAGCGGGTCCGCCGCTAGCCGCAAATCCAAGTCTCGTAGCCGTAGTGGGTCCGCTGCTAGCCGCAAATCCAAGTCCCGAAGCCGTAGTGGGTCCGCTGCTAGCCGCAAGTCGAAGTCCAGGAGTCGTTCACGTTCCTCGCGCTCGTCGCGTTCCCGCAGCGGTTCCGCAGTGCGTTCTGATGCCGGAGATCGCAAGTCGCGGTCGAGGAGCGGGTCTCCAGCTAAATCTAGGTCTAGAAGTGGTTCCCCGATGGATCAGAGTGGCTCGCCTCGTAAACCGCGCTCCAGAAGCGGTTCACCTGCCAAGTCGCGTTCGAGGAGCCGATCTCCGGCTAAGAGTCGTTCGCGCAGTGGATCGCCAATGGATAAATCTCGCTCCCGAAGCGGCTCTAGAGCTAAATCCCGTTCTAGAAGCGGATCTCGGGCTAAATCTAGAAGTGCTTCGCCGGCTAAATCTCGCTCTCGTAGTGGTTCCCGGAAGTCACGTTCGCGAAGTGGGTCCAGGGCGAAGTCCGGTAGCGGTTCGCCAAAGAAGTCCCGGTCCCGTAGCGGCTCGCCGCGGAAGTCGCGATCTCGCAGTGGATCGAGGCCTAAGTCCGGGTCGAGAAGTCGCTCGGGGTCGCCGGAGCGCATGGAGATTGATGAGGCGGGCGACAGGCCGGAGTCGCCTACCTTTACACGTAAGCTTAACCTAAGATTACATACATTTAACTTTAAAATGGGCGAAAAACATAGAAGTCAACATCAAATTTATTTTGTTTTCCAGAGGTCGAAAGAAAAAGCCGATCACGATCCAAATCAGCGGGCCGCAAGTCAGCATCCCGCTCTAAGTCCCGTTCCAAATCTCGCTCTAAATCCCGATCCAAATCCCGTTCCAAATCTCGATCCAAATCCCGTTCTAAATCTCGTTCCCGCTCCAAGTCCGGTTCGCGCTCAAAGTCCCGTTCTCGCTCTAAATCCCGTTCCCGTTCCAAGTCCCGGTCCCGTTCACGTTCTGGCAGCCGCTCGCGCTCGCGATCAGGATCGAGATCCAAGTCAAGGTCAAGATCCAAGTCCAGGTCAAGATCTAAGTCGAGATCGAGGTCGAAGTCGGGATCTCGCTCGGGCTCTGCCAAATCCAAATCTAGGTGAGTAATTTTGATTTTAATTTTAAGAGTTCTCTTGTTCTAATAATATATGAAGGTCCATAGAAAATACAAAAGTAAAAGTGTATATTTTCAATTACGGTGTGTTATTATTATTACTAGAGTGTGTATAAAAGCTCTTAAATGGACTATCAGTTTAGTGCCGCGGGTTACTTATTTTGTGACAACACATGACATGATCCCGAGAGGCTTTCTTGTTGTCGCTGTGACAAAGAACAAAGTGGCACAGAAATGAAACTGGTTGAGTACAGTCCAGTCAGTCAGGGTACAGTCGACGTCAAAGAGATGTTTACACTTTTCGCCTTATTACAAAGGAGTAGTTAAGGTGCAAAAGTGTACTCATATATTTCGTGGACTGTACCTATATTGGTATGAGTGACTATGTTCTCAGGTCCCGCTCGCGCTCGCGCTCGGGCAGCCGCTCGCGCTCGCGCTCCGGCTCCGGGTCCCCGCGCGCAGGTAACATTTACAACAATAACAACTTAACACTTTCACTCACTTTACTCATTATTTTGTATGTAACACTGACGAACGACAAAATGTCTGCTAAGGTCACAAATATCACCAAAGTGCGGCCCGCGTCATCTTCGTTAACTACTATGTGGCTCTTGGCTGCTAAAAGGTTGCCGACCGCTGAATTCTAGCTAAATTAAATTGTGAAAATAAATAAGAATTTAAATTTAAATTATTTCCTTTAAATTTCAAAATTAAAATTGTAGTTTTATTATCTGTCAAGCCCATGTCACGTGACCGAAAACGCTGACCTCATTTTTTACATCGTGACGTGAGTGACGTCACTGTGGCAGAAACGAGTGTTTAATTGGTAACAAGGGCGAAAAGTATGCACTGCACATTTAATGTTTCATTGTTACTGCTGTGCTTTTCTGACGTCACGATTGCCTTTTTGGCGCAAACATTTACCGTTCAAGTTTTAATAAAATTTTCTTTGCACATAGCGATATTATTTTCATGAAATAATAATACTAATTGGCTATTGAAGCTTCACGAACATTTATAAATATAAAAAAATGTAAAATAGTCTATTTCAAATGGTGTTTGTTGTACAGACGCCAAGAAGCGGCGTATAGTCCGTCTGGCGAGCGACGACGAGGGCGACGACGATGGGCCGCGGCCCGAGGGGGAGGGGGACAAGGGGCAGATGCCGCCGCCCGCGCAGGACGACTCCTCGGATGACGAGATCGCACCCGACTCCAAGACGTGAGTACTGACTGTCGACCTTACGGCCTTGCTACAAGGTTTAATGTCCGCTGACGACGGGCCCCGCTCCCAGGGGGGCTCTCGCTGTGGTCGAGCGCCACACCACCTCGGCAGAAATTAGTGCCTTTCATCCCTCGGTTAACAATCTACTATTGAGTATGATGAGTGAACCCATATTTTACATTTGACCGTACACTAAACTTTTTCTTGATTTGGCAATTTTTATGTTACTTCTAATCATAATCATAAATATCATAATAATAACATAATTACATTACATTTGGCTAAGCATAATAAATTATAACTAAGACTAATTGACAAACTACTCCGACTCACAAGTTCTTTCGATTCTACGAGTATTAGAAGAATAAGTGTCCTAAGATTTTTATTCCTTTTCGTTACCGTTTTCCATATACTTTGTATAACGGCAACAAAATGAAAAGAATTAAAATGAAATGGAAATTTAGGGACACTTTTTAGGGTTCCGCACCCAAAGGGTAAAACGGGACCCTATTACTAAGACTTCGCTGTCCGTCCGTCCGTCCGTCCGTCCGTCACCAGGCTGTATCTCACGAACCGTGATAACTAGACAGTTGAAATTTTCACAGATGATGTATTTCTGTTGCCGCTATAACAACAAATACTAAAAATAGAATAAAATAAAGATTTAAATGGGGCTCCCATACAACAAACGTGATTTTTGACCAAAGTTAAGCAACGTCGGGAGTGGTCAGTACTTGGATGGGTGACCGTTTTTTTTTGCATTATGGTACGGAACCCTTCGTGCGCGAGTCCGACTCGCACTTGCCCGGTTTTTTTTCTCATATTAGGATCGATAGAGCTCAGCTCATAGAATTCCCAAATCTAAAAAAAATGTGTAGTGTACAACTTTATGTAAATGGCTCAGAATTCAGAATCACGTTCGGGTTGTAGAAATATACGAAACGCGAATATGATACTACTATTCTGTTTTCTTGATAACTCACAGATTTTTATTGCTTGCCATAAAATAATAGATAAGAATAACCAACAATGCAAAATGAACCTTAACTTAATCTTAGTGTGCTCAATATTTGATGAACATTATTATTTCCAATTTTACTCATGAATTTAAGTATTGCTTCGGTTAAAATTGATTTTAATTTTGCCAGAAAACTGATAATGTCCGTTGCATTATTCAATTCACATTCCAATCGTCTTTCCGGTCATAGTAAAAATACATATATAAACTTTTTATTGCTCACAAAACATTTCAATGGACTGCTTTTTGAAGCATTAAGATACAATACATTTCTTCGTAGTAGTCACAAACATGTACGAACATCTACAGACATCAGCAGCAGCAGATCTGCTGAAGGACATGACATTCCTGAAAACGAGTCTGGCAGAAATGCAGGCTAAGTTAGAGGTATCTAATAATACCATCAGTCAACTACGTTCCGAAATGGCGTTATTACGTAGCGCACCATCGGGCCATATACCTCCATGTAGGCCAGATAACTCCAACATCGCCGCGTGCCACGTTGCGGTGAATGCGTCCATCGGCGGTTTTGGATCCGCGAATCTGGTTGTGTCGGCGAGTGTTGAGCAGGCGACCGCCGACGCGCGCCCGGCCACCGCACCGGACACGCGCACGTCACGCGAGAGTACGTCGGTTCCGCAACGTTCCTACGTCGCCACCGCCTCTAACCCGCCTGCTGTGTCCAAGCCTAATCAGCGGCCGAAGAAAGGGGTGCAGAGCCTTCGTGAACACGTTCACAAGGACCAATCACAGATGACTCGAAGGGAGTCGCGATGCATCCTCATCGCATGCGGTTTCAAGAAGGTGAAGAAGAGAAGGAAAGCGGCGCGTCAGAATGGGTGCGGCACCGCATCGACTGGACCCAACCATTCGCTGCGTCCTGCATCACCGTCGACGCTGCTGTATGTGTCTTTTCTACATTACCTTACGAACTTACGAAGATCGATGACATCATAGAGTATGTAAGAGTAAAGTCCGGATTCGTCCTGAAGGTCGCATTCGGAGTTTAATTGCACTCTACCCTCTTAGGAAATATCTACCCTATTACCTTTCCTTAATACCAAAATCCCAAGTTTGAAGTGACTCAATGTATGATGTATGTTGTAGGGAGGAGATGACGGGCGGCATGTCGGACTTCGAGATAATGTTGGCGCGCAAGCGGGAGGAGCGCAAGGGCCGGCGGCGCCGCCGCGACATCGACATCATCAACGACAACGACGACCTCATAGCGGCGCTGCTGCAGCAGATGAGACAGGCCGCCGAGCAGGACAGGGAGCTTAACAGAAAAAATCAACCTGCTGTCAGGAAGGTAGATTACCGCAAACTTACATACCTCATGGGCAAAGTAATTTGGTTACTTTTTCTTTAAAACCTGTTATAAGAGGTGCTCAACTGTCTCTAATTCGTTTTTCAATTGATTCTCTCATCAGTAAAGATTCCTATGTCTCCAATTTCCAACGTGAACAGAAAAACTAAAATATAAAGGCCTACTTAATAAAATGTTGAAGTTTCAATTAACATTTTTTGTGATTATATTTGTAAGTACTTAACATTGACTAATCGCAACTTCCGTGCAGGTGTCGATGCTAAAAGCGGCCATGTCCCAGCTGATCAAGAAGGACCTGCAACTGGCCTTCCTCGAGCACAACGCTCTCAACGTGCTCTGTGATTGGCTGGCCCCCATGCCCAACAGGGCTTTACCCTGTCTGCTGATAAGGGATTCTATACTAAAGCTGCTACAGGACGTAAGTATATATACAAACAACTTGGCACATACGCATCGCATGGCAAACAAAACAGATAAACACAAATCACATTTTCCCCAAATTATAACGCCGTACCTGAAAATGCTTTGCGCATACCCATTATAAGCCTAGAAAAAAAAATTCGGCTAAATAATGCCGGAAATAGAGCAGCTAATATTTTTATTATATCCTATATTGGGTGCCACCCATTTTTATTATCCGGGGCATATTAAAAATATTGAATTGAATTGAAAAACAAAGTTTTCTGTTTCTCATGATAAATTAAAAGATAAGAACACGTAAGAATTCTCCCATATCATCTTAATAAAATTATATTTTATCTTTAATTTGATTTTTGTCTTCTCACCATAACGTTTGTTTTGTGTGTGTTCAGTTCCCGTCGATAGACAAGTCCCTTCTAAAGCAGTCGGGCATCGGCAAGGCGGTGATGTACCTGTACAAGCACCCCAAGGAGACCAAGGCCAACAGGGAGCGCGCCGGGAGGCTCATCTCAGAGTGGGCCCGACCTATTTTTAACTTGTCGACAGACTTTAAAGGTCAGTCGTCGTATTGTATTTAGTTATGATGCGTATAGTTGACGAATATGTTTTTAAATATAACTAAAACCGAATATAGGTCTATAGAACTATAATTGAGACGAAATATATTTAAACTAAACTATAAAATGTACTTAACTACTCGAACAATCCACTCCGCCTCCGTATCGCTTCCGATGCATAAGTGTCCATCGTGCTTGCTGCGTGGCACCGCGACCCGGAGCGGAGGTCGAGATCTCTTTCCGGCGGGCGAATTCTTAAGTCGGGTCGTCTTCAATCACGGCGTCACCCGCGTCGACCCCTTTCCGAGCGGGCGTTTCGGTGACTCCTTCGAAGACGAGTCACATTTTCCGAGATACCAATCTAATTCGAACATTAAATCGGATCGCTAACGTCGAAACGAAATCGACGGAGGGGCTCGCCCCGCCCGGAGAGGGGTCAGGGCCAATCGGCGCGCCGCGGCGGTTCACTATGAAACTTTCCATGGAATAAAATTGAGCGAACTCTTTAACGATAACATACATGTTCGGTGCAACCTCGCCTGAATGTTTGGTGCTTATATGTTCTATGTGCTGCAGCGATGACGCGCGAGGAGCGGCAGGCGCGCGACGAGGCCATGGCGGGCGCGCGGGGGGGCGGGGGCGGCGGGGGGAGGCGCGCGGGCGGGGGGGACGAGCCGGGGCCCTCCGCCAAGCGCCCGCGCAACGACGACCGCGCTGACAAGTACGTACTCTCTCCGATCCCATGTCGGCTGTGGGATCCCACGTCCCATATCCCACATCCGATCGACGTAGAAGCCCTTTTGTGCGCACGATCGCATAGAAGTCGTCCGTTCGGGCCTCGTTATGTGTAAATTGCAGAAATTTTACATAGGGTGATTTTTTTTGGATTTTATTGAAAAAATGTACGAGAGTCGATGAAAACGTTTTGAGAATCCCTCGTAAAGTTCCACGATCTTGATAATGTTCCGGTGGAGGTAAGTTAACGAGATGAATGTTGCAGGCCGCTGCGGCCGGGCGACCCGGGCTGGGTGGCGCGCGCGCGAGTCCCGACGCCCTCCAGCAAGGACTACGTGGTGCGGCCCAAGTCCACCAGCGAGGTCGACATGTCCACCGTCAGTATATACAACCACATGCACACCATTACAATATTATCAATATTCACTTGACTGACCGAGTTCGCGAAACTAGGAGTTGAACCATGGGTACACGTGACGAGATCGTCGTTTCACCTTGAGGAAGGCCTGTCACGCTTCAAATTAGTTTTTCAGAATTTTTCAACTTATTATATAAGTTCTAAATCAAATTTATTTTTGTGAAATGATGAAATTGTTTATATCTCTTATTTCATTGTCGAAGTAATAAATATGAAAGAAAGAAGAAAGAAAATACATTTATTTACGTCAACAGACCAGTTAAATTACAAATTGTATATCGAGACATATACGTTAAATAGGACCCCCACTCAACGTAATTTAGCATTATTTTGTCGCGTGTACAGGTAGCAAAGAAGAAGATGACGCGATACGAGAAGCAGATGAAGCGGTTCATCGACCAGAAGCGGCTGCGCAGCGGCGCGCGGCGCGCCGTCGAGATCTCCATCGAGGGCCGCAAGATGGCGCTGTGAATGTAAACACGTACGCTGTACGGAGACTGGAGACATTTAACCCTATACTTGTACAAGTTGTTTTTTCAACTATTTGTCATAATAACATTAAGCTAATTTTAAGGTTTAACAGGTAAATTGACAGTAGGTACGCGGTGCGCGGATGTCGTGACCGCTACTCATGCACTGTTAGTGCGTGGAAATGGAGACCTAGTGACTCTCCGAATAAAATACTAAGTTAAATCATAAAATTAGCTTCATGCTACAATGGCTAACGACACTTTAAATTCGATTATTTGTCATATTCCGTAAAGTTGTTATAATTTGTATTGCATACTTGCATTGCACATTTTGTAATTTTGTTAAGTAGATTGTTGTACCGTACCGTAGTAGAACCAAATGTCCCCAGATTCCCTTAGTCTCGGTGATATACTCGTGTGGTGCGATTATATATAATTACCTATAGTCGCCACCATAACGATCAGAGCGGCTAAGGTGTCCACAAATATCTGAACACGCCTCTACTCTCAAGGCGTTAATGTATGTTTCAATATTTCGAGATAAGTACCATGTAAGTACACAATAATATGTCTGGTGACGATTGTAAATAAGCACAAGTGGATGCTGATAAGCAATAATGTCGTTGCTTATCATGAATAGTGACACAAAACAAAATGAAATGCCATTCGATTTTAAATCTTACCAGTAAAAGATAGAATATTAAATGCAATAGCATTTCATTTTGAGTTGTGCCACTGTTAATGATAAGCGTCGATGTGTCAACCCACATTAATTTTGCAATGAGATGTCAACTCAAAAAATTGACGCTTAAAGTTTATTGCAAACTGGATGTGGGATGACTCATTTTTGGTAAACACCATCCAAGTCACATAGATGTTGACAAGTTCGGGTCGGCACTGTGAGCTTCTGATTCTAGTTTGGTTTTATTTAGGCATATTTTAACAAAAAAAATACTTAAATCGACATTTCTAAAAAACAACGTGAATTTACGGATAACTTTTATTTTGTTACCTCATTGTTTAGTTATTTTTGTCATGGTAGTGATTATGAGAAATATGTAATCACGAAAAACTTTTTAGCAATATTACGTATATGATATAGTATGAAATGACACGCACACAAAAGTACGCCTACGGACGTTGCTATAGAGTTTAAAATAGTGATTTTTTATAAATTCCTCTGGCACCAAAATGAGAAGGTGTATAAAACTTCTTGGGAAATGCTCTAAAAATTGTTTCTGCATAAAAATCCACTGCGTAAAATGCAGGACATTAGAGTTATTTCTTCAGCCGCGATAATAGTTTAATCAAAAACTCATTGTATCGCGTGATACCTACTTCCCTACGGCGGGTATAGTAGGTGTGACAGAGAACACACTACGTATTCGCGAGCAGCGAGTGTTTGATTTTATTATATTATAGTAGGATGGCGTATGTGTGCAGTGGTCAAATTTACAATCGAGTTTGTACTTGCTTTTTGATATTTCCGAATTACCCTTTTCTACGAGTTTGGCGAAATGATACTTCTAGTATTTGTAATAAAAATGTCTCTTCCATGGACATGTTACAAAACGAAATATTTGTTGCAAAATGGAACTTTTGTTTATAGAGACGCGTGCAATGTTTGGACTGTTCCATTTATATGGAACTGGTAGTTTGGTATATGTATGACTATTTGTAGACCTCACATCTTTGCAACAGGTCCCGTAGACAACATGCCAGTCGCTAACGCTCCTTAGCGAACGAAAAGCAACTGTCACCGTCACACTACTACATATATGGTAGAGTGATGGCAGACACAAAGCGATTCGATGGCGAAGCGTAAGCGATTGTCACCTTGGCTTGGCCGCCAGGATTGAGGAGAGGTCAGTAAGTTAGGACTACATTATTGCGAGTTGCTCGCACGGCTATTACTTTCTAACCTCAAAATAACGTTATTTTTGTCTTTGATGATTCCTTCGTGGATTCTAAAAATAATTTCACGCCGAAACAGATAAATTCATGAATATAGGGGTTTACTCAATAAACATCGTAATCAAGAATTATATCTATAAATAATCAGGCAGGCGGCGATATATATAAGAAGTTTAAATTGATTTATCTCTGGCCAATATAATTATTTAGAGGTTAGAAACGTACCTACCGATTAATGAAAGACGTAAGAAGGGGTGTGATAGAGTAAGTTGGCCCCGCGGCGCGCGGCGCGCTCCGGAGACGCGTGTAAAGTATAATATATAATATAAGGCTTATATAAATAAATGACTCGTAAGTTGTAAGCGTCGTTTTATTTCTAACTGTCCGCATGGTTGATATTATGTGACTTTTACATTGTACAGTACAATAAAATATAATTATAGCGAAGGCTAAAGTGACCAAATATCCTTATTTCTATGGTAACAAATAGTATGTACGACATGCAAAAATATGACTCGACAAGCGGAACCCAGAACAATACACGACATTATCGATTTTATAAAGTTAACAAAAGCAAAACTTAATTTTCATCACACCAGCTCTTGAACAGAGATGCGACTTATTTGAAATACTTGTATTTAAAATGCAAATACAAAATGCAAAATACCTATTTAGTATTTTGTATTTAAATACCTTTTGAAGAAAACCATTTTGTATTTTATTTGAAATAGTTTTTGGGACCTATTTTCTATTTTCAAAATACAAAATACTTTATAGTAGGTAGGTAATGTAGGTAGAAGTTACAATCTCTTCTGATTCTGGCAACTCTCTCATTCTTTTAACATGGAACTGTTGAATCTGTTTAGTAACGTCGCACATGACCCCAAGCGTAGCGAGTGGTTAAAAAAGTGGAATCTTGAGTGTTGCGAGGGTTTCAAGGCACGAGAGGAGGGCAAATTTTTCTGCCCTGGTGAAACACAAACGAGACGTTTTCATCACACTAACGAGAGGTATTATACTAGCTGTAAAACATTACAAATTAATGCTTTAAAAGTTGGCCGTTAAAAACCATCATCCATACATCCTACCGTTTAAAAACAACTAGAAATTTGCACTTTATAGATTTGATTTGATTGAAGAAGAGGATTGATTTCAAACAATAACGAGAGTCTTTTCAACTCGGAAATTCCGAGTAATACTTTTTAATTCAGACTAAGTATTCACTATTCAGAGTACCTTTTATCGCAAAGTATTTGTATTTTTAAAAAGCATTTTGAAAATACCTATTTCGTATTTTGTATTTAAATACAAATTCAAAAACTATTTTGTATTTTGCATTTGAAATAGTAATATCAAGGAAGTATTTGTATTTTGTATTTAAATACTTTTTATAAAGTATTTTTCGCATCTCTGCTCTTGAAGGCACTCTTTATTCTTCAAAAACTGACGAGAAAATTATATTTTATTCACAAGTGTGGCAAAGTATAATGCTGCAAATTTCGAGTTGTTTCCTTATGCTGGCTAGTGGAATTGACTTTTAACAAGTTAGATTTACTACCGTGGCTTATCACCTTTACGAGTATCACCTAACTTTGAATTTTAAACATTGCCAGACGGCAGGCATGCAAACATTGCTAAAATAAATGAAAGAAAAGTACCTTGTTATAGGTGAGATATCTGGGTGCTAGGTGGCTCCAAGCTTGCTAAATTGGCAAATCTACGGAAAAAAGCTGCTAAGTGGCAGATTTTGGTCTATTCTTCTTCTTCTTCAGTCGGTCCCTCAATACTGAGGATCGTGACATCATATCCTTCTTTTGGTCTATGGTAGCATCATATTTGCCAAATTTAGCAAATAAATAGTGTATGCGATGCAAGGCGAGTGGGTTCTTCTGGTGATGTGTGTGTTCCCCGTTAAAGCGGACATTGCGACGACCGCGATCGTGCCGGCCACGCATGGTAAGGAAACAACCAAACATATTAATTACCTGATTTAAACTTTCACGATTATTAAACATTATCAAACTGCACAACGGGACGGGAACGGGGGGTAAATCTTAAAACTTAAATACGCGATTAAGTCCCGTTGTGCAGTTTGATAATATTAATTACCTGTTTATTACTTAAGTAGGTATTTCAATCTTAGTTTTTAGGCTACCTAAGGGTCCAAACTAGACATGGGTACTGAATTGTAGCAACATTTAAATAACGTTATAATTTGATGCAAAACAATAAATTACCCCACATATTGAGATAGAGATCTTTATTTGCAGCCAAGTACATTTTTGGATTAGGTACAATGGTAACATTTAGGTTCATAGTTTAGAGTAGGTACCGTTCGCAAAAAAATATTAATACTAAAACAAAAATTTTATACTTAGGTAGGTACATGTTTAAAATAGTTCCTTGTAACATTCACACATTAAGTCAGCGCGTGCCAGGTAGCGTCAGGTAAAGTTCGCGGCGCACAACATCGCACTGATTTATACCTCTACGCTTAGGCACTGGTCCCACCGCGAGCTAGTAAGCTATGAGCTATCGGCTATAAACACGAACAAAAGATAAGCACTCCCGTGTAAATAAAAGAGACACGGCGATATTTATAGTTACTCGCCCAGCGGTGAGCTATAAATATCGCCGTGTCTCTTTTGTTCGTGTTTATAGCCGATAACTCATAGCTTACTAGCTCGCGGTGGGACCAGTGCCTTAGGCTCCGTCTTTTGTTACATCCATTCCATATATATGTAGACGTCAACGCAAAGTGGCTCGAAGACTTCCGTCGAAATCTACTCCGCGACAGCTACGACTACGGGCCCGCTCCCGCCGCCCCGAGCAGTAGAGCCGGCTCAGCTACAAGCGGACAGAACACTTCCGCTGTCCCGGCCAGCACAACCAGTTCCGTTACAAGCAGACAGAATGCTTCCGAGGACGCGGTCGCGTCGCGTGAGCTGGGCATCTCTCGGCGGGATCTGCGAGGACCGAAGCCTTATGGAGACGTTATTACTGATGCTGAGGTAACTTGTTAAAACAATTTTTTTTATAGTACAGTATTTAATATAACCTTTTTCTCCTATCTTATCATCCTAAATTATCTATCTATCTATATATATAAATGCAAGTGTCCTGACTGACTGACTGACTGATTCATCAACGCAGAGCCGAAACTACAAAAGCCAGAAAGTTGAAATTTGCACACCAGATTGCATTTATAAAGTGTACAAGAGATAAGAAGCGATTTTGAGAAATTCAACTCCTAAGGGGGTTAAAAAGGGGATGAAAGTTTGTATGGGGTTAAAGTTTTCTTTTAAGCTAGGAATTTGAAACTCCGTAAAAAGATATATTATTAAAATAGAAGAAAACTAATTTCAGCGTTTTTGAAAATTCATCCCCTAAAGTGGCGAAAAAGGGGTTGAAAGTTTTTATCGATATCAAAAAATTTTTCGAGTGGTGGACTTGAGTCTTTGTATTTAGGGATATTATTAGAAGACAGGAAAAGTAATTTCAGCGTTTTGTAAAATTCATCCCCTAACAGGGTTAAAAAGGGGTTGAAATTTTTATTCCATTACAAATGCTTTGAAACTTCTTACAAAGGCATAATAGCCGATTACAAAAAAAGTGATTGCAACGTTTTTGGAAATTCAACCCCTAAGGGGGTTAAAAAGGGGATGAAGGTTCGTCTGCGGGTGCAAATTTTATTTTAACCTAGGAACTTGAAACTTTGTAAAAAAGTATCAAATTCAAAAACAAGACAACGAATTTCAGCGTTTTACAAAATTCATCCCCCAAGGTGGTGAAAAAGGGGTTGAAAGTTTGAATGGATATCAAAAATTTTTTCGAGTGCAGGACTTGAATCTTTGTATTTAGGGATATTATTAGAAGTCAATAAAAGTAATTTCAGCGTTTTGTTAAATTCATCCCCTTATAGGGTTAAAAAGGGGATGAAAGTTGGTATAGGGTTAAAGTTTTATTTTGAGCTAGGAATTTAAAACTTCGTTAAAAGATATATTATTAAAGTACAAGAAAACTAATTTCAGCGTTTTTGAAAATTCATCCCCTAAAGTGGCGAAAAAGGGGTTGAACGTTTGTATGGATACGAAAATTTTTTTCGAGAGGTGGACTTGAGTCTTTGTATTTAGGGATATTATTAGAAGACTGGAAAAGTAATTTCAGCGTTTTGTAAAATTCTTCCCCTAACAGGGTTAAAAAGGGGTTGACATTTTTAATCCATTACAAATGCTTTGAAACTTCTTACAAAGGCATAATAGCAAATGATTGCAAAGTTTTTGGAAATTCAACCCCTAAGGGGGTTAAAAAGGGGATGAAAGTTCGTCTTCGGGTGCAAATTTTATTTTAAGCTAGGAACTTGAAACTTTGTAAAAAAGTATCAAATTCAAATACAAGAAAACGAATTTCAGCGTTTTAGAAAATTCATCCCCCAAGGTGGTGAAAAAGGGGTTGAAAATTTTTATGGATATCAAAAAATTTTTCGAGCGCGGGCCTTTAATCTTTGTATTTAGGGATATTATTAGAAGACGATAAAAGTGACTTCAGCGTTTTGTAAAATTCATCCCCTAACAGGGTTAAAAAGGGGATGAAAATTTGTATGGAGTTAAAGTTTTCTGTTGAGCTAGGAATTTGAAACTTCGTTAAAAGATATATTATTAAAATACAAGAAAACTAATTTCAGCGTTTTTGACAATTCATCCCCTAAGGTGGCGAAAAAGGGGTTGAAAGTTTGTATGGATATCAAACATTTTTTCGAGTGTGGGACTTGAATCTTTGTATTTAGGGATATTATTAGAAGACAGGAAAAGTAATTTCAGCGTTTTGTAAATTCATCCCCTAATAGGGTTAAAAAGGGGTTGAAAGTTTGAATCCATTACAAATGGTTTTGAAACTTCTTTTCTAAGAAGAATAATAACCGATTACAATAAAAAGTAATTGCAACGTTTTTGGAATTTCAACCCCTAAGGGGGTTAAAAAGGGGATGAAAGTTCGTCTGCGGGTGCAAATTTTATTTTAAGCTAGGAACTTGAACTTTTTGCAAAAAAAGGTATTAAATTAAAAAACATGAAAACGAATTCAAGCATTTTTGAAAATCATCCCCCAAGGTGGTGAGAATGGGGTTGAAAGTTTGTATGGAGATCAAATATTTTGTGAGTGCGGAACTTGAATCTTTGTATAAGGACATAGGTACCTATTATGAGAATACAAGAAAAGTAATTTCAGCAACCAACATATAAATCCACTTGACTTAAAACTTCATACAACTTGCTAAAAAAGAAAAGTGCTTAATTTCAACATTGCTTGGATATGAAAAATATAGGTACTAAAGATGTAAAATGTTGAAGATAAGATTCCACGCGGACGAAGTCGCGGGCAACAGCTAGTCTTATATAATATAATAAAATGAATAATGTAATACGTTAGATTGAACTGTTAGTTTTATTTTATAAAATTGTTGATGTTATTATTTTTGCTTTTATGTAAATTCAATGTTGACGTGTAAAAGTGCCCTTGTGGCCTATTTGCTGAATAAATGTTGATGTTGATGTTTGATGTTGAATATTTCGTCTTTCCAGCTAGACAGCCCAAACTCGCCACGGAGAGCTTTTCTAGATACTCTGTACGAGTTGGAGGATCAACTCAAACCCGTCTACGTCCGCTCCGACAAGCATAGCAGTGGCATTGATCCTTTACAGGAAAGCAGAAAAAGGTGGAATCAACACAACACTGAGCAAGTCATACCACGTTATTTTGAAGAAAATGGAATAAAACGGTACAAAGTGCATACGAACTCTAAAGAGAGGTATCGAAATAAATTAGTTGGTGCCTTTCCAAGGCTAGCTGAAGAACGGGGCATTATAAATCCTCAAGAAGAAACGCATGTAGGCGCTTCAGATGGTAAAAATAGACAACATGATATTAATGAACAAATTGAAGACACGTATCGATATGTAGATAGAATACCGTATAACCAGGGTAATTATGAAAACAAGAGAAACGATAGACTTTCAAGAAATGAGGATGAAAATAGGTTGATTAAGTACAGTGACGTTGTTGACGGTACGCAGTTTGGATCTAAAAATGTACAAGGTATAAACATCGAACAACAGCAGGGCGGTTCGAGTACTAGCACTACTAGCAGTTCTGATGAAAGCGCTAGTTCGGAAACTGAAGAACGAGATGTCTCAGAGAGTAAGCGGGAGATGCGGTCGCGGTACTTGGTGGATAGGAGGAGGAGTGCAGGAGGGGGGTACGGCGAGCGGTTCGCGGCGCGGCGCGACGAGGAGCTGCTCGCGGACGGGATGTCCTCGAGCAAACCCTGCAGCTGCCAGTCGGAACACTCCCTCGTGCCTGAGATATGAACAATTGACAAGTTGATTTTGTATATTGTTTTACTGACTTTTATTATACTGCCCTGTAGGACAAATCTTAGAACTTCCTGACATTTGATACCTAGGCCTAGGGCTCACTCAGGACTGGGCTCAGGTTACTGGGATATGGGATTTTATATTAGTTCTCCTATTAATGTAAAACGTGTTTATGAATAGTCTCATTTTTGCATATTAAAATTGAAACCAATTTCACGTGCATAAGAGAGCAGGGAATGTCTTCAGCTGGTGGGACGTAAATATAGAGGCTGAATTATTATTAATATTTACAACCAATTTATTCATTATAAACTCTCGTTGTTCTTTGAAAGGGATCGAAACATCCCCCATCCCCATCCCCATTCTACCATCGGACTTTTAGACGCACGGCCGGTTTCCATCCTTACTTGGTAGATATTCCACCAATTCGCACGAAGCGCTTTGCTTCTACTTTCCTTATGCGCACTGCCAAGGAATGGAATTCCTTGCCGGCGTCTATATTTCCGTGTTCTTATAACCCGGCAACCTTCAAATCAAGAGTGAACAGGCACCTTCTGGGCGAGCTCGCTCCATCGTAGGCCACGTCTACGCCTCGGCTAGTCTGTGGCCATGAGTAAGCCCATTCATAAAAAAAAAAAAAACATGCCGAGCGTTTATATGACTAAATCATACTGTGACAAACCCTTTTAAGGTAATTTTCACTATAAATTTTGTCTTTCGTCTTTCAATGAATGATACACATGTTAATGTTCAAATATATTGTCGAATGTGTTTGGCAGGCCTGGTGGGAGCTTCGGCAGTTGTTTGCGCTCCTCACTGGAAATCGACCCGTCATCCGATTCGGGGGCAAACTGCGCCACCAATCCGTCGTCCTCTCTCAACAACGGGGGCGGAGATCGTGTCGTCGTTTCCTGTTTGTTTAATGCAACAGTTAACAAACATACAAGTTATTATATTTTTGTTTTTAAATTAAGAAATTAAATGGACGATGAGTTAAGGTTTAATAGTATAATGTGCTCAAGAAGCGAATGCCGTTAGGGCAAAGGCGTTCGCTGAGAACAGTTCGTTCACTAACGGGATATTTGTGGTCAGGACATATAAGTCTGCAGTCAGCTGAACTTACGGTTAAATGCCATAACAGGCCATGCGTCACGAATGTCCCTCGTGTGACCGGCCTCACGTAGATCTTCTCCTCGGAGTACTCTGTTGTCACCTATGTGTAGGTATCAGAAACATTTTAACAGCAATTTCCAAATCCTTGTCATGTAGAAAATTTAATATTATTGATCTCATTTGAACTAAATGGAGATTAATCAGAATCACGTTCACTTGTAAGTCTGGAGGGGATTTTTATTATTTCTATTACTTTCGAGCTAGGTTTTTCGAACTACCCGCACTTAAACTTAAATATTTATTCTAGGATTAGGTACAATACTAGACCAAGTATTAATATAATAATGGAACTACGTATAATACGAGATTGATAGGTACTTGACTTCACAAACTAAATATAAGTACAGTTTAGTGGAGCTTTGTTAAATTGTAAATTTAATTATAATAAATAAAATAATCAATAAGTACGGGAGCGCTATATCCGTAAGATCTCTTCTTTCCCCTGCCCTTATCCCACGTTATGTGGGGTCGGCACAACATGTTTTTTTCTTCCAGTCTCCTCTGTCTTTCGTGTCCTCAGCACTCACTCCTTTCTTTCTCATATCCTCTTTCACACAATCCATCCATCGTTTTTTGGGTCTACCATACCCTCTCCGTCCATGAACATTCATTCCTAACATTCTTTTGCCTATATGGCATTCATCCCTCCGCATTACATGCCCATCCCAAGTAGCACAGATTAGCTGTATAGCAGCCGCATAATGAAGTACGAATACGCTTGAAGCTGGAATAAAAAAGCTGCATAAGAGCTGTATAAGCCTCTTTTCAGCTTTTATAACTCTTAAATGGGCACAAATTATGCAGCCTTAAGTTCACATAGCTGTTTAAGAGCATTGTAGCAGCAATTTAATGGAATTATAAGGGGTAACAGGAGTTATAAGAGGTGTATATTGACTGGGTAAGAGACCACCAGTTACCCTTTATTCAGTTAATATGTCACATGTGCGCCCTAATACCGGGAAAGATTGACGTTGGGCTGAATAAAAGATAATTATTAACATACTTTTACACCTCTGCCTTAAAAAACATATTTATATTGAAGCAAAAACCTTTAGCGCAACAACACCATAAGTCTTTTTGTTAAAGTGTTTAGTTAAATGTTAGTACATGATCTTTTATATATTAATGTGAGAAAGATGTTTGGGAATGCAAGTTTATTGACATTATATATATACATTATCTAAGAAAATTTCAATGCGCCACGAGAATAATCAGGATTTATTTAAATTAATGATATAAATAAGCTATTGTGTAAAAACTACTTTAGTGGTTTGGACGGAATTATGAGATAAAAAGAAACACATAATACGTTATAGGAAGTGCTAAACTAGTGATTTAGGTTAAGAACTCATGCACAAAACGTTATTGTTGCCCTTAAAAGTTGGAAAAGTAATTTAAATTTTGTAGGTTATATACAATAAAATGGCGGTCAATGTTAAAAAGCAACGTGAACCGTTAAAATTCTAATATGCAGCATACGACTGTTATATATCTGATTAAGATACTTAAGTGAACCACTATAAAGTCCAAGTCGTTCTTTCGATACACTAGTGAACCTCTAAACAGTTATAAGGCATCTTGTGAACGTTTAAATAGCCGCTATACACACAGTCTCAATGGTAGTATAATAGGCTGCTTAGCGGTAAACATGTTCAGCGCTAAGCCGTATTATGCGCCACATGTGTTCGATTATACGTCTATTGGTTTCATAACAGTTCACTCGTTCTCCCTTATAATAAGTCAGCAAAATAAAAGCTGCTTTAGCGGTAAACATCTTCAGTGATAAGCAGTATTATGCGCCACATGTGTTTCATTTATAGGTCTATTGGCTTCATATTAGTTCACTCGTGCTCCCTTAAAAGTCAGCGTAATAAAAGCTGCTTAGCGGTAAACATGTTCAGCGATAAGCTGTATTATGCCCCACGTATGTTCCATTATACGTCTATTGGCTTCATAATAGTTCATTCGTGCTTCCTTAAAAAGTCAGCGTAATAAAAGCTGCTTAGCGGTAAACACGTTCAGCGATAAGCTGTATTATGCGCCACAGGTGTTCCATTATGCGTCTATTGGCTTCATATTAGTTCACTCGTGGTCCCTTAAAAGTCAGCGTAATAAAAGCTGCTTAGCGGTAAACATGTTAAGCGAAAAGCTGTATAATGTGCCACATGTTTTCCATTATACATCTATTAGCTTCATAATAGTTCACTTGTGCTCCCTTAATAAGTCAACGTAATAAAAGTCCACAATTACCTCCTTATACAGCACATGGCGTAATTTTATCCACTAAACAGACCTTATAACGGTTAAAGCATTTGATAACCCTTAAAGCTGTATAGGTTCGTAGCAAATATACCTTTATATCACTCTTTGCGTATTAATGGTAGTTTTCAGAGCCGTAATGCAGCTTTTAATCAGCCCTAAGCTATATAAATATCACTGAAATCTATTATACAGCTGTAGGACCACGAGTGTGCTGTTATAAGTGTCTTAATACGCACAGAGCGTTAGATAGAACTAAAAGTGAGTAGTTATAGAGCTATCTGTGCTACTTGGGATACCACGCTACTTCCTCTTATATACTCATTCTTAATCCGATCCTTTCTCGTCACTCCACACATCCATCTCAGCATTCTCATTTCCGCTGCAGGCACTCTTCTTTCATCCGCTACTTTCGTCGCCCAGCATTCTGATCCATACATTACAACAGGTCTCACGATCGTTCTGTATATTTTCCCCTCAAGTTTAAGGGGCATTCGTGGATCGCAAGTTGTTCCAGAGACCTGTCGCCATTTCATCCATCCCGGATTTATTCTATTTTTCACGTCTCGGTCGATGTTTCCGTCACTTTGGATCAGTGACCCAAGGTACCGGAAGCCAGAGCAGACTGGTAGGGATACACCATCTAAGGCAATATGGGAAAAACTGGATGGACCACCGAAATCACAGAACATGTGCTCCGTCGTTTTGGTTCTGCTAATTTTGAGTCCCACACTTTCCAGCTTTTCTTGCCATTTTCCCAGCCTGCTCTGGACCTCAAGTGCATTTTCTCCGACAAGAACAATGTCGTCGGCAAACAGCATACACCAAGGTGCCTCCTCCTGTATGTTCGATGTCAGAGCATCCATAACCAGGAGGAACAAATACGGGCTTAAGGCCGACCCCTGGTGTAAACCTACCGCCACATTGAACTTGTCGGTTACTCCTGCTTCCGACCTGACGTGAGTACTGGCTCTGTCATACATCGCCTGAAGAAGCCGTACATA
This sequence comes from Cydia fagiglandana, assembly GCF_963556715.1. Taxonomy (NCBI): domain Eukaryota; kingdom Metazoa; phylum Arthropoda; class Insecta; order Lepidoptera; family Tortricidae; genus Cydia; species Cydia fagiglandana. The sequence goes on along the minus strand of NC_085954.1, from coordinate 13,073,044 downwards.
CTTCTCTGGCATTCCTTTCTCTCTCATAGACCACCACAGAACCTTACGGGGGACTCTATCGTATGCCTTTTCCAAGTCCACGAACACCATGTGCAAGTTCTTTTGCGCTATATCCGTAAGGTGTGATAATAAATGAATAGGTATTTCTGAGGCCTTTGAACTCTATACTCTCTCTCTCTCTCTATCTGTTTCTCTTTGAGCTCCAGAGGGCTTCCGCTATGTGTGTGTGATAATAGTTCATATAAAAGGTGTACCCGGGCCTGATAAGGGTCGTTCCCGCTGCGTAACTGCGGCGGCACGAGCGGCCCGAACTGCTCTAGCGACAGCGGTTGGCCGCGGCCGCGTCCTGGAGCACTCAGCGCCCAGCTGTGGAAACGTGGCTGGAAACAATCAGGTCAAGGGGTTAGGGGTTAAGGGGTTTTTAGAGGTTCTGACGAACGTGGCGCCGGTGCATGCAGGGCGCGAACATTTAGCGATGGTTTCAAAAATCGTCTAAGAATACTGCGCTAGTGACGCAATGAGGTTTCTACATAACCGACGTACATTAAAATATACAAAAATGACAACAAGAAGAGAAATTAGGAAATATTTTCGGAAAATTATGTCATGTTCAAAAATAATTTTCGAAATAGAAATACTCTAAATTGTAGGGCAACGTAACGGGCCTAGGTAATACGAGCCCCGATGCAAATTATTTCGTCTAGTTCCACCCAACAATTTTGTTTATTCTAATAAATTTTACACATGAACATAAAATGACCCAGTAATGGGAACCATAATAGTAATGTTTAATGTAGTTTATTTTGATCGTATAATAAAATTGCATGAGACTTTTATTGCTGAAAAAACGTACTTTTCAAAAACGTTGTCCAAATCATATTGTCCTCTCCTACAGCACTGCTGCATGCATGGGCTCGAAACAAAATTGTGAGTACATTGGCAGAGCCCTGTGGCTTTCCCTAGTAATAGCCCTTTTCACATATGTTGTAATCCTACCCGTCAATAAAAAAATAAAAAATCGTTATGTTTTTTCTTTCAGTACAAACAGTATTTCTTGTATTTGGATTTAGTTATTGCAGAGTATTACCATATAAAATTAAATTACATTAGTATAAGCATTAAATATGAGTAATTTTTAAACTAAAACATTATTTTTGAACAAACGCCAGAACCTCAAAAAATGGTCTCACTAGACGAAAACATGTGCATCGGGGCTCGTATCAACCATACTTTCCTAAAAACCACCAAGTATTCATACAATTATTACAGTACTTAATATAATATTATAATTAAATAGTTAATATTAGGAAGTCAGTTGTGTCAGATTAGGTACCCTACCTTGTTTCTCTTTTTAGGGGACTCGATATCTCGCAGCGGTGCGAGCTGCGTTTGACCTTGCGTTGGAAAGAATTGCATCGGCTTCAGCCTTCGCTGAGAATACGGGCCCATAGCGGTTGGCACTGCTGGCTCTCCATACGCCACGTTCAGTGGTCTTATCCCTTGCTGAAGCCCCGGCAGATAGCTGGGTTCAGTTGGTACTGGTAGTCCATACCATGGGTTCATGGGTCTGTACCCCCCGTTTTGTTGCAACCCTGGATAGAGATCGGAGTTCTGCATCCTTGGTCTATTTGGTTCTAACGCGTGGGATTTTAAATAATAAGCTAAACCATCTAGAATGCCTTGTCCACGCGGTGTCAGATATTCCAAACTTTCTTCTCTGGGAAATTCTTGACCTTGGTATCTTGGTATTGGAGGTGGTGGCAAATTGTACCCTTTTAGGTCCGATAGCGGTGGATAGGGTCCCAGGGGAGGGTCCTGTCCGAATAAATCTTCATTTCTTTTTGTCTCTTGAGAGTCTTTGGCCGGTGGAAGTTCAAAGTAAGCTCTGCGGGCCTGAAATGCCGGGTTCCTTCTTGCTGGGTATGGGGCTGTAGGTAGTTGGATCCCGTGTGGTAGGTCCCGGGCTGGTGGCTCCTCGGCCTCCGGGCGAGGTCGAGAAGCATTGTCTGAAAGCAAAACGTTTTCAAAGAAAAAAACTAGCAAGCACAGCGTAGGACGTCCACCCATAAGATGGACAGACGACCTTTGTTAAGGTCGCCGGAGGACGCTGGATGCGAGTCGCTTCCAACCGGTATGAATGGAGGTCCAAGGGGGAGGCCTATGTTCAGCAGTGGACGTCTTATGGCTGAGATGATGATGATGAATTGCAACAGACTTTTTCTCACAAACAAAAATTCTGAACACACTGTAATTGACCTGAGTACTATTTAAAGAAATCTTTACCGCAGCAGGCGTCAGCAGCGGCCGCAAGAATCAGCATTGACCAGAACATTCACCAAACCAACACTACAACTTTTTAAAATTATTTTACAACTTCAACCTAGTTCGTTGGTAAAGGCCATGCCATCTGGCACCGGTGTAACATGAGAACTGCCACCGGATTGCCGGGGATGCGACGTTCTTGCGTCGTTCAAGAAATTACCGCGACGACAAGTATGAAAGAAAATAATTTGCGTTGTTGCCAAATGTTAGTTTGCCAAACGCTCTGCAAGTCGTAAACGCGCTATCAAGGCGGTAAACAATAAGCAGTCCTTATTAAAATCCCTACCTGCAATATTATATTTGCTAACTCTGTATTTCTGTCTGTTGCCTCTTCACGCTTACACCGTTGAAATATGGTATGGAGATCAGCCGCCATTTGCCATTTCATTTCAAACACGCCATTGGATGAATAATTATATTGGTCTGCATTTAGGCCGAATTTGTAATGGCCTTATTATTTGATGTTCTGATAGTTAAAAACGCAATACGCGCCGCTGAACTTACGCTCGTTTTAAATATCTACTTAGCTAATGTTTGTTGCATACAAAGTATAATATGTGTTGCATAAAGGAATCCTGTTCACGTTTTACAATTTGTTTTGGCTTTGAACCCTTTTGATACGACATTATACGATCGTCATTGGCGCGCACAGCACACACGCACACACGACTTTCACTTCATTTTACACGGACCAATCAGCGTGTGCGTTCTTTAAGGTCATATCAAAATAAGATCAAAACCGGTACAAGTTAAATTGGGTTCCATGTCGCAAGTACAGTCACTGACAATAAATTAATATTTTACTTTCACTGAAAAAGTGTGCAAGAATTTTGAACATCCTGTTAGGTATTTGTAGGGTAGGGATGTAACAGCGAGTTAAATAGTAGTGTTAGTACCTATATATTTTTGCAAGATGTTACAGCAGGTACTCAGCAGCTCTTATTATTACGCTTCTATAACCTTTGAAGTCCGTAAAATTCTTTTAATCACAAACATCAAAGACGAGTTGAAATGTAAATTATAACAAGATCCCATTATTTCATGGCTATATCTGGCTCCGTCATTAAAATCGGGAACGCAGAGAACCGGAGCAATCTTCTTACCTTTGAATTAGATATTTAATGGTTGATATTGTTAATGTCGCTTTAGATCCTTGGATTCTTCTCATTATCGATACATTTAGATAATGTCATAAGAAAAGATCTTAATAACTTGATTCAAAAATGTCAGACGCGTGATAGGGGGTGGGCTATATTATTTTATCGAAATCTCTATTTAATCTAGTCACTAAACTAGCGAAAAGCGCCTAGAAAAAAAGTAGGCACATACCACCCTAGTACCTTGAAGATCGCTCACGCTTGATGCACCAATATGCGAAATGAGGTGAAAATCGTGTGTGTCGTCAATCACTTAGACGATTGTCAAGCTCATATCATAAACCATAACAAATGGTTAAACCAGAATCGACTTCCAGCCCTCCACCTCCAGGGCGCTGGCATTGAATACGAAATAGCGTAAGCGCCACATCGACGGGGACAGCAGCGGAATCCTCATTACCGCGCGCCGCTCCGAATGCTCCGATGCAGTTAGACTGGTTGAATGAGCTCAATGCGCCGCATTTGCCGCTCGCTGCGCTGTGGACGCGGGACCAGAGTGTCCTGCAATTATAGGCGACTAGCTGTCGCCCGCGACTTCGTCCGCGTGGAATCTTATCTTCAACATTTTACATCTTTAGTACCTATGATTTTCATATCCAAGCAATGTTGAAATTAAGTACTTTTCTTTTTTAGCAAGTTGTATGAAGTTTTAAGTCAAGTGGATTTTGATGTTGGTTGCTGAAATTACTTTTTTTGTATTCTCATAATAGGTACCTATGCCCTTATACAAAGATTCAAGTTCGGCACTCACAAAATATCTGATCTCCATGCAAACTTTCAACCCCTTTCTCACCACCTTGGGGGATGATTTTCAAAAATGCTTGAATTAGTTTTCATGTTTTTTAATTTAATACCTTTTTTTTGCAAAATGTTCAAGTTCCTAGCTTAAAATTAAAGTTACACCCCAAGACGAACTTTCATCCCCTTTTTAATCCCCTTAGGGCTTGAATTTCCAAAAAACGTTGCAATTACTTTTTTTGTAATCGGCTAATATGTCTTTCTAAGAAGTTTCAAAGTATTTGTAATGGATTCAAACTTTGAACCCCATTTTGACCCTGCTAGGGGATGAATTTTACAAATCGCTGAAATCACTTTTATTGTCATCTAATAATATCCCCAAATACAAAGATTCAAATCCCGCGCTCGAAAAAATGTATGATATCCATACAAACTTTCAACCCCGTTTTCACCACCATAGGGGATGAATTTTTAAAAACGCTGATATTAGTTTTCTTGCATTTTAATTTAAAACGTTTTTACGAAGTTTCAAGTTCCTTGCTTAAAATAAAATTTGCACCCGCAGACGAACTTTCATCCCCTTTTTAGCCGCCTTAGGGGTTGAAATTCCAAAAACGTTGCAATTACTTTTTTTTGTAATCGGCTATTATGTCTTTCTAAGAAGTTTCAAAATCATTTGTAATGGATTCAAACTTTCAACCCCTTTTTAACCATGTTAGGGGATGAAATTTACAAAACGCTGAAATTACTTTTCCTGTCTTCTAATAATATCCCTAAATACAAAGATTCAAGTCCCACACTCGAAAAAATGTTTGATATCCATACAAACTTTCAACCCCTTTTTCACCACCTCAGGGGATGAATTTTCAAAAACGCTGAAATTAGTTTTCTTGTATTTTAATAATATATCTTTTAACGAAGTTTCAAATTCCTAGCTCAAAAGAAAACTTTAACCCCATACAAACTTTCATCCCCTTTTTAACCCTGTTAGGGGATGAATTTTACAAAACGTTGAAATTACTTTTATTGTCTTCCTATAATATCCCCAAATACAAAGATTCAAGTCCCGCGCTAGAAAAAATTTTTGATATCCATACAAATTTACAAACCCCTTTTTCACCTTGATGAATTTTCTAAAACGCTGAAATTAGTTTTCTTTTTTTGAATTTGATACGTTTTTACAAAGTTTCAAGTTCCTAGCTTAAAATAAAATTTGCACCCGAAGACGAACTTTCATCCCCTTTTTAACCCCCTTAGGGGTTGAATTTCCAAAAACGTTGCAATTACTTTTTTTCTTATCGGCTATTATGCCTTTCTACGAAGTTTCAAAGCATTTGTAATGGATTAAAATTTTCAACCCCTTTTTAACCCTGTTGGGGATGAATTTTACAAAACGCTGAAATTACTTTTCCTGTCTTCTAATAATATCCCTAAATACAAAGATTCAAGTCCACCACTCGGAAAAAATTTTGATATCCATACAAACTTTCAACCCCTTTTTCACCACCTCAGGGGATGAATTTTCAAAAACGCTGAAATTAGTTTTCTTGTATTTTAATAATATATCTTTTTACGAAGTTTCAAATTCCTAGCTTAAAAGAAAACTTTAACCCCATACAAATTTTCATCCCCTTTTTAACCCCCTTAGGGGTTGAATTTCTCAAAATCGCTTCTTATCTCTTGTACACTTTATAAATGCAATCTGGTGTGCAAATTTCAACTTTCTGGCTTTTGTAGTTTCGGCTGTGCGTTGATGAATCAGTCAGTCAGTCAGTCAGGACACTTGCATTTATATATATAGATGTGAGAGAGACTGACTTTAAGAGATGACTATTTTTATTGTGTACCTGTTCCTATTGTATATTTTGACATGTGTTTTTGACATTAATGGTATTGAATTGAATTGATGTGAGGTGTGATTCACTACGCATTAAAAGTATCTGTTCCATGCTCTAATATTAGCTTAACTTGTGAGAGATATCGCGAACTGTAGAGATATAGATTAATACTAAAACAAACCATAATTACTCCAACAAAGCTTCGTCAAAAACATGTATAAAGTAACGGCCATCCCCACCCAGCACCGAGCCCCAAGTCTTAAACAGTTTCCGAGTTTGTTTATGTTCGTGAAGGTTGTACCTCACCAGCTCGCTTCCTAACTCGATCCTCGCACCTACTGACGTGGGTGGAAATTGGGTCAAACAAAACCTCGCCTTAAGGTGGAACTTTTTAAAAGTAAATAGTTTGGAGTGGAGAGTTAATGGTGGTGGGGTAAAGGCGGTTCACGAAGCTAAGCTCAAGAAGGTAGACCAGTTTAATTTTGAATTCTTGAAATATTTTATATAAGATATATACCAACTATGCTTACGCTTACTTGTATACACAAGGTATATCTAATAAAAATAGCGGAGATTCGTTTAAGGGCATGATCGGTAGGTATCGTGTTCTAATGATATAAATAAGAGAAAAAAAAATCACACAAAAAATTTTTGGTCTTTGTACAAGGAAAAAAAAAAACTTTTTCGCGTATTAGTTTTTTTCTCTACTTTTTCCCAATCAGAACACGATACCGCATATGCCTTTAAAAAAAGGGATCCACACTATTTTTGTTACACCCTGTATGTATGGGGTCAAATAGGGGTTGAATAATACGGAAATAATAAAGATACAGAGAGTCAAAGGTAGTTTTACGACTTATACCCATACAGAGTCACGGGCAGACTTGAGGCTAGTTAGGTACTCACAATTCTTATTAAAAACCTCGAAGAAATCTTCGTGAATTTTGCACTTATAAATTCATGTTGTTTTTGAATAGCTAGACAGACTGTAGGAGGTTTGTGGCTTCTTTTTACTAAACTATTTGTTTAGAAGTTAGCTTTAGTGTTAGACAAGAATAACATTGAAATAACGGCTAATTGTTAACTAGTACAGTTTGAAATTGTACCTGTGTTGTGTACAATAAAGTGGTTACTACTACTAAAATTACAGTAGGTATAACAAATACAGTAAAATTCTGGATTACGAAGCACGTAGCACCGTAGTGGGTCTACGGCGTAGCGGCGCTACGCAACTGGTGGCGACAACAGAACGAGTATTTATTTACTATAAGTGATCTTTGTGGCTCTAGTCTAGATGCACGATTAAAAATATCATTTACAAAAATACAAGGATTTAAGGATATGGCCGGGCATTAAAACAATTCGAATCCCAGTGACTTGCCTAAATAAGTATATTGCAGACAGTTGATGATTGATGCCACTGAGGTATCCCATGACTTGTCTATATTACAGACAGTTGAGTGTTGAAGCCACTGAGTTATCTATGTGTCTCCCTACTTTCTTATAGAATTTGCCTGCACTCTAGCTGTCGGCTTGGCAGATGGGCCGCAGGTAAACAGCGATATGTAGGTCACCGGCGCCTGCGAGACACAGAGGAACCACCGGCACCGCTCTTCCATATCGCGGGTACCTACTTATTATTAAACGGGTAAATTCAAATGCACATACCGTTTTAGAACTTACGTGCGTTAAGGAGCTAGGTTAATATGTGAAGGATTGTTCTATAATAATGTTATTTTTATAATAAGGATTAAAGGTCGTAACGGTCCGGAAATACCGCGGGCAGTCCATTCCACATTTTAGTCATGAAGTCTCTGGAGTAACGCACAGTTGAAGACTTCCAACTATCTAAGCGGTGAAGATGAACACGTTGTCGCTTATAGAGCGATGGCGGGAAGGGGCGTCGAGTGCGCTTGCCGATTGATTGTTGTGAAATTGACAAGTTCGGTCTCTCTGCAAAGTGAACATGCATACTGATGTTACTGATACATTACCAAAGGTTCTACCGCAAAAAAACGAAAATCGATTTTACTCTGGTTCTCTATCACTAGAATGTGTAAGAGCAATAGAGAGACAGGTAACAAAATTTCGGTTATCGTATTTCGCGGTAGGCCCTCAGAGTACATAGGTATTGAGCAGTCCATCAAACAGCAATAAGTAGGGTAGCTTTGAGCTCAGACGAGCCTCCGGCGCCGCTCTTACACGTGTAGGCGTGTTATTAGCACGTCTGAAAAGACACGTGGAACGTCAAAGTTCTACCTATCTATATGAAACATGATGTAGGTAATAGCCTGAACCGATAGAAATATAAATAGTGAGGACAAACAAATTTAGCTTTATCCTTTAGCCGCCCAGAGACCTATAAAAAAGTCTCCTGTTCTAGTCTAATTTGAACTTTGTGTTGACAAAATAAAATTTCATTTTGCTTGGCAAGGTTTGACCTATGGGCGGTTAGATGTTATTATTCCGCAATTTCTAAAAAAAGACCGTTATTTTAAGCTGTTATTTTACGCTAAAATGTCTTTCACCAGCACCGGTATTCATAAGTAATACTTGCCTACTATTTTTATTGACAAACAATAGTCTTCAAGTAGTCTTTTCTAATGCAAAAAAATATGATTGTCTGTAAAGTTGTTTTACGGACGACAATTTTGCGTGATAACGTCATAAAAAAACATTACCATTATATTACGTAATGTTACCATGTAGATCCGTGCACAACGTTACCATGAAGATCTGCCCACAACGTGACACTTTTTTTCGTGCATACTACCGGTTTTCATCGATTTATAAGACGGTATCACGTCAAAAAACGTGATATGTATATGTATTAAGGTACTTACAGAAGGTAACGTTGCCACGTTTGTTTTGGTACACATATTGCAGGTACGTACGTCAAGTCAACAGAGCTAATAGCTCGTGTTCCGCGAATGGCCGATCACCAGCGATCGCGATCGCACGCACGCCATTTGCTGCAACCTGCAACCAACAGTCGATTACGTTCCGAATGGCTTTTACTTGGCGCGGGTCAAGCGTATTTCAAATAGTGAATGCCTACTACAAATATGATTGTATCGCTTTATTAAAACGTATCTCTAGCAGTATAATATCTTGGGAACGGTCACGTCACTTTTCTGTCATCTCGTTCAGTTTCACTTTCAGCGTTTGTCGATGTTCATCTTGGCTCCAGGCTTACACATGACAATTTATCGCCATATCCTTCAAATCATCTCCCGTCTCTCGGGACGGTAATTAGGCATAGTGAAGTGACGCGAGCGCGATGATTTCCGCGATTTGGCGCAGCTGTCGCGGCGGCGGCGCGACACGGGAACGCTCTTATACCGCTGGTAGGGCTGTGCAACACCAAATAAAAGATAAGTTTTAAAAAATACCAACATCGCGAATGTTGGTCTTGTTTGAAACTTATCTTAAACATGTTTGTGACAATTTATCGCTACATCCTTCAAATCCTCTTCCGTCAGAATTTGTTCGGCCCAATCCTTCTTACGCTTGGCGGCCTGAACACCCACATCCAAGATACCAGTTTTAGACCGCAGTTAGGTACTAACCCGATCAGTTCAGTGGCCTCCAAGGTATGCTGCGCTTTATTGCTTGCTGCAAATCTTTAGTCGAAACTTCTGGACTTCCGTTAATGACCAAGTTTAGACAGAATTACCTAAGTAGGTAAAAACTAATAAAATACCTTTGGGTGCCAACCCTGCAGGGTTCCCTCAGGTCTGCATTTGTTTTGACGCCGTCTGCCAGTTTGACGCTCCAATATAAACACATCCCGACCGCACTGCCTCGCTAAACTCAACCTTATCGCACCCACAGACGGTCGACAGTTCCGTGGCAGGTGATTCCCAGGAGATGTCATGACGCGAAATACTGCGGTTTGAAATGTCGCTGCGACGGTTTAGACGTTTACGTTATTGATTTATTGTGTAACTCTTTTATGGTACCTATTCCAAATAGGCAATTTAGCTGTATAGAATAGTTAGACGAATAAAGGATAGACAAATTCGTTGGGATTTTCAGAGAAACTTCTTTAGTCTATCAATCAATGTTTAATTTGTAATAAAAAGGGTTGGTTTACAGGTACATATTATAGGATGTAGGTTAAGTAGTTAGGTACACTTCTTAATCACCCATACCTAAATATTAAATAAAAAATATTCTCATATTTAAATCGTAAAGATAGGGCGTTCCTCTACCTATTTATTTTTGTAAATAAATGGTTATGGAAGACACTTTATTTAGGAAGGTATACACAAAACATGGCTGGCTTCTTTAAGGAATATGTAATATGCAAGTACAATCACCGTGCTGCTGACTGTACCTATGGTGTGGGCCACACCGTGGGGCAGTGGAAAACCACCCTTGATTGCTGACACTTTAGTAAGTTCCGACCGTGAAGTAGCAGATCATTTTGAGCGGTTTTTCTCGAATATCCCGGTAGAAACAACAAGATCCCTTAATTCATCGCCAGACGTCGCTAAAGAAATTTTGAAGACAAATGTGGCAGAATGTACAGAAATCTTCAAATTTTCGTATGTCTCATCGAATATAGTTCTTAAGACTTTTAGGTCTTTAAATTTAAAGAAAACAGAAGATCTTTGGGGCCTGTCTGTCAAAGTATTAGATTCCATCATTGAGTCAATTACACCATACTTAGCTGAGATTTTCAACAGATGCATTGATGCTGGAATTTTTCCAGATATTATGAAACATAGCAAAATTATCCCTCTGTTTAAATCAGGAACGAGAACAGATCCCACGAACTTTAGACCGATTTCAATACTACCGGCATTAAGCAAAGTGTTCGAGAAACTTATTCTGAATCAACTATTGTCACATTTCAACAGAAACAAACTGCTTGATAGCAATCAATTTGGTTTCACCAAAGGTCGATCAACTACTGACGCCGGTGCGGTACTTCTAAAACACATCTTTGATGCTTGGGAAAAAGCTCAAGATGCTGTTGGAATTTTCTGTGATCTGTCAAAGGCATTTGATTGCGTTGATCACGAAAATTTAAAGAGAAAATTAAGCCGCTATGGGATAAAAGCTAGTGCCCTTGACCTGGTCTCATCGTACCTTTCGGATAGAACTCAGCGAGTAGTTATTAATGGAACTCAATCGGCGGGGTCCCCGGTAGCCCTCGGAGTGCCTCAAGGTTCAATTCTTGGTCCCTTCCTGTTTTTGGTATACATTAATGACTTACCAAAAGTTGTGCAAGATAGACATGATATAGTGTTATTTGCAGATGACACTTCCCTTATATTTAAAGTGGACAGAAAGGAAAATAGCTTCGAGAGCATTAATGACGCGCTATCTACCATTGTAAACTGGTTTACGGCAAACAATTTGCTTTTGAACGCCAAGAAAACCAAATGCATCAAGTTTACGCTACCTAACGTCAAGCAGGTAAATAACGGCAAGATTAAAATAAAAGGTGATACGCTGGAATTTGAGGACCGAACTGTTTTCCTGGGAGTCACTTTAGACTCCAAACTGCAATGGCATGCACATATAGGCACTCTAGCCGGAAAACTTAGTTCAGCAGCCTATGCAGTGAGGAGAATCAAACAGCTGACAAACGTAGAGACGGCCAGGCTGGTATACTATAGTTACTTCCATAGTGTTATGTCTTATGGAATTCTGTTGTGGGGAAAAGCGGCAGATATTCAGACAATATTTGTGCTGCAAAAACGAGCTGTACGTTCCATCTATGGACTGGGCGCTCGAGTATCCCTAAGAGAGAAATTCAAAGAAGTTAACATTCTTACCGTTGCATCTCAATACATACTAGAGAATATTATGTATGTTCGGAAAAACATCCACGAATTCAAGGTTAACAGTGATATCCATAACTATAACACTAGAAACAAACATAAACTTGCCGTGCCCGCCCACCGCCTCCGTAAGGTTAGTACGTCTTTCGTCGGGAACTGTACACGTTTTTATAACAAAGTCCCCACTGATGTAGTGAATTTACCACTTCACAAATTTAAGTCGCACATTAAGCACTCCTTGTTATGTAAGGCGTACTACACTGTAAATGATTTTATAAACGATAGAGATGCTTTTAAGCCGGTAGCTTGATTGGTTTCATTAGTATAATAAGAATTAAATAAATATTGTTTTTTTTTTTTACACTGAATTAAATATGCTAGTGTCCAGTAGAATTGACACATGAGACAATGATGTTCTCGCTTGATTATATTGTTTAATTTAATTTTAGTTTTGGACACTTGGAGACCTTATACATCTCTAAGTACATATTTATTTATTTGATTTTTATTTTTGATTGTACATACTTACCTATATTTTTAATGTTTCTGACACTTAGAGACCTTTACATCTCTAAGTCAACTTAGGCTAGTAATTATGTGAAGCTATATTACTGTCTTTTTATGTAACATATGAGCACAAAATGCCGTGTCTTACAGCTACATGTTATTACTATTTTAATATTAATATAGGCCGGTAGCTTGAACATGTCATGCTCGCTTAAAAGTCTTTGCTTACGGTGGCGTTGTTGATCGGGTCGCCACTTTCCCGAATGAAGGTTGAGGGAGGCGATGGCTGAGATACGCGTCATACTCGTGAACGGGTGCTGTTTGTGGAGACTGGTCTGTTAAGCTAACACGAGCTATTATACTTAGTAACTTTTATTAATTAATTACAGTGAGACGCCTCATTCTGTTCTCGTATGTTTCTTTTCTTTTAATGAATGTATTAATTATACAGGATATTGACTCTTGGAGACCCTATACATCTCTAAGGATAACTTGATAAACTATATAATCTTATAGTTCTGACACCTAGAGACATTTACACCTCTAAATATTATAGATTTTTTGTGTGTGTTTTTTTATCTGTATTTTGTATGTAATTCGACATTAAGAGACCATATACATCTCTTAGTAATTGTAATACGTTAGATTGAATTGTTAGTTTTAATTTATAAAATTGTTGATGTTATTATTTTTGCTTTTATGTAAATTCAATGTTGACGTGTAAAAGTGCCCTTGTGGCCTATTTGCTGAATAAATGTTGATATTTGATATTTGATTATTATAAAATGTTTCCGTTCCATAACAATAATGTTTTTCTATCCTTCCCTGTTTTCTCGCGATGATTTGAGTGCCCCCCCCCCCCCCTCCCCCTCCTGCCCTTGGGTACAATGTTAGCACAATCAACGTTCGAAGGCAATTTGAAAAATTACCCCAACGCCCGTCCCGTGGGGTAATTACAATAATTATAGGAATCACTCTTGTTTATTACACTAGAGAGCAATGAAATCGGATTACTCTATGCAGATTGTTTTAAAAATTTTACGCATATCTATTAAGATTATTAAGATGAGTAACACACGGAATAGGTGAAGTATAATTTTATGTTTTGTGGACCTATTTTTTTAATCAATAAAAAAACATTTATTTCATAGGAAAAAGACAGTAGAAAGACAAATACATAACTTATGAACTAGATGAGTCTAATTCTAAAATCACACGTTGAAAATCTTTTTTAAGATGATCAGATTCAGGGTGATCAGCCAATATTTTCCTTAATTCTGAGTTGGTCCAGCAATTAAGCCAGCAAAAAGCAAAAGTTGTCCAGTATGATCTACATTCCTATATTATAAAATATCACATCTCTCAGAGTATTGCTATTTAAAGGCGGGAAAAAATATGTATAGGGGTTTCCATACAACGTTACCCATTTTTTGTGCCCCCGAGTGACAGTAGTAAATGTCGTGACAGATTATGTTCTATTTCGGTTAATTGTAAAAGTTTCGTTGTGGCATAGTTCAGGTGATTGAGTACGAGTTAACGGGGCAGTTATTTTATTATTTATTTATGGACAGAACATTTTTCGGTAATTTGGCTTCAAGTTAGTGAAGAGCTAAGAACGAAATAAAATGAAAGTACATGTAGACAATACCAAATAACCATGAAATTGGTCACAATCTGTATGTAATTTCTATATAAATTGTATTCAGAGAGAATCTTGAGAAGGTCCACAACTTACATTTACATCAATATACAATACATAGCTGATGGTACCTTTAATTCTTTAAATTGTGAATAGTAGGCAGGTACTTACCTATAGCAGAGATATAACTCCGTATAAGATAAATAAAGTCTAAGAAAATAACGTGCCTCGGAAATCAAGATAAAGTCATTCTCGAATAGATGGCGCACACACCTTTAGCCTATTCTCGGCTAGATGGCGTTGACGACACCGTTTGATATTTAACAATTTTAACACATATGAAAACACATGAAACACATATGAAAGAACATGGGTCAGTATGGAACAATAAAAATTAAAAATCATTTATCCGTAAACATATTTTGATTTTTTTTTTTAAGTTTTAATCGTGTGTCGATAGATGGCAGTAAATGTACCGTGACTACAAAATTTACTTTGGCAATAGCCCTCAATACTATCTGTTCTCTTTGCCTATAGTTAACGTCGTCAATTGTTTCTGGTCGTTTCTCAAAAAGTTGGCACCGCCACCTGTAAATAGGTTTATGTTAGAACTTTTTTTTCGTTATGTACTATTTTTATATATAAAAAATTAATACATATTTAGAGAGACTTTTTACACAGAGGCCTAATACTTTGAAAAAGATTTAATAAATATTGATTACAAAAAAAAATATTGTAACTACGTTTATCCGTTAACCTGCCGTGTCCCAACGCGAGGTACTGATGTTCCGAGCTATGAAAACCACACAAAATATTAACTTAATTTAACGGCATTACCGTATTTTATTAACATATATCCTTAACTTTTAAAGTATTACTATCGCATAACAATATTATACTTATATTTTAAGTTATTCGGCTTCAAAGTTTGTCCAAGGCAATTCTTAACAGTCACCTGGCGCGTCACGTTCACGACGATTGTATAACCCCCACCGCACCTTTCCCGTCTCACTCCGCACGAGCTGAAGCCGTCACTCATCAGCTATCACCTGGTAGGACGAAGACGTGGTTATTGTGCTTCGCAAATAAAACACAAACGACAAAGTATCGGAAATTGGAGTTTGTAATGGGTAAGTACTCTTTATCCTGGAGTCGATATCTTGCTAATTATGTAACCTATCGCATTACTATCAAGATATGTAACGTAAACAATAGTTTAGTTTTATATGCCTAAGTATGGAGTTCATCAAGCTAATACATTTTGTGTATTCGCGATATAACTGCCATTTTCCCCATCACCTGCATATCGTCCACCTGGCTAAAACTGCCAGGTGGATGAGATTTTGCGGCAGGTTAATGTCACTGATACCACAACTAATACTCGTAACTATATAATTATATAGCGGTTATATCGCTTTTGTGTGTTAATTTAGGAATAAAAACTATCCTGTCTGTTAAAGCTGCATATTATTGAAATTTTTGTACTTTTGTCTTAAGTCTCGTTAACCTGTCCAAAAAAGTCAGGTGAATGATGCAATGGCAGGTGAACGAAGCGTCATTCACCTGCCATATGACAGGTGATCGATAATTATTTAAAATCCACGTTACATATACTCAAACTAGATTTGTGACGTCCCACGGGAAAAGGTACCTTATGAGGGTTTTTAGTTTTAGACATATATTAAAATGTTTTGTAAAAAGTATAAGTATATGCAGATTAGTCCCGTTCTTGTCAAAACCCAGTTCTGATGATGGGATCTATGAAGAATCGAGGGAATTCCTCAAATCTTAAAGGCATACATATAGTGATTTTTGTGTTTTTATTTACAAATCAAGCATATACATTCACAAAAGTGACATTGGATGAAGTGGAACTGCTGATGAAGATCAGAACGAAACTCTTCAACGACGCATAGTTCACGTTTGGCGATTTGTCCTCTTCGTTATGTTTGTGAAGCAAGATAAGTTTATAAGCTGCATTTTTGTCAATCTCGAGTTCTGATGATGGGATCCATGAGGAATCGAGGGAACTCCTCAAATCTTAAAGGCATACATATAGTGATTTTTGTGTTTTTATTTACAAATCAAGCATATACATTCACAAAAGTGACATTGGATGAAGTGGAACTGCTGATGAAGATCAGAACGGAACTCTTCAACGACGCATAGTTCACGTTTGGCGATTTGTTCTCTTCGTTATGTTTGTTAAGCAAGATAAGTTTATAAGCTGCATTTTTGTCAATCTCGAGTTCTGATGATGGGATCCATGAGGAATCGAGGGAACTCCTCAAATCTTAAAGGCATACATATAGTGATTTTTGTGTTTTTATTTACAAATCAAGCATATACATTCACAAAAGTGACATTGGATGAAGTGGAACTGCTGATGAAGATCAGAACGGAACTCTTCAACGACGCATAGTTCACGTTTGGCGATTTGTCCTCTTCGTTATGTTTGTTAAGCAAGATAAGTTTATAAGCTGCATTTTTGTCAATCTCGAGTTCTGATGATGGGATCCATGAGGAATCGAGGGAACTCCTCAAATCTTAAAGGCATACATATAGTGATTTTTGTGTTTTTATTTACAAATCAAGCATATACATTCACATAAGTGACATTGGATGAAGTGGAACTGCTGATGAAGATCAGAACGGAACTCTTCAACGACGCATAGTTCACGTTTGGCGATTTGTCCTCTTCGTTATGTTTGTTAAGCAAGATAAGTTTATAAGCTGCATTTTTGTCAATCTCGAGTTCTGATGATGGGATCCATGAGGAATCGAGGGAAGTCCTCAAATCTTAAAGGCATACATATAGTGATTTTTGTGTTTTTATTTACAAATCAAGCATATACATTCACAAAAGTGACATTGGATGAAGTGGAACTGCTGATGAAGATCAGAACGGAACTCTTCAACGACGCATAGTTCACGTTTGGCGATTTGTTCTCTTCGTTATGTTTGTTAAGCAAGATAAGTTTATAAGCTGCATTTTTGTCAATCTCGAGTTCTGATGATGGGATCCATGAGGAATCGAGGGAATTCCTCAAATCTTAAAGGCAATTGGATTTTCATCAGAAAATCAAGCATTTTTATTAAAAACTGTCGCATTTGATGAAGTGGAACTGCTGATGATAGAACAGAACTCTTCAACGATGCATAGTACACGTTTGGCGATTTAGATTTTGACTTGGATTGGGACTGGGGCTGGGACCCGGACCCAGACTCGGGCCCGGACTCGGACCCGGACTGTGACTCGGACCCGGGCCTAGACTCAAACCCGGAGTCGGACCTGGACCTGGATCCCGGCTCTTATCTGAACCTGAACCCGGACCTAACCAGACCTGACCTTGCACCAAACCTGAGTTCCACTAGGTACTGCGAGGGTTCAACATCAGCTCTATCTTGGGTACTGCGCTCCCAAGTGCTCATCAAGACGTGTCGAATGACCAAAACAGCATGTGTCTATGTTGCATCAAACCTGAGTTCCAGTAGGTACTGCGAGAGTTCAGCATCAGCTCTATCTTGGGTACTGCTTTCCCAAGTGCTCATCAAGACGTGTCGAATGACCAAAACAGCGTGTGTCTATGTTGCACCAAACCTGAGTTCCACTAGGTGCTGCGAGGGTTCAGCATCAGCTCTATCTTAGTAACCACTTTTCCAAGTCTTCATCAAGACGAGTTGGATGACCAAAACAGCGTGTGTCTATGTTGCACCAAACCTGAGTTCCACTAGGTGCTGCGAGGGTTCAGCATCAGCTCTATCTTGGGTACTGCTCTCCCAAGTCCTCATCAAGACGTGTCGAATGACCAAAACAGCGTGTGTCTATGTTGCACCAAACCTGAGTTCCACTAGGTACTGCGAGGGTTCAGCATCAGCTCTATCTTGGGTACTGCTCTCCCAAGTCCTCATCAAGACGTGTCGAATGACCAAAACAGCGTGTGTCTATGTTGCACCAAACCTGAGTTCCACTAGGTACTGCGAGGGTTCAGCATCAGCTCTATCTTGGGTACTGCCCTCCCAAGTCCTTATCAAGACGTGTCGACTGACCAAAACAGCGTGTGTCTATGTTGCATCAAACCTGAGTTCCAGTAGGTACTGCGAGGGCTCAGCATCAGCTCTATCTTGGGTACTGCACTTCCAAGTGCTCATCAAGACGTGTTGGATGACCAAAACAGCGTGTGTCTATGTTGCACCAAACCTGAGTTCCACTAGGTACTGCCAGGGTGAATAGACAGCAAGATTGAATGTTTACTTATTCACAGAAACTTGTTGTTAAATTGGGAATCGAATCGAAGGTGAGGTGGGTCAGAATCCAAAATTTTAATCATCGTGGTGGACAATAAGTTCCCTTTTTATTGAAGATGACACATTTTTCGATTATTTTTAGAAGGCATTGAAATGATGTGGTGGACAGGTGGATGACACTCATTACAGGTGAATGATGACAAGAAACCAGGTTAACGGCAACGGACACAGGTTAATGACGCCTCTCGATAACCTGTCAATATTTTCATTGGAATTTGTACTTATTTCTCGATAACCTGCTTCTACTATCGATAACCTGGAGACAAAATATCTTTCACCTGCCGTTGATATCATTCACCTGAATTTCAAACGCCTATATCTTCTAAACTAATTGAAGGAATTGCTTCCCTTCCACATTTTCTAATAGTTTAAGTTGCCTTTGAACGATCCCAATAAAAAAACATGCGAAAATGCAAAATTTTTGAAAAACATAAATTTTAACCTGGCGGTGCCAACTTTTTGAGAAACGACCTTCTTAGTTTGATTCCCACAAATACTAAAATATAAGGTAAGAATGCCATTCTATTCAATGCTATTCTACACCAGAACTACTGAAAAATTGCTAATGACTACATTGCTGCAGCATACTTTAAAAATCAAGGCACTAACATCAAGTTTGATATATCCCGCAGCAAATGTAGTTGTTGGTTTTACTTAGTGTGGAAATCTATTCCTCGGCAGTAAGGCAAAGCACCAGCGTAGAAAGAATGTCAATAAACGAAAATCATCTGGATGAACAATAAGCTTATGCGGCTGGAGCGCTGCGGCCGCGGGCCACCTAATGCAATATGCGATCAACCGCACCTGCGGTTGTTTGCGTGTTAGCGTGTTTGTACCCGTGTTCCTATCAGCTGACAGAGCTACTCGACAACCAGCGTAACATATCTACATTTCAATTCAAAATATTAAATAGCATGAACCGCTCACCACAGTCACCACCGTAACTTTCCCTTTCTCATCTTAAGAGTCACGCGAACCCATGTATGGTAGTTCGAAATTACGCTCTCATCTCAAAACATTAACATTCTAATTTGACATGGATGCTTTAGCTTGACATTGACATTATAAGTATACCTACCCAAGTGCTGACCCGTACATTCCAGCATACTTCATAGGTACCTACTGTTATATCTACCTCTTATTATATTATGTAACCAGTGTGCTTTTTGTGTTGCAATAAATGGTTTCTTATTCTTATTCTTATTCTTATATCGCGCGAGTGATTAACTCGCGAGCGAGCGGGTCGAATGGAATAACGACGATGTTTGTGTAACCTCAAGCATGTCGGCAAATACGCATCTGTCAACGGAATATAGCCGCCGAATATATCATATTACCTAAAGCCACCTTAAACCTGAAAACCTCTTACAACATATATTTAATGAACTTTAATAGAGACATTATAACATTTTTTTTCGCAATTGGGTACTTATACTTCTGTTTACAATTTTGCTCGTCTGAGTGGCTGTTTTATACTTACCTACTAAAATTATAGTGCTGTGGCATAAGGGTAACAATAGACATAAATTAGACATAAATCAGACGGTAAAGTAGACATGGTTTGGTGTCTATCGATTTCTATCGAGCTAACTTCAACCTTTTAAGGTTTTGGTTAGAGTCTGTCCTTGGAAACTGCATCGTCTAGTTTCAGTGTGCATTTTTTCATGACATTTAAATCGCCCTAAATTTACAAAATCTATTAGGAGTAAGGTCACATTACATTTTCTTCCTTCACCTTCAAAACCTGTTCCCCCGATCCTAACTAATAGCCCAGCCCACGTACGTTCGTTACTAATGCCGGCGTGCGTGGATAGATGGCGCGCTCTTATCTCGGCCGAAATGGCCTATCGGGACACAAACACAACATGTACAAATTGTGGACGTTTGGTCTTTATCTTTAGATTTATCCTGGCTAGCTTTTGCGTGCGATTTTGTCTGTGTACAAATCGTTAATAAAAATTATACATACAAAAATTGTAATTGCATCCGCTTTAGTAAATTATTTTCGAGCTGGGGGCCGATTTTTGAATTTCGATCACTCGATTTCGTCACTCGAAAATAGGTGGAAAACGGCGAAATGCTAATTTTTGAAAAACGAGCGATCGAAATTTGGAATCTAGTGGTATTGATCACTCGATTTCAATTCTATTAGTAGAATTTAAACGCCTAGTAGTGGAGATATCATTTAACGAAATACACGAAATCGAGTGATCGAATTTCAAAAATCGGCCCCCTGATTCATTTCCCATCAAAAGAAAGGGGATCATAATTCAACTTTCTGATTCCATACAGCGCCGCATGTCACATAATTGTTGTGGGAGCAGTTTATTATAATTTTAGGTTTATTCTCTCTTTGTGCGTATATATTTTTTGCAGTTGTTAGATTACTTACAATAGCGCCATCTACATTTAAATGATGAAACACGCGGCGTCGTATGTGGGTTTGTATTTTCAGTTTATTATTTACTTGTTTTATGCAATAATGTTTTTTACCCTCGCTATCGTTGTAACAGTATTTCTACCCAAACTGGGATAAATGGGCGCACCCTTATCGAAGGCCCTGTAGGTATCGGTATCAGGATAGTGTTATCCTACAAATTTATTCAAATCGAGGCCGATTTCTTAACCTGTTTATCTGAAGATTTATGTAAAATGAGGGGACTGTGACTACAACTGTTACCGGTGACTAGCGAGAGTAGGATAAACTACGAATATATGTCTAAAAAACAGCACTACACTAGTACCTTCTACATGTGCTGTATGCTGTATGTACAGTCATCAGCAATAGTATCTTACACAACTAGGGCCGCAAAAATATGTGACACGTTCTTATTTGGAGCGCAATAAGAGCACGTCATATATTTTTGCGGCCCTAGTTGTGTAAGATACTATTGCTGATGACTGTACATATGCTGAGAAAAGAGCCTCTTTACACGTTTTTTTTTCTTAACAAGCAACACAAATGTATATTTTTAAAAACCTAATTTAAAGCTTAATCAATTATGTAGGTAGGTAGTTACCTGTAAAGCGTAACTATGATAACGATTTTTCTTAGCGTCTTCAAGATGGATACTGCCCTTAAGCAAAACGCTGAAGCTACATTGCTTTAATTCTTTTGCTGATGTGAGTACCTAATTTGATATGAATTTCAAGTCAAGATCGACTTTATAAAGTTCAAGTACGGCTCTAAATTGCTGTATCAATATTCTGTGTAACGATATCGGACACACGGAGCAGCGGGCGCTGCGCTGGGCAGCACGTCACGTAGTGCCGACGAAGCGGTGCCACGTCACGAACATACGTGGCTATGGTAGGTACATATATCCCGCCTTTTGGCTTCAAGTCTTGTACAGTTGTGAATAAACCTGATAATAAAGTGTTTCTGTGGCTTCTAGCCGCCCAGAGGCTTATAAGAAGGTCTCCCGTTCCATTCTAATTTAAATCTATTCTTTGTTATTATTATCCTTTTTTATTAAAAACAAAGTTGCATTTGTCTTTGCAAGTGTTAATTAATTAATTTAACATTTTAAATCAGGCAACAAGCTAAGGCCCATATTACAAATACCTACCTACCTTGCAGACTTACATACTTATATTATATGCATTTTTTTATAGTATAAGTGACTAGAACATAGTGGAATTCACAAATAGTTTTTAATGCCACACGTCATTTCATAAGTTTGAGTACCTATTTGCACGGTAATGTCTCATACCTTGAGATAAACCAGAAAACATGTCCCGAATGTAAATCTAGCTGCACTAACCTAATCCGCAACGCGACGCCACTAATGCTCGAGTATGATTAGATTGCATCTCGCTCCTACATACGGGATTACGCGTGGGTAGGAGCGGAATGACGTTTCATGTAATCTAAGCTGCATTTGATGTGCCTAGATGGTAAGATTTTAGATAAAACTGGATTTTACTGACTTGCTTGATGTGTCCAGCTGTCCACGCATGTTTATTTTAATTAGTTTCTCGTGGAAAGAAGAGTACCTACAGTCAGCGATAAAAGCTTGTACCAAAAATGATTTTTTGACAAAAAATATTTAAACTGTGGAGTGAACTGCCGCCCGTGGTATTTCTGAACAAATACTACCTTTAAACCTTAAAGAAAAGTGCGTACTCCCATCTGAAAGGCCTGCAACGCACTTGCGGCCCTTGGTGTTACAGGTGTAATATCTTAAATGTAATTATCTTTTTGCCAATAATACAAAATGAGTAATACCTACATAGGTAATAATTAGTAATTTAGTCAACCAAAACACCCTAAAAGCGATGCTGTCGAATCAACTCCGTCACCATCTAAATTGATCTCGATCATTCTCCACGATTCCGTCAAAATATCTGACGCTAATGTCCAAACATAAAAACCAAACGACGGCTTTCAGGCGTCCATCTTGCTTTATTACGAGCCACGTTACTTACCACGACAGATTATTTTAACGGGGCCAAAAAATACCCCATCTCTCTTTCTACTCCGCGTGTTAGAGAGAGATAAAAAGGCTTTAGTTGAAGATAATTTGCGCCCACTTCTGCGCTCATTATGGGAGCAATGAAGGGACTCTATCTAAATGAGAGGCGAAGGAATATCGGGCTTACAGCGGAGATTCGAGTAATATATTAGGAATGTGAAAAAGTTTTTTGTTTCGTAATTGAAGGAGGTATTATGTGGGCTTAGTGGAAATGAGACGCAATATTTTATGTAGGCAAGTACCTAGTTAGGTAAAGTGTTAAGTAACACAGAAATTTATAGGTACATATTTACATATGTTCTTTTAAAACGAAATGAAAATAATATTATTATGGGCATTATTGCTGTCTAAAGTGCTAATTATCTACCTAAAAAATAATTTCTGTCCGTATTTAAAAACTCAAAAAGGACGTACCTAAGCCAAAATGGTCTGAACACATCTTTTATTGTTGTGAGAATTATTTTAACTGCAGACAACAACTTAGTTCAGTAGTTAAATTGCTAAAATATTTTTAAGGGTTTAACTTCCCAAATCATCAAACATTCTACCAGAAATGATTGCTGACCTATAACCGCAAATATCGAAGTTCGCAAATTGCGGGCATTTTTCTCTGTCACTCTAATTACGCCTTCATTGGAGTAAAAGAGAAAGATCCGCGCAATTTGCGAATTTCGGTTTTCGCGGTAACCCCTCTGGATTCGTTGTAGAGTCGCCATCAGGTGAATCGGAGTGGCCATTTATCTGATGGCCACACTGTACAATAATATTAGTACCTACATCTCGGCAGGGCCTCAGCACAAAGAGAAGTCGCCCCTAATTGTGAGCCTTATAACTTTGAGTGCAAGCGCGTTCAACCGAACTCATGCAACATGGCCGTTGTACTGCGTGTCTAAGAGGCCAATTCAGACTTACATTGTGACATCAAAATGATATATCCAATGATGATGATGATGATATCTATTGTTGATGTCGCGCGTGCATTTCGCTCGTACCTACATGCACGAGTATTGGCGCGAGCGAGAAGCACGCGCGACTGGCATCGCATCATTTAGATATCGTTTTGATGTCACAGTGTTAGCTTGAATTGGTCTAGTGACAGAATGCCCAGGCAAGTTACGGCATTAACACCCTTATACCCTTATACTTATGACATGTCTGAAATCCACTAATTAGTGACTAAAAGTGACGCAGGTTCGAACCCGCCTTTGTTCGATTTGAAGCTGTGTAAGTGTTACACAAAGTGCACCTTTGAAGTGGGGTGTTTGACGTTGATCGCTTCAGTGTGACGTTGCCTTTTGCGCAGTGCCTACACATAGACAAAGAGGTTTAAGGGCTTGAGGCGAGGTAAATGTCCCTTAACGTCATTCAGTTACGCACGGTATGACCGCGTAAGGTCGCTGGAATGCACAGATTGAAAAAAAGCTAAAAAGTTTAGACAGGATAACAAATCTCACACATAGAAATATAGAAATATAAGTAAATAGGTACTTATTTACTTATATTTCTAAAAGCAACCGCAATTTTATAATCTTATTATCTCCCAAAACGTTGGTAAAACAAAGAATATTTCACGAGCCACAAACAGTACTTTAAAGATAAGACATGAAAGAACAGGAAAATTGCGGATTTGTAATTACTTTACGTTAAATTAATACACAAGTCGAAAATGTTTTTCTACACATTTTACATATGAAGACTCACAAGATCAGTCGTAGCGCTTGGGTGCATGTCGAATATATAACTTTATGACGTAGCTCGTTTTTGCCTCACTCCGCAAAAGTGCCTGGATTTTTTTAGGTATATGTATAAGTATTGTTATGTATATGTAAAACAATAAATTATAATTATATTACATCGTCGTCTAGTACCCTCTACACAAGCCTTATTGAGCTTAATGGGCAGGTTATAATATAGCTCTTTAGAACTTTTGTTTGATCTATACCAAACTAAAAGCGACACCGTGTATTTCGAGTATTTCGAAATAAACTCTCTATTCTCGGTCCGTAACTGACAGATATGAATAAATATGACATGCATCAGTTGGAAGTGCGTTCGTCGCGCGTCGTCGCCAACCATTTGACTGACTAGTCGATAGAACGCCTCGATGAATATCTTTGCGTGGCTTTGAGCCATAGCTGGCCATAGTTACGCCCCGTTTTACATATATATAATATATGAAATGGTTTAAAACGATCGCTTTACAATACCATGCAGTTCGCACTTGCGCATATTTTGTTATTATTACCAAGTATAGTTGATTTAAACTCTTGGTGTTTTTATGTTCACGTCGCGACTAGCGAACATAAAAATAACAAAGATTTTATAGGTACGTCCTTGAAATCTTGGTCCCTCTAAATGGCAGTAAGTAAATATTATTTATTGTGCTCCATTAATTTAAAAAAATACATACAAGCTTAAGACTAGGACTAGGAGGTGGCAGTGTTATTAATGTAGCTGAAACAACGTGACTGTAACTAGCACCGTATATTCAGGCTCTATTTCAGACGCGCACAATATGAATGCACATAATGCATCGTGTCACCATTGTCACGTCATCGTCATCCGCCTTCCAAACTGAATGAATTTTGATTAATCTCTTGTTTTAGTGGACCGACATGGGACCGACGCTTTTTAAGAATCGTTTACTGTTCAAACTATATACAAGACAATGAAAATGGGTTACCTTTCAAGGTTAAATATCTATACAAAATAACCCATTATATATCCCCTCTCAAGTGTAGTAGGCTGATTATTGAATAGACATCACATGAGCCGCGCCTCGGACCGAACCGCAAGCTATGATATATAACAACAATAGTAGATGCCAGGTAGGGCCAACTATTTAAACAGCTGCTAAAACAGATGCGTTTTGAAGTTGATATCGAATACTTTATTGGGTAAGTTGTTCGTATACAGATAAAAAATTGAGTACCAACTAATAAAAGAGATAATAACTAATAAAAGTAAAAGCGTTGGGATTTTGCGTAAAGATTTTTTGTTAAATACTTACATGAGAACGATCAGACTGAATCTAGGTACGGTTAGGAATTTTAATAGCCCAGAAGAATAATAGCACTTTTAGCTCAGGCTACGCTTAGAAACCTGGCTGTCAGTTTCATACCCGGAACAGTTTATTCAACATCGTACTTTGCAGCTGATGGAGACAGCCAACATGATCTAAAGGAGTCACAAATCCTCAGCAGGTGAGGCAAAGTTGAAACGATTATAAGTAGAGACCTGAAACAAAATTTATAAACGAAGGCTAATTCGATTTCTGAAAAAAGTTTGATATGATAACCGTTCTTTATTAATACCGACGTATTTTATGTTCCGTGACTGTACAACGCGATCATTAGCCAGTCTATAGCGATCATTAGCTAGGTCTGCCCTTTGTATCCTAGCATACGGTCGAGCGATCTCTTTGTGATGGCACTCCTTACCATTGCACAGCCAATAGCAATTTATATATAATCGCACGGTTCAATGACCATTGCTTTGCCTGTTATATCTGTTCTATTATACCTATTCACGACCGCGTGACCACACTGTGACGTCATTCCTAGTTTACCCTAAAGCCCTGAAGTGTGGGTGGGTACAATTATCGCACAGTTATTGCCCAGTGTATAGTTTGTTCTATCTGTCCCGGTCCCACGGCCGAGCGACCACATTGTGACGTCACTCCATGCCATTGCACTGCCTACAGCAATTTATGGCAATTTGCTTACGGAGTCAAATGCCGGGTGTGAGTTGTTACCGAATCTGCGCTTAGCTTTGAGTTAGAATATGATGTCTTGGTTAGACTTCAGTCAGACGAGGAGGTTCATCTGACTGACCCTGCTGCTGGCCTTTGTGTTTAATGCCTGTGTGACACATACCAGTAGCCGTATAGGTATACTCGTAGATATGGCACCATACTTGTTACTGGATGCCTAATTATATACGAGTAATTAAGTATATCATTTGTGTCTATTAAATAATGTTGGATGGAAAACATTCATCATCTTCATCATTTCAGCCTATATACGTCCCACTGCTGAGCACAGGCCTCCTCTCATGCGCGAGAGGGCTATTAGTTGTCGGAAACAAAAATATTTCATTCATCTCATTTCAAAATCCTAATGCCTGCCTCTCCTGAGGTATGCTATAATCGAATGGGGTCCAGACAAAATGGAATGCCGAAGTAATAACATTAGTCGGAATTAGTCGGTCCGAGCGAACAAGTGTATCGGATGAGATGGCGCCGCGCGGATAGTGAGCATAAATAACTCCACGGCTCTTCATTAGCGGAGATAGCATCAGGCGCAAAACATAAGCGGAGGCGGGGAGCGGAACTTCCAGGAGTTAGCGTGTCTGTAAAACACGCACAATTCAAAGTCAACCATAGTCTATTAGGGTGACTGTTATAGTTATTGGTCAGTAAATAGTAATTGGCTACCGGAATGTCTGACGAAAAATGAGCCTGTGCTAACTTTTTGACCAAATTTTAGCACAATTCATAACTCTCAACTTTGATAATTGTCTCGTTTGGATCCAATGCACGGTATTTTACTGTAAACTTACAATATAATTGGATAATTCCTTAGTCCGCTATAGGCCATAACTTAAGCCATTTAAACGAACGCCGGCACTGATCGAACCACAATAGGAGGTGTATCACCACACCGCGCCACATACCGATGGATATCCACAAGGATGTACAGAATCAAGTTATTTTCTTCGAAACGTAAGCAAGTAGATATGCGCCTCGCATCGCAGATACTATACGAGTGCACCCAAGAAAGTGATCAAAGTATCTGTCACGAAAATAAGTGGCTCGTAACGGAGTCACGGGACATGGACGTGCACAGTACATTTTTTCGACCAGAATTTAGACACATCGGATCATTGTCAAGTTCCTAGTTACTATAATAAACATCTCTCCGAAATAGATTGCTTTCAAAATTCGATATCTAGTCTAAAAACCATAGTTAAACGTAAGTTGTTTTAGTACCTAAGTACTGATAGCAGTTTATTCTATCTGGTATTAATATGCAGTAGTTATAATTGTACTTACACAGTTAACATAATTTATAATTTATGAACCTCCAGGTCTTTTTTATTGTATCTTTTGTTGCAGTACATTTTGTATTGTATTTTTGATATGTTTATATGACTGTTTGGTTATCTCAATAAATTAAAAAAAAAAAAGTTGGAGTACCTATTAGATGCAATTACATAGTTCTCTCGTCCGCTATAGACATTGATTTGAGCCAATTAAACTAGTGCCTGAATTCGGGTGAACCACAATAGGAGGTGTAACAGCGACCGCACTGAATTAATGAAGCAGCCGCGAGTCGGTGGTCGAGCGGCCATCGGCATCGCTGTTCACCGTCAACATCTCGGATAAGATCTATTTGAACCGAGCTAATGTTCTAACTAATTCTAAATAGGTACATTTCAGATTGATTTAAATTTGTATTAAGTCGTTACTACAGTAATTTCTACCGCCTAATAAAATGGTGGATGCATCCGTCGTGACAACAAATGGCACCGTACACCTTTTCGACCAGACTTTTAATTTGAACACAGTGTGAAACATCGGATCTTGGTTAACATATAAAAAGATAATAGGGTTATATACTTTCTGTTTGTTTACGTTTATTTTAAAAACCGTTTTTTGCCTTCGTAAATCGGTTGTAATTTAATTTTGTCTTCTATTAATAATTGTTTGCCTGTTCTTGACATTTCCTTAATTCTTTTGTGTATTTTAGTGTTATCCCGATCCCTAATAGGAGATTTCTGAAATGATTATCCTTGACATTCAGTTTAAAATTTAAAAGTTTCTATTTAATTCATACTTATAATATTTCACAACGACGATTCTTATTGGGAGACATAAGACATCGATTTCATATATTTTATTACAATAATATCATAATATGTTTATAACGAACATCTCACCCCATGGAGTCCTGGTACTCCGAAATAAAGGTATTGTATTGTAATGTATTAAAAAGTCATGACAAGAATTATATATTTTTGATATTGATATTCAATCTTTGCAGAATTCAATAGTGCTTTGGTAACTAAAAAGAGTTATTATATTCAATACGATTTCAATTTTTAAATTATAAAATGTAAATTTTACACGTAGCCATCAAGGAAACATAAATAAGCATACAGTAGGTATATCAAACCGAACCACTGGATGAGCCTCTTCAAACTGCCATCAACAAAACTCATAAAAGGCTTCGCACGGCGATCGAACCCCGGCCCTAAACAAGCAGAGTCTTCAACCCCCGTAGCTGTTCGCAAACATTCACAATCGACCATTTTAAGTTTCACCACGGGGTGAAAGCGCCATCTACGGAAATCTTTTCAGTATTTATATTATAACGTCACCATATCGAGATAATGTCAACAAAATATGGATTCTAAACATAGAGTCAATCTTAGCCAACTTTGCACAGATTTGAACAGAGCAAAGGGAGGAATTTTCATTTTTCTACACGCAAAGGAACGTCAAGTTTTACAAACCCTAATAATTGCTCGTTGCAACGCTGAGCCGAGCTGGCCGAACGGGGCCGAGAGCGCCCAAAAGATCCAGTATCATCCTCAAATCCTCATCCCACTGTCTTTACTATTACTAAACACCACAATAATTGTCAACAGGACTGTTCATTATGTTCATGTTCACATAATGATGATATATAATCCTTCCTTTGCTGTGCTGAAGTGCCTTTTCCCCCTTCCTTGTCTGAAATCACGTAACAACAGCCTTTGATGTCATGCTTACGAGGACAGAGACACAACAACGACAGAGGTAATAATTAATTGCTCTTTATCGCAATAAAAGCAACTCTGTAAAAGTTGGTAAAAGTCAGATTGTCTGATTTTCAATGAATTGCAACATTGACAGCGGGGTTTGTTTGTTAAGGTAACATTCAATTTCTAACCGCAGCTGCATTACTGTCAATTTTACTATGAAAATTGACAATGACAGCGACGCGTTCAGTACCGGTAGTGCAGCTGCGGTTAGAAATGGAATGTTACCATTACGCGCGTAAAGGTCAAGTTATGATGGGAATACAATTGCGTACAGATTTGTTTGTAAATGGACAGACCCTCCTGTAGGTACAGGTTTGTTTTAGTTGTAAGTTTAGAGTGCTGTTTCTTTTTATATGAGTTTATATCGCGGTTTGGTTGTTTAGGGTCGGGCTTAGCAACAGCAATATAACAAAAGAAGTTCTTATAAAAGTTATTTTTGGCGATGGTGGCCAATAAACACAGAGCCCGTCTGATGGGATAGGTAACAGTCAGTACCTATCAATAGTCTCTTCTTGCTGTCCTCTTCTTCCTCTTTGCTTTGAGTCTTGTTTCTACTTATGGTAACTATTTTCAGGTGATCCACAAGAGGAATGTTGTCGGTATTTAACAAAAACTCCGTAATGAACGACACAAAGGACCAGAAAATTATTAGAAAAACGTAGGTAGATAACCGAAATTTTTTGACACAATTTAATGAATCAGACAATAATATGAATTGATTTTTTAACCATCACATACCTAACTTGTTCTGTGTTTCATAATTATCATATAAATTCTATAATGGCCAATAATATTGACGGTTCAAAAAAAGATACTGATTTGACTACTAACAGTCAGGCAAATAAAATACGCTATCGCGCGTGAGAATGTATTTGTATAATAGCCATTTTTATAACTTTCAGGATCAGAAAATGTGAATAATAGCTGAATATCTAATACATTAAAACAACGCTATATCTCCCACTAAGTAATCCCCTATCTGACCCCTAACAACAACCCCCTGGCAATAAAAACCGTAACAATCCCCTTTGAATACTCAATTTGTTAACGTGTTATGTATCACTGCCGTCTTCGCGCCGTCGCTATAAGGCGCATGCTACACCACGCACCGGCAGGAGATAATAGTAAGATTAATTAAGACAGTTTTTCGGTCGGTAAGTTCCTATAATCCAGAACTATAAGTGGGCTTTTGCAGTATATCAAGTTACGATCCCATAGCTAAAGCAAATATCCCAGTGCTGGGCACTGTTCCAATAGTTACCACGTTCAATCTTAATTCCAAGCAATAGGGTTGATGACAAACGGGCGGTCAACTGTACCACTACACTACACTATACTAATTAGGCTGCCAAACAATACGAAATTTAATAGTTGTCGAGATACTAAGACAATCTTCGTCTTGACGTAGGGGAGAAGTGAGATTTTCAGCTCTTGTTTTAAATCTTGGAGATAGGTGATGATTGCTATCTGACCATTCATTCTAACCAATATTCTGTATCTATAGATTTGTTTTCATAATATTTTTTTCGTTTAATCCCAGACACACATTTGAGACAAGACCTTTAGTGAACCCAACGTTCCATAAACGAATCTGTATTTTAACATCATCGGGTGATAATTGATAATCGCGCGCCACTGAAATCTCATTTAGGCGGTTAAATATCACACTGGATGTGACATTGAAACGACAAGCGGATTGCATCCAGTGTGATAACCACCTTAGAAGGAAAATCAGAAGTCGTATTGTCGGTTGTTTTTGATGAGAATTTACGGTTATTCGTAGGTTAAGGGTTACGACGCGGTTAACTTTAATAAAAATGCTGCTTTATAGGGGCAATCTGTGGCTATTCAGTCCTCGAATATTTAAAAGGTTTGTGGAGAAGAAAAAGTGTAAACAGAAATTATTAATCAACGGTGTAAGTCTGTAAGTACAAATCTATACCTACCGGCGACTGTACAGAAGCAAGACAGAAGCCATGTTAATTATTGCATCCATATATTGCAATAACAAAAGAAATGGATACACTTTTAAACAAGCTGGGCTTCATGACATTAGGTTTTAAGCTTTTTAATTTAAGTAAAAATCCGTTTTTACCAACGACTTAAAATCATGTTAAGTACTTATATAATTCACAAAAAAACTCAAAATGATACCGCTTAAGTGAATTCGAATGTAGCTTTTTAACCGTAAACTTATATGGACTACGTATAAACATTTAACATCACTGACCCATTTTCACCACCCAACTTCATTAGACTTGATGTTTGAGTTTTCAAAATCCTCATGCAACCCTTCAAGAAGATTATGTAGTACATAGCTCATCAGATACGTGTCCCGCCAGGGTCGTTGCCTTTTTTACAGTTCTATTCCAACTTTCCAAATCTAATCTGATTTGATATCGATTATTATTCATTAAGGTGACAGTCCATTTTCAACGACAGCTGCACTACTGTTGCGACGTTACTGTGATTAGAAATGGAATGTTGCCTTTAGTCCCAGCGCAACTAATACGTCACTATGTGCTTGTCTTGTGAGTCAAATAGTCAAGAGTATCATCTATCAAAAGTCATCATCTATTTTAACCGTTTTTCAAAGAGCTAGATGATCCTTATTAATAAATCTATGCTTAAGATTAATGATTAAGGCACGGAGCGTATGAAGACCTGAAAGAAAAGTAAGAAAGAAATATCAAGCTACTATTTTAAAAGTTGTAATCTGTCTGCAGATCAGATATGCGGTGGAGTCGCAGCCTTCGCTGGACCCTCGGAATAGAAGATGGACGATAGCCGATAATGAATTTGTTGGGATTATGTTTGTCCTGAGTTTACTGGTTTCCTGTATGTTTCCGGTAAGCAATGTTGCGATGTTATTGCAGTTTACGAACTAGTTAAAGCATTTAATGCAATGTTTTATGTGTGTTTTTGTGAGTCATCAACATCATTGTCATGTTGGCCCTTTATCGCACATTGCTGAGCATAGGCCTCTCTTCTAGTGCGCCACTTGTCTCAGTTTTCAGCTATTGTCATCCAGAAGTGACCCACAGTAATCCGAATGTCGTCCACCATACTAGCTGATGGACGCCAAGCGGTTCTTTTATTATAAAGAAAGCGGTCAGAATGCTGTTGAGATTTAAGTTTAAAATCTCATTTTGTTTTATTATTGTTACACCTACACCTATACTTCCTTCTTCCTCCTACCTTGACAATGAAACTATTCACAGTGGTAGTATCTTTATTATTTAAGTATATGTATGTAGGTCAAGCAGACATAAACAAATAAACAAACGTTACAGTTTTGTTCAGTATAATGTATTATTTAGTTCAAGTTCCTCAGCGGTAACATTTACTAGACTTAGTTAATTAATTAATTCCAACCGCAATCTAAATATACTATGCAGTATTTTAACCTAACTAAGTGCTCGGTTTACGAATGTACCCGGAAAGCTGCAGTCCGCGACGAATGGCGCCGTATTAGCAAGATCATCACTCATCGAGATTTACAATGATGACCACGACCACTCTGGCAAGAGTGTACCGACTAAGAAGAAGATTTTAACCTATGCATTATTATATAGAATAATGATGAATTTAGCACAAAATTGTATATCATCATCATTGGTTAATCTACTGCCTCTCTCACACGGGAATTCTATATATCTTAGCGTTTCGTATGTTGACAATGCATTTTCAGAGCTTCATAAGATTGACATCCAACAAGTTAATGGGCTCTTGATAAGCATTATCCAATAGCAAAAACCTTGCTCAAGGATCACTGCGGTCGAGTTCACAAACAACTTTCAAAATAATATTTACACGACCTTCTTGTCAATGTGACGATGAACGATGGCTTGTAAAGATGTTTGTGAATTCGCCTATACAAGTATACACTGATCACTATTCGACTCTCATCCACTCCAGTCCTGTATCAGTGATTTTAGTATTTGACTGCGTGCAAGGCTAACATAACATTGTCTTGATAAGCAGGATAATATCCTTCCACAAGTTTCTGCACAACGACGCTCATCCATTGAGTTACTGTCTATTCTTCTTCGCTCCCTCATTGCCGAGTATCGCGACTACATGTAATTTGTCTCCATTTTGTGCGGTTACTTTCTTGAGTTAATCTACTGGTTATTTAAACTGCGACCTGTGTTAACCGTTCCTTGATATTTTTCCTTGAGCTCTATGCCCTAGGCCATAAGGTCTAACACTACAAAAAGCAAGTGAGTCGAGATCTTGATAAGCGATGCTATCAGTGCGAGCTTGCATGTCATTAGCAGTTATTTATAGTTTCTGTTACACGGTGGATAACCTAAAGCATGCCTAAAGTGTTTGTGCCTCACAACATAACAGCCGTAGCAACAGAGTAGATTATTAGTATCTGTAGATGGGGAGGCCTATGTTCAGCAGTGGACGTCTTATGGAAGGGGGAGGCCTATGTTCAGCAGTGGACGTCTTATGGCTGAGATGATGATGATGATGATGATCTGTAGATACTTAATAGTTTATCGGAGTATAATTTCATTCGATATCCGCACTAAAAGGGCCCACTGATTACCAGTCCGCCGGACGGTATCGGCCTGTCAGTTAGAACTAAATTTTAACAGTTTCCCAGTACAACTGACAGGCCGATACCGTCCGGCGGACTGGTAATCAGTGGGTTTAATTAATACGTAATACGTAAGTTATGGATGACTCACTGTTAGACGGTCCGTGCCGTGTCCGGGCCGGAGCTTCCGGCTCTTACTTTTCTGTCACATGACAGGTGATATCATGTAATGCTTTCCATAGAAAACGATGCGCCGGAAGCTCCGGCCCGGACACGGCCCGGTCTAGCGTGAGTCATCTCTTAATCAATTCGTCTATTGTATGTGGTGCTCTAAGTAACTTATCACGATCGTAAATGCATCGCATTGGGTTAGTTAAGGTTTGTGTGGGTGGCCGTTACGGTGATCGTATCGCTTGCTATCTCTCGAACCATCGCTGACCGACTCCCATACAGGGTGGCAAGGAACGGGGCGCATGGCAACACCTAATTAAACTGAGGTTTTAATTTAATAAATAAATGTAATATTAGGTATATTTAAATCACAAACTAAAACCTATTGTTCCTGCCTATCGTAGCTTTACAGTTAGGTACCCTAAACTTCACGATGTTATGCCAATGCCTAGTAACGAACAGTCCAGGGGTTTCAAAAATTGTTGTCTGGTTTCATAGAACTAGTACATATTGTCTAAAGTAAGGACTTTCAGCACGAAGAATATTGTACATTGACCCGCCGCCTGTTCCTATCTCTATCGGACGCGCATAATTATATAGCTGTTTCGCCGATGATGCCGGCGATCAATGCCACTGAGTGGCACTGAGCAAGAATAAGATTATTTGTTTAGGTATTGTGTGCGTGTGGCATTGACTAAATTATATAGGGTTACATTGATTAATTTCTAAACTCATAACCAGTCAGATCTATTTATATTTTAATTTAATTCTTAATCACGTTTCAAAAGCCACCCTGTATACACCAAAACCACACCTTACTGCAAAAGATAAGGTCTAGTGATGGTCAGTTACGTGTTAGTTCGTACGGTTACGGTACTTACGATATACTCACGGTATACTTACGGTTCATTTGGGGCTCCTACTTAACTGAGGAGAACTTGCAACGATTGGACTTCTATTTATAGGCTTTAATAGTAATTAGGTCAAGAAAGTAGGTTAATTAGTTTTGTAGGTAAGTAAATTCAAGAACCATGGCAACGGATCATTTTGTATGATCACTTCCATACAATGGCAGGCACTCGTATTAATTTCTCTTGGTTGTATAATGGTGTGATGACTGAATTAGAAAAATTAGTTCCTGATCACCGATTAAAAATCATCGTGTATAATGATTGTTTTAAAAAATATGTTGAAACTGCTAATTATGTTTATGTTATTAAGATAATGATGATGACAATGATGTACGTCTTTATGTTTTGGGGAAAGTGTTGTATCATTCATATTATAATTAGGGATACCTACTGTTTCAAGTACAATAACAATGTAGACATGACTAAATAGTAAGATTGTCAAGTGTATATGTAGACACATACATATACATTATGTAACACAATACAAATGTTGATCTGAAAACCTGAATGAAAACCGCAAAGATCACAAACAACGTAAAATGTGTACAAACAGTCGATTAAACAACAAAGTAAGCAACATAAGTAACCGCCATAGCAAACTAATCACGACTTTATTGCCAAGACATTAAGGACTGTTTTACTCTGATCATGCGTGTTACTTTGGTTGTTGACTTTATGCCCTGGTCTCGACCGAAAAACAAATACACAAATAACTAAATGCCAACCAAAACCCTATTACTATTAAGTCACTGACTCACTAAAACCCGACAAATGGCGAATTAATAGTTATTTGTTTTACAAGGGGGCAAAGTTGTTGTTTAACCGCTCGTGCTAATATTGATACCCGAGCAAGCGAAAGATTCCAAAATTGAACCACGAGCGTAGCGAGTGGTTCGAAAAATGGAATCTTGAGCGTTGCAAGGGTTTCCAAGCACGAGGGTTAAACAAAATTTGCCCCCGAGTGAAACACAAAATTTTTCACCACACCAACCCGAAGCCAATATTAAATGTAAAATATCAAACAAAATCAAACCAAATCAAATCAAGATTAATGATATTAAATATTTATCATCCAAAATCATCATTTAAAAGTCAATTCTACCAGCAAATATAAGAAAACAACTCAAAATTTGCATTTGATTACTTTGCCTCACATGTAGATAAAATGCAACTTTGCTATTCGTTTTCGAAGTGCAAAGTAAGCCTTTCCGAGCTGGTGTGGTGAAAAAATACTTTTGTACCTGTGTAAGGTAATCACAACCTTGAACAATGTTTGTCCGATTATTTAATTGCCAAATTTTGATTTATGAACATAATAAATAACACATTATGTAACACAATTGACCCCCGCTCCGGATTTGTCCTGTTGCAAAGGTTGTCCATCGTAATCAAACGCGGCAACGCAGCGTGCGTGATGGGCACCATTGGGTCGAGGGCAGCCCTAGACTTCAGTAGGTAATTTATTGTATACATATTTAGTTTATATTTAAGTTTAGTTTTTATTTAGTTTTATGTTTAGATTATGTGTTATTTTAAATAGTTATGAAATAATGTGCATTTGTGTAGTTAAATTTCTAAAGATTTATAAATCCAACCTAACATTAATTTGTTACAGGATGCTTGTTCAAAACTGGATGGGTTTTGAAAATAACGTATCGATTCAAAAAAGTACAAAAATTTAAAAGCTTGTGATAGGTTTCTATTGCGTGTAACGTGTGTCGTTACTGTTAAAAGAGCGCCCTTGTATGTACTGTTTGTTTGTGTTTGTTGTTGGCGTGTGTGTGTGTGTGTGTGTGTGAGAGAGATTGTTTACTGTTGCTAAGTGATAATAAAAAAAGCTTTTAAGATTGTGATTGTGATTTGTATCGTAACTTTTATTGAGGTGTGCAATAAAGAGTATTGTGTTGTATACATATTAAATGGCGCGGTCGGTAGGATCAAGAATATCTGTAACAATTGTTCAGGACAACGATAGTTTAACAAGAATATTGCGTCTTGATTGTAGGGAAACATCATAGCTTGTATGGTACTACAGTCATCTGCAATAATATGTTACTCTTTGAAGGCCGCAAAAATATGTATGTGACACGCTCTTATGGCTCTACAAATAAGATCATGTCAGATATATTTGCGGCCTTCGTTGTGTAACATATTATTGCAGGTGACATTATACGATAGTATTGCTGATCTCATAGATTTAAGCCGCATTTCTTTATTTAATTTGTAATATCATCTACCTGGTTTTACCTCACAATAACAAATTGAAGCGTCCTCCGAACAAATCCAATCAGCACGCAAATTCCGTACCTACAAGAAACAATTACAAATAATCTCATTCTATCCCTGTCTAGCATGTGAGAGGCTCTCGCTCTGTCCCTGTCTAGCTGGTAAGGAGGGGCGACCGCGTCGGCGATTGTTTGATTTCCGAGGAATACCTATCGGTAAAGTTGTTACTAGTGTGGGGCATCAGGAATAATTATGGTTGTGATTTTGTCGACTTTTTATGCTAACGAGCAGACGAATTGCCTTATGGTAAGCAATTACGGTCGCTCATGGCCACCCGCAAGACCAGAGGGGATAGAGGTTAAAATCACGGTAAGTCGATAACCTCCCTTCCAAATTTTCGGTTGAAAACAAGAACGGGAAAACACCGTGTTAGAGAGTTAATTAATTACTTTACGACCGCTCTTTTCTTGAAGGTTTGAAAGTAGTATAGGTCCGAACCGCGGGGGAGAATAAAATTAATTCCACAGCTTAGCTTAGCAACTGCAACCGCAAACCACGTCCGACGTGTCGCCTCTCTGTTGCACTTGTGAATTCGTACTTAAGTGTGACAGCAAGGCAACACGTCAAACGTGGTTCACAGTATGCCCTCAGTGCACACTTAGTGATAGACGATAAAGAAGCGGCTATCTAATTTCGAGGTGATTTGACCAGTGTTGCCTGTTCGCACTTTTGTAAGTTGTAGTTTTATAAAATTGAGGGTGATGTGCTTGTAACAATACAAATGTTTTTTTTTTGTATGAATAGATTCAGGTTAAAATACCACCAACATTGTACACTATCAAGAGTGTTTCATTATGACAATTTCAAAATGTTTTTACTTGACTTAAAAAAAGTTTTGTCTCCTTTATATCCGTGTCTATCGATATCGACATGGGTATCGACAGTAGCAGCACTAGCCGGGACTATTGTTCCATTTCCGTCGCGGATTTGTATTCGGCACGCGTTACCGTAATCGTTGCTC
Source organism: Cydia fagiglandana (assembly GCF_963556715.1). NCBI lineage: Eukaryota > Metazoa > Arthropoda > Insecta > Lepidoptera > Tortricidae > Cydia > Cydia fagiglandana. Next base: position 13,034,580 of record NC_085954.1, on the reverse strand, counting down.
CCATACATTCATATCCTACATTCAATTTTTCAGTGATGACATACTGTACCTACCTATCTATTTTAAGATAGGTACCACCTATGTTACATTATGGCCTTCTAAAGATTCAAGGTCCAAGTCAATGCAATTTAGTCTTGAACCTACCTACATATCTTAAAATAGATGTACGTACAATACAGTATGCGAGTTTTCCGAGTTTTGCGAGTTTCACGGTTCACCTCCTTTTTCGGCTTGATTTTCCTGAGTCATAGGAAAATTGGGCACTATACAATTTTAAAATTACTTACCTATCATTTTTACGTCAAAAATACAAAAAAGTTCATCATCATCATCATCTCAGCCATAAGACGTCCACTGCTGAACATAGGCCTCCCCCTTGGACCTCCATTCGTACCGGTTGGAAGCCACCCGCATCCAGCGTCTTCCGGCGGCTTTAACAAGGTCGTCCGTCCATCTTGTGGGTGGACGTCCTACGCTGCGTTTGCTAGTCCGTGGTCTCCACTCGAGCACTTTTCGACCCCATCGGCCATCTTCTCTGCGCGCAATGTGGCCTGCCCATTGCCACTTCAGCTTGCTAATCCGGTGAGCTATGTCGGTGACTTTAGTTCGTCTACGGATCTCCTCATTTCTGATTCGATCACGCAGAGAAACTCCGAGCATAGCCCTCTCCATAGCTCGTTGAGCGACTTTGAATTTTGAGATGAGGCCGATAGTTAAAGACCACGTTTCGGAGCCGTAAGTCATCACTGGTAACACACATTAATTAAAGACTTTCGTCTTGAGGCACTGAGGTATGTCGGACGAAAAGACATTACGTAGTTTCCCGAACGCTGCCCAACCGAGTTGGATTCGGCGGTTGACCTCCTTCTCGAAGTTGGACCTACCTAATTGGACTACTTGTCCTAGGTAGATGTACGAGTCAACAACTTCGAGTACCGAGTTCCCAACAGAGACTGGGATGGGCACAACATTGGCATTTGACATAAGTTTCGTCTTGTCCATGTTCATTTTCAAGCCCACCCGTTGTGAAACTCGGTTGAGGTCATCGAGCATCATGCTGAGTTCCTCCATCGACTTTGCCATGACTACGATATCGTCGGCAAACCGAAGGTGAGTGATGTATTCGCCGTTGATGTTGATGCCAAGTCCTTGCCATTCCAGGAGCTTGAAGGCGTCTTCCATTACGGCAGTAAACAGTTTCGGAGAGATAACGTCTCCCTGCCTTACGCCTCTTTGCAATGGAATCGCCTTCGTGCTCTGCTCCTGTACTCGGACCGACATGGTGGCGTTACTATACAAATACTTCAACACTTCGATGTACCGATAGTCAATATGGCATCGCTGAAGAGACTCAAGCACCGCCCATGTTTCCACCGAATCGAAGGCTTTCTCATAGTCCACAAACGCTAAGCATAATGGTAAGTTATACTCTTCGGTCTTCTGTATAACTTGCCGCAGCGTATGGATGTGGTCGATGGTACTATAGCCTTTTCAAAACCCGGCTTGTTCGGGAGGCTGGAAGTCATCAAGTCTGTGTTCGAGACGGTTCGTGATGACCCTTGAAAACAGCTTATAGACATGGCTCAGAAGCGTGATGGGTCTGTAGTTCTTCAATAGGCTGTTATCACCTTTTTTGAAAAACAGCACCACCTCGCCTCTATTCCATGTTTCAGGCGTTTTGCCCTCGAACAAGACGGAATTAAAGAGCTTCTGGAGGACTTTAAGTACCGGTGTTCCACCCGCTCTCAGAAGCTCTGAAGTGATTCCGTCTTTGCCCGGCGCCTTGTTGTTCTTAAGCTGCTTCAGGGCCATCCTAATCTCGTACAGACTGATGTCCGGGATATCTTCGGTATAATGTCGGGACAGCTTGGCTCTTGGACCAAGCTGTCGACGGGCTTTGCGATCGAAGTGTATAACTGTCCATAGAACCTCTCGATCTCGCCTAAAACCTCCGCTTTGCTCGACGCTATGCTGCCATCTTCCCGTTTCAGCTTCGTCAGCTGGCTTTGCCCAATAGACTTGTCCTTTGCGAACACTTTGGAGCCTTGGTTTCGCTCAATAGTCTCTTTAATACGGTTAGTATTTAAGAGAAAGATCATATCGCAAGGACTTAGATATACGTCTATTGAGTTGCCTATATGACTTCGCGTCATCGGGAGACTGCAACTGTAGCGAGCGTCGTTCAGCCATGAGGTTTAAGGTTTGCTCGGTCAATTTCTGAGGTCTATCTTTACGTCGGGGTCTAAAAAACTTAGACCCTACTGTGTGGACAGTTTCCACTAGCCCGTCGTTGATTTCGTTCACTGAAGCCAAGCTCTCTAGCGGCTAGCAAGCAAAGCGGTTAGAGAGCTCGAGTTGAAAGCTTTCGGGGTTTTGAACATGGGCTCGAGTAGGTCGGAGCGTAGACTTCATCAGGCTGGACCTTTCAAGTTTAATATTGATATTCAGTGAGCCTCTTACGATTCGGTGATCACTACCGGTCTTTACCCTGTTGATCACAGAGACATCGCTGAATATCCGTTTCTTGTCGGTCATGATGAAGTCTATCTCGTTTCTCGTGGAACCGTCAGGACTCATCCAGGTCCATTTCCTGTGAGGGTGTGAGTCTTTCTGGAAGAAAGAGTTCATCACGAAGAGTTCCTCTCTCTCCAGAAAGTCGGCCAGCCTCTGACCCCTAGGGTTCCGTTGCCCATACTCAAATTGCCCCACTCTCAACTCATCACCGCTTCTCTTGCCCAACTTTGCGTTGAAGTCTCCCATAACAACAGTAAAGTAGGTTTTAGAAGTATGTATGGCCCTACTTACGTCCTCATACATAGCCTCTACTTCATCATCGGAGTGTGACGAGGTCGGTGCGTATACCTGAATGACCTTCAGCGAATATCTTTTGGATATTCTGAGTATTAGGTATACGACCCTGCTCGACACACTGTCGATGGTTATTATGTTGTTTATGAGGGACTTGTGAACGAGAAACCCGACACCACCTTGGGACTGTTGGTCGCCCTCCCGGTGGTAGAGCAAGTTACCAGACTTCAGGGTTGTCGTGTCCTCCCCCTCTCTACGGACTTCGCATAACCCTACAATGTCCCAGTGTAACCTGCTCAGTTCCTCTTCCAGCTCGCAGATCTTTTCGTCAGTCCTCATAGTGCGTATGTTGTGTGTTACCAGGGCCAGTCGTCGTCGGGGTGGGTAGCCGGATCTTTGCCGGAGATTCTTAGCACCCCTGACCCCGCTAATGCCCTGACCGCTACCATAGCCAGAGCACCGGGGGTCGCCGGAACCTCGGGGCCGTGGTTTGATTGTGCTCTGCATGATGGGGGGTGAATACCATAATCGCCACGCTTGGCAGGCGGGTTGGCGATCGCAGTCGAGTACACCGAATTTGAGGGACGCTGCTGCCCGTCCACCGGTGGTCTTGGACGTAGTTTCAGGACATATCCGGGTCCTGGACGTAGTTTAAGGACATACCCGGGTCCTTTAAGGACATACCCGGGTCCACAAAAAACTTAGATCACTAATTTTTTAATGTAGCACGGCATAAATTAAGTATTTGTCCTCTAGCGTTCCACGATCCTAATACTAGTACAAATAATTATTAAATGGAACATAGCTGCTTATGTTTTGTATCAATCGATCGAAACTTTAATTCTATTTTCTAATACCTTCTTCTTCCTCGCGTTATCCCGGCATTTCGCCACGGCTCATAAGAGCCTGGGGTCCGCTTGTCAACTAATCCCATGATTTGACGTAGGCAACTAGTTTTCACGAAAGCGACTGCCATCTGACCTTCCAACCCAGAGGGAAAAGTAGGCCTTATTGGGACTAGTCCGGTTTCCTCACGATGTTTTCCATCACCGAAAAGCGACTGGTAAATATCAAATGATATTTCGTACATAAGTTCCGAAAAACTCATTGGTACGAGCCGGGGTTTGAACCCGCGACTTCCAGATTGCAAGTCGCACGCTCTCACCGCTAGGCCACCAGCGCTTCAATTCTATTTTCTAATACCATTGATTCAAAACTGACTGCCAATTTTTCTTGTACCGTTGACCGTTAGAGGTTAAAATCACGATAACTCGATAATCTCCCTTTCAAATTTTCGGTTGAAAACAAGAACGGGAAAACACCTTGTTAGAGAGTTAAAGCTATACTTTGAAGTTGGCAGTAAATCTATATTTTAAACGGCTCCACAGTAAATACTCGAACTTAGTTTGTCAAAGAGCTAACTGCCCGTATGCTGTGACCCCTCTCCCCCACTACTCATGAACTCTATCTCTAACACATAAGGTTTATTCTCGAATGACACGATTGTAAAGTTAAAGTTGCAGCTATTGTACAGTTTTAGTTTGGGATGCCTGAGGAAACTTAAAGGGGAGTTTAAAGTGATTAGGAGTTGCTTTTTACACAGGTTCTTATTTGTTACAGATTATTTAATTTGAGATAGAAAGAAGGAGGAAGGTTTCACGCTTGATTAAAGAACTGATCAACGTCAAATGTGGTGAACACAGCTGTTTTCATATAACGAACTGTGAAAGTTTACACTTAATTTGACGTTGACATACAGTTTATACACCCTATTTAGATTGATGGGGAAAGTTGACGTTGTCATTATGTACAATGCTTTAGTTTAGTTTAGGCTGAAACCCAAAACACCTTTACAGCAATAATAAAATGAAACAAAACCAACTTCGAGAATCAACGCATATACTACGAGGAGTACGTCCCAGTCACCCTATTGTTGCAGAGCTATAAATGCCTGCAATTCGGGCATATTCCTATTTTGTGTTTATTTGCATACCGTTTTCTACATGTGTTAAAAATTGCCTCGTTTTTAATAAACATGCAGAAACTTTCCTCAGCGACTATAGTTAGGTACATGAAGCCGTTCACTCGGACAAACGCGAATAGAACCCTTATCTCCCCCCCCTCCCCCCACCGTAAAACTAGTACAAGAGAACTTGTTGCGGACACCACTATTTTTACTTGTTAACTTGTGCAACTTTGTAGAGCTTTGTGCAGTTAAAGTGTGTGACAGTATTTTGTGTATAGAATAAACGCTGCTGTTAGATATTGGCTAAAATACAATAGAATCCATTTTATTATATCTCTTTTCTAAAAAAAGCAAGTGATTAAAATATAGAAGGCAGACAAAAACTGGCGGTTTTACCGCTACAAAATGATCTAGATACTTAGATATCAAATTATATTATCATATCATCCTAATTTTATGCCAATATCATAAACATCGTTAGCCTACATAGATTCGAACGAGTTAGCCACATAAAATACAATTTATTACAATTAGGAGGCACAATTTTACAGTTAAAAGATATCTCTTCCGGGCGACAGACGACCATGAAAATGTAATTTATTTTTAATTTTATTTTTATTGCTAGTCAAAATACTGTCAGTAACTGTAGGCACTGTAACAGGCACTCGGGCCCGAGATAGCATTCTACAGCTAAACATACAAGCGGGAACGTTGAATCAATTATTATACACGAGTTTTCCTCTTCAACAAATAAACCCGGTTTCAATTTATTTGCGATTTTATATGCTTTGACAATCCCTTTCGTATTAAAATATTCTTTATTAAAAATATTGTAATAGATTTCGTCTTACTTACATCTACACTTCGAGCAACACGGAAGGGAGGCGGCATTCGCACTATTTCCCCTCTGCCGAGGTACAAGATTAGCGCGTCAATAAAATCTAGCGCGGGTAATAAAACTAGTTGCACTTGGATTTTTCACTAGACTGAGTCCAGACGCGCGCGTGAACACTGCTGCACAAAAATGCCTGTTTGCTCGGTTTTTTGTTATAAAAAGAGGTCGGGGACATCAAATTTACAAAAAGAAAGTGTTACATTTCACATGTAATATTTTTTTTTACATATCATACGTTTAATTACATTTAAATACAATTATTATATTTTAGTCTCAAGTAATTGTTGGATTTATCGATTTTACTCGCTCAGTACAAATTGCGGATCGGTCGAGCGACAAATCCGACTTCTCATCTCTCAGAATACAATGACATACTTCAAAGAAAATGTGTTAGTGTACGTGTTGTGACACTAGTCACTCGTCCGTACACAAAAAGAGATCGAGGTTTGCAAGATTTGTCTTTGACGTGTGTCATTTTCTATGTATTTGTGTCGTCATTACAGAGGGCCTACCGCAAACCACGTTCGACGTGTTGCCTCCCTGTCACACTTACGTATGAATTTACAAGTGCCATAGAGAGGCAACACGTCGAACGTGGTTCGCGGTAGGGCCTTTGATTGGATTTTGTATGTAAGTGTGTGAGAAGTGCGACTGTGTGCACCTTCCCCCCGCGAAAAATGGCAGAATGATTTGTACGGTGAGATATCGCTTGGGCCCCTCCCTTCCGACGTGTCGGAAGCCGGTGTTGCTCGAAGCATCTACATCTACACCGATTTGAAAGAACAGAATGTGTAATTATAATGACCCTTTGTTATTGCAAAATCTGGGCTTATCAACCTCCAAATCAATTAATTACTAAGCATATCAGTAAATTCCCTCTTAAATAAGATACGTACACAATAAAGCCTGACCACGATCATTGTCAAGAGGGCGCTGTTATTTTCGTGTAGAGGGTAACAATTCAGTATAGGTAGTATGAAAAAAATAGTTATAGTGAAATTCCGCAACATGGCGCGTAATTATGTATAATGTATATATTTATGTGAACATTATTCCGGAACCCAAAGACCCTTAAAACAATAAGGGCTGGTAATTAGATCCGACCGGAAGCCGGACACTCATCCAGCCTCGGATGTCGTTCCGATGGCCGAGCGAGAGTTTTGAAGAAGTGAGCGAGAAAATATAAGGAATTTGGCTCTGCGAGATCGTGTTAAAAATCAGGCGACCCGTAAAACAGTCGTTCACATAGCTTAGAGTGTTGCTAGAATTTAGTGGCAGCAAGAAACAGATAGATTCTTCAGCGACCATCGGAGTGAGGCCACGTCCTCAGTAGAAAATGAAAGAAGAAAGAGAGCTATTATTAGTTAAGATTTTGTTAAAATCTTATAATCTCGTCACTATGCGATAATGACCACAACCAATCTGTCAAGATTGAAATGACTAATAAGTAATAAGAAGAAGAGAGGTTAAATTCGACTTGTGAGAGAAGCCCGAACGCGTCAACCGTAGAGAATACTCGCGTTCCGGCCGGTTCCGGTCGTCCGGCCTTTTACCGGCCAATTTGTCCATTGGTTTTTAATATACCGCTTCCTACTGACTAATTTTGTTGTGCTCGTTATTGGCAGTGGCAGTTTAAAATAGAAATTGTGTCGGAAAATAACTGCTGTCTATGATTGTCTCGTTTGCTCTTTCGTTTCATGCATGGTGTAAAATAATTTATTTTAAATACAGTAAAATACCCTGTACCGGTAGGTATAAGTGACTATCGTAGTCTAGGGATACTTGTTAGTATATTGTGACATCTATTTCAGTTTATATTGTGACAAGTAATAAATCTGAAGCTTAGCGCCACGTAAATACATCAATATAAGATCTACTGGATATGACTCATATGACATTGGGGGTGTAGATACGACCGAACGGGATGGTCTTATGGAATTTTCAATAGAAGCAGAGAAAGCGCTATTATTGTTTGCCCTTGCATAACTAGTCTCACTAGCATAATTTCTAAAATCTAATATCGTAAGTACAAAATTCCTAAAAACAGAACATCGAAAATCTAAATGTCTAATGTACGAAATTCCTAAACGATAAACGTGTATAGTTTGTAGCTTTCTAATAGACCCCGACGGCTAATCCTTTGTCTATTGTTAAGTACAGCTACATGTTTTTAAAATTTCGTCGCGTAGGCTAGGCTCTGAGGGCCTACCGCGAACCACGTTCGACGTATTGCCTCTCTGTTCCCCACGCAGGCACACGCGAATGCCCATCTATAAAAAAATCCTATATCTATGGGGACTACGTATTAAAATCGTCAAACGCATGTGTACATTGTGTACAAACGGCGGCCGCATCGCTCGGTTGTTTGTGTGGAAGACAAAGACTAATTACGGCGTGTTTGTTTAGGTCCGTGTTGGTGTTGTTGCTATATATACGAAAAAGTAACCAGGAGGCCTCCTAGAGGCAAATCAATTTTTAAAGGTATGGCGGAAATTTTGGGTACCAACGGTGAAGATAGGGTTCCCTACGGTAAATAGTTTTGCTCCCTAATTTTAAATGAATTGGAACTTTGATAAATTGTCACTGCGTTTTACTTCGATTTTCCTGTTAGCCATATTTTATAAGATTCCTGAAAATATTATTAGGCTTGGGATAGAAGTTGAATTGTTCCCACATACAAACGGGAACCACTCTAATGATAGGTTTCAAATATTAGCCATAGAATGCTGACTTGCTAAGGTACATAACTGCAAGTACCATCGCCCGCACTGTTAACTGACATTTTGTAAACCTCATTAACCAAAAGGCATATTATAAGATCCAAAGAGTGTTGCTGTTTGTACTAGTAATATATGTAGTTATACTCGTAATATAAAGCGTACTGTAAAATTTGTACAAGGGCGTCCTATAATATTAATATTTAATATCGATATCGATACTCGCGGCAACACTGGCTAGCGTTGCAAATATTTGCGTGCGTTTATCCCAACATTGATTGTATCGGAAGGAATTTATTATGACTGCAATGCACTCAGTGAGCATTCATTTTGAATAGGTTACATTTTAAACATTATTCTCTCATCCAGGGATAAGAAAATACTTATGAAATAAATGGGATAATCTAACACTGATCGACATATTAAGACGCATAATTGATTAATCAGCATAGACAGTAGTAATAATAAATCAATAGATTCATAAGGTTTTTTTATGCTAATACTTCACCTTTTCTGCATTCGATTAAGGTTATATATTATAACAAGAGCTATGTGTCATTCATTGTGATTAGATGATAATAAATACATATAATAAATGCTTTCACCAAGATCGTACCCAGATCCACCAGCTTTGTATGTACAATCACCTACTTATACGATAAAATTATCCAATTCTATGCTCTGGCCACGACTTATACCTAGATACGACATATACATAGAATGCCGTTACCAAAATTCGAACCAGGAACCTCCAGCTACGTAGGCAGAGTCATTACCGACTATGCTAGGGGCTGTTTACTTCTAAAAACTAAAAAAATGCTACTTCTCCTAATACAAAAAAGTACACCGTCGCAAGTAACAACACCAACACATAAGACAACGAAAATAAAGAAAGATTTTTCGAAAGGTTTTTAGGAACGCTAATTTTATCGATAATATTTTTTTATCGATAAGTAATGTTATCATGTATACCGTCCATCCCTAATTAGGAATGCAGCATATCGAGGCTAGTGCAGCGAATGAAGACCAAACCGCAGATGTTTCGCCCATGCAGGATTCATTGTTCACAAATGACTTAATTTAGACTTTCTGTTTCTAGTATTACTTGATCCCCGAAACCCGTATTAAATAATTTTCTAATAATCGGTACGGTACGTTCGGGTTCAGTCAGACTACATGTGACAATACTGCCGACTGTAATAGCAACATCCATATTGACATTTGCGGCAGCAATGCGTCAGCAGTATTGTCGGGCTGAAATACTGCTGCAAACGAGCTCTTTGACTTTTCCTAGTTCCTACAGCGATGCAGTCCGCTGCATTACTTACTGTTCATTCGCCACTGGATTGCCACGATTATGACGTTCGAATGAACTCTCTCGTCACTCGTTCTAAGAAATTGATAGCTACAGCGACAGCAAAAACAACGCCGCAACAGTAATGCAGCTGCAGTTGACATACGAATGTCATCTTTAGAGAAACAAGGCGTTTGATTCTTCATCTACTTTGGGCTTAGAACGCACTACGATTCATTTCTTACGGTTCCAGTCTCATTTCTCGGGGTTTAAGTCTCATTTCTTGCGGTTCCAGTCTCATGCATTTCTTGCGGTTTTAGTCTTGCAAGCGCGTGCGCTTATGAAGCATGCCGCACGTTACACTTTTTGCGGTTCTGAAACCGCAAGAAATTAATCGCAGTGCGTTCTAAGCCTTAGTTTGGAGACCACATGTAAATTGGTTTACCTTTAGTATATTTGGTAAGTGTTACGCAATAGCTCTGCTTGCGGGCTACCGTCTCAATAAGCAGGAATATGCGGCTGTATGTGCTGGAAACAGTTTATGCAATAAAACAACGTAATGCACGTACAACTAAAATGAACGTACAAATGTGTTGTCGAAATGAATTGTTGTTAACACAAATAGACATCCAGACCAGAGAATTTCTCTATTTTGAATGTAGAATGCCGCCTCCTGCGCTCTCTGCACTATAAGGAATTAGGTATACTTAGACAGGTGTTTGGTAAATTATAACAGTTTTTATCAAGCCTGCCAACATTTAGCATGGTAGGTAATGTTGATAAAGTTTGAGTACGCGAGTAGATAAAGTCCAGTAGGCCGGATTATTTGATAAAAGAGTTCCCTTTATCTGGCGCAGTCAGTTGGACGACCCTTGCTAACTTAATTTGTTGTTTCAATTTTTAAGCATTCCTACCCTAGTCGGTAGTGACCCTGCACGAAGCAGGAGGTCTCAGGTTCAAACCGTAGCAAGGAGCACAATTTTCTCGACTGGACTTCTAAACCTCAGTCCTCAGTGTAACCCCATAATTGTACACAAACGGAACCAAGCCAGATACATAACAAACGACTCGGAGACGGTCCGTCCATTCTAATTGCAGTCCCTTTAATTGCATCTCCCCCTCTCTGCAGAGGGAGGGGACATGTGTTCTCAGGTACCGTAAAATGGGGTGAGTTGGGTGAAATTTGACTTTCAAACCTCGATAAAAATTTATTTTTACAGGTGAAAACTGAATGGTGTATATAATAAGTGGTTCGGACGTTTGTATTTTATTTTGGGTAGTTCCATTTCATAACTTTGACGATAAAGAGGAAAACCCACCTCACCCTGTAGTGCCTCGTATTTGGGGTGAGAGGGTTTTTCATACAAAGATGATTTTGGAAGATTGTTGGATCGATTTTTTTTATTATGCGTATTACTATAGCCCCATTTTAAATTGGAATACATTATTTTTGTAGCAGTAGCCTTAAAATCCCTTCTCACCCCCTCTCAAACTTTCTCTCCCCATTCATAACCCAACTCTCCCCGCGAAACCTACTCACCCCGTTTTACGGTAGGTATTACGTTTTGGTCTTCTGGATTTCAGTTTGTTATTCTAATTTAATATAAACCTGTACTATATCATACCTAAGTTCTAGACTATTTATAGTTTTTGTTATTTACTACATTTTTCCTACAGTATATTTATATTTTTTTCAATCTACATTGGAATGGAAATATATTAATATCATTTTCTGACTATGCAAAATAAAACCAGTAAATATTTTAAGGTTGACGAATAATCCGATAGGTGTACTGAAATATCTCAGAGCATTATAAAATAAGTAAGATTTAAAAATAACCCGAGGGTTATTTTTAATAACGAAAGACGATATTACTCTTCAATTTAAATTTCTAAAAGCATTTTCATCCGCTTTAGTCTAAAACATAACCCCATTAAAATAACGAAATTAAAACGCTATTTAAAACGCTCAATTTGAATAAAATTCCTTTATCGATAAATGTCGCAACACTTTCGATTAGTGTTGCGCTTGATGGAATATATTATCGACAAATTGAATTAACCAAAAGGTCGGTGAAGACCGAGACGAGTTAACTATAGTGACTGTTAACCTTCTAGTCTCACTTTGATATAATTGTAGGCATGAAAATTAATTGCTTTAATAATAAGAGCCGACAAAACTTTTTATATCCTATAGGAGTGAATCTCGACCACGAGATATACTACCCGTTACTCTAATTAGTACAGCGAGAGAGATGGGTAGCCTACATATTTCACGTGCGACATACTGTCGCGTCAATCTTGTGCCTAAATATATTAAAGTGACGGTTCCATTGCCCAAAAGCGTCAAGTCTTTAACATTGATTAGTCTCTGGCGTTAGAATGGTGTATTAAAATGGTAACAAGTTTACCCTCTATCGATAGGGACGGACGATCGATTAGTGATGTGATTCGATTAGTGAGGTGACAGGATTGACTTTGATTGTCACAGCTTTTTGATTTTGGGGCCATGAAATTCGTGAGCGGCCAACAACTACGTTTAAAATTGTGAATATTAGGAGGAAAGGTAAACTACTGGTTAACAGTTTAAGTAGGTACTATAGGTAGGTAGGTGGTAGGTAGGTAGTATACTAATGTAGTTTTATAAGTGTCTTGTAACTAACAATCTATGGATTCTGAAAATACATTACAACTGTATTTTCAGAATCCATAGATTGTTAGATTACAACTGTAATAATTTGTATGAAGTTGTTTTTAACGTAATTCTTTATCATTTTAATCAAAATTTCAGTATGAAAACTATTAGTGGGTCAAAAACTAAAACAAAGTTTAGTGAATGGGCTACTGCAGGCATTTATAAAAGTAGAAAAAGGCTTTATGAACTTTATGGTGAGAGAGAGCTGAACAAAAATACAGATTTCCTGGACTATGTGAGGAACTACTCAAAAATCTTCAAGAGAGTGTGTTTAACAGCCAAAGCAAACTATACAAGTTCTAAACTGAAAGTGTCGGACAACAAAGTGAAGACAACATGGAATATTATAAATAGGGAAGCTGGTAAATGTAAATCACGCGATTGTCAAGTCAACATTGTCTCGGATAAACAACTGACCATGTCAAACAACGATGTTGCCTCGGCATTCGAAGATTATTTTTCTAAAATAGCTATTAATACCACGAAATGTCTACATTCATCTTCGTCTCGAGCTCATTCCTTACTTTGTGCTAATGTTAAGAAATGTAATATTAACTTTGAGTTTAGTCTAGTAGATTCAGCAATTATTGTTAAAACATTTAAGTCACTCAATTTAAAGAAAACGGAAGACTTATGGGGAACATCTGTTAGAGTCATTAGTCATGTCTTGGACGTAATAGCGCCTTACTTAGCCGTAATTTATAATATTTCAATTTCACAAGGCGTCTTTCCAGATCTTATGAAATATAGCAAAGTCATACCTCTTTTTAAATCGGGTGATTCGAGTGATATGGCTAATTACCGTCCAATATCAATACTTCCTGTACTAAGTAAAGTTTTTGAAAAGTTAATGTTAAATGATCTACTGGGTCACTTCAACAGACATACTTTACTTACAAGCAATCAGTTTGGTTTCACAAAGGGCCGTTCCACGACCGATGCTGCTTCGGTACTTATTAAACATATTTATGATATTTGGGAAAATTCTTGTGATGCAATTGGCATATTTTGTGATCTTTCTAAAGCATTTGATTGTGTGGATCATGGAACGCTCATTTTGAAATTAGAACACTATGGTCTGTCAGTAAATGCCCTAAACTTTATGTCTTCTTACCTTAGCAACAGAACACAAACAGTTGTTGTAAACAAAACCCGGTCTAGCGGTACTGTAGTCCAATTAGGAGTGCCACAAGGTTCTATTTTGGGTCCATTCCTGTTTTTGGTTTATATAAATGATTTGCCATGTGTAGTAGAAAATCTTTGTGAAATTGTTCTTTTTGCTGATGACACATCATTACTTTTTAAGGTTGATCGTAAATCTACCGATTACAATGTAATTAACAGCACACTCGTTAATGTACTAAACTGGTTTACTATGAACAATTTGCTTCTTAATGCTAAGAAAACTAAATGCATTCGATTTTCTTTGCCGAATGTTAAACCAGTCGATACTAAGATACTTTTGAATAATGAATGCTTAGATATGGTAGATAAAGCACTGTTTCTTGGTTTAACATTGGACAAAAATCTACAATGGAGTCCTCATATAAGAACACTAGCAAACAAATTAAGTTCGGCCGCTTACGCTGTGAGGAGAATTAGACAATTGACTAATGTTGAGACAGCTCGCCTTGTTTATTATAGTTATTTTCATAGTGTAATGTCATATGGTATTCTGGTTTGGGGCAAAGCAGCTGACATACAGACTATATTTGTCTTACAAAAGAGAGCCATTCGTTCTATATATAATTTAAGGGTGCGTGAATCATTAAGAGAACTTTTTAAAGAAATTAATATTTTAACTGTAGCTTCCCAATACATATATGATAGTATTATTTATGTTGTTAAGAATCTAGACTCCTTCACTAAGAATTCTGATGTCCATAACTATAATACTAGAAATAAAAATAAGCTTGCTATCAGAAAGTTTCGTGTTCGTAAAGTACAGAAGTCATTCGTTGGGCAATGCATTCATTTTTATAACAAGTTACCTGAGGATGCTTTAAGATTACCCTTTCCAGCTCTTAAGAATTACTAAAAAAAGTCATTGATGTTGAAGGCTTATTACAGAGTCGAGGACTACTTGACAGACAAACATGCATGGTCCAAACCAGAAACTGTAATAACGACAAGTAGCAATTAAAAATATTGTATTATGTGTAGAGTTAAAGGTGACTCAGCTCAGGTAAGAAAGCACATCAAATTGTATGAAAGCATCTCATAACAATCAGTCAGATTCATATAATATGTATTCTCATTTCTTTTATTGATTTTAATTTCTTTTCCTTTTGTAAGATTTGATATGTTTTCTGAAAGAGCTACGTATTTGTGATTTCATGTACATATATGTTTATTTTTTATATCAAATTCTATAAAGTTATGTACTCACTGAGTATAATTGCATAAATTCTATAGTAATTTAAATTGTATTTTTCTTAATTACTCGTAATGCATGTTAATTATAAGATGTAATAATGTTTTGAAAAGATTTGTCCCGCCGAGTTTGTTGCCGGTCCCATATTGGGATAGCCTCCTCCAATTGAGGGGGGATTTAAATCTTCTCGGGGCAGAGGTGTACGGTTGGAGCCGGTAAAGGTTTATTTGACGTTCATAAGCGCATTGTAATATGCCTACTTGAATAAACTATTTTTTATCTTATCTTTTATCTTTACATTATGTATGTATGTATGTATGTATAAACTCTTTATTGTACAAAACACAAAACACAAATTTATGGCATTATTTATTGGCATTATTTTTATTTTTTTATTTTATTTATAGTGGACACTTTGTACTAACTGTTTTGCATCGCGACTGTAATCGTGACTTTTTTGCGCTACCTCCGCAAAGTCCGTAAAGGATGACTCACGCTAATAAAAGCTGACGCTACTATTAGCGTAACAGTTCATGAATTGATTTGAAATGTACAGAAAGACAGCTGTACGTTTTTACGTTAGTTACTTCAATGCGTAGATAGTTAAGTTCTTTCATCAGAGAACTCTCGCATAATCGCTGGTCTCGTGGCCACGCAATCTCGTCTCTCAACGAAGCAGATTTGCACGCGAAATTAAAGATTTTCTAACGAACCGCTTTTACATTCAGGGGGATAACACAGTTGGTACAGTTAAGGTACCGTTCGTATTGAGACTACACCAGTACAGCAGTATTGCATCTCGACATTACTGCCGACTGCATTCTTGCTACAAATGTCAAAAATCCAGGCAGCAACATCGATTTTGACATTTGTGACAGCAATGACTAGTAGTGATGTCGCGCTGCACTGATGATGATGTCGCGCTGAAATACTGCTGCAGTAATGCTACCGACTGCATTACTGTAGGAAACGTCAAATTTAAAATAACCCTTTCGATAAAATAACCCTTGCTTTCAGCTTGTTTCAAAAGCCCACACTCGTATTTGAATGCCCTTTATGTAACAGTTAATTAATATTCAAATTTCTAACTATTCTGTCACCATTTACATTTAACTACTGTAAACGAATATTGTATAATTAATTTTGTAAATGAAATACCTGAAACAATTCAGTAGGTATATAAGTTACACCCTACTTAGAGAAATTAGGAAGGAAATGTTCGTAGCAGAGAGAGAACGTATGTAACTTTTATACAAATACATTTGCTACACTATCTGCGGGTGAGGCGGAAGGCATTACGTGAGCAAATACGAGGACAGGGGAAAGGCTGTGGCCCGTCACGAGCGGAGCGGGGAGCGAGTTATTAACGCAGTAACATAATTTGCATTTAGAGATGAATATAGTAAAAAATTCCCTAATCTGGTGGGGTGTCAAAAATAATTCCAATAATTGAAGATACTTACATTTACAGCACTATGTGAGCAAAGAAGAGGACTCGGCGATGAGGCTGTAGTCAGTTATAAGCGGAAAGCGGTAGCGGATTGCAGAGTAGGTCGCTTATGTAGATTGAGAGGGTGAATAACTTATTATTCAAGCCATTAGAAGTGATCGTGGGGAAATGTGACATTTTAAAAATAATATACTCACAATGTCGGTCTGATGATTAACTTTCCCGCAAATTGTGAGAGTTTACATAGTTATATATAGAGAGTTAGTACCTATACATATAGAGGGACCAACTTTCTAAAAAATAATTTATCTAACACTGTTTCTTAAATGGTATATTTACATCTTTACAAACAAAGATATAGCCTAGATGGTGATTAAAGGGAAGTATCTAAGGAACTAGCTTAAAAAATTTCGATTATCTCAAAAACCACGAAACTTTTACTAGACCTATAGTTAGAAGGTTATTCATTAATTACTGGGCACCCTAGGGATATGTCTTCTTCTTCTTCTTTGTCCAGCCCATTTCCCAGTTCAGCTGGGGTCGGGCCTCCTCGTACGTCGGCGCCAGGACAATCTATCCTGGGTTGTCTGTGTGGTCAGGTTTTGTATCCTCATCTCTTTAACATTGGACCACCAGGTTGCTGGTCTTCTGCCTCTTCCTCTAGGGATATGTCAATACATAAATATCCCAATCAAGAATCGGTTCAAGAATTTATACCATAAATAAATAAATAAAATAAATAAATATTCTTTATTGCACCACAAAAGATAACAAAATTTAAAAACAAATTTACAATGTAAATAAAGGTAGCAACAGGCGGTCTTATCGCTACCACCTCGCACTATCTTCCGCTATCCACTATTCCTCGGGTACAGCCTTACTTTCGCGCGATAAGCGGTCATCACGGTAATAGCGAGAGCGGAGATCAGGAATGTCTCGAGAATCTCGCTACATTTCGCAACATCTTGTGCAGAGTCGGTGAAAATGTCTGAACTCGTTTGAAGTTGCAGTTTCCTGGCGTTGAATATTAAATGCGGTTTAGTTTTTCAGCAGATTATGTAGAAATGACTCCAAAGAAGTCCTAGTTTTACCTATTAAATACAAATAAAATAAAACCTCTAGATGAGAATAATTACATTGTAACGTAGACATTTTCTTAGATTTTAAATTAATATTTTTGGGTTGAATTCCTTTTCTTATTTCAACGATTTTAACAATATCCCAAACTAACTCGATTGATTGCACTTCTTTGCATAATCTGTTGCATTCAGATGCACCTTTTGATGCTTATCTGTTGTCGGGGTTGTCATATGAGTAAAAATAATTAAAACTTGAGATATTTATGTTGTCACTCCAGGAAAACTTTGTATGATTTAGGTATGATTTTTATAGATAGAAAATAAGTTTGATGTAAAACAAAACATATAAATTACAGACTTACAAAGTGGCTCTGAAATGAAACCTTATTAGATTTAATGATAAAAATATATTTCTTAGGCTCATGAGTGAATTTGTCTAAATAATCAGTTCAGAATTTTCGAAGAATTTGTGTCTTCAGGGGATTGGCACCCTACTTTTGTTTTTTTGCCTTTTGTTCTCAACATATGAGAAGGTCATTCTGAGGTGACATGCACTTTTGATGTGTGGACCCCTCCGGGGACGCACGCTCGCATGAGCCCTATTTTGTGATAAGACCACACATTCCACATGGTGGTCAAAATGGTGGAAGCAGTTCGAGTCCTTCGGTGTGTTCCACTGAGTAAGTATAAATGGAATTTAGCTGTGATCAATTCCACAATGGCGCGAAACATTGTGGGTTTGTTCTTAACCAAGTTTTGGTTCTTTACAGAGTTGACTCCTGCTCGAGGGAAGGGAGCGCTCCGCCAGAAGTCCTAACAGCTTCCAGTGCGGTGAGCTAAATTTCCAATTGTTTCATTTTTTCTCTAGCGGCCATAAAGGGCATCGGCTAATATATCCTTTTCTCGCTTTGCAGGAGCCGGGATGTTTCTAGAATGTTTCTAGATGTTTCTAGATGTTTCTAGAAGCTTTTGATGTTTCTAGAAGTTTCAAGATGTTTCGAATTTGAAGTTTTAAAATGATGCTGTGGGATCTGCCCCACGTCATCTGCACTGGCCGGCTCCAACCAGGTTAGCAGTCAGCTTCCCGGGGATAGGCGAGGTCACTCCCCGCTGCTCCAGGTCCGGTAGCAGTTTTTGAGGTCGGTCCGATGCATCTTTAATTTTTAAATTGCGTCTCCGCTCGGCTACAAATTTAAAATGTGATTTAGAGCAATAGTTATTTTAATTTAAAGTTTTGAAAGTTCTGGTGCATAAAACTTAGGTATTTCGAAATTTAGTCTTTAGTAATTAATTAATTGGTGTAAACCTTATGACATGAACCTGTGAAGCGACCCAGCTATACCACTGAGCTTTTACACTATAACTTTAGGTTAATAAAGTTTGTTAGATTTAAATTTGTTTAATTGTTTCTCCTCCTAGCTTTCCTACAGCAAGGTTTCCATTTAGTTTATTTTATTTAATTTTATTTTGTTAACATGGCTGTTTTTATTTTTGACAAGCCGGAGCTTTCCATTCATTTATTTTACCCCCTTTCAAAACACCCGTGTTACAATACTCTAAGTAAGTGTAAGTCTAGACTTTTCCTGCAGCAAGTAATTATTTAGAAACCTGAAAATTCTTGGGCGCCATTGTAACACGGGTGTTTTGAAAGGGGGTAAAATAAATGAATGGAAAGCTCCGGCTTGTCAAAAATAAAAACAGCCATGTTAACAAAATAAAATTAAATAAAATAAACTAAATGGAAACCTTGCTGTAGGAAAGCTAGGAGGAGAAACAATTAAACAAATTTAAATCTAACAAACTTTATTAACCTAAAGTTATAGTGTAAAAGCTCAGTGGTATAGCTGGGTCGCTTCACAGGTTCATGTCATAAGGTTTACACCAATTAATTAATTACTAAAGACTAAATTTCGAAATACCTAAGTTTTATGCACCAGAACTTTCAAAACTTTAAATTAAAATAACTATTGCTCTAAATCACATTTTAAATTTGTAGCCGAGCGGAGACGCAATTTAAAAATTAAAGATGCATCGGACCGACCTCAAAAACTGCTACCGGACCTGGAGCAGCGGGGAGTGACCTCGCCTATCCCCGGGAAGCTGACTGCTAACCTGGTTGGAGCCGGCCAGTGCAGATGACGTGGGGCAGATCCCACAGCATCATTTTAAAACTTCAAATTCGAAACATCTTGAAACTTCTAGAAACATCAAAAGCTTCTAGAAACATCTAGAAACATCTAGAAACATTCTAGAAACATCCCGGCTCCTGCAAAGCGAGAAAAGGATATATTAGCCGATGCCCTTTATGGCCGCTAGAGAAAAAATGAAACAATTGGAAATTTAGCTCACCGCACTGGAAGCTGTTAGGACTTCTGGCGGAGCGCTCCCTTCCCTCGAGCAGGAGTCAACTCTGTAAAGAACCAAAACTTGGTTAAGAACAAACCCACAATGTTTCGCGCCATTGTGGAATTGATCACAGCTAAATTCCATTTATACTTACTCAGTGGAACACACCGAAGGACTCGAACTGCTTCCACCATTTTGACCACCATGTGGAATGTGTGGTCTTATCACAAAATAGGGCTCATGCGAGCGTGCGTCCCCGGAGGGGTCCACACATCAAAAGTGCATGTCACCTCAGAATGACCTTCTCATATGTTGAGAACAAAAGGCAAAAAAACAAAAGTAGGGTGCCAATCCCCTGAAGACACAAATTCTTCGAAAATTCTGAACTGATTATTTAGACAAATTCACTCATGAGCCTAAGAAATATATTTTTATCATTAAATCTAATAAGGTTTCATTTCAGAGCCACTTTGTAAGTCTGTAATTTATATGTTTTGTTTTACATCAAACTTATTTTCTATCTATAAAAATCATACCTAAATCATACAAAGTTTTCCTGGAGTGACAACATAAATATCTCAAGTTTTAATTATTTTTACTCATATGACAACCCCGACAACAGATAAGCATCAAAAGGTGCATCTGAATGCAACAGATTATGCAAAGAAGTGCAATCAATCGAGTTAGTTTGGGATATTGTTAAAATCGTTGAAATAAGAAAAGGAATTCAACCCAAAAATATTAATTTAAAATCTAAGAAAATGTCTACGTTACAACATAGTAGTATTTAGCGCTGGTGATAATAAAATTTCGTTGGCTTTCCACCACCTAATGCAGCACTGCGCCCAAGGCAGTGGTCAAAGCATCCATCATGAAAACAAATGGTGAACACACCTTATAAGGTGCCCAGGAGGCCTAACCAAATGAGACGCTCCTCGTTAGAATATGCCAATCGAAAGTAAATACTGTATGGAAATGATCACGTGACTTTTCGTTGCTTCTGTTATACCGATACATTTTGTCTTTTGGCTTGCCTTGTCTGCTCGTTTAACTACTTACGAGTATATCATAAATAAATAAAAAGTTAGATTTTTGTTGTTCGTGGTAGGTTCTCTGTGCCCAGCAGTAAGTAAGACCTATATCATACACTATACATTGCTGATGATGAATGCAATGTAGAAATCCCTAACAAAATAATATCGCACGTTCTTACTTCAGTCCAGCCGTTCACAAAGCTTACAACACTTCATTATTTTACTTAGGACCAATATTTGTCTGACCCTAATTACCTTAGGGACCGTGCGTTAAAGGGTTCAGTCTTTGTGGGTCAAGTTGAGTACAAAATGTTTTGTGAATGTGCTGGCGAGTGTTCCGAGTGATAAAAGATAAGCCCTACGCATGTTGTTAGGCCGCTTTAGGCCCCTTGTGGTCCGAGAGATGATCTCAGCTTTAACCTCTTGTCTGTGCGTGATAAGGAATCTGACCGAATTTGTAGTCATATTTTGAGAACGATTTCTTCTGCTTTATTACAGCACAACCGAGGTTTGAACTCATAAGTTTTGACCACCACATACGAAAGGTTCATCGTCCTCATTGAGTTTCAAATTAATTAGGTACTAAGTGATTTAAGTAGGTAACTCAGGAGGCATTTATATCATATACGAGTCGTGTCAATACCGTATCATAACAACAGATCAAGTTGAAATATTACAATTAGAACCGGCTTCCCATTGAAAATCTTTCGCAAACCGATAAAAGAAATCGATTCAGAAAAAAATAGTTGATTGAACATAGACGCAGATCAATCGCTACTAGTGTTCGGCCAGACAACCTTTGTGTACCTAACAGAATCAGGGACAAATCATGAATAGATTCAGGCGTTACTTTGCGGAAATCCAAATTCATTAAAACCTAAATATTACTTTGCTAATAGATACGCGAAAAAAAAGTGTCTAATTAAAACCAAAATATTACTTTTCTTACTACTTACTTACTGCCGTGGCGCAGCGACCCAAGTGGATCTTGGCCTCTGACACTAAGGAACGCCATGCTTCTCTGTCCAGCGCCGTTT
Organism: Cydia fagiglandana; assembly: GCF_963556715.1. Lineage (NCBI taxonomy): Eukaryota > Metazoa > Arthropoda > Insecta > Lepidoptera > Tortricidae > Cydia > Cydia fagiglandana. The sequence continues at coordinate 13,012,885 of NC_085954.1, read as the reverse complement.
CTGTCCACCCACACAATTCAACCCCCCACCCCTAACACCCCTCCCACGGAAAAAGACAATTGTTACGAAACTGACACTAAGAAAAATACGATCGGAATATTACTTTTCTAATCCGCGAAAAATAAACAAAAAAAAGTATCTTCTCGCGGATTAGCAAAGTAATATTTTGGTTTTAATTAGAGACCAATCAAGATAAGTAGCCGTTGCAAAATCATTCAGTAGGTACCTAATCGTGAAATTTGCGCATTTATAAAATAAGTAGCTGCGTTGCACATTGCACAATAGTCCAGGGTTTTATTATAACCATTCGTTTTATTTCGACTCGTAAACACGAGCGAAATTACTTCCACAGTACGAAACACGTCTCTGATATGGTGAGCCAGCTTAAAACTTTACACTATTAAAACTTGAATCGCCTGTATTGTTTTCCACCTAGGTATTTTAAGAAGATCACTTGGTAAACTAAAATTTTCATCTAGCTCTTTTCAAATAATTTCAAAACGAGTCACTCACTTTTTTTAGGCGAAATGGCTAGCCGTGTATAATATTGTTCTATGATGAGGAGCATTATCTATACCTCGTTTTTCTAGCATTAGAAAAAACTACGCGATCTTGACGTGTATCTTTATTGAAAATCACCTTTTTAAAACAAGTCACAGCAAATATGTAATAATTAAACATGTTCATTTACATTATTTTGCCTTCGAAAGTCATTTTTAAAAGTTGTTCAATGATAAGATCGTGTAGTCAATTCTAATGCTAGTTAAAAAAACGAGGCTTGGCCGAGGCATATCTATTAGCACCGACCTGCTGACTACCTGCTAAGCAAATCGTATATTCAATCTTCACGCGTATATAGGTACAAATATACAATATACGTGCATCTTTCGAAATAGGTAATTGTCAAAATATGGGTAATTGGGTATTTATTCTTAAGCAGGCCACTGACGAGCCTTCCAAATGGATGCCGTTACAATGGATTCATCCAAATGGACGGCATCCTAATATTAAACATTGTACGTTTTTGACATTCACGGACCGATTTTGGATTGCAGCCACGCTATTTGGACTGTAGGAAGGCTCGTCAGTGGCTACCTTTACCAAATGTCGTAGCCGTGTTAATTTTTCTAACGCTTTGGTTATTATCTTTAATTACGTGAGTTGGAAAAGAAAATTAAAAAAGGAAACGCCACAAACATTACTGTGTAATTAATTACCAGTAAATTTTTCACTTGAAAAGCGATTGAAAGTAATTAAACGATTTGGAATAATTATAGTTTATATCCTAAGTCGTTTTCTTTATTGTAAGGTCATGGCCGTAAAATTTTTGTGTTTTTTTAAAAGCAGCTATTAGTATTTATTTAGATTTTTGTTAATGTAAAATATTAAAACTGGTTTCATTCTGTTTTAGTGCGTTTAAATTATATAATCTTCTTCTTTTATATTTTGGGGACTTTTTCATCTTTAAATGTAATAATACCATCACATTTGAAGATGGAAAAATCTAATGTTTCCCGAAGGTTTGACTGTTGTCTTTATAAATGTTACTATCTATTTTTCATGACTTACTTACTCCGTTGGCTCAGAGACCCAAAATGAGACTTGGCCTCTGACACAAGACAGCGCCACTTTTCTCTGTTTTCCAGTACGATTTTAACCCGTCACACTTAAATTGATAACATAATACTTGATTTCATTCGATAGTACTTGGAACTATTAATGTTCTTTGAAGGCGATATTCTCTTAAATGTTTTACGAGCCCTCATAATATTTAATTGAAACCACAATAATGAATAAGTCTCTATTCTGCACCTTAAGAAGAAAATTGTCTTATAAATTTAGCATCTCAAACGGTTTTACATCTTTATAGTTCTATGAACTAGCGCTCTATCAAAATACTCTCAAAATCACTTTTATTGTGTTAAAGTTAATTTCGTTGTAAACTTTAGTTTCTGCGTCTTATGGTTGCTTTTAAAATGACGGTAGTGTGCGATAAGACGATATAAAAGTTAAAGGTATTCTTAGCATTTTCAGTGGAAAGTAAATATACTTCAGTACGGACTCTTCAGCGTTGAACAAATTTTCATATTTTCGCCACTTGAAGAATGTTCTTAAACAGGTAGCCTTACGAAAGATAATTTCATTTTAAAAGAAGTAATACTGTTTTAAACACTATTGGCTCTTTATGGAGAGTTTCATCAATGTTTAAGTACAGGTACCTAAGCTTAAACTTAAATACATAGGTTTGTGAGTTATTGGAGTCCTAAATAAGTAACTGAATAAGCAAAGCTTAAACTCTAGGTAATTTTAAAGTTTTTGAGTTACGATAAGCCATCACGAAGAAACATTTATAAGTCTGTATCGCATCTTACTATTATAAATGATATTAAGACATGACACCACGTTTATGTATCAGTCATTCTAATGTTGCAATAAAAAACCTTTCGACTACCTATAAATTGTTATGTTATTGTGTATAGTTTACTATAATTTCTGGTTCATTCAATTTTTAAAATGATATTTTAGTCATGAAAAAAAAAATGGAATGACATGGCAAAATAGCATTCTGCTGTGCAATTCAGAATTTTTCGAAATTAGTTTTTTTGAGGGACGATTACATTTGATATAATTTAATTAACGTTGTATGGCTGGCTACTACACGTCGTCCCGCCCGTATGAGCCCGGGCCGGGGACCGACAGACACATTCATGAAACAATGCTTTGTAACGTGATATTTCTTTGATATTCATATATTTTATACTTAATTATGTCGTAAGATTCTTTGCCTGCTCTATTGTTTGAATTAAACATGTAGGGATGAACGGGGCAAGGGGGTTTTGTTTGAAGAAACGTCACTTTTGACACTGACATATCTAATCCATATATCGTTTCTAGATCTATTAATTGACCTGTCTTAAAGTTAGAATCGGGCCGTAGGTATATTTTACTCGATATTATTGTTGCAATTAATGACGCGCTGATGGTGACGTTTGTTTTGCCCGAGAGAGAGATAGAGAGAGAGAGAGAGAGAGAGAGAGAGAAGGCAATTCATAAAAACTTGGGAAAATTTGGACCGCGTGGTAGCTTGTATCGTCAATCTGTAGTTTTTTTTATTTAAATAATAAACTATTCAATTTTGTTTTGCAGCATCTCCTATTTTATTATACAATTGTACTGGGTTCCTTGTTGCCATCAAAAACGGCGCTTATCAACGTCACCAACTTAAACGTCACAAATGTAAACGAAACACATACAATAGAAACAGTAGAAGAAATCGATCATAAAAACGAGACGGCAATACAAATCGAAATACTGCAGAAAGAAAAAGACGATCTATACATCAAAATTAATAAAGCTATCGACGAAGCTATACCAGAACTCGAGAAAAGTAATGACACTGACGCAATCGCTGGTCTAGCAGATTTGAAAATTTTGAAAAATCAGATAAAAGAAATACACGAAGCCAGTGATAGTGATGATGATACAAAGTCCAGGGATGGTAATACTGATTTCAGGCGAAAGATATCATTAAGATTTGGTAATAATATAGGGATTATAGGGAAAGATGATTGGTTAAGAAAGCAGAAGAAAAACGAGTTTTACGAAAAATTGTTAAAGAGTAAAGATACGAAGTATACTAGTATACCGCGGGTCTTGGACCGGCAGAGGATAGCGCAGCAGATACAGATGTGGCTGCTCAAACAACAGGAGGAAAAGAAGAAGAAAAGGGAAATGCAGTAAGTATGGACATCATTGACTGATTACTAATAAATCTTATATAAGAGTAGAAAACGATACCAAACACCGCCTAGCAGTTTAATTGATGTAGGTATCAAGATAAATAGAGCCCAAAATGAACATTCAGGAGCGGATATCTCAAAAATTATTCAAGATATCGAAAAACTTGACTTAATAAAACGTGTACCTTTAATCGGCTTTCGTTTTGTCTAAGTAGCCATATCGCTAAGACGCAATGTTCCGAAATATTAATGAACAACCCAAAAATGGGACCTTCTTACCCCCTCTATGTTCACCTCTTTTAAATAGTCCAAACAAAGTTATGGGGTAAAAAACTGTGTCCCTAGCATTTTCCTCTACTACAGATTTTGTTGAGCATTCGCTGCCTGGCCTAAAACCAGAAAGGCCAATTTAATGCCAAAAGTTCTCTGGCAGTTCCATGTTTCTTCATCGTCTTTTTTTTAACTAAAGTTCAATTCGTCTATAAGCCTATATTTTTAGACTAAAGTTCAAAATGGCCTACGAGCGCTGCCCCGACTTCGGACGTGGCAAAGACAAGAAGAAAAAAGGCTCGAGCAGCAAGTTCCGCAAGGCCAACTATTTCCCTTGCTGCAGAAAGTGTTGCAAGAAGTCATACCTCGGCTGCTTATAAACCAAGTATACTTGTAGGAGTTATCCTAAAGGTGATGTTTGTATGTCAACTGCAACATTTGGTACTGTTGCGGCGTCCTTGTTGTGTCTACGAGTATCATCTGCAGTTGACATACGATCGTCACCTTTAGCCGAGCAACCTGTCTCAACATTGAATACACCAAACATTCATTATGTTTTTTGTTGATCCAGGATCCACTTTGCTAAATATCATTTGAAATGACAAAAATGAAAAAGTCCAATTTTCTTATCTGCGTGTAAATTACCTAGTTACCACTAAAGTCTCAGACCGAATCACTTTAAGTATTAATACATAAAGACATGAATAAAATATACTAATAATTGTTTTTCTTTCAGCACGCATGCTAAGTTATTAAAACTGTAGGTACACGGAAGTTGTTTTGTCGGTGATCCGCAGCGCTGTAAAGTGTTATTAATCGTAAAATAAACGTATAAAACGTGGAATAAAGCTACGCGTTGTATTACTTGTCATGGTAGGGGTGGGAATTGGGACCGACCAAAATGTTAAGATTTGTCGGTGGTGCAGTTAACTTTGTACAGTAACAAACAAAGACAAACATTAGGTGGATATGGAATTTTGCGGCTCACAGTACGTAAATGATATGCGTGACATTACATACATATTTATGTGAGACCATCTTTGTCTGGTAGGTTATAGAAAAAAGTTTAAGTATTATTTATTTCTTTAATTTTATTTATGCTATTGTTAAGAGATGATCTTTGCGAAAAATATTCAATATTTTTTTAAAGTTTTAACTAAAGTTTTAACAATTCATGAAAACTAGTTTTCACCAAGGCGTTTTGGGAAGCAAATTATAATTAGATAAAGTGACAATCACTATTATACCTAGTATAGTACAATCGAGCTGATCTGATGACGGAGACAGTAGGTGGCCATAAGAATTCTGTAATAATGATAAAAATAGACAACCTAATAACAACTAATAGTGTTTGGGTTTTTTAGAATTGGTCCCGATGAATATTCTTTGCCCGAGGAAAGAAAAATACAGGTACATTCCAAAAAGCTTGTACCAAAATTAAATTTCTGCCGAAAACTTATTACACACAATATTATTATGTAAACTAATTTGAAAGCCAATTTCGTATTATTGGTTCCAGGTATACATTTTGGTAATTCTACGTTCTGGGAAACTCATATTTCTGTTATCGAATATTTGGGGAACCGTGCGTACATGGAATTAACAGTTATTAATTAGCATAATCCTGTTTGATCGTTTTAATCATACTATATTATTTATTTGTGAGTATAAGACTGTATTACGTTGTAATAAATTGGAAAATAAGGGTCATTAAAATACGTATGTTCCCTAAATTCGCCTTTAGTTCACTTTAACTAGCATTAAATCATAAGTCCGCTATAAATTGTATATTGGGATTCATGGTTGGTTTATTTTGTGTCACCAAGCATAAGGACAGCCGAATGGTAAGCAGTCACCGTAGCCCATAGGCAACCGTAGCACATAGCAACTCCAGAGGTGTTACATGCGCATTGACGACCTTTCACGGGTTTGGTGACAACGTGCGAAATGGTACAGTAAGCTACAGAGTCAAGTGAGCTGCAAACAAAGTTCTAAGCAGGTCTCACTTAACTCTGCAACTTACTGTACATAAATAAATTGTGTTGACTATACCTTGGGGGCGAAGCCGTAGGTCAAACCTGTAGCTAAACTATAACATTAGAGCAGAAATTGATTAGGTAATCAGAATTGTTATTAAGATGCTACACGTGCTTCGTTTTAATTTAAATTTGTAATTAAGTAGCGAGAATTTCGGCTTAGGTTATAATTTCTTAATAATATAGGTATTTTCAATTTGAAAATTGTATAAGTGACTTTTATATTAATAATGTAATGTAGTACGTAGTATATTTTCATTATTATTAATCAGCAGACTTGAGCCTAATTCAGATTTGGCAACATGCTACGATTTTGATCTTATTGTGATATGACCTTGAAGATCGCTCATGCTGATTGGAGCATGCGAAAAAAATGAAGTGAAGTTCGATCAAGGTTGTATCAAAACCAGTTCGAAGCCATAACAAGAATCGCGCTTCGTACGTGTTTTGTCGACGATCGATTGATTCTAAATATTCTTATCAAGTTTTTATTAAAGCTAATTTAACTGTAAATTTTTTGTAAGCGGTCATAGAATAATTATTTTACTGGCCTGAAAATCAATAAAATACCTTAAAATGTTTCTAAATGCGTCTAATCGGTGGTTGGTCGGGTATTCGACTTCTCAATGATTTAACATCTGAGTGTTTAAATAATTTTGAAACTATTCGTAAGATTAGTCGGTAAAACATTTTTGTGGGTCAATTGCCAATGTGTCTGTCTCAACACAACACTTTCATTCCTTTTTCATTAATATCCGTGTGTAAAGCTATTCTAGCTTTAAAGGTATTCTAAACTTTAGTCGGTAAAATAATTTCGTCGGTCATTTGTCGAAGTGCCTCCGCGCAATTCTTTTATTTCTTATTCCTTATCGTCCCGTTGCGTGTCTGAGGGAATCCTTAAAAACATCAGAATAATCTGCCTTTAATATCTTAAAATGCCTATTTGCAATACACACTGTTGGGGAGAGGAGGCTTTTTGTTATACCTTTTTATAATTCATGGTGTTGAACTGGTAAAAAAAAATAAAAAAACAATGATGGCCTTAGGATGATTTACCGAGGTACAAATTATATAAGTTATTTATTTACTTTTCCGCAGTAAATAGATAAGATATTTTTTATAAAAAATTACGTTTCTAAAGTAATTTAATAGAGTCACCTACATTACTGCTTCAGTATAGCAGCGTGACATTACTGCCGACTGCATTACTGCTGCAGTAACGCTGGTGTAGTCTGAATCCAAAGGGCACCAATTTTAAATCGCGAGGCCTATAACATTCTATATGACGGTAAGTCTCGGAGAGGGTCATCAAATATTAACACTCTCGCTAATTGGCCGCGGCGGCCGCTTTTTACGTCTACAGGCCTCTAGAGGCCGGAACTTACAGGTTGATACAGAGTGAAATAACCCAGGTTAACCAAAGATTGAAGTAAAAAAGTTACATTTGTCTACTTTCATTGGTGGGAAAGGTACCAAGTCAGCATTAAAAGTAGCGGATCAGACTACGTGTCAAAAGTATTTGCCATTACCTAATAATTTAACTAACGGCTATCTAATAACTTATGTAGAACAATCCAAACTTTCGGCGCGATTTGGAAAATGAATTAGAGATTCATTAGACATGAAATAGTAAAGATATGTGACGTTCCACGGCAAAAGATACCTTATGGCGGTTGGCGTTTACGCTATTATTAACGCCGCTCCAATATTCAGCCGGGGTAATGATACCTTTTGCCCTGGAACGTCACATATCTTTACTATTTCATGTCTAATGAATCTCATTTCCCGAATCGCGCCGTATTACTTTGAACCTAATTCCAGGGTGGCAGATACTTTTGACGCGTTGTTTCATCCACTTATATTGATGCTGAAACAAACCTCTACAATCTCTTCATGCTAACTGCTCATAATAAACTTCCATGGATAGGTTATTCAATAAAAAGCAGACTGGATAAAAAATAAGCTTCCCAAATTAGCAGACGAAGTCGCGGGCTAAATTACAATACCTATTGACATTAATAGCATCGTTTGTATCCGTCAACCGCTCATTAGTCACTAGTATTGTTAATACTGTAAACGGCATTAACAGTTAATTAGTTACTACCTAGTTATAGTATTAATAATATACTAGAAAACGAGCGTGTCAATTTGTCCATTCAACTAGAAACTGTCGTGTTTCATTACCTGTGAAATTCACAAAAGCATTGTCTCTTATTGTATATTTTCAATCTTTATTAAGCGCGTCGATAAATTTTACTATATCAGTGTCGAATTATTTCCATAAGTATACGATTTTAATATACAATATAAAATAAGACAAGTAAGTAGGTAGACTGCTATAAAAATACACGAACGGGTCTAGCGCGATAGGATTTCATTGTATTTTTTTTTACCTTATTACCTTAAATTCCGACGGTTCAGCTGAGCAAGCTAGCTGAGTTGCATAATATATTTATCAGATAAAAGGACCCCGCGCCCAACACTAGGAAGCAATTATAATAATTAGCTCCCTGATGTTCCCTGATTCTCCCTGATTAGTTGATTACATTACATAATACTTGCTTGAGTCCTTCCAACTGTTTAATTTAATTAAACCTTCCAAATTAGAGCCAAACGTAATCCCTACAAATTCACATGTTTTTGTTTAAGATTTCACCAGTTTTACACATTGCAATTTACGTTAACGGGACTTTGTCGCGTGTAACTAAGTTATAAAATTACCGTCCATGTTTAAAACTTTCGCATTTTAAACACATATTTGATAATTCATGTTTATATTACCTATAGGTACTCATACCGTGTACCTGTCCCAGACATCAGTTAACCGCAAACACCAGTAAAACTTGTGTCGAATCGTCGGAAATAAAGGTAACGAAATAAATTTGCGATAGACTCTTACAAACATAACTAAGCGAAACCAAAAGAGACTTGACGGGACCTGTCATAAACCATTACTCCCCGCAGAGGTAGGTACCTTATATATTCATATTTCTGTGGTAGGTACATACCTTAAGGTACCTAAGAAAGTCTACCAACGTAATTCATAATTAATTTCAATTTGGTTTTACAGACGCGACAGGCTTCATAAAAAGAGGGTTCCGCTCCGCGTATAACAACAATTTTCACAGCATTTAGTCCACATGAATGAGTACGAAAGAACCCCAAATGAGAAAATTATGGAAAAGTACTCCAAATACGTAGTGTAGGGATGAAATAATTGGTTCGTGTTGTTCCGCGTGTAAATATTGTTCCTTTTTAACGAGATCGACACCCTAGGAGGGTTCCGTAGGCATAAGGGTTCGATTATTGGAACCCCTACTTGACTGTAAGTTTTTTTTTGCAAGCTTGCCGTCTAAGTCATGTAAGGTCCGCCACTATTAACACTCCGTTAATTGTACACAGGAGAGACAATTTTTGTTTAAATCTGTACAAGGCCCACAAGTTTTCTAAACTTTGGGAACAAATCAAATTATTTCAGTAATTTTTTTTTTTAAGTTAAGTCACACTACTATATACCACCTACTAGGAATACTATTTCAGTTTATAATTTGCAAAAATTGTTAAATAAAGATAAACCTCACAATAATTGTTTACCCTATTTAAACCATCCCATCCCACAACACAAACTAGTTACTCGTAGCAACCAAGCCCTTATAAACACCCTATCTATCTACGCGTACAATAATAATTTCCTTTCTTACCCAAGAATATCTATACAAATAAACCTTGGGGATCAAAGGCGAGAGGGTCAAAGGACAATCGCCGAAAGCTCAGTTGAGGCAGAGCATAACCGCCATAACTTTAAAATAAATTCTGAGAAACTGTCACAATGAACTGATGTACATTTTATTTATTGTATTGTGTTTAATGTTACGGGTAAAGTTTTAGGGTAAATTGAACTCAAGTTTACCCTAAAATAACTACCCTGAACCTTTTGGGTAAAGTCCGAAAATTTAACAAAATTTTTCTTCAAAAGTTGATGCTCTTGAAGAAAAGTTTTGCTGACGTTAGTGCGTTTTCTGCCAGTATCTAAGTAAGAAAACGGATGTTTTGTGTGTTAAAAAAACTAATATGTTTGTAAAAAAATACTTATCTCAAGAATGTTTCCTTCAACTTATGAGAATCGTACAAAAACACTCAATACAACACATATGACGTTTTATAAATGAGAGTTGACATCGGACCCTCGATACGAGTATGACCGGGGAATTTGCATGGCTGAGGCTATATGTTATGGTTTACTTAGGCTGTGTGTTGATCTTATGGCGGGTTTGTTGTGAGTTTTTGTAAATTGGATGTTGTTGTTATTTCTCAATTTTATTAACAAGACTCTGAGACTAAAAGAGACATATGTCTATAAAAGAGAAAGATACATTTTCGTCCATAAATCATCCAGCTAACTGATATGTTTCAAATATTGGTTTGATATCAGGTGCAGTGCCGAATTGGCCTGCTCATATGTACTTGTAATTTGCCTGTAGGTAATCTTTCTAGAACGTATTTATTGAGAATATTTACATTAATAAATTAATAATTCTAAGATTGATGAATAAATAACATTATTGTAAGCTCAGTAAACCTTGTGTTATCGGTACTAAACGACGTTATAATATTTATTACAAACCAATACAGGGTGATTCATGAGACGTGAGCAGGACTAATCCTGCACACTCAGTAACTGATAATTGATCGATCACCGTCGTATTTAGGTGAAATAACGACACTTTTTCCTATTTCTAACTTTTTGGTGAGGGCAAATTTAACGCTCCACAATCGTGGTTACCCTACAAGACCTAATTAATAAACATAAAACCTCTTTAACCGTAATGACAGTATTTTGATTACAAAGAAAATAAACTGTCAAACTTGAGTGAGATACGAGTTTTCAAAAGTAACCAGGCCGTGATGACAGAGATGACATTCAATTTGACACAGAATATCAGTTTAGTATTCTAATTTTAGGGTGACTATGCATGTCGTAAATATTTTTTTTTAACACAAATAGAAAATTAACGTAAATCTCACTAATACTGATACGAAACAGTTGCTTATAATTTACAAAATGCGCAGTGTTAGTCCTGCTCACGTCTCCTGAATCACCCTGTATAATATTCATTTGAATACCCTTGCCGGGTTTGAATCTAGGACCTCTCACACTGCAGGCTCACTAGACTTCGAATAGAGAGGCAGTTATCGAAATAAAAAAACACCCTGTATTTATGTAGGCTAAATATTTCCAATACAGGGTGATCGATGCACGGTTTTTCACCGACGTGTTTAGATGCAACCATCTCGGGAACAAACAACTCTGCAGCTATTGCAAGTGTGCAAGCGAGTTGATACTTCACACACACCAGCATATAACGATATTTACGAAGAGAATAATAGACAAAATTAAGTAAGGTATTTGCGATTGTCGTAAAATCACAAAACTATAAAAATAACCAAACACCGTGAAAATAAGAATTGGTAAAAATACGTATCCTAATTTCCCCTTTAATACATATCTTCGCCTTTACTAGCATTAAATCATAATTACACTATTACTTGTCCTATATTGTGGGCGTTTAAACAAGTTTTAATAATATAAAAAATTATTAGGCGAAGTTGGGGACAGGTGGCGAAGTTAGGGTATTTTAGATTTTTTTGTATGTTTTAAAACCATTTTTACGTAGCTCTATTTATTGTAAAATCAATATAAAATTATTTCTGCATAAAAATATTATAATGTGTTTTTTATTTAAAACCAATAACAATAAATAAATTAAAATCAAACTTACAATAAAAGATAACCTAAAATTATAACTACCTACAAAACTAAAACTAATACTTAAAAAATAAATAAAACAGCATGGTGGCGGTACTAATATGTATATCTTAGGTTAGATCCCGGTCATGATCCAGGTCATAATATATAATAATTATACTACTCATTGACTACGGAACCCTAAAAAGACAGGAAGAGGTCATATTACATTAGTTAGCACAGACCACGACTCGCGCGACGTGTGAGAAACGCGGTCTAAAAGTAAACAGCGGCCTAAACTGTTTGCGGATACCGGCGGCACTGAATATGTAATGGTTTGCATTTTTGTGTTGTTGGAATAGATGGTATGAAATATTGAAAAGTGTAGAAAAAAACATAATATATCAATACTGTATACGTGCATATAATTAAATCCAGTTGGGTAGGCAGGTAATCCATAATATGCCGCTATTAAAAAATGTCGTCTTAAAACTAACACTTACTGAGTGTAACTTTGATTGTATGGCGGCATTGGCGGCGGCTTGATTCGTGTGACCTATAGTGCGACATAAAATAGAAGAAATTTAAATAAAATGCAAAATGGAACTAAAAAAAATCCATGCTAACTTGTTGTCATGTTTTTTTTCTGGCTCCCTGCAATTATGCACAGGGTGAATTTGCCAATGTCGGTGTTGTTGCCATGTTTAAGCATTTTACGTCAAAAATGTGACAGTTACGTAGGCAGTGGCGCCCTCAAAAATTTTCTACAATTTATTGACGGACTATTACTCTGACCTAGTTCAGAGTGGTACAACACGACCGAGAACGTAAAATTTTATTATAGTTCTTAATAATAACGCCTCCTTTAAAATATTATCACATATCTCAAAAATAAAATATTTTATGTCTTAACCTCTCGTGGTTAAAGATTATTTTCATCCAACAGTAAATCTGCATTTAATTGCACTTAACCTATTTTCGCAGGAAATGTAGTAAAATGCAAATGTATGCAAGTGATAGTATCAAGTGATTCTATTATGCAAGTAGCTCGTACGAGCACTTACCCGAGCCGAGACTTGCCTGTTATGTGTTCCTAGGATGGTAAACACATTTTACAATTTGTTTAAGTTTCGATATTGTTATGATTCGACCGTGACAGCACTTACTTGACTAGATCGCAGTATGATTCGCGCTCACTAATATTTATCGTTGCAAGCTTGGATAGGACCTCCAGCATAAACTAGAAATTCTCTAGACCGAGTTTAGAGCAATTATTTCATGCAACCGATGATGCCAAAAATGCGGGGGTGCGCGGGACGAGGTCAGCGAAGTCCCGTGCCGTGATTGGTCCGTTCGAAGACACGGACGTCTCACAAAGACACTTTCGACTCGAACATGGAGTAAAATTACCGTCTGTGCCAAACAGCCGTTGGACTGATGACATAAATAAAACAGCCGGTTCAAACTGGAGACATATAACTGCAAACAGACCAAGGATTGATGGAAGTCCCTGAAGGAGGCCTTCACCCGATGAGGGGTTCTTATCCTTCACAAATAGTTAATATTTTGTTATTATAAATTACTAGGTTAAACATTGACTTAACACATAATAATTAGTAAAATAAATTGATATAATTAAAATAGACACCTACTTAAATTATATAAATGGATCTAGACACGCGGCAGCGTGTCAAGCCAAGTTCAAGCAAAGGAACTGGCTAGCCAGCGCCGAGTGTAATATTACACGAACCACTTGGTGCCACTTTTGACCCTTCTATAACTCAAAACATCTTTGACGTAAACACATAAAACTACGTGTGTTTAATTATATCCATAAGGATATCTAGAGCCCAAATTTCATGAAGCTAGCTCAAACGGTTATAAAGGTATGAAGGTCAAAAAGTCGTAAATTTTAAGACTGACTTATGACCTAAACCTAAGTATAGTATTGTGAGATCTTAAAGTAGGTTAGATTTGGCTTGGCCAGATTTTATCAGAATTACAATATATATAAAATGATTGATGTAATGAAAACTGGCCAAGTCAAATCTAACCTACTTTAAGATCTCACATTTTTTTAAATAACAGCAATTGTTATAGGTATCCAATAAAGCAAAGAAATAGAGTTTAATACTTGTTTATAATGTTATTTTGTTCCTATAAATACATATTTGGATTTTGCATAGAACTTGGCAGTGGCACTCATTTAGATCTCCATTCTTTTTGCGGCGAGCCCCACAGCCAAGCATAATTTTTGTATTGAACTTGGCTCTCCTTTTTTACATTTATGTTTTTGGTGGGATTACTATAACAAAAATCACTTATTTAATGTAATTAACTTGGACATGATATAAAAGGCTGTTTTTATCATTTATTTATTTATTTAATATTCATTACACCCCTCGCTACCTACTCGCACATCTCTGGTGGAAACTCACGTCAATTATTTGTCGCTACTGGCGACATGTTTCGGACCCATTGCAGGTCCTTCTTCAGACTCGAGTACTCAAAATACGAAAATTTAAAACTTATGCCTTTCCTAACAACAATATTGCCCTCAACTAACCAAAAAACCTTTCCGAATAAATAATATAGTGGACCCCTATCTTCACACTTGACCAAAGTCCCCGAAAATATTATTGTGCGGAAATCTTTAGGTTAAGGGGTTTAAATCCAACCCTTCGCTATCGGGGCCTTATCTCGAGGATTCTTTGACTGTGGTATCAGCTGAGCTATTGATAGAGTTGTACTCGTTTGTAAGCTCGTATCTTGTATAAAAAGAACTTTAGATTTGTGGAGTGGAGATATAACTATGTACAATTGTAGTGATCAGTGGCTACAGTGGATCAGTGGCGAGCAGTCGTGTCGGAGGCCAAGACACACTTTGGGTCGCTGCGCCAGAGGAGTAAGTAAGTAAGTATAATTGTAGTTAAGTACTTATTTAATGAATTTATCTGAACGAGTATTTTATTTAAGTAAGTGAGTGGTTAGGAATCAACATTGTACATCGCAAGATTGAACTATATCTTTTAAATTATATGAAACTTGGCAAGAGCATTTACGTAGCCATACAATCCCATACATCTATGTCTGGTACTTATAGTTATCATTACAAAAAAAAAATGTATATAAAGAAATTAGAGCAAAGTACAAGGCTCAGCTTAACCATACAGCGGGAAAATGCGGCCAGTGTCCTGGGACTATGCCCCGGGTGAAATTAGGGATCGTCGAAAATTGATTAAGTACCTATGTAAATATTATAAATATATATTGTATTTAACTTTAAGTAGAAGTTTTCTATGTAAAATATCTATTCGCTCTAAAAGTTTTTATCATAATTTCAAGCAATGAAAACTAGTACCAGATATACATATATAGGTATATATATATATAGGTCATATATGTGACGTAAATGTTCATCCTACTTTCATCCAATATGAGCACTGCTAAATAAACATGTATGACTTACTATATTCGTATGACTCTTATGTCTTTGGGATAAGGTTTATGATTGCTCGGTGAACAGTAGGTAAATGCTACCCGGTCAATCAACTCAAATCCATGGGGATTCTAAATCCATGCTTTAAATGAAAGAGGCTTAAATAATCGTAATGAGTATGAAGTTAGGACTTTTTGGAATTTAATTGGATTATTTGGATTAATCGGTATTGAGTTACGGGATTACATATGTAAGCGGATGTAAGGTGAGTAAGTTTATGTATGCCTACTTATAGGTATATAGAGTTGTTGGCTGTATTTTAAATACCTTCATTATTTCGCACCATGCAGAGATAAGGCACTAGAAATTACTAAATAGACATTATTGAGAAAGAGCAGACCACATCAGTTATTGATTGACACGAAAATTTAAGTGCATAGGATAGTAATTAATTTAATTGTTAAACTTCTTTAGGTACATAATTGTGTCTGCAAACTTTACGCTATCATACAAAACATTTAATTGTCTGTCCGAACACTTCAGTACTCTTTTTTGTTGTTTTTTGTTTTTATGTGTGATGTTTTATGCCAAATTATTATTTTCTACTTTCTACATTTCTACGTACTACGATGTACATACAAAAGCCTCTTTCCATTCTTACAGGCACCTACACAATTTGATTTGAAGAAGGCCCCTGAAAACAATTGACGCCCGAAAATCACTCAATTTCCTCAATAGAGTTTTAAATTTGGGTTTCATCCAATTTGCAGACTACGCGACAGACAGACGGACAAAGACCTCGGTTTGGGTGCCGATCGGAAATTGAGTAATGGGACTTGTTGTGTTAGAAATCTGTATAATGTGGAGCTCGGAAACTTTCACGCTATTTTATTTAAAACACGAAACAGGGCTTAGAAACGAAACAAAGATATTTAAGAGCAATAATATTATAATATTAATATTATTATAATCCACCCGAGTTGCTGGTAATTTAATTTGCTTAAAATACATCGAACAATAAAACTGAAACAACTCTCCTACTTTTACCCCTCATTTTAGTAATTTATGGGATTCCAGGTACAAATATCCTACGTAATATTTCAGGTTATAAACTGTTATTCTAATGTCATTTAAATCATTATTTCATTTAAATATTCAAACATGCATACAGTAGGTAGGTAAGTATATTTAAATATGACCATAGGTAATTATCTGCAGTCCTACTAAATTTTTAAAAACCTAGTTATACAGCCCTTATTGAATAACCTCAAACCATAGATTATTTGTATATATTTGGATCAATTAATATTACTAGGTTGTAACGGTTTGCTTAAAACCTCGTTTGCGCTAAGCGTTTTGTGCTGGCCGGTTGTAAAAAAAAAATAAAAACATTTTTTTAAATAGTTTTCTGGAATCTGTGACTTGAAGAAAATTGATGAACATTTACGACAATTTCTTGCAAATAAGATACTAAATATCTCTAAAATAATATAATTTACCTAACTTAATCTATCTAGATCGTGTCTTATTGGTATTATGCTGTGTACATTTCCCCGGATCGGGGATCAAGTCTGGGATTGAAATTGCCTACACCCTGCCTGAAACCCTCTATTCTGCACTACCCCGGGTTGCGCTATGCGCAAGCTCTGCTATCTGGAAGGTTTCCGTTCCGAGCTGAGGATCCTGAACCACAGCGGGAAGCCATCCTAGTCTACTCTGGACCAACTGGGGCTCCTGCGCTGTACAGCGGCGCCATCTACAACTGCGACGCCCGCGATGTAGAGCCTCAGGAAAGTGCCTTTTAAGGACATGTTTCTATATTTCTTTCTGTGTCAGCTCAGTTTTACGGACTCACGACCCTAGTTAACTTCCTGTAATTATAAATAATATTAAATACTTTTTTTACATTAAACTTTCATTTCTAACCTATCTATCTCTACCTACATGTGACGCGAAACGTCACAAGGTGTATGGAAGAAAGTCACATTTACATATCCTCTTTTAAAAATGGCTTTGATATTTTTTATTATTATTATTTGTTTGTCCTTTCCACATCTCGGGACCATGGGATCCCGGACTTTTGGGAGGCGTGCGTGGGGCCGAAGCCAACAGCGCAGAGGCCCTTTAAGACAATTTAATCTAAAGGCAAGGGATACACGTGGCGGATACTATCCCCGAACGCACAATGTGATACATCCGGAGATGGTCTCCGCCAGGTGCAAAGACTATTGGAGTGCAGCACTATTGTGCTGCGATGGGAACTAAGGTCATGGGCTATAGATTTGAAAGTTGGATGGACTGGATAATGGGCTATGGGAGAGACTAGCGGACACCTGCCGTGACAATCAGTCTCAAAATTGTGTAAGACAGGTGGTGACTCGCCTACTCATTTAGTGGGCCCTACAACGGCCGCACGCACAGTGCGACAATAGGGCAACACTTCGGAGCGGCTGTAAGGTTGTCGAGAGGTGAGTCTGCGGTAGCCAGATCCCGGTGATCCGTTCAGCAGGCCGCCGGCGTTATGACATTTTACACTTCCAACCTGGAGCATAGGTCGCGCTCTTGCGACTCCACTCTGGCCGGCCAATCAAGGCAAGCACAGAGGCGAGGGCCAGATGACAGGGCCCTCTGGAATAGGGGTCCGCGGTGTCGCCACTCACCGTCAGCTCGCCACAAGCTGCCCCCGCGGGGTTATTATTATTATTATTGTGTAAGCAGGCAGGCAGTTGTGACAACTGATATTGCCTGTATCCAGTAATCATTAATAGTTATCGTTGACAAGTAGATGTATTGATGTGTCTGTCTAATTTATTTTTAAATTGGTTCACATTTTGTGCTGAAACCACATCTTCGGGGAGTTTGTTCCAAGCCCTCACTACTCGGTTGCTCAGAAAGTGTTTGTATGGGTTACTGTGGGACCTATGCCTTTCTAACTTTAAGTGATGACCTCTCAGACGGGTGTTGTTGTTGCGCTTGAACATCTCATGAAAATCCTTGAGGTCATAGTGCCCAGACAGTATTTTGTATGTTTCTATTAGGTCTCCACGTTCTCTGCGGTGCTTAAGAGTAGTGAGCTTCAGTTCCTTCAGTCTCTCCTCATACGGCTTGTTCTTAAGTTGCCTTGGTAGTTTTGTGAAACTCCGTTGAACCTTCTCCAGCATATCTATGTCCTTGGCAAAGTAAGGACTCCAGGCTTGAAAAGCATATTCCAGTATGGGTCTGACATAGGTTTTGTAAATTTTTAACATCATTTCTGGTGTCAAGGTTTTGAAAGCTTTTCTAATGAGGTAAATCAGGCTTCTGGCTTTCTTTACCATTGTAGAGATGTGCTCTTCCCACTTTAGATCCTCTGAGATCTTAACGCCTAGGTCAGTTTGTGTTTTTACAGCCGTTAGTGGAGTGCCATCCAAGTTGTAAGTTAGGCGGGGGTTCCGATTTCCTATGTGAAGTATAGTACATTTGGCAGAATTCAGATTGATTAGCCATTCTTTTCTCTTTTTCTTTCTTTTTTGTCTCAAGTCCTCAGTGTTCGTGGCGTCTCGGAATAGGAAATGAAAAATTCCAACACAGGCGTGAGATGTTCTTATTAAGGTCCACTTGTAGTCTTCGGGTGGTTATGTTCGTCAAAAGACCGGAGTTCGTATAAAGAGAAAGTTCCAGACCGAAACGACGTTCAAAACAAGAAAAGAGCGCACTCCCATTCTAAATACCGGCAATGCACGTGTACAAGCATTCTGGGTGCTTAGCCAACATGCTAATTTTTAACGCTCCGTAGCGTAGTCATCTCTCTTCCATATTAGTGCGACAGTGACAGCATTTCGTTTGCTACGGATAGTAAGCGATTGGCATGTTGGCTACGCACCTTGGTGTTGCAGGTGTCCATGGGCAATGCTTAGCATCAGGTGATTAGTCGGCTCATTAGTCTCCTGAATTAAAAAAATGGTAATAGTAGGTGACGTTTGATACTTTCTAAAAAAAATTAAACTTTCACTTATTTTGTTAATACTTTATGTAAGTATTGACAAATACATCATGCAGATTAACACACAGAGCAGGTCTGGTATTATACATTTTAGCGGCAGTCGCAAAAACCGGCCAGGCAAATGACGTTTCGTACAGAACTCGTTTTATTAAGGTCGACGAATCAAGCCAGGATGCAGCCACTCAAAAATGCTACAACAAAGTGCTTAACAAGGTAACAAGAACAAACAACGGCGCTTTGTTCACAAAAACTGTTAAAAACGCTTGCGAACCTTGGTTTGGTATATTTTGGACTATATAAGTAAGTAAAGTAAGTAGGTAAATATTTTATATTGAGCAACATGAAGTAAAAAAAAAACACTAAAAACGAAATAGAGTCGGACCAAGAAAAGTCTGCAGCGGATTTGATAGCCCACGCAGTGCAAGTGTTATTTTAAACTTCAAACTTCTATGAAATTAGGACGTATAAATAACACTTGCACTGCGTGGGCTATCAAGGTGAGAGACGTGTGTGAGGTGCGCGCTAGTCACCAACACAATCATCGTGTCAAAACCAGTTCACAACCGATAAGTACAAATATTTGAATCAGAACCGGACTCCTTAGTTTGATATATTGTGGACTCTAGATAAGTTATGTCAACGACCCTGGTTGTTTTCATTTCAAATGACTTTGATAGTGAAAGATATTTAGAATTGTTAATTTTATGTCTAGGGTAGACTGGGCTTAATTGAACTATTTTTGAGATAGATAAGTCATCCTCAGGTAAATATTCCTAAGATTTGTTTGTGTCATAACTCCAAAGTTTTAATGCAAACCAAAGCCTATAAGCCTATAGATGTTAATGACTTTATCTGTAATTTATAAGTTATTTTTCAATATGTTTGCATAATATTCATAACGTGACTGAACTGACATAAAAACTGTAATTATTATTATTTTGTATACTTAGTTTAAGTTAAATGCATGTTGTTTATAAAATTGTGATTAATTTAGTAGCTCGTAAGTTAAATTTCACTTGTGATATTTCCGACATGATTGTAAAATTGTTATGGAATAAGCTATCTATCTATCTATCTATCTATCTATCTATCTATCCCCAAACCAACTTCACTTATTCCCACTTGCACCATCCTACTAACCCGGGGTTACCCGGTTAACGCTGGAGTTACCATGGTTATTAATACAATTTGACATTAGGTTAACGGTTTAACCGCTTAATCCCGGGTTAGTGGAATGGTGCAAGACTTGTTGAGCTTTCTGAATAGCTGCAGCATTTTACAAATGCACCTCACTTCCATTCCGAGTGTCATCGCGGCTGTCTCCCTCTAACCCGCGAAGCCGCACGTGTGGGACAGAGACGGGAACAACAGTGACAGCGCTGTACGTCAATTTGTTCTCGATTGGCTTTTGTTTCGATGTTATTCGCTTCCGTGTGGTGTAAAGTGGTACACAAATTGTGGTTTTAAAATTATAAAAAAAAAAAAATTGTATACTGCGAGTAGGTTTTAAAGACACTTTAGACTCCACAGTAGGCATCAAGGTATTATAATATATTATATGATTTGTCAGTGTTAAAAGCTACATTTCTTTAACCAGAAACGTCACCTTTGACAATGAATAATTATATTCCTACCAAATGTAGATCAAACTCATAACCTGTTGTTTATAATCAAAATACGCCTTCAGATGAAAATATTATCGATAATAATGTTTATTTTAGGTAGCGCTGCTTAATAGTTTAGTCGACATAAAAACTAATACCGTTTTACACATACATTATACATACATACATCCCTGGCTCAGTGACCCAAAGAGGATCTTGGCCTCTGACACAAGAGAGCGCCATTCTGCCCTATTCTGCGCCACTTCACGCCAGTTGGGTATTCCGAGGGCTGTCAGGTCTTTTTATACAGTCGTCACAATACCGTTTTGGCAGGTATAATTAAAGGAAGCATTTTGAGTGAAGATTGCTCAATATTCGTCCCCATAGTGTAGGTAGGTACCGATATAATTAGTGACAGCTATGTTTGCTCGTAGACTGCTGTTATTCACAAACTTCACTACCCTAAATCCAATTATATTCCTTTACTACAACTACGAGTATGGCCCACAAGTTCAATCAGTAATTATGTAATTAATTTATTATATAGTAATTTTTCATATTGGCTAATGTTTCTTTTTATTTATGAAAACATTTTTATGCTCGAGTTAATTTTGGACCATAGTATTGAGCTTTTGGACGATCAAAACAAATCAAAAATCATTTATTGTCAGGCAACAAAGGCCCATAGATAAATACATACCTTACAGACACACAATAATTATAACATTAGAAAATAAAAAAAATGGTGATACAACAGTTTTGACTACCACACACATACTCGTATAATATGAAAGAATAACGTTGCATAACATTTCGAAACCATACTTTTCCATCTCATAGAAACCTTTGCACTTGTTTTACAAGTTTACAGACCTAATTTTAATAGCAATTAGTCAGCTTCCCTTATTACATACGCGTGTTTATAATGGAGACTTCGACTTTTGCCATTAGTTATGACGGTAAAGTTCGCGAGTTCAGAACGTGAACCGCGTTAAGTTTCTACGTCAATCATACGCCTCAAAACAAACTTCTAACAAGCCTCAAATATAGGCTACACTCGAGAGAAATTAGGTCACATGGAATATATTTTTTAATCAAAAAAATCTAATTTCATTTGTCATGAGTAATGGGTACTTAAGGGGCTACCTGAGGTTTTCATCGATTTTTGACAAGTTTTGAATCGTACCTCCTTTTTTTGCAACACAGATAGACTTAGAAGACAAACGGTTATCGCTTTTTCAATCTTTTATCTCCGGTTTTGTCCACCGGATTAAAAAAAAATTAATACTTATTTATTTATGAATTTTTTAAACGTTGTCTAAAATAACACTTTTTTCGTATCTAGTTCGCAGTGAAGGATCTTATATGTACTAAATCTACATATTTAGGTTCGTCCTTGCCGTCTCGAAAAACGTGTCCAAGGTTTTAATTATAAACTAATTAACACAAAAGTTATGGCCAGAAAACCAGTCTTTTAGCCTAAAATTGTTCAACTTTGATGCCAAATATCTCGAAGACAATGAAATTTGAAGTAAATATGGGATACTATATTGCTTAACGCCGTTGCTGTTAATATAATAGGCTACAAAAAACATTAGAAAACTAAGGGATTCAGATCGTAGGTCATTGCCGTGGGGTAGCCCCTTAATACTTTTGAATAAGTAATTATATGTACCTACTCGTACAGTAAGTCCACCAAATTATGTAAGTACGTGTTTAGAGCACCTACCGTACCTTTTTAATATGAGAAATATCATGTTCGTTTAAATCTGATCATGATCTAAGAAAAGTCACAGCAAGCAGCAAAAGTAAATGGACACATTATGAATAAAATCCAATCTTATATGATTGATAAGTAAGATACAATGCAATTTTGTGGCTTATTGTACTAATCAAAAAAAGTCAAATTGAAGGTCACAGTTTCCTTTTGACAAATATTAAGTTATTTTTAATAACCATATCATGTCTTCGTCTTATCTGTTTTGATTTGATATCTAAAAATTTGGAATTAAAAGTCGTTATTTCATATTTGGTTCAATTGACCTCGGTCTACTCTACCCCACTAAAGTTCGTAGGTATGGCAGGATTCGAATTTTGAATACTTATTAAAATTGTGATTGCTTCCAATCAACGTGTGTTTAACACTATGGAGCTTCGAGCGATGAATATTGTGCAACCGCGAACATCAAATATTAGATTTCCTGTAAACGGCTCCATCAAAATCAAATCACAATTAAACCTGTACCGCGGGGTGGATTAAAAACACAGTGAAAAGAGTAGCTTCACTTTATGTTAAGAGGACTTGATTTTTGAAGAGCGTTTGTCAGCAAACTCAGCTAGGTTCAGAATTCAATCCTTTTTTTGGTACCTAAGTATGAAAGATTTCCTCATACTGTAATAAATACGGGTTCACAATTTGGGGAAAAATTCAGCTATGTAATTTTCCGTTAAGATTTTGTGGGTCATACGGTGAAATTGCGTTTATATTATACAGAATAGGAAACTATCTATTCATCAAATTTCATCAAAATCTGACGAAAAAGCTAAATCGACAACACAAACAAATGATCATAATTATACATAAATACGACTATGTTAATCGTTTTGATAAAATGACACCATACTTGATTTATCTATTACTATCAATATAATAGCTGTGCTTTGATATTCCTGTTAGAAATATTATTTATATTAGTAGATTGTATTAATAAGTTGAGATGAGAACAACACTTATAACATACATAATATGTTAACTATTTCGCCACCATTGACATGATATAAAGTCAGTAAATTTCGTGCCCCACACGCCACGACCTGATATATGTATTAGGTATACGGGTTGTTTACTTCCAATTTATGACATGTCGTGGATGATATTTTATTACTTCATTGAACGTGGCGGTGAAAAGATATAAAAAATGTTTCTATCATAAATCGCTGCGGCAGATGAACTACTACTTTTACTCTGCGCCAGGTCAAAACAGCGTATTAAGTATTAAAGCTCAAATACGATGCATGCTAGAGCGACTCGTTATCGGCGCCGATATTATTGATGCTGTTCAATGATTAGATTTACTGAATTTACATACGTATACAACATTTATACTATTGGAATTCGATTCAGAATCTACCTAGGGTCAGATTAAAAAAAAAACTGTAGGTAATAGGTTGCTTGTATCCATAAATGTACCTACTTGTGTCGTGGCGTCACCGAATCACTGGCGGCGCGTCTAAATATATTTTAAATTTCTCAACATTATGGCTCCTCTACACGATGGGCCAACGCCGGCCACTCCAAGGGATGCATTTATGCGTTAGAGGGAGCAAGTGATATTGCTATCTCAATCTACCGCATGGCAGCGTCCCATGGAGTGGTCGGCGTTGGCCCATCGTGTAGAGGAGCCATTACGCAAGCCTTTGAGATACGAGTTTTATCTCCTTCCCACTACAGGTAGGTACCTACTTAACTGCAATAAGTAAACTTAGATGCACTAAGGGTCATGGCACATTGCGTCCGATTCGCTCGTCGCTCCGAAGTTTGAGCGAGACAATGCTATGCGCGTAAGGGCTGATTTAGACGGCGCGCGAACTCGCATGCGATTTTAGTTACATTGCGGACTGTTGGTTACGTCGAATTCAACCGACCGATCAAAAACCGCAATGTAATAAAACTCGTATGCGAGTTCTCGCATCGTCTAAATGAGTCCTAATGCGCGTATTATAGCAACATCCCGACCGAGCGAATCGGGCGCAGTGTGTCATGCCCCTGAGTCGCACTCAGTGTTTGTTGGCTTTAACTATTTGTAATGCTGTCTATTTGCAAATGGGACGCATTTTGAGCTGCTTTAGGTAATAGGGATGTCAATTTGCTGGCATATCGATAAAATGTTACTCACGGTAGTTACGGTACCGCAAGCAGGCGTGGCTCACTCCGCGATTTCGTCGCTTTGCTACAGGTAGCTAAAAGTACATCCGTTCCTACCCCAATTTTGGGGAAAGCCATAAGCCGCGCGTGGCGCTGTCGCCACCTAGCGGCCATATCTGTGCTGATCCGAACAGACGCGTTTTGTTAGAGAGTGAGTCTTCTGTACCTAGTACTATTATTTATTCTGTGTTGCAAGGGAGATCCATGTAAGAATTTCTAGAAAGTGGAAAGGAAAAAAATTATACTAGAATAGACACCCACTTGAGCTTTGACAGCTGTTCCAAATTGAAACTCATAACCTTACAAAAATCTAATGTAATAACTTGAAGAAAGATACAGATATAAGCACAAATTTTATGTAATATGGAAATATTTTCTGAAAAAATTAAATTCATTCATTAATTGAAGTTCGAGGAGAAATAATTGAAGGGGTGTTTACAAAAACAACATAACTGACTACACTGGTTAACACCTGAAAAAGTGTCAATCGCTCTAAGCAGTTATGTTGTTTTTGTAAACACCCCTTCAATTCTGCTGAAAACCAAAATATGTTTACCTAATTATATTTAACTTTTTGCGTTCCTCTCGATGTCCTTATGTACCTACCTACTGCCGTATTCGAACTTCAAGATATTCACAAGAGACGAGACGTACTAGATCCATTCTAGATACGTTATAGTGTAGATATCAACTAGTTCTCTTTTGCAGCGCAATTCGGGCAACCAGTGTCACTTTTACGTTAGATAGAGAGAGTACGATAGAGTAAGATATCTATTAGATGTGAATTGGATCTCTAAGTGCTATCCTGTGGAAATCGTTCAAGAGTATCTCCAGAATCGCGCAAATGTCAAATTTGACAGGTTATTAGATCTTAAACATATCGTTATCGTATCTTGGTGATGTCTAAAAGATATCTAATAGATATCTATTTCAAAATCCGAATCGAGCCCCTATTTATTTATCATTTACGTAACTCAAAAATGTAATCGAGTGATTTTACATGGTGCCATCACTAAAACATTTCAATAATTGAACGCGAAGCACCTCCATTCAGCGTTTACACGCATTTCTGACGAAACCAGCGTTGCATGGGTACCTGGAGGCCAATGCGAACTATTAAATTCCATCTTGATTTGTTATTCAAATATAATATGTGACGTCCCACGGGTAAACGGTACCTTATGGCGGTTGGTGTTTACGCTATTATTAACGCCGCTCCAATATTATTGCGGCGCTATGCGACGGCGACGTAAGCGCCAGCCGCCATAAGGTACCTTTTGCCGTAGAACGTCACATATTACTGCTTGTTCGGATTCAGACGGTGCGGGTGCACCCGCATTACTGCATTACTGTCGAAAATGTCAAAGTCGATGTTGCTGCCCAGAATTTTGACATTAAATGATGTCATTTAGTTATTGTGCGTTTCGCTCGTACTTGTCCGTACATGTCCATATATGTCGCCTAGCCAGGTCGCTTTTCAGAGCGAACTACTATTAAATTTACGGGTTCGAGCATAGAAATAAATATTACTCGGTCAAGTAAATCTTGTCAGTAGAAAAAGGCACGCAAATTAAAAAAAAAGTAGGCGCGAAGGGTTATCGTCCCATGGAAACATTGAATGTATAAAAAATAATCAGTGTATCAGTGTATCAGTGTATTTATTGCTTTCATAGGTTATACAGGTTGGTACATTGTATTGGTAATCAGATAAGATTTTTGAAGTTGGAATAGGCCTGAAACCGAAGTCAGCCTTGCATACCTGATACAGAAACCAAATTAACAATGCATCGCGTTTACATTGACTGCGTAAAGCACGCCATCATAACAATATTTACTCTAGTTGGAAATGTTAATGTTAAAATAATGAGCAACCCGAAACTGTAAAGAAGTACCTACTGTAAAGAAGGTAGGTATTCCTTTTCGAGGGGAAAAAGTGTGTAATACTACAAAACTAGTTGGAAAATTGAAATCAGGCGCAGATTTTTCGTTGGTTGTAATGGTACATCACACTTGCTCGTAAAAGGTGTTATTACACGTAGGCGATGCGGTCCGTAAATCCTAACGACCTTGGGCTGTAATGTTTTTTTCATCACACTTGCTAGGTGGTCCAAAATTTCCACCTATGGCTGTACCTAATGTATGTATGTACGGAATTAGGCAGAACAGAAGGAGGTATTATTCATTTCAAAAGTGATTAGGAACATTGTGTGTGCCATGGGCGGTACAGGAATTTATCAATTAGTTCAATATCTCCATAGGTACATATTTCTTTTTACTAAAGATAGGCAACGAGACGTTTAAAATACCATTCAAACAACGAGAGAATAGATCCGGTTCATAACTAGCTTTCACACTTTTGTCCCTTACGACCTTTCCTACCTACCTAACCTAAACCTAAATCTGATTAGTGCTACGTATTAATTAAAATGCACTTGTACGTGTGTACAGTATTATAATTAATCTTGATTGGTCGCGGTATGATTATAATTAATATATCAGATATAATTAAGTTAACTATAGGTTGTGGT
This sequence comes from Cydia fagiglandana, assembly GCF_963556715.1. Taxonomy (NCBI): domain Eukaryota; kingdom Metazoa; phylum Arthropoda; class Insecta; order Lepidoptera; family Tortricidae; genus Cydia; species Cydia fagiglandana. The sequence continues at coordinate 12,985,615 of NC_085954.1, read as the reverse complement.
ATTGCACACGTGACCTGTACTTAGGTACGTTACAACAAAAAGATTTTTCTAAAACTCTATAAGACTCAATTAGTTAATTTATGTTTTATTCCTTTCTTACTTAATACAGCAATAATTTGGCATTTGTATAAAAATCTGTGCTTGCTTCTTTGAATGTTGCTTCTTGTAAGGTTGACTGGTAGAGAATGCCTTATGGCATTAAGTCCGCCTTTTGTACTATAAGATTTTTTCTTTTGTGCAATAAAGATTAAATAAATAAATGTCTGCGTCGCATACGTAAGCTGTATGAACTGTCGCATGCGGTATTTTAGGACAGATACGACTTTTCAAATGTCCAAAAAGAGAGCGTACCCCCATATTAAAGGCCGGCAACACACATGCAATCCTTTCTGGTGTTGCAGCTAGGTGTCCATGACCATGTGGGAGGGCTATTGCTTACCATCAGGCCATTTGTTAGCTTGTAAAAACAACTTCGCTATAACTCTATCATGCTTGTCAACTTTAAACGTGTCAGTTTTTTACTGAAACTGAACATTGTGCATTGCTTGCCTCAAGTTGTCGCCCCTGTGGGCTGTGAACATAGCGTGAACATATCAAAAGGACGTTCGGTCAAGCAGTTATTAAGGGAAGGGGCGTGATTACGCGCATAGGCGGTAGCGAGAGCGATTTGCAATAGCTATTGTATGTACATGATTTGAGCCAACAAAGCGATGGTATCCATTTTAGCTTTGCTTTCGTTAGTGCGACAAACTGTGCGACGCGGAGCGATTTATGTCACGTCATTCCATAACTCTTGCCATTTGTTCTTACGTTCTAATCGCATCTGTATCCGCTCCCGCTTCCACTTGTGTACCTACGCTACTCTTAGCGACGAACTGCCCGGCGCGGAGCGATTTAATTATGTCGCGTCACTCCATGCTTTTAACTCTTGGCTTTTGTTCTTACGTTCAAATCGCTTCTGTTCCCGCTCTCGCTCCCGCTTCCGCTTGTAATACACCTCTAGCTACAAAGTGGCCAACGAGGAGCGATTTATGTCGCGTCACTCCATAACTCTTGCCATTTGTTCTTACGATCTAATCGCATCTGTCTCCGCTCCCGCTTCCACTTGTGTACCTACGCTACTCTTAGCGACAAACTGCCCGGCGCGGAACGATTTAATTATGTCGCGTCACTCCATACTCTTGACTCTTGGCTTTTGTTTTTACGTTCAAATCACCTCTGTCTCCGCTCCCGCCTCCGCTGCCGCTCGTAACACACCTCTAGCTACAAACTGGCCAACGTGGAGCGATTTATGTCGCGTCACTCCATAACTCTTGGCTTTTGTTTTTACGTTCAAATCGCTCCTGCTCCCGCTCCCGCTCATAACACACCTCTAGCTACAAACTAGCCAACGTGGAGCGATTTATGTCGAGTCACTCCATAACTCTTGGCTTTTGTTCTTACGTTCAAATCACCTCTGTCTCCGCTCCCGCCTCCGCTGCCGCTCGTAATACACCTCTAGTTACAAACTGGCCAACGTGGAGCGATTTATGTCGCGTCACTCCATAACTCTTGGCTTTTGTTCTTACGTTCAAATCACCTCTGTCTCCGCTCCCGCTTCCGCTTCCGCTCGTAATACACCTCTAGCTGCAAACTGGCCAACGTGGAGCGATTTATGTCGCGTCACTCCATAACTCTTGGCTTTTGTTCTTACGTTCAAATCACCTCTGTCTCCGCTCCCGCCTCCGCTGCCGCTCGTAATACACCTCTAGTTACAAACTGGCCAACGTGGAGCGATTTATGTCGCGTCACTCCATAACTCTTGGCTTTTGTTCTTACGTTCAAATCACCTCTGTCTCCGCTCCCGCTTCCGCTTCCGCTCGTAATACACCTCTAGCTGCAAACTGGCCAACGTGGAGCGATTTATGTCGCGTCACTCCATAACTCTTGGCTTTTGTTCTTACGTTCAAATCACCTCTGTCTCCGCTCCCGCCTCCGCTCCCGCTCGTAATACACCTCTAGGTACAAACTGGCCAACGTGGAGCGATTTATGTCGCGTCACTCCATAACTCTTGGCTTTTGTTCTTACGTTCAAATCACCTCTGTCTCCGCTCCCGCTTCCGCTTCCGCTCGTAATACACCTCTAGCTGCAAACTGGCCAACGTGGAGCGATTTATGTCGCGTCACTCCATAACTCTTGGCTTTTGTTCTTACGTTCAAATCACCTCTGTCTCCGCTCCCGCTTCCGCTTCCGCTCGTAATACACCTCTAGCTGCAAACTGGCCAACGTGGAGCGATTTATGTCGCGTCACTCCATAACTCTTGGCTTTTGTTCTTACGTTCAAATCACCTCTGTCTCCGCTCCCGCCTCCGCTCCCGCTCGTAATACACCTCTAGGTACAAACTGGCCAACGTGGAGCGATTTATGTCGCGTCACTCCATAACTCTTGGCTTTTGTTCTTACGTTCAAATCACCTCTGTCTCCGCTCCCGCTTCCGCTTCCGCTCGTAATACACCTCTAGCTGCAAACTGGCCAACGTGGAGCGATTTATGTCGCGTCACTCCATAACTCTTGGCTTTTGTTCTTACGTCCGACAGCCGTACAGTGATATTCTACCGCTTACCGAGCGAAGGCGTGTCTTAAAACTACCTACCGTTCTCACTCAGATTTTATTTTAACATTTGCAATAGTAAAGTGGCGCTACATACTGCTGCAGTGATGCAATCGACTGAGTTACTGCAAGGAACTTAAAATTTTATTATATTTCTCTATAATATTTACCTTTTTGACGATTCCTGCAGCTATATGTACCTACATTTAATCAACACAAAGCAATACAAGCCTGCTGCAAGCAAGTTGTTTTATGCTGTCATTGTTTTATCTACTTATTATTTTAGACCACCCCATTGCGCATTGTGCAATCAAATAACACGTAGTATGGTTATCATGGATTGGAATGGACTGGAAATTGAAAACACTCGCTCGTGCTCGCGCAGCAATCTTAATACTCGGATACATGTGTAGGTACAATTTGTCCACTGGTGTACTGAAGGTATTGTTTTTATAGTGCGCGTGATCGATCATTGCGCGGTGCGCTCTGACTTTGCGAAACTAGCCAATTTTGCACACTTTTTATCTACTAGAAAAAATTCTTTAAGGTGTTGTTGATATCAGTGCTGCCAACTTGGCCTTTAAAATACTGCCAAGAAATAATGTTGACAGTTGCTTTTGGTTGTTTTTATTGCTTGTAAAAAATTTACATCTATAACATAACTGTCCCTGTGTCCTATTTGCTGAATAAATGTTTGATGTTTGATATTGCCAGATGACAAGATGAGTTGCTTCATGAAAATGTAGCAGAATTTGGCGCCATCACCAAAGTCACTAGTGTCTTTAACATTGAGGTCATATTGGTCTGCCCGAAATCACTTTGTAAATACTTGGATATCCTACCCATTATCTACTCGTGTACAGAAGGTTTTATTTGTACAGTGTTGATCGATCATGCGCGGTGAGCTCGGTGTTTGTGTTAAAAATATCAAGTTAATTAATAAAAGCCCGCTTTTATGAGACGTAAGTCGACAGGCGCCCGTGTATTTACTTAATATTGTGTTGGGTGATGGAATGAAAAACGTTTACACGTCAACAAAATATGATGAATCCAAAGCCCGTGATTAAATACTGGTAATAAAATAAAATCTCGCTGGACAAAATATACTAAGGAAAACCTTTTGTATCAGTCCTCCTTTTTTTACATTTTCATACATATTTTTTTAGTTTTTTTCCATTGTTATGTACTTAAGTCAAAAGGAATATGATAGTTCAGAAAACTACGAGTATGAGGTCAGCTTTCATATGACACCTGAGCTGTTTGCGGATCCGTAGGCAAATTTGGTCACAAGCTGTTAATGAATAAAACACTTATTTAACCCGTGGGGCGCCCTAGTATCACACGTGTGATACTAACTCCATATTACTGTGATACTGGGGCGCTCCATGGGTTAAGTTACTAGTTTTGTAACTTTACCAAGATGTAAAATGTATAGATATCACTACTGAAGTCAAGGTCTTTATTGAAATTAACCAATCGGAAGTTGAATGATGCTAGACTGCATACGAAAAGTTGTTTAATGTGTACCTACGGATTTTATGCTAACTCTATGAAAAAAATTGTCAATTTTGAAAGCGAAATGATTCCAAAAATAACTAATTATTCAATTGTAAAATTTGGGTAGTAAATTGCTTATTTCCAGAATCAGAATCAGAATCTTTATAATTTATAATCCAGTAATTTTGTCGAATTTTGTAACCTGGCTTTTTTTTGCGTCAAAACCGTTAGTTCTGATTTTTTGCAGACTTATTTATGATGTCAACATCATAAACACGTCTGCAAGAAATCAGAACTACCGGATTTAACGCAAACGCGAAATGTATAAAATTACTGTATTATTATATTTGTGAAAACATATTTTAACACCTAATTTGCCAAGTTAGTAATTATAGATGCATGTCGATACCGTCGATCTGTTTGGTTCCTGTCTGGTATGAAACGCATTGTTATACTAATGATTATGGACAGACACCGACATATATCCGGAGATATCGATTACACAGACGAAATTCAGGATAGACCCGCAACATTGTGTAATATGGGTAGTGGATAGTGGGACAACACTTCTGTGAAACTGAGACATATTAAAAATATTAAAACCAGCTAAAACTACATTGTAGTTGTAATTTAAGTCTAATTAAACGTAAGGATATGATTGAGTTTGAAATGACTATAATTTCAGGAAGTGGTTGTAGTAATTTGGTCTATCTTTGGTATTTTATTACTAGTTAAAATGATGACAAATTAACAAGTTAGCAAAAACGATATAATTTAGCCAATTCATTAATTTTTTAAGCTCGAGGAAAGCACCTAGAGGAAAGCATCAATTCCTACCCTACTAAAATCAACTTCCCCGTCTCCAAAGTCACCCTGTATACCATAATACAATACCTCAAGAAGCCCGGGTTGGAACCCATTGTGGCCCAAAGCCGAGATAATTGCTTGCAATGAATGTCCTGCTGGTAATTGGATACGTATCGTATCCTATAGGTACTTATAGGTAGGTATACTTGAAGGAATTATCCTTTCATATACTTGATGAATAGAGAAATGTGGGGACAATCTTTTATCTATGTAAAACAGCTTTATATAATGGAACTGTCCCAATAGGTGCCACCTTCATTCGTAGTACCAAGCACAGGGTCTATAATGTACAAGATTACCTGCCAAATATCAAGTGTGACCAAAATCGTAATGATGTCAATATTGGAAGTACTGAATTCAGAATTAATATGTGATTAGTACGTGGTGTAATGGTCAGGACGTTAGCCGCGTAGCGTTAGCGTCGGCCTCGGCCACCGCAGGGCTTGGTAACTGTCTTTGGTAGGATAATTACCTATTTATGTAACATTATACATAACATAAATATTTTAAAATATCCAAAAAAAAGTTTAATGTACAACTTTGAAATAAGGCTCTTTGTAATCTGCTTGTATTCCTTTTTAGTATTCCTTTTTAATCTGCTTCTTACATAAATAATGACCCACTTTCAAAGTATGTCAAATAAAAAAAAAATTTTTAATTTTACTTCGATGTTTTGGAAGTTTTGAATCAAAGTTTTGACAGATCTAGAATGAAACAATTTGAAATTCAAAAGAGGGGACGATAAATATTTTAAAAGTGAAACTCTAGGGTAGAAATGCTTCATTTTGGACCTGTTTCTTTGTCACAATTTCAGAGTATAAGATATGAAAAAGTAAAATTACTGAGATGCGTTGAAACCTCCATATAATTCGAACATTTTTAATGAAAAAACGTTGTTATTCGAATAAAGCTGCTATTGTGAAATTCTTTTTGATAATCAAGTCAATAACTCCAGGGCTCCTGGTAACTAGACTGTAGTTCACAAAGCTTCTTATTTTTATCTCCCCATCATAACTATAGCAATTACGTGACCTTTGACTTAGTTCAGTGCCTTCTTCTGTGTTGTTTGGCCTCACGTTAAGGCAAGCCTCCATGGAACTCTTTGGGTTCTCGACTCACGCTTTTTTTCTCTTTTTTGCCCTTGGCTATTAATCGATATCGTCTATTTTATTTAGCCTACCTTATACCGGCACCCTACAGTCCTTAGCTGTGTCTTCACCCAACAGTATGGGCCAAAATAAGTGGCCAAAATAAACATTAGTTATGTTAAAAGTAATGAATAAACGTTAGGTATGTCTATTTTGAACAACACGCGTAAGTCACGCCACGCTATCGAATGAAATTTACACTAGCGTTACAGTTTTAAATTAGGATTAATGCGATTTGAAATCAGTTGAGACAGTACAAATTAAGGGATTAACTAACTGTATTGTGGGAGTTTATTCTTTTTATTCTTATTAAAACTTTATTGCACAAAAGAAAACTTATCGTACGAAAGGCGGACTTAATGCCAATGAATGGTTCTTTGCTATGTTTTATAGTTTTGTATTGCGCGTTCAGTCAGATTCCTTAGACATTCATGTAAAATTGACAAAGTGCTTTGTGAATCAGCTGGAGCACAGGAGCATGCAGGGTGCTCCACGATATTGTACAAATTGATTGCATCTTGCTGCAGTTATGTGCAACAAGCTCACAATAATAACGCTGGGAACTATAGCTCCTGTTAGCAAACGGACGATATTGGGTTATACTTGGGTTCTGATTTTGGATTGTTTTTCATATATATGTAGGTCGATATAATATTATAGTACTCCACATCGATTTCGATGACGGAGACCTAGCAATGCACCGTGGAGAAGTTTCTGAAGTTGCGAAACTTCTATGAAGAATATTCCCGGAACTTAAATTTAATAAACAATCTCTCTCTCGTGTCAAGACCGACGTAGACACATGCCATTTTAAATATTTCGCCTGCCCGCTTTACCTACTGTTATGTGGCGTGTAATATTATATATTACACTAAACGTTAAAATTCTCATGGAAATATTCTCACAGAGAACTTTCTAAGTTTCCTTAATGTAATTTCTATGAAATTTCGAGAACATTTCTGCAATTTCTGCAATTTATACTTTGCTACGGACGGCGACCTCACCTCAGCAATCAACGATTTTTCCTCTCGTGAGTTCTTATGTGGCCGGCCAGGCCATACTTGCTCTTAAATACCCTTTGATTTTGATCGTTCGTAATTTCAAATGTTTTAAAAAGATTGAAAAATAAAGCTACTGTTCAAATAGGTTAATGTAATGTAACGTTTATTTCTGACAAACAGCCCATATACATAAAAATACAAAAAGAATTAAAAATAAATCATAAATCACAAATTCATTAAATTAACACTCACGTCATAATAACATTAAAATTAAATTATTAAAATTTAAAATTCACATTACAAATTAAATAAAAATAAAAACTTAGGTTTTGTGTAAGTATATATTGTTTTAACATTGTTGTATATAGAGGCGTGTTATGAAAATAAAGACAAATATAAATTTAAAGTAATTATGTCAAGGTTAATATAATAAGCGACTCTCCTGTGGACATCATGAAATAAATGGAATTTAAAGTCAAATTTTCAAACTTTTTCCTTCTAGACATAAAACCTACTTCTTAAAATTTGTCTGATAAAAATCGTAGAAAAATTGTCTCCAATTGTAATGTCAACAAAGAAGACACCGATTTCTTTGAACGTTTTTGACCAAATCAGTCCTATTATCTTGAAAAGTTTTGCAAAATATTGATTTATGTAGGTAAATGTATCATTTAATGGCTTTCATGAAGAGAACATAACGTAGAATGTAACAGTTAAGTCAGACTTGAAGTCGACCGGCAAGTGAGCGAGTAACGAGGCAAGTTCGACCGTGTAGTTAGTGACTCGCCCCTTCATGTCAGGCGTGCTTGTCAAAATCTTGCGGCTCCACTCTCAAGGCCTTCTGCCGGATTCGAACTTTAAGATACGTCAATTAATAGATCTGGAAACGATATGGTGTTAAAAGTAACGTTGAAGAAACGTCACATTTGACACTGACACATCTAATCCATATCGTTTCCAGATCTATTAATTGACGTATCTTAAAGTTAGAATCGGGCCGCTTACCACCAAGCCCGAGCATGCACACTCTTTCCTCCTCTTGAGCTTTGCATTAAACACAAACATACCTATTGTAGTAAAGATGCAAAGATGTAGTATTTTTATAGTAATCATCACGGAGCGCCCTGACCCATATTCAGCACGACCCGGATCGCAGGCAACAACCAACACGAGCGCATTCAGTTCACGTCCGTTGATTCGCGGAGTTCAATAGATTTATCACTTATGTCATAAAACATACAAAAGTAACACTGTGTTTATGGTATCATAACTCTGAAATAACATAAAGTCTTGGTGGGTCGGAATCATTTCAGGAAAAGGTCTTCTATGAACAATACTATCTATACAATATAATGATTCGGGTACGTGTATATCACGTTACATTTTTTTTTATTATGAATGGGCTTACTTATGGCCACAGACTAGCTTTTGAGTCTCACAAGTACTGAAAAAAATTTACCCATCTGATGTAAGGATGCAGCGTAAAAATTAGATGTTGACTATCTTAAATTTCTTAATTTTGCGATGATCCTTGTGGAAGGAACGAGTAGGCATCTAACTTTAAGGTTTCCGTATCCAAAATGGCAGGAAGTTTCATTATGTCCGTCCGTAATTACTTTTTTTCATAAACGTTCATAAATTTTAGAAGATTAGTTAAGAATTATGATTATGTTTTAAGTTAGTAAATAAAACATAACTGACATAACTCGACAACGCTGCTTGTGGCGATGCAACGCCCATAAAGGAGCAATATTGCTACGCATTCCAGTCGGGACGTGCAAACTGCCGATATATGAAATGAAGTATATTGCCTATGTACGAGTATGGCTGCCTATCTATCAGTATATACTCGTACCAGAGATATATATGTATAACTTCGTATAAGATAAATAAAGTCTAAGAAAGAAACGTGCCTCGGAAATCAAGAAAAGTCATTCTATCAAGAATAGATGGCGCACACACCTTTGGCCTATTCTCGGTTAGATGTCGTTGACGACACCGTTTGATATTTAACAATTTTAACACATGTCAGTGAAATAACATGGGTCAGTATGGAACAATAAAAAATAAAAATCATTTATCCGTAAACATATTTTGATTAATTTATACATTTTAATCGTGTGTCGATAGATGGCAGTAAATGTACCGTGCCTACAAAATTTACTTTGGTAATAGCCCTCTATACTATCTATTCTCTTTGGTATATACAATAGGCTAGATGACAAGTTTTTATTAATGATATCCGTGCACGATAGCAGGCCGTTCTTGTGTACGTGACAGTGTGATAAAATGGTGTCCGTCACTTGCTATCCCGCGGTGTTAAAAAGTGACAGTTATTTTATCACTTGGATAAAGCTATCCATAATACGCCTGCAGGTTTATTTTGAAACTCAAATGTCTGCGTATGGGACTCATCCCATTGCATTAAAGCAATATAAAAGTCAGAAATTACAGTCTAACGGCGCGATTCAGGAAATGAATTAGAGATTCACTAGATATTAAATAGTAAAGATATGTGACATTCCGTGACAAAAGGTACCTTGTTGTCGGCTGGCGCTTACGTCACATAGCGCAACTATAATGTTATTGCGGAACCATAAGGTACCTTTTGCCGTGGAACGTCACATATCTTTACTATTTCATATCTATTGAATCTCTAATTCATTTTCCGAATCGCGCCTTAAGGATCAGTTGCACCAAACTTCGTTGAAGAGTTCGCTAATTTTTTATATATAGAAAGTTTCATAGTAAAGTGCCGGGGCGCGCCGGCTGACGTTGACGAGTCTGTCAAATGTGGTTGGTGCAACTGGCCCTAAGTCTAGTAAGTCTGACAATCGTAACACCCCTTACTAAACAGTATTGGATTTCATCGTGACGTCACAATCAAGCTCAAGCCGGCTCAAAGTTAAATTCCTGAATAATTATAGATAATTAGTGCTCAATTAAGCTTGTGTTGTGGGAACTTAGACAACGATATGTAGGTACATATAATATAGAAATGGACCCGGGCATGTCTTTAAACTACGTCCAAGACCACCGGTGGACGGGCAGCAGCGTCCCTCAAATTCGGTGTACTGGACTGCGATCGCCAACCCGCCTGCCAAGTGTGGCGATTATGGCATTCACCCCCCATAAGGGGGAGGCCTATGTTCAGCAGTGGACGTCTTATGGCTGAGATGATGATGATGATATATTAATGTAAAAAAAGTACTTACCTACTGTGCGTGGGCCATAATGAAAATATCTGGATTCTGATATATGAGACGACATATATTATTTTTTCTAAGTGGCCAGGCCAGTCCAGTTCAGTATGCCCTAGGTACAAGTAGGTATATTTGTACCTACATTGGCTTTGCTTATTCACATTATATAAAACTAGCTTTTGCCCGCGACTTCATCTGCGTGGACTTGGTACATACCAGCAGCTAGAGTAAGTACAGCACCTGGATAAAATCGAATAGCAATTCGAGCATAATATGCTTAATTGTTTACACCAATTAACAGGCACTTCATTAATTTTTCTCATTTCCATCCCCCTTTTCACCCTCTTGAGGGATGACTTCTGACATAAAAACTATCCTATGACCTTCCCCGGGACTTAAACTATCTCTATGCCAAATTTAAACTAAATCCGTTCAGTGGTTTAAGAGTAAAGAGGTAACAGACAGACAGACACACTTTCGCATTTATAACATTAAAATTATATATAATAATAGTATAGATTTCCGTCTTGATTCTTTAAGTATCTTCTTTGTCACCAATACAAGACAGTGTTGCTCAGCTCAGCCGGGACACATGCCTACTTTAGAATTAACAGTCGTAACCTGACTTTATGCGCACATTGCGTCCGTCGCCTCTACACTGTTGTTTTACACGCCATAAATAACTATACATTGTTAAAGTCATATAAAATTACATTGTCCAGATTTCCGAATACAAAATGTCGTAAGAATCATATTATTTCAATGGATATAAGACGTTTTAGTCAATGTATCACAATCAGAATAGGAGCGTAATAAAATGTTCTACGTTATAGATGAATAAAACGATATGCAATCTTGACCAAACGAGAGGTCAAGGGAATATGAGTGGTAAAATATGTTCACGACGTTCAGAGGAATTAGGAACGTGCATGAAACATCGGCGCGATTCGGGAAATGAATAAGAGATTCACTAGATATGAAATAGTAAAGATATGTGACGTCCCACGGTTGCCATGGGTCCCACGGTTAACGGGTCCCACGGTTACCACGGGTACCTTACAGCGGTTGGCGATTATTAACGCCGCTCCAATATTATGCACTAAGCGACGTAAGCGCCAGCCGCCATAAGATAGCTTTTGCCGTGGAACGTCACATATCTTTACTGCTTCATATCTAGTGAATTTCCCGAATAGCACCGTATGTTTGTCTAACAAACAGGTTCGGCAGCATAAAATTAATGCAAAAATGTACTTACTTTACGTACATATTAGGTATGTAAATTATGTTACCAATTTAAACTTGGCATCACCTTACATGTTATGTGATTATATTTTGTCTCCCAAAACCGCAACTAAAAAGAGCTTTATAACAGTTATTCACGAGATATCACGTAAAATATCCCATAAAGGTAGATGTAATGAGCTTGTAAGATAAAAATAATCATTAAAGCAAAGTGGATTTCGCTTGATGAGTATCTATGGCCGTTTAAACCATAATCATAATAACTTCATGAAATTTAGTTTGAATATAATCTTGTCTGCTCGATTTTAACTTACTTCAAAAAAGGCAAGTGCGAGTCGGACTCGCTCACGGAGGGTTCCATACCATTATCAAAAATGATGTTTGTATTATGGGAGCCCCACTTAATTTTTTTATATTCTGTTTTTAGTATTTCTTGTTATAGCGGCGCCAGCTTAGAAATCACGGTTAATGAGATACAACATGGTGACAGACAGAGAGACGGACAGACAGCGGAGTCTCAGTAATAGGGTCCCGTTTTTACTCTTTTTGTACGGAACCCTAGAAACGGATCACAATTTTATTATGTTGTTACCTCGTAACGTAATGTAGGGCAGACAGGGATTAATTGAACCACTTGGGAAATAAATGCTTATAACTAAATCAGGTTTTACCGTTAGGTACTAAGAAAAAGCTATAGGCCATAGGCTAAGGCTTAGCCTATGGCCTAATATTATTAGCTTAGCCACTAAGCCAATAATATTAGCTTAGCCTATGTATATATACGAGCATATTATACTCTCTGATGAATGCCCTTTGCAATATTTTTTATGACACATATTTTATCAAATCGTCATATTTATAGAACATAACTCACAATGTATTTTTACCCCCTTATCCATAAACGCGCTACAAACCTCAATTTGCTAATAATCGTTTGTCTTTATCTGTAATTTTGACTTATGTATTTGTAAGAAAGGGATAAAAGATAATTTACCTAAATAGGCCCGTAAAGTTTTATATATAATGGGGTTAGTCGCTATTGGCGTCGTGTTCTAAGTACCTATTTTAAAATATGTCTCATGAAAGTTTAATTTAGATCATGTTAGAATATACAATACATAATATTAAATACATTTTGAGACCTGTAATGTATATGGTTAAGTGCCTACTTTATTAAACTATAGTCTTGTCTAAAATGTCTAAATTAATATCCTTCGTCTCCCACGTACATATCATTAAACATATGTTAACCAAATGTGTAGTGGCTCATTTGGGAACATAAAATATGATACCAGTTTAATATTACCGGTATACTGCCTTTCTACGCATAAGTATCTTATCAGCTATAATTGGAAAACTAATTTAAAATTGTAATTTAAAGCTCAAGAATACGGTAAACATTTCGAATGGCTGTTAAAGTACCGTTCGAATTCAGACTGCGTCAGTGTTACTGCTGCCGTACTACAGCTCGGTATTATTGCCGACTGCATATTTATAGAATTTATTCTGAAATTGGGGATCTTTTATCAAAATTTAATGTATTAGTAGCTCTAGAGATATATAGACTATACAAGTATACCTACATCTCTGTTATATTATAGTAATTATTTATTTATATGATGTCACTCTAAAGTTGTATTGACCTGTGTAAGAATCATTGAGGCCTACTTACAGAATACAGTTTTGAATTTTGTCTCTTGAGAATCTTGTGTATTTAGGTAAAAATACGTTTCTGAATACACCCTCTGATTAATATTCCGGGGATAATTCATACGATATGGCGAACGGTGTTTTTATAGGCCGCGCGTGTCTTGGTTTATCAAGCCCTAGATTACATTTAGATGTCTAGGTCTAGGCCTAAATGGAGCTCATTTAAATAAAATATATTCATGTATTTGTAGCTGAGTCTTTGAATGATTTGATCGAATTAAGGGCGAATCAAGTCATATTACTTATTTTTATTTATTTATTTATAGCCTTATATCAGAAATATATTTTTATACTATAGGTATATCCCCAGTTTTCCTTAATCTACGATCGATAACCGATTCGTGCCTTTGGGCAAAGGCCTCCCCCAATCTCCACTCTTCCTCATTTGGCACTCATCTGGTCCATGTTTTAGTCCTTCCAGCCATTTCTTCGATTTCATCGGACCATCTTTTAAATTGCATACCTTGTTTCTTTTATGCCCTCTAGAGTGCCAAAGTGTTACAATTTTGCTCAATTTATCTCCTCTAATAGTATGTCATATGACTTATACAGGGTGAAATTTAATTCACTGGCCAAATTGAAACACCCGAAAGAACTCGAAAAAATATTTAACACGTGTTTTTTCTTTTAATACCGCTCAGTACATTTTTTTCCAAATAACTCATCATCAAGTTGTCCTAAAAACCTCGTACGTTATGGTGAACCGACAACTACCCACTACACCCGCTTCTCTCTTATCAGTTAAGGTCATTGACACCCCGCCCCTCCCGCTGTTTGCAATCGCGTCTCCAATTATGAACCCTATTGCAGCGAGATAAAACGCTTACCTACATAAGTTGCTAATTTTTCCTTCATACTTTAACGGGCTTAGAACCGTCAAAATGCAAAGGCAACCCATTTTTAATCTAAAATGTTATTTCTGACTAATGATTATTAACAAAACGTCCGTGGCTTAAAAACAATGAGTAAAAACTAGGTTAGGAATCTTTGCATTCAGGCGTATTTAAAAAATTGAATCAACTTACGTACATTTGATTAAAAATCGACGCAATTAACGAAAGTCCCACGAGATGGTACTCTTGGATTCAATCCTTGTCTGCGAAGGCGTGGAACTGATTCCATTTCGTATAATCTTTGTGCACCACGTAAACACTTACCAATTAATAAATAACACCGTACCTTTTCGTAATATTCCCGGTTCGAAAACATTTTTTTGAACCTTAGTACAGGCGCGATTATTATTTTAAGGTTGGCGAGTGACGAGTGACTAATCATTTTTTTATGCTTACCGTTATGTTTACCGCTGGCGCGGAATGGTTTAGACTACCCTCGAAATTGATAAACATGCCTACCATCGCCAACACTAACTGGGTGGACCCTATTGCAACGATTATAAGGTTTAGTGAAGGTCAGATAAGGGTTTTGCTGATGTTGTTGTTAAAACCTACTATTAGGTTTGTTTACATTTGTGGTAATAGGGTGACCACGACTCGTGGAAAATATTAAAAAATTGAAAAATGAAAATTAAAAAAAAATGTAAGTACTCTTTTTTTTCGCTAAATAGATTCCTTAAGTGTAACCTAGTGCCGGGAATGAATATGGCCAGTGATTTAAATTTCACCCTGTATTTCTCAACAACTTTTGAACGCCACAGACTGCTGCCCAGTAATTTTGCTCAACGCATCAGCATTGCCATTCAACGTGGCAATGCGGCCAGCCTTCTGGGCACACTGCCCATCGGCAGCGACTTGGGGGATGTGTTTTATTTAAAGGGTCTTTATTTTAAGATTATTTATAGATAAAATCAATCAAATCAAATCAATTTTTTTAAAGTGTTACTTTTAAACTACGTCGGGCAAATCTAACGAATAAAAATAAAAATCTGCTCTCCAGGTACGTTCAATGGTTTTACCGTTATTTTAATTAAATACCTACACGTGTGCCTGCTGCCGAGATGCCAATAAAGTGATCGTCTTTCAATGAAAATTGGATTTGATTTTGTCTATTTCCGACCGATACTTCACCGGTAATCCGTTATTACACGTAAAAGGCGGAAGTCTGCCTTCAAATTTATCAATAAATTTAATTATGATGCGCTAATTAATTGGATTAATTAACTCGTAATGATTTTGATTTATTTACATAAATTTGTACGCTATAAGTATACAGATTTTACAATAAATAGGCTGTATATACGGGCAAATAAAATGGTATAAAAATATCAATAACAAATAATTTTTACGTTTTACATACTTATATATATATAGGGAGAGATCTCTATAGTGAAATAATTATTGATATTACCTAGCTTTTTTTTGTGTGAAATACTTCTAGATCTAACACACATATATCTATACAATTGGGATAAAAAATGTAAAACCTTTTGAGCATTCAACCTAAACAACATATAATCGCTAAGTGACACTTAAAGAGGCCGATTTTGTTTCAACAATTTGATATGGTTTATTCTCGTTTTGATACGAAATTGCACCGTGCACACCAATCTGCGTTAGCGGCTGGCGAAATGCAATCAGTGATTATTATGTTTTTTGTTTAGTATTTTAATGATATTATATCATTATTCAGTATTTATTTCTTGCTTCCATGGTAAATTTTTGGGTAGTAAGTATTTACCTATTTACATTTCTTATGGTAGTATGTATCACATGGACCCTGAACAGGGTGTAGCAAACACAGATAATTCAATTAAGTTACAGGTACTTAACACGTCTCTAACATAACTCTAGTGGCTTTCACAAACTAACATATTATTTTGTCCTCTTTCATTTTATGTGTCTACTATTATTCATTTCTGTGGCGGGTCATTTCTCAATAACCTCATACCCCTGGCTTTACCTATTCGCAAATTCTCATCAGAAGATTCCGCTAAGCAGTTTTGATTGTAGAATTAACTTGGCACGGGTTACGTACAATCACCAAAAATCACCAAAAATTAATTGCAAATAAATCGGAATCTCCTGGGAATTTGCAAATAGATATGGCCAGGGGAATAAGATCAGGGAATGACCCGGCGTATTACTAATACGTAGTTTATAAGTCAGGTCGCCACCTAAAATCAGCGCCACGCGGCATTATGGTAACATTCCATTTCTAACCGCAGCTGCACTCCCGGTACTGAACGCGTCGCTGTTATTGTCAATTTCCATAGTAAAATGAACAGTAGTGCAGCTGTCGTTGTAAATGGGCTGAGCAGAGATTCTATTTTAGAGTCCAATGTTATTGTTTTTGCTTCATTATATTATATCCGCTACCTAAAGGTTGTCTCGAAGAGATCGCCTGCTGTTTAACCTCTTTTTCCTGTATTATTTGTATTGTTTTCTGTAATGAGGTGTGCAATAAAGAGTATTTGTATTGTATTGTATTGTAAATTTTGTATTTAATGTCCCATGTTGTGGCGTTTAATAAATCTATTCCTTTCTTCTTTCAAAATCAATTGAAAACCATATCAAGTTATTAAATCAGAATTAGCTTCTTTAAGCGTAGGTACGCATGAAGACGTAACTCGAGGCGCAACCCTTCCACGGGCACTCGACAATAAATTACGAAATCTTTATTCAATGTGACTTATTATTCACGATTCTTGACTCACAAAGGCTTTTGTTTAACTTGAAATAAAACAGATATGTTACGAATAAGATTTTATTCAGGTTTCGTCACGTGGATATTTCGACCTTCGACCGCAAATGTAGAAAATGTATTTAGGTAATATGTAAGGATTTAAAATTTAATTGCCTACAGGAATATTTAGGAAAATGATGATTAGAGTTCCGGAAGTTATAGCTATGTTTTTGAATTTGAATATGGAGTCTTTTATTTTATAGCGTACCTTATTCAATAAAAGTTTAATTTTTTTATTTTAAATGGGGGTATAACACAGCTTAGCCGGTCAAACAACTTCGCTTCTTTCTACTGACGGAAAAATTTGTGGCTGTAGGTATAAATTATAGATCGAGTCGGATGGTGACTGCAGCGGCGTTGACGCAGACGATATCACTTTCAATCTTCTTCATAAGGCTGTCTTTCCACTGAGGCGGAGATGAGAGAATCAACCAAAAACATTGGTTCTCTTTTCCACTCCGCTGGGTGCTAGGTACCTATTGGTTGAATCACATACATCTCAACTCCGCCCCAGTGGAAATGCAGCCTATAATGACTATAACGTGACGTGTGATGTGACGTAGGTATTGAACGTCTTAAGGTGACAGTCCATTTTCATTCACAGCACTACCATTCATTTTACCAAAGACATATGTAACTTCGTATAAGATGAATAAGGTCTAAGGAAAAAAAGTGCCTCGGAAATCAAGAAATACTTAGTCATTCTCGCATAGATGGCGCACACACCTTTGGCCTGTGCTCGGCTAGATGGCGTGACGACACCGTTTCATATTTCACAATTTTAATAAATAGATAAGTATCAGTGAATGAGCATGGGTCAAAACAATATAAAAATAATAAAATCATTTATCCATATACATTTATCCATTTTTTTGATAATTTTATTCGAGTTTATTTTGAGTTTTAGTCGTGTGTCGATAGATGGCAGTAAATTTACAGCGACTACAAAATTTACTATGATAGGCCCCTCTATACTATCTATTCTCTTTGATTTTACTATAGAAATTGACAATAACGCCGATGGTATTGAGGCAGTAGTGCGGCAATGACAACACATTTTTTCAAGCAAATTGTTAGTGACAAGTGTGACAACGCTGCAGCAGCCAACGCCGCTGCCACAACCCGTATGCAACCTTTAATCTATAAAAGCGAACTGCAAACTTGCGCCTATTTCATGTAAATAGAGCAAAGGAGGCCATTATAAAAGTAAAACGGGGCGGAAAAATAACGAACGCCTGCTTTGAGGGTCGCAAACGGTCACGTGTGCATAAATATTACTTGTTTTGAAACTACGTTTTATATAGAAGGTAAGTAATATAGTCACCTATTTAGAAACTACAACAATTTTTTCTTTGAATTAAGTTTCGTTTACTAAAAACTAACGGAACGGACGCAAGGTAATATTTGCTAAACAAAAAGTAGTAGCATAGATACCTATATGTAACTTCGTATAAGATGAATACCTAAAGTCTAAGGAAAAAACGTGCCTCGGAAATCAAGAAAAAATCATTCCCGGATAGATGGCGCACACAGCTTTGGCCTATGCTCGGCTAGATGGCGTGACGACACCGTTTCATATTTAACAATTTTAACACATCGATATGAGTGAATGAACGACCCATGTTTATGTATAATTTTTTTTTTTGATAATTTGATACGTTTTCATTTTGAGTTTTACTCCTGTGTCGATAGATGGCAGTAAATTTACTGTGACTACAAAATTTACTATGACAGGATCCCTCTATACTATCTATTCTCTTTGGTAGCAGGTATTAGGTATACAAACAGCAACACTCCTAACTGTACATATGTGGACCTTATTACAAAAGGCATAAGGTCCACCGATGTGCAGTTAACAGTGTGGGCGATGATATTACCAGACATAAATGGAAGTTAGGTAGGTACGGATTTTTGCATGCTTTTAAACATGCATCAGTTACAATGATAAAATTTGGTTTCGTGATTTCGGGGTTGGTCCCATAGTAAAAGTTGCTCAGTATGATCTAAATATTAACGGCTTAAAATGATTATCGTTCATTTACAATTATTGTATATTAGGCAACAAAAGCAATTTCGGGTCGGGAATAATTAAAAAATACGGAACACTAACAACTATAAGCGCACCTTGCCCCTTGGGAAATATTGTCACTAACACTAACACAATGCAATGAAAGTGGTCCAGCCAGAATACAAATCAAGATACTACCTACTCTCCAGACCTCTGAACACCTGATTGGCTATCCTCTCAAGTGATTGTCAGCGAGCAGCCAATCAGAACTCGTCATTACCGCCGAGCGCTGTAATTGGTTGGGAGAGCGGCGCGAGCGCTGCCTTCGAGACTACATTCTTTTATGATTTATGTAAATTCTAATTTTGATAAACAAAATTTTAATGGACTTGTATATAGCAATAACAGAATTAAATAACTACCTACTCGTAGTTTCAGCAGACAATCAGCTAAAATGGCAAAGCTGTAAGCTTTCTAGAAGGTAGTTCCATAGAACGCACTTTTCCTGAGTTTGAACTCTGTTTAGGGGGTTTACTGTTCTTTGGAACAAATAGGAGCCCCATTCAGATTTAACCACTTGCTACGATTTTGATGTCACTTGCTTGAATTTTTTTACTCTTTAGGTAAGTTGCGATTACATAAGTCTCCTCGTTAAGATATTAGTACCCTTACTTGTCTTAACTTATTTATTTTTAGAAAAATAACCATTTTGTAAATCGTTATCTTTGTAATATTAGTCATTAATACAGCACGCTTATTGCCATATTGCCATCTGTAGTTTTCGCTCAGAGTTACTCTGCTCGTATTAGATATCACACTCTTTAACTAGATGGCGTTGTCATATCATAAACAGGTTATAATTTTGTTCATCCTAATATAATAGTTTGCATCGTTTGCATCACAAAGTAAACTTGAAACTGAGTTTGAACTGTTTTGCATACTATTGATTTTAGTGAAAGACTTGTTTGTATGTAGTTTATACATATGTAGGTATATTGTTTAGTTAATTAAGGTTCCGTATTACGCCAAAAGAAAAAGGAACCCTTATATCGACGCCGGAAAGCAAACACGTGGTAACCCACTCAAGGCCAAAATTTTTTTTATTGCAAGTTTGGAATCTCCAATTTTTTCTGCGTCGATAGGTCGAATCCATGTGCCAATACGATGAAAAATGGGGAAAATAGGAACACAAAATTTTCTCCTTTTTCTTGAAATGTACTCGGCAAACACGCAGTAAATAGCAAAAAAAAGGTCAAAAATTGAAATAATTGTATTTACAGCATTTACAACCTCCGTTGGTCTGACGCAAGTGTAGGTTACTACGTGTTCGCCGCTCATGAATGTGAATGTCTTGCAGTTACGCTATTTGGTGGGAAATAATGTTTAGTCGAGTAGTGGTTTAACACAAATTCACACACTATTAAAATATGAGAGACATGTCTTTTACTACGTTTTCAAGGATCAAGTAAAACTACCTCATAATAATTATTTCACTGTTGTAGGGCGTAAGGTTTAAACTTCTGCGCCTTATTTCGTTTTAACGCGGCTATCGCGGCCATTACTTGAACGTTTGCGACGTCGCTCAGTGCGGTTCGGGGGGTGAAAGTGAGGCGACGTGTTTGTAATCAAGTAAAATATTACGGGGATTTTGGATAAAGTGATTATTTTTATTTAAGAAAGGATTTTTTTTTAATTGTAAGCATGTAAAATTGCAATATTTACGGTGTGTGTATCGATTTTATGGTTTTATGGTACTTAAATAAAATTTGGTCTTATGGTATCTGATTTTTGTTTTGTCTAAAGTGGACTCTTATTTTATAAGAGGATGTAGAAACCACTTTTTTTTTAATCAAACGTCGTTGTTATACTTTGGTTAGATTTTGATCTCCCATTACGTTGTCTTTTCCAAAGTGGACTTCTTATTTTTTAGTTGGTTTTACAATAACAGATTTTGTAAGATTTAATTATGTTCTTGAAAATTAAACAAAAGTATGTGTTTTGTTTGGTCTTAAGAATGCTTATATGGAAATATTTATTCATAAACAATAATACAATTAAAAATACACTACATAATCTAAACATAAATCTAATTAAAAACTAAACTTAAATATAAATATAAGCAAAATAATATAGACAAAGAAAAAAGAATTAACCTAATTAACTAAAAGTACCTAAAAAGTAAAAAACCTACAAATAAAATATTGCTTATATTGATTTTAATAGTTTAAATCATCATAATAGATGTGTTATTTTCGTTTATGAATCCCGAAAACATCTTTAAATTTTATAAGTATACATTTGAAATGTCGTGCAATTTACTTTATGATGCCATTAAAGTAATTTTTAAGGGTGTGGTAATTTTTTTTGTTAATACATTTAATGCATTCTTTATTTCTTACAAAAAGAAAAAAAATACTGTTACAGCATTTTGTTCACTTAAAATTTCTAAACTACAACGTTTAAAACCTTATTACGGATATCTTTTGTCATATTCAGGTGGATTACTGCGTTTTTGCTGTCCATACAAATTTTAAGGAAATGCTATCCCATACATTTGGTACTGGCGTTTACTACGAGTTTGCGCACTGTCTAAAAAAGATCAAAACGTATGGTAACCCACAAAATATGGTCTTGTAATAACTTGCGGTTAAATTTATTTAAATGAATTTAAAGTCCAAAAAATTTTGAATGTTGCATCCAATTTTGAGTTAGTTATGTTCATAAACAACGTAGTTATGATTTTTTTTTTCAAAACTCGAAAAGTTTTTCGTCTCTGGTGAACAATTTGGTTTTTGTGGGTTACTACGTGTTTGCTTTCGGGCGTCGATATAATCACTTTGTTATCCGTCCGTCTGTTTGTCCGTCTGTCTGTGAAGACCCTTTATCTCGGGAACGCGTGTATGATTCGAGTTAAAATTTAAATTCGAAGGTGTTTGCGCAGTTCCCAGCCCGCATTGAGCCAACGTAGATCAAACATAATGGAAAGGCGACCCAGGGAATTTTTAAAACAAAATACATGACTTTCTTTAAAGTCTTCTAACATGCATTTAAAGTCTTCTAACATGCATTTAAAGGCGTCTAACATGCATTTAGCTGTTCTCTACATACCAGCTGGATGTTATTAAAATCTGCCTTATTATGAACGCTGGCACGTACGCGGCATCCATCTTGCTCATATCGGGCCCATTCGTATGAATGAACGTTCTTCTTTGACCTTGATATATATACCTATACCTATACCTATTCGTGAATGCTAGAACATCATATAGCCTTATGCCACATAAACCAATTGTATTGTAACCAATACAAAATTATATAGCCAAGGAAGTTAGAATCTTGTTTTATTTTTGATTGGGTTGAATTCAATTTTTTCAAAATATTTACGAGGCCAATGAAATGCGTCCTACTTTGTTTTTAATGAAGGTTGACATTCCATCGACACTGAGTGTACATTCTAATGGACATTGGGCGGCACGAGTATAGGGTAGTTGACTGTAGCTAAGAGTCTACCGTTATAATATACCTAAATCGTTTGTGATTCAAATGGGCTGCTATTTAACTGATCACCAGATTTAGTAAAATTTAATACCAAAAAAATATATTTTACCACCCTAAAATAATGAATGATCACCAAAATTATAACACCATTTTAATGTCAAATGATTACCAATTTTATTACATTTTACTATCCTTTTAAAGGAAATGACACCAAAGTAATCATTATTAACTCATAAATAGTAAATGATTACCAAATTTCAAACCCCATTTTAATGTGAAATGATAACCAAATTTTTACATCTTGCTATCCTATTAAAGAAAATGACACAAAAATAATCATTGTAAACCCAAAAATAGTAAATGACCACCAAAATTAGAACTCCATTTTAATGTAAAATTATAACCAAATTTTTAAATCTTGCTATCCTATTAAAGAAAATGACACAAAAATAATCATTGTAAACCCAAAAATAGTAAATGACCACCAAAATTAGAACTCCATTTTAATGTAAAATTATAACCAAATTTTTAAATCTTGCTATCCTATTAAAGCAAATTACTCCAAAATAATCATTGTAAACCCAAAAATAGTAAATGACCACCAAAATTGTAGTTTTCTAGTAGCATTTATTTTCTGTATGGGTCGCAGTTCAAACCTAACCTAACCCACTTTTCCAGTAGCATTTCTTTTCTGTAAGGGTCGCAGTTCAAACCTAACCTA
Organism: Cydia fagiglandana; assembly: GCF_963556715.1. NCBI lineage: Eukaryota > Metazoa > Arthropoda > Insecta > Lepidoptera > Tortricidae > Cydia > Cydia fagiglandana. Next base: position 12,962,490 of record NC_085954.1, on the reverse strand, counting down.
ACCCACTTTTCCAGTAGCATTACTTTTCTGTAAGGGTCGCAGTTCAAACCTAACCTAACCCATTTTTATAGTAGCATTTGGTTTCTGTAAGGGTCGCAATTCAAACCTAACCTAACCCACTTTTCTGATAGTTTCTGTAAGGGTCGCAGTTCAAACCTAACCTAACCCACTTTTCTAGTAGCATTTCGTTTCTGTATGGGTCGCAGTTCAAACCTAACCTAACCCACTTTTCTAGTAGCATTTCGTTTTTGTAAGGGTCGCAGTGCTAACCTTACCTAACCCACTTAACTGATAGCAGTTTAACTTACTTTTCTAGTAGCATAACGAAATGCTACTAGAAAAGTAGGTTAAGTTAGGTAGGTATGCGGTGCGAGGTACGGGGGGTTGAGCGGGAGGGGCTAGTAATTTTGGCATCAGTTTACTTTATTTGGTAATATGTATACATTTTTTGGTAATCATAGTGGTTTATTTAGGTGAAAATATCGCATTAATTTGGCCTTCAAGATTTGGTGATCATTAATGATTTTTGGTGGTCATTCAATATATTTGGTATTTGAATACAATTTGAAGGGCAGTCGTAATTAAAACGGTGGTACTTTCGTATTTTTAGGCCTTATTTTTTTGGTGTTCAGTATTTTTTTTTGGTAAGCATGATTTTTTTATTTAGGGTACATAAGTATTTTTTGGTGGTCATTATATTTGTAGCCATTCAAATGACACAAATTATTTTTCAAATACATACTTTCGGTTATGGACCTTAATAAATGTTCAAATAACTTTTATTCAAAAATAAACTCAACTGAAAAGTTTTATCTTGCACCAATTATTTTAAATGCCTGTTACAAATAAAACTATATCTCAATAAGTGTCATCAAAACATCGAAAATAATTGTACGTCTAAAGCAGAAAACTTTTGAAAGTTAAAGCGTTTAATGCTGAACTTATGCCAAACTTTGAAAGTACGTTTATATCTGCAGACACTAATAATAATTAATGAAATTAGGCATTAAAACTTTGTTCATTAAATACTCTTTTTAGATTTAACGCAGTCGTTATACTCGTATATTATCGCTAAAGCACATGTTAACACTTTTTTGCACAAAAGAAGTACATAATACAGGAAATACTTACAGTAAATGTGTACAACAGAGGCGAACTTAATCCTCTTAAGGGATGTCTTCCAGCTAACCTTTAAGCAACTGAGAGAGATACATATGAAATGGTAGTCGAACTAAGATAATAATGTACATGACGGCAAGACCTACACCTACAACGATAGGGATTCGATCATTAGGTATTTGAATACAATTTAAACCTTTTCGTTAGGATAAAGCACCCACGTTAGAACGGTCCGGTCCGGGCGTCCGACACTTCGTTTTCCAGGAAGAGTATTCGGCGAATCACGTGATGTTTTCTAAAGACAACGAAATCTTGGTCGCCTCGGCCCGGACCCAGACCGTTGTAGCGTAAGTCGTCCTTAAAGAGGTATGCCGTACCTATTTGATTTGGTTCGTGTAATTTTACAAAAAAACCAAAGAAATTCACCTGTTGTTTACTTCCCTATAGATTTAAAATAATTAAATTGCCAATTATAATGATGAAATATTTACCTATGTTGAATGGTTCTATATTTTTTCCATAGCAATAAAATAATCATAATCTCCATACTATTCATACAACGACCGCCAAAAGTGACAATAGCGTAATGCGATTTTAAAACGGGAATAATTCTTAGACTCCCTCGCCTCCATGTTGGAACACAAAATGGTGGACGCGTAAACAAGATGGCCGGCGCTTACGCCATTTTGGAAGATGGCGTCGCCAACGGGCATCGTCATGAATATGCAGCGGTGGAACTGAAGTGTTGTTATCATAGCTTACAGAGTTATTAGCTTTGTGAGAACCAGTTATTAATTAACCCCTTGTGCTATTATTGATACACTAGCAAGCGAAAGATTCTAAAATTGAACTACGAGCTAAGTGAGTGGATCGAAATGTGGAATCTTGAGCATTGCGAGAATTTCAAGGCACAAGTGTAAAACAACTTTGCTAACGATGAAGCACTAGATGACTTTGCCACTTAAATGGTTAAAATGAAACTTTCTCATCCGTTTTTGAAGTATGACGAAAGTGTGGTGAAAAATACATGTATATTATAGGTATTATCGTAAATGTATTTTCAATTAATATCTAAACGAAACTAGACATGGTTACATTTTTGTCAAAAATCCGTCATTGAGTTGAATGACGATGGATAATGATGATGATGTTTTTTAAAGTAGTGTCGTAAATTCTCAACAATAATAAAAGCTGTCGGGTTGGAACATTTATGCGAAGCTAGTTACTTCTTGGTAGGGAATTAGAGTAGGTATTGAGTATTGAGTAGATAGTCGTTCAAGTGCAAAGACTCGACATCTTTGCACAAGTAAACCAAACTACCTAATACAAAAATAATTGTTTTGTGGTCTAAAATCGCCGAACTGAATAGGTGTATTAAAAAAATAGAATTATGAAGGATTTAAACACGAAAACTGAGCGTTACAGATCGAAGTTCTTTGGGACCAGAGGGCTCCTTAAATTGGATCGCCAGCCGGAATACCGAGTGGTGGGAATATCGGTGCATAATACCTTTGTAATAGGGGGGTAGCCAGAGGCACAAGGAATTATGAATGCAGGGTTTTAACTGCTCCTATAGGGATTTGTGACATAAGTTTTTAACTTAGTTAATGTTTTTGGAATGACATTTTACCTCTCAGATTTTTTGTCTTTTTTGACTATCCCTGCTTACGAAGCTGGAGGTTTTGGGTTTGAATGCTGGTAACTATTATTTATATAATTATTTAATCTATTATTGACCGAGTGAATGTATAGATCTTTTCCCCAAAATCGTTAATTCCGCGTAGCAAATTTTCCATTCGCATTTTTTCCCACCCGAATTTCTACCCATACCGTATTTTTGTCATACGCTTGTTTCTCAATTCTCAAATTATCGCAACATTTTTATTTTTTAAGGGGCCCACTGATTAACAGTCCGCCGGACGGTATCGGCCTGTCAGTTGTTCGGAACTGTCAAAATTTTGTTCTAACTGACAGGCCGATACCGTCCGGCGGACTGTTAATCAGTGGGCCCCTTTACGCTATACTTAATTTTCTTATAATTAATACTTTCCAAGTCATTTTCATCGCATTCTTTTTATTTCTTAGGCGATAATATTACCATGCAGTCCCACCGCACTGTTTCTTTTCAAAAAATATTTAGTTCACAACTTAGCTAAACGGAGCCTCGCAAAGCGGGGCTTCTATTTCTGGGCGGTTTGTCCTTCGGGCATCTGAAGCTACCTAACGAACCTAACCTACCTTAGTGTGACATCCATGAAAACATTACACTTTGGGGAAAAAAGTGTAGGTAGGTTATGTTCGTTAGGTAGCTTCAGATGCCCGAAGGGCAATACATTTAAGATGGGATGTAATATTAAAACAGTCACAGTCAAACGTCTGTATTGTTTGTCATAATGCGTTGTACAGAGACGATAAAGTTATCGGCAGACGTCAGACCGTCGAAATTATGATAAATTCTTCGATCCTCGGTCCTCGGTGAGACCAGACAAGCATATTATCCTTTCCTCGTTTGCCTACGTCTTGTGCTGTTTAAAAGCAAATATCGTTTCGTAAAGACCTGGATACGCACATACCTACACATGACACGGAGACTTCTGCGTTTTAATTAAATAAATTACAACATTTTATGTCAGACTATTATCTAAACCTAGACAAACACTTGTCTATAAAAACCCTAGAGAGGTCGGGTGACGACCCCACAGGTGCGAGCGAAAGAGATAGCAATACACCACCTGACACGATGGCATGACAGGTGCTTGCGACCGTTAATATGTTATCCCTTTTTTCACCCAGCCAAGCCAATATGGACCTTATTGATAAAACAAGCGGTTGAAGTAAACCGCAATTAAGATTGTGGCGATGTAATGTAAAGGAATGCCACAGAGTAAATTTAGATATGTAGAAGGTTTTAGATACTGCAAGTTTTGAAAGTTGGTTGTATGAAGCTTTTTTAAGATTTTTTTAAAGGACAGAAGGTTAGACGATAGGAATGCCACAGAGTAATTTTTAACACACTAATGATTTTACATACTGCCGGTTTTAAGGGCTGGTTGTATGAAGTTTTTAAAGGGTTTTTTATAGGACAGATGGTCGGCGCGTGCGCTCAAGTGTAAAAAAGGTTGGAAGGTGTCTAAGGCCCTATAAACTTTGCCTTAGCTATATTGTGTTTGCCTTATCTTGCGAGAATATGTTAGAAGTTTAAAACGGTACCATGGAACGGCCTATTAGCGTAGTAAACTTTTCCTCTTAACCCTTAATGAACCTCTTTTTCAGTATATAAAGTATAATAATTAATTACTTAAGCATTCTTAACTTTTATATTTAAATATTCTAAAACCCGTAGTAGCCCATTTTCAGTAAACAATAGATACTCTTCTTACAATGTTGTTAAGGCTTAATTTAAATTAGGTTTTCGATGGTACGAGGTAAATCATTTTACCAAATAATTTTCTTTTTCTAATAATTTTCTCACTTAAACGTTATTACTAAAGCCGCATTGGAGCAAAGAGCACCAAACAGATCTTGGTCATAATATGAATTGATAGCCTTGTCGTCATCAAATTTATTGGAGCGGTCAAGGTGCTCACAAATATCTGAACACGCCTCTATTGTCAAGGGAAGCACGAAAAATATTCCTAATAAAATGTTTACGACGTATTTTGATAGTACCTATAGGACACATCTATCTTTAATTATTAATTTCTTTTAGTAATACCACTGCATATATCTTACTCGTAGGTATATATGTATTTAATATACTTTCAAACAGGGCTCGGAACCGGTATTTTTTAAAAACCCCGAAATAGCCCAATATTTTGAATTATTTTATGCTCTTTAGATAGGACTGAATAATGTATAGATTATCCCATTAAAAATGAAATAATAAACCAAAGAACGAAAACGAACTTAATAATACCGGTATTTTTGTATAGAGCAAATACCGGTTTGCGACCCCTGCTTTCAAACATAGAAAAGCTTATGATGGGTACTACCATAGATAGGTATGTATACTCGTATGTACTTACATAATGGGATCAAATAACTCACCGTATTTCGTGTCGACACGTAGTTTCAGCTAATTTACATTTGAGCTAGTTTCCAGCTAATCCCCATTCAGTCCTTTTGATAAATGACTAATTACTTTACGAGTGAATAATACCTAAATCACTTCAATCCTATTATATAATGGATAGTAATACTAGATATAATGGAGATCGCTTTTGAGACGGTTTTAGGGACATAAATATGTATTAGTTGGCGCTAGTCACAAACTAAAGCTAGCTTTGTAGGCACTACAAGTACCGACAGTGGACGTCAAGATATGTTTACATTTATCGCCTTTTTACAAAAGAGTAAGGTGCAAAAGTGTAAAGAATCATCGGAAGATCAGCGCTGGAAGCCACCAGCAACATGCTGAGATGGGGCCATTTCGTGGCACTTTAATCTTATTTTGTGTTTCTTTTTAGGGTTCCGTACCCAAAGGGTAAAACGGGACCCTATTACTAAGACTTCGCTGTCCGTCCGTCCGTCCGTCCGTCTGTCACCAGGCTGTATCTCACGAACCGTGATAGCTAGACTGTTGAAATTTTCACAGATGATGTATTTCTGTTGCCGCTATAACAACAAATACTAAAAACAGAATAAAATAAAGATTTAAATGGGGCTCCGATACAACAAACGTAATTTTTGACCGTTTTGTTTTTTGCTTTTTTTTGTTTTTTTTTTTTTGCATTATGCTACGGAACCCTTTGTGCGCGAGTCCGACTCGCACTTGCCTGGTTTTTTATTATGTGTTGTACCGATTGTTTGTGCTTACGAATAAATCTGTTCTATTCTATTATATTCTATTCATATCTGTGATGTCGACTGTACATGAAGATTTAAATGTAGGTATTAAATTTGAATGGCGAGAAACGGCACAGGACCGGGATCAGTGGCGAGCAGTCGTGGCTCGTGGTGGAGGCCAAGACGCTCTTTGAGTCGCTGTGCCGGAGGAGTAAGTAGTAAGTATTCAATTTGAAAATTAAATAGGTACAGTCGCCATCAGATATCTGAACGCGCCTCTATTGTCAAGGCGTTAGAGTGCATGTTCAGATATTGTGAACACCTTGGCCGCTCCGATATATCTGATGGCGACTGTACATTCTAGCTCCTTAAGGTTAACCTTGTGTTTTTATCAACCCTTTATACATAGGCACTAACTAGACAAGTACCTTAATACCTTTTCACTGCCTAGATCTACCCTGGGCCAACCCCAACCCCTAAAAGAGCGTCTTAATCCCAAAAATAGCAAAATAAATAGAAAATAGCCAACACCCAAATAAAACAATCCAAAACCTCATAAAAATCAAGCCGAATTATGCCACTGGAATTTTCCTTCGAGAAAAATCTATGCCAACGCGAAACCGCAAACTTTAAACTGCAGTTCTTTTAAACAAAATAAACTTTGATCAGTCGTGATAGGGGCGAGTTTGGTGGTTTGTTCAAGACGGTAATGATTACAAATGGCGCATTGTTTGGCGCGGAAAATGGAAGTGTCAATACCAAGGGACAGATTTGGAGATCTGGCGATAAGAGCGCGCCAGACCGGGATTTAAATAATGGAATGGAGGAATGAAAAAAACTACGAGTATATAGCTAAGTTGTAGCTGTTTCGGGTAACTCATGACGTTATATTGTTGTTTATGTGACTAACCCCCTTATTCATATAAGGTAGTAACGTTGTACAAATCTGTTAGTTTTTGTCCGTTTATAACAAATAGAAATGTCAAAAGACGTAGGTAAGATATCAAATATTTTTTTTATGATTTGTTATATGTGACAGTTATATGTTATGTTACAGTTATGTTACAGTTATGTGTTATATGTTAATGAATAACGCCACAATTTCTTAAAACTATTTTTTTAAGTTCTACGTACCTATATTGTATATTTCATCGAAGTCGTCCGATACCGGAGAAAAATAAAATGTAAAATATAACGGGATTTAATCGCAGACAGTCTAAATTACAAGACCATAATTTACTTTCATATTTCAAACTTCCGTTCAGATTCAGGATAAATAAGTATATGTTACAAGTTAATGTGTCACATATTTAATCGTAAAAAGAAAAAATGCTAATTTATATTTAATTAGCTATTTAAACCTACCATATCAAAGTGCCATACCATATAACTAAGTCGCGTTTCATTTAAAACGGCTAAAAACCTTAAAAATGTAAATCAGTGTGCGAAGAACCCTCTGGACCCGGGTATGTCCTTAAACTACGTCCAAGACCACCGGTGGACGGGCAGCAGCGTCCCTCAAATTCGGTGTACTCAAGCGTGGCTATTATGGCATTCACCTCCCAAAAAAGGGAGTCCCTACGTTCAGCAGTGGACGTCTTATGGCTGAGATGATGTGCGAAGAAAATCTAGTCAACAATTTACCTAGCGACATTTTAGCGGCGTTGTCTCCGCTCCGCCGCGCGCGCGTCACGTCGCAAAAATGTACGTCCAATCTGCTAAAATACACATTAAACAAATTATACCAGTTGCGAGGCTAGGCCACGAAACGTAGCTTGTGAGGTATACAGGGTATTTCATGCAATTGGGGCAACGAGGAAGAACCAAAAGCTGTAAAGGCCGTCTGCGGTATTTCCGGACCAATACGACCCTCAAAATTCCAAGAAAAGAGTGTACTTCGGTATTAAATGACGGTAACGCACTTTGGTATAATGGGTGTCCATGAGCGATGGTAATCGCTTACCATCAGGCGAAACTAAATAATATTTTTCATTGCCTGGCTTGAAAATGTTATTATTTTGTTTAGCAATTTTTTTGCACCACTCTCTTGTCCTCAAAAGTTTTTTTGTAACGGATTTCACTAAAATTAAGCTACATTAAAAATACTTCCCCGTACAGAACAATGTGTAAAATAAAAAAGGATTTTGATTTCTAATTTTACGGTTGTGTTAAAAACGTGTGGAATGAAAAGTTGATTGACTTTTCTAAAACCGGATATAATGAATAGAATCAGGTAATAGGTACCTATTTTATGGAATTCCATATTAATTAAAACAAAAATGTCGCTTTGTTAGCGCGAAATAATTAATCCCGCTAAAAACATTTTTATGTAAAATGTTGCCAAGGCGATACCATATGCATCCTACTGTCAAAAAGGTATCAGATCAGATCTCTTGTAGAGCCAAGTTTTTAACTCTACATACCCTGACTTCACAAACTCTACACCTTAGTAATTAAAATATATGCCTTCGTTACCAATACCAACTAAATACAAGAATTATTGTATAAATAAAAAGTAAAGGGGCCCACTGATTACTATGTAGTTCGCCGGACTATATCAGCCTGTCAGTTGGTCACTTTTAACTGAGAGGCTGATATCGTCCGGCGAACTGGTAATCAGTGGGCCCCTTAATGAACAGTGACGTTCGCTGCCATATTACTGCCGCGATTATGACGTTCATTCCATCAAATTTTATGTAAGAAATTGATAAGATAGAATATAAAAAGGCGGAAAAAATGATACCGCAACAGTAACGCAGCTGCGCAGTCGACATCTGAACGTCACCTTTATCGCTGTAGTTATTCGAATGTCACCTTTATTATTAACGCTTAGTTACCTTTCAATACATTCAATGAATCAATAGAACATGTTTGAACACCGACGACTTTGAAACTTCGTAACAAATTAAACAAGTTGTACTATTGAGTACCTAACCCAAGTCTGAGCAAGCGGGGACTTCTAAACAACTTGTAATGACATTTGCAGAATTAGACTTATGGCTCAGAATCTAGGCTAGATTTAATCTAGATATAGCCTTTGTAATGGTGTGTTGAGTTTGGAGTAAACTTTTGAAGTGGATATTTATACATATGTTTGTTTGCAGTTTATAATTAATAATTAATGTTTAACCACATTTCGAGCTGTGAATTTATTTTAACGAAAGCTAGTTTGTGATACAATTATAATAAAATTAATAAATGTACCGTTCTGATTCTGATTACATCACATCCTCAACGCAACATTACTGCCAACTGTACTGCAAATTCTCGCAATATGCTGATGATGTTATATATAAATATTTACATGTAAATATGTATTATATGTAAGTATACACATATCCCTAGTACCCATATTTAGTATAAGCTTTAAGTACTTCGTTTGGGGCTAGGTCCTTGTGGGATAACGATAACGACAGTAACGTTTAGTGAGCGCCTGCTATACATAGAAACCAGTTTAGGTACATCGTTTATATCACTAATTCCGAACTGTTTCTATCCTGGCATATGTCTGTTACATCTAGGCCTTAGGCCTCGTAATTCCAAAGGCTTAGTGACTAGCTGACTACCCTCAACCCGCGACTTCGTTCGCGAAAAGCTTTCAATTTAAAAAGACTGGCACTATAAAAGAACGTACGCCTCTCCTAAGGTCGGCAACGCACTTACAACTCCATGTTGCGGGTGTGCATAGGCGATGGTTATCACTAATGTATCATCAGGCGATTTGTCTGCTCGTTTGCCTCCTGCCATTAAAAAACTAAAATTGACTGCCTAATTTTCTTGTATAGTGGGTTGCTAGAGGATACTTATATTAACTCACGTTTATAGACGGTTCATATATCTTTATTTACCAATTTACTAGTGCTCGACATGCTAATGCTCAATAGATGACACCTTGCTGTGACCTCTATTGACAATGACTTAAGTTTCAAGATGATGTACTGGGACCGCGTCGAGCACCAGTACGTTTACCTTACCGACGGTACCTATTATACAGTTTCGACCATTGACATAGATATCTAGGGACTGGCTTTACGGGCAATAATAATGAGATATGACAGGGGCCAGTACAGCGGTGTGACACCGCTACAACGTGATTGGTTGATGAGTTCGCATCACGCGCGCGATTGGTTGACGAGTTCGCATCACGCGCGCTATTGGTCGCAACCAGTTGCGTTAAGAATGCACGATTGGCTGGGATTCGTGAGTAGTACCACTGAACTGGTACCATTTTTAGTGCCCGTAAGGCCAGTCCATAGGTATATGTTACTACATGTTATTACTATTTTAATATTAATATAGGCCGGTAGCTTGAACATGTCATGCTCGCTTAAAAGTCTTTGCTTACGGTGGCGTTGTTGATCGGGTCGCCACTTTCCCGAATGAAGGTTGAGGGAGGCGATGGCTGAGATACGCGTCATACTCGTGAACGGGTGCTGTTTGTGGAGACTGGTCTGTTAAGCTAACACGAGCTATTATACTTAGTAACTTTTATTAATTAATTACAGTGAGACGCCTCATTCTGTTCTCGTATGTTTCTTTTCTTTTAATGAATGTATTAATTATACAGGATATTGACTCTTGGAGACCTTATACATCTCTAAGGATAACTTGATAAACTATATAATCTTATAGTTCTGACACCTAGAGACATTTACACCTCTAAATATTATAGATTTTTTTTGTGTGTTTTTTTATCTGTATTTTGTATGTAATTCGACATTAAGAGACCATATACATCTCTTAGTAATTGTAATACGTTAGATTGAATTGTTAGTTTTATTTTATAAAATTGTTGATGTTATTATTTTTGCTTTTATGTAAATTCAATGTTGACGTGTAAAAGTGCCCTTGTGGCCTATTTGCTGAATAAATGTTGATGTTTGATGTTTGTTTGATGTTTATACGTTAATGGTTTCGACTCTCACTAGTGCTCGGAATAGCATACGAGTAGCAAATGGAAGTGTCAGTCGGGCGACCGCGACGATCGCAGTCGATTCGGCCGACAGACAGAGGTCCGGCTGGCCCCGTCGCAGGACCACAAGCAATTAGAACAGGCATACCTTGTACACTCGCCATCTATAGTAGCGGATGAGGGTGGAATCACATTTATGCGATTTATGCGGATGCGATCCCAACAAACAACGCGCCAAAAGTATATCTGTCACCGTGGATACATTTTCCGAATAGAGACAAATCTCTAGGGTTGACGTTTAAAAGTATTTATTACAACCCAAAGGTTCTACAGTTGCATTAATACAAATTATTTATTGCATGCAACTTGCAAATTCATCATCATAATCATATATTTAATATAAATATATTAAATAAAAACAATAACAATAACAAATTCATCATCATATTATTTATTATTATTATTTGTTAGCCTGTTGTGTCCCACTGCTGGGCAAAGGCCTCCCTCTCTTTCTTCCACGCGTCTCGTTCTATGGCAATATTGGGCCAATCTTTCCGAAAGACGTCAAGATCGTGCCGCCACCTCCTTCTAGGTCTGCCGTGACGCCGCACTATGTTTGGTGTCCACTCGGTAGTTTTCTTGGCCCACAAGTCGTTTGGCATACGGCAGATGTGTCCGGCCCAGTCCCATTTAAGCTTGGCGGCTGTCAGGGCTACGTCGGCTACTTTGGTTTTGGAGCGCAAGATGGAATTTCTAATTCTGTCAGTCAATTTGACACCAAGAATACTGCGCTCCATCGCTCTCTGGCAAACCTTGAGGGAAAGCTTTTGAGCATTAGTCAAAAGCTTTCCCTCGTGGTTACGTGGTTATGGTTACGTGGTTGGTGGTGGTGGTGTGGGTTACTCGTCTAATCCCCTCTCAATCATGAAACGCAAAACATCATCATAATCATATATTTAATATAAATATATGAAATAAAAACAATAACAATAACAAATTCATCATCATAATCATATAAATAATAAAATGTCAAATTTAAATAATTGAAAAATTTAACATAATAGGCATATCACGATACAATTAATAACCAAACACCACTAATTTGAATATTGCTGGTATTCGAGATACGACTTAACGCTGTAAAAGCAACGCTCTGATAGCCAGTTTGTCAACGTACAGTCGACGTCAAAGATATGTTTACACTTTTGCACCTTACTCCTTTGTAATAAGGCGAAAAATGTAAACATATCTTTAACGTCGACTGTACATAAAGAGGCTCTTCTCTTACTAATCTATTTTTGTTAAGCTGTTACGGAATGGAAAATAATTTTGACAAGTAGGTTAATGAGTTATACAGTCATTCAACTAAGTACTTATAAACTGATAAGCATCTACTTTGTATAAAGTATTAGGCCAAAGAGAGCACAGGCGTAGACCGCTCAACCGTAACTGTCGGGGGCCAAACTCGGTCCCACGGGGAGTAGGGGTGAGGGCCGTGATGTAAAACTGTCCATTTTAATACAAGTGTCACCGCTGGCTCCCCTATGACGTCATTAACGTCACGTCTTGTAATATAGACGGCAGTCATCTACAGAAAAAAATGCGCAAAATAACATTTGCCTATTATAGGGGATCGGACTGTACTCGTGTCAATCTATAACATTTTTATTCTTTCATCACAAGTAGGTGGTAACTGGTCAGAACATATAAGGGGTACTACTTACTGCAATGAACTCCTAGCATACATTAAGTATTAACCGCCGCCCACTATTTCGTCCGTGTAGAAGATTTGAAGGAAATATATTATGTAGTTTAAACTCTTTTTTTTATTCACAATAATTGATAAAATATTATATTAAGTATATTGGAAAAGACACAGGTTTGTGTAGCCTAGTTGTTTTTGTGTTTACGACAATCGGGCTAAATTGTATTCTATTCAAACTAATTCCAATAACTGTTTAAACATTTTTTTAAAGCATTTAATTTGATTTGCAAGTTCGATTCAATGAAAATAATAAATAATTATAAGGAATGTAATGAATGTATACTTTAACTAACATAAACGTTTCTTAAGTTTCAACGTTTTTGCGTATTATAAAACTAAACCCAATGAAAATATTTTTTCACATTTTTATGTTTAAATAATACTCTGCCTATTTCATCATTATGATTACCCATGTTGTAAGGATGGAAAGTGACGTAAAATAGTCAATTTTGATGTAACTGTCACCCGTCCCCGTCCCGGTCTCCCCCTAGTGATGTCATAAATGTCACACACATGTCTCACGACTGAAAGGTAATTTTGATGACAAGCACAAACGTCAGTGCATGAAACAAAATAAAAAATTATATAAAATATATATGCCATGTATAACCAACAATAGGTACCTACCTATTACGTTTTCTAAGTGTACCTACCCGTCGACCACGATGCTCGAATTTTAAAACATAATTTAAAATTATTATTTATTTCTATTATTTATATTTATTTAAGGTCAACTTTGTTTAATACAATTGGAATATCAATGAAATCATTTATTATCATTTATTTTTTATTTATAGTACTCAAATAATTGATTTATTTTCGAGAACAATATTTTCTACCTACTTATACATATATCGCACAACCGAGGTTAAAAACCATGATTTTTGACTACCACACACATATGAAAGGTTAATTAATTATAAGCCATATTACCCTTTCTAATTATTTCATTTTATGAATAACTATCGCGGTAACTGAAGCCAATATAGTTCGTAGAGAAAGTTCTAACAATTTTAACACAATTTGCAATTATAATATATGGCGCCCCGAGGGTGAAATAGGGCTGTTAGCTAGATTATGTAGGATTCTAGGTCACACGAGTGTTGCTATGTATATTTAGTTATTAAGGATTCGATTAAGTCTAGGGATAGGGACCGTGGGCTAGATGACTATTATATACCTGGAGTCCATCTTAGCTAACTTTGTACCTACTTTAGAACAGAAAAAGATGTGGAGGTGTATTAACATAATAAACGTAATGTTTTCATAGAAATTTGACATTAATGATGACATACCTAACCATAATAAGTAATATTTTACGCAAATCAAATATTCAAATGTATCGGGATGACAAATGCTATGAAAAGGAACATAACCATTTTAAAAAAAACATTTGAACTGTATAAAGTAAACGTATTAGTGCTCGACATGCTAATGCCCAATAGATGACACCTTTATTGACAATGACTTAAGTTTTAAGATGACATGTACTGGGACCGCGTCGAGCACCAGTACGTTTACCTTATTTCTTACAAAAAATATTCAATACATGCTTGAAGTACATAGCTTAATCTATATTTATTTTAGATTCTTAGCTAAGACGAGTAGGTTTGCTTAAATTAAATTTATTAAGTACATGCATAATTTTATTTACTGTATTATGTATGTTATGATTATGACTTAGAATCCAACAAAGCTTTCTTGGTTATATCAGCTATCTTATTTATTATAAATGCACCAAATTTTCTTATTTATTTCTATATTTCATTTTCGACGTTTTCTACAAACGATTGTAACCAAATTTAATACAGGGTGTTTGGTACATCGTTTGCCAAATTAAAACGGCAGATAGGTTGAGTCATTTGCTATCTTCTCAGGCCTAGAAATTTTTAATTTGGTACAAAAAAATTCTTCCCTTCTATGACAGTTTTTCGTAAATTTCAAATTTTTACTTGCGTAGTGGTAAAAAAAAACCAAATACAAATATACAAATATACAAATATATTTATTTTCCAAATTGACATGACTTGAAACCTTAGTAATTAAATTAAAATTAACTATAGAATATGTACAACAGCTTCTTAATTAGAACAAACAATAGCCCTCACACTAGGTCGAGCCTGTGTCGTGAGGACTGTGGGGCATTGAACATAAGATTTACCAACAAGATGCGTAGGATACAGGTCTGATACTTACTTAAAAGTAAAATACACTACTAACTACTACTAATATGTACTACTTATATTACTTATATACTTATATACTTATAACCATGGCCAATTTTGTTTTTCTAGGCACGAGAACATAGCAAATGACTCAAGCTATCCGCCGTTTTAATTTGGCAAACGATGTACCAAACACCCTGTATTCAGCAAACCAAGAAACATTGCCACTTTTTCCCGAGATCCCATAAAGTGTACCTAGGTAATTGTATGTATTTTCAATATTCCCAGAAACTCTAAAAAATACACCGAAAATATCTAACCATGTTCCCAGAAATAACCCTGCAAGCGCTTTATTTAATGCCAGGGATTTCACAAGAAAATTCCGTGAAATTTTCCCGTAACGCATCACTAAAGAGAATAGTCCACTTGACCCAAACACTAATACGTAACACTTAAAATTCCCAATACAAAAAGCCTAACCGAAATGTGCCAGTTCTTACTTGTGACCTGGCACACATACGCAAAACCACCCTTACGCTTACACCAACATTTAACTGACTCACCGTAACCCTTATTGTCTTCAAATAAGGTTTAAAAATAGTCAATCTTGTGTATAATACACCCACACAGCGACAGATCCCGGGGTTCACCATCAGTGTCGGTTGAGACTCCGTCGCGCCCGGGCGTGTCGAACGAATCTTCGCGAACGAATTCGTAGTGAATGCAATGTGGTGTGCTGTGTTGTGAATTTTAAAGATTTAGTGCTCTATCTGTGTGGATTTTTGGATACTGAGCGAATTGTAAGTTTATTTTTAGATTTACTGATTTTTATATAAAGTGATAGATTAATACACCGCGGTATATTAATCTATTTGTATGGATGACAGTCATCTGTAACGTTTTATTTAGATGTGCTATTTTCTCGGGAAAATTTCAACCACGTTTTACAGGGCAATGGGAAATTTAGCGGCGGGATTATACGATGTAATAAATTTACTGTCACAAGTGACCGGAATTGATTTAAAAACATATGTTACATGAAAAGATATTATGATTTATGAATTAAGATGTTATAACTATGTCTATAACATATAAGTAATCATCTGTTCCTAGTTAATATTGATAAAATCATTATGCTTACTTGAGATGAATCAAACAGCGAGTATTCTAGGAAATAGAAAAAAAAAGAAATAAGGTATATATGTTCGATGTCTCTGTAATAAATTAATTTTCAGTCTTAATTTTGTATTTAAATATTATTATATTGATCGGTTACAATATAATATAATGTATTTCATTACAAAATAGACTGAATTAATATAAATTATTTAGTTAGAAAATACTGATTATATTATATTTATTTATTAATCGAATGAATACTCTACATGTCAAACACAAACATAACATTAATAGGAAAATATTTATCACCGATAAATGTAAATAAATTCTGTAATTTTTCACCCTTTAACTAACCTTATGTTCTACGAAAAATCTATTCCAGTCAACCTTCAGCGGGTTATGGCTCGTAATACAGAACATAAACATTAGTTTGAGTTTGGCAGCGGGCGGTCAACACAGAATTAGATAATCGTAAAGTTTGAAACTTGGCAGATTTGAGAGCTTATATGAAAAAAACATATCGTGTTTAAAGGAAGCTTATAGGTATTATTGTATTTTATTTATTTATCGTGTCATTTCGTTTTATTTAATTTATAAGTAATTTATATGTTTCAATAAAAATTTTCACTCTTTATTTTTTTGTATACTTTTCTTGATTAGATATTGTGGGAGACATAGGAACACAATATGATTGCTTATAGCACGCCTATAGTAAAGCGGTCGGTCAACAAAATCAGATAATCGTGCAGATAAGCTTGACAGATTTGAGAGCTTATACTCGTATGGAAAAGGCTTCTAGGGGTTAAGAAAGTTCGCTAAAATAAAAATCTTCTAGAGGTTTAAGGAAGCTCATAACTAAAATATATATATTCACGTATACTTTATTTGTATTGGTGATACAAAAGTAGATAATCGTAAATATAGGTTGATTTGCGGGCTTGTATGCCCAAAGTAGGGGTAGGGGAAATATTCGTTTACAAGCTAACGTGCATGGCTATTTACATTACAACTACTATTTTAAAAAAGAGAATAAACAAATAAAAATATAATAATAATAGGTTAGGTTTTTTATAATGTGTTTATACTTATTTTTTGTTGTTTTTTATGTGTTTTTGTATTTTACTATTATATTCATGTTATAAATGACCTAGCCTAAGAAGAAAAATAAATAAATGAGAATAGTTATAAATAAGTCAAACTAACCGTGAATCATTCAAAACTGTTGATAAAATAAAATAAAAAGATAAAGAAAGAAAAAAAGTAGATCGCTATGGTGTGTGGGTATGCTACCATAATTCAAATTATAGGGATTAAACGCAATTATTTTTTGCAGCCCCTAATTGTAACCGAAAAAAATCTTTTTTAAAGCAAAAATTAACTACTTTTCTTAAGTGGGCTTAAAATATTGTGTTGTAAAGACTGGCCACAATTATAAATAACTTTTACCTTTCCCACCCACGCGACTTTTCCGATTACCTACTTTATAATGGATGAAAGTAATAATCGGTTATTTTAAAACAATTATTTTTAATAGAAGGTATAAATTATAGGCGTGGGAAATTTTTTGATGTCTTATTTCCTTTTAACAATGAAATTAGGACAGTTTAAAGACGTCTTAAGACGTAGGTACCTACTTTTATAGGACGGTCGGCGCAATTCGGGAAATGAATTAGAGATTCATTACAATACGAAATAGTAAAGATATGTGACGTTTCATGGCAAAAGGTACTATAGGTACTATGGGTAGGTAGGTAGGCCCGCCATAGCGGGCGCATTAATATTGGAGCAGCGTTAATAATAGCGTTAGCGCCAACCGCCATAAGGTACCTTTTGCCGTGAAACGTCACATATCTTTACTATTTCATATCTCGTGAATCTCTAACTCATTTCCCGAATCGCGTCAGGTGTCATAATTTAAACAAATTTAGAAAGGAGGAGGTTCCCATAATGTTCTCAATTCATCGAGATCTTTGTTATACTTGGTTTTTGATTTTGAATTTTTTATTTCGAATTTTATCGAAGAATTGTGGACCATTTTGAAAATATATATTTTTGATTCAAAGATTTTCATCAGGTCGTTCAAGATTGAGATCTGATGATGAGATCCTGAAGAAATCAAGGAAATTCTTCAAATATTATAGGCACAATAAGTTAATTGGGTCCTATTATCTTATTGCTTTAAATGAGCAATTCTTGTATTATATAGGTACTCGTATATAATTATATAGTATTTCGGGGATCTCTGAAACGAGTGAAACGGCTCTGACGATTTGGAAGAAAATTGCTATATGGGGTTTTCGGGGGCGAAAAATCGATCTAGCTAGTGCAGGGCTAGGTCTATTATCTCTGGGAAAACACACATTTTTGTGTTTTTATATGTTTTCCGAGAAAAGCTGGATCTCCCACATATTTTATAAAAACTCGTGCATTTCCTTTTGAAAGGTGATATTTGGTGAATGAAAATAATAGGTATATGAAGACCATAAAGTGATGGAATGCAGTTTTTTGAAGTCTGTTCATACACCGAGCGATAGTGATGGTCTCTTTTTTAGCTCAGGCAAAAATATTTTTGTATGTCTGTCTGGCTGTTTTCTTCTATAGGTCGCATTTTTCGATTCTCGTGAAATTTGACGTTGCAGATTTAATAATTACCTACCTATATATTAAGGATGTTTTAAGTGTTTCAAGATGGTGGAGCCATGGGGCTTCGCGAAGTCTACAGCTCACAGAATGATTCGTTTTAAAGGTTATTTAAATACTAACCTGTATGGTCCGTTGCTCACAAGCAAATACAATGAGTAGATTATTCTAATTTAAAATGCAAACAAGATATTTCTATCCTGCTACGAGCTGCTCGGTAGCCCCTGGGAAAACTGTGTTACAAACAAAGTAATTACTTACAAATGAATACATTAGGTTTACAATAGTTTTTACGCACATTTTACTTTTTTACTAGACGAGAATGGTTGTAATTCTTCATCGCTCCTATTACTTATAATATTTAACTATAAATTCTATATTTATAAACCGCTTCTCATTGCACCCATTTTTATTGTCATATTTATTTTGCATTTTATAGGTGGCCAAAACCTGAAAGAATAAAGGTTTTTTCGAACGAGTAACAAAACGAGTTGTCAAATCAAAATAATATGTAAATATGTATTTGCTGAGCAAAGCTCGATGCCTGGAATATAGTCCCGATGTAAAAAGAACTTCAATTTCATCACGTACCCCTTTTTTCATTCTTTCATCAAAGTAGAGCGCCCTGCACCGCCCACAGCCAATATTCGTGAAAGTACCAAAATAGACTGATACCCACGTACGTGCGAAATATCACTTCTTCGCCTTTTATTATAAGGCATAAACGGCTCGAGTGACGGTTTTGTTTTAAGAAACGTCACATTTGACACTGACATATTTCCATATCATTTCTAGATCCATTAATTGACATATCTTAAAGTTCGAATCCGGCAGAGAGCCACAATGGAGTCATGTATTTGAGAATACACTGAAATACGTGCAAAAGCACTTTTTCAGCTTTATTTAGCACACAGCAAAGGCATATAGCTTGAATGGAGATATGTATTTGCTGTTACTGAAATACGTGCAAAATATGACTTCTTTTCCTCTATTTAGTACCCAGCAAAGTAATATAGAATGTATATATATGTAGAATAGAGTCATATATTCGCAAATACATATGTATAGATACACATATGTATATGTAGATAAGTAGAATAGAGTCATATATTCGCAAATACAATAAAGTACATGCGAAGTATATTTTCTTGATCTTTATTTAGCAAAAAAAAGGAAAGCCATATTGCTTAGATGAGTCATGAATTAGCGAAAACATAACATGCAAAATATTGCTTTTTGCCTGTATCCTGCATGAGCTAAAGGCATATACCTGTTGTACTTAGATATATGTCTGTGTATCGCGAAAGTTTTGTTATTAAACATTTACATATCAAAGTTTATCTTTAAGTATTTCAGGCAACATTTATTTTTATTTTTTATTAGCCTTTAGGAGTGTCCCACTGCAGGGCAAAGGCCTCTGCTCTTTCCCGCCATTTGGTCCTATCCGATGCACACTCCCACCACTCTTTACAAAATGTGTCAAGGTCGTCCCGCCATCTCCGTTTTGGTCTTCCTCTGCCCCGAGATCCGTCCTACAACAACAACAATTAGGATGTTTTAATATTTTTCTGTCACACCTATCTTGAGAGATCACATAAATAAATATGTATGTGCCTACATACCTACTTACGGCAAATTGCTACCTTTTACCGTACCCTTATGTAAATATTCAATTACTCGCGGAAGGTCGAGAGCGTAATTATTTGTCATGAATCACCCCCCCCCCCTCTACCCCCACCGACCCTCTTTCCGTTGTAGAATATTTAGATTCTGTGTCAGATAAAGTTCTAGATGCATAAGCGATTGGTTTTTCGACATTATCTTCTTTCTGAGACAAAACCGCTCCTAACGCTATGTCACTAGCATCTGTGGTAGTAATAAATTGTTGGTCAAAATCTGGATAGTTTAAAATAGGTTCACTTGTAATTAATTCATTTAGCTTCTGTACTGACTTTAAAAACTCATCATCTATTATAATCTTTTTTTAGGCGCGTTTTTTAAAGCACTTTGTCAAGTCCCACCCTTTAGAAGAATACTGGAGGCTTATTCAGAACTTAAAAATCTGACGTAATTTGATATTAATTTTTACTTATTTAAACTTTCCGTCAAGACATCATTATTTCATTACAAGACATCTTTATTCACCTGAACGGGACTTACCGAGTCGAGTTTTCCGTGAGATTTCGATTAAACTTTGGTGGATGTATGTATTTCGATTAAAATGTGACGAGATTTTACCATATGTTCTAAAAAAAATCTTTCACTGATTTAAGAAAACGTATGATTTTTAAACTCAATGTAAAATTACATAAGTATATTTTATTGTCCTTAATCCACTCTTTCTCGTTGTAAGTTCTTCAAACCAGCCAAATTTAGTCAAAATGTAACGGGAAATATAGATATATAGTCTAATCCCGTATAGTTAGTACCTAGTTGATATGGTCTGTGTGTTTTCTGTTTATGTATGACCCATTTTTCCAAATAGCTAGTTCATTCATCTCTGTTATTACTAAGAGCAATTAATACAGCAGAATAGCCTTTCAGGGCGACCCATTTCGGCGATATTGTGCCTGGCTCCGTACAAATTATACGTAGGCGGTAAAGAGTTCATCAATGTAGGCCAGAGATAAGTAAAGCAGTGAAAAAGATGTAGGATTAGATTTTTATTGTATTTACCGGAGGCTGCTTTTCAACTGTGTTTATACAGCGTAATTAATATAATCAGGCGTTACTTTGTCGGAATTCATACAATTAAAACGATAATCGAAATATTCAATGTCGTGCTAATACCCTTCGCGAAAATAAATATGTGTAACAAACTACCACCAAAAGTATAAAATTCGACTCGCGGCATCATCAGACCTGCCAGCATCAGTATGAGTTGCGTTCTCGCATACATCTAACGCGACTTCAAGTATGGACTGGCGCGCGAGAATGCAACTTATGCTAGACCGCCAGGAGATGCTGGAGAATTGGAGATATACGGCGCGATTCGAGAAACGAATTAGAGATTAACTAGATACGATATAGTAAGGATATGTGACGTCCCACAGGTACCCATAAGGTACCTTTTTTCGTGGAACGTCACATATCTTTATTATTTCATATCTAGTGCATCTCTTATTCATTTCTCAAATCGGGCCGATAGACGGTCTGACGTCTGGCAACGGAGCAATCCGAAACGGTCTGGGAACCATGAAACTTTGCATCAAAATCTATCGTAACCAACACACAAAAAACTCACTCAACGTTCTTCACCCTCCCTCAATTTCACACTCCCCCCTCCTCAGTTTCACACTCCTCCTTAAACCCCCCTCAAGTGATATAATTAACCAGGCCTCGTTTATCAAACGCTGCAAACTCATTTATCTTGATGCTAACTCTTTCCCATTCAAATATTCAAGAGTTTCCTCGAGAGGCTTTCGAACGTGAAAATACGATATTGATTTATTCTTCATGTGTTACGATTATACTGTCATCAATTATGTTTTTATTTGTAAGCCCCCTCCCCCCTCCTATAGCCCCGCATAACATCTTAACACGTAATTTACATATTGGGAAAAAATATATTTATCACTTCAGTCTCTAAACCACGGGCACCCACGGGTTAAATTTTTACTTTTTGTATGAGACATGGATTTGTATGAGATGCGTATGTAATCGAATTTAAACTGTTGTAGAACATTAATACAGTAAAATTATACATTTTGCGTTTGCGTCAAATCCGGTAGTTCTGATTTTTTGCAGGCTTGTTTATTATGATGTTGGCCCAATGAATGAATAATCCAAGTTTGTGACCTCGAGCGCCGAACGCAACTTTGTCAAAAATCGAATAAACCGCATTTTTTTTTAGATTTGGGCGATTATAACCCTAAAGTACTAGTTTTTGATAGTAACTTCCTAGGGCGTTTTTAAAGTAGACTAAATTTGCTACAATATGACACTAGAATTGTCTCTGTACATCTAATATTTTCCGAGATAAAGCCTTTCAAAATTTTATAATTTTACATCAGTTCTTAGCTATAATATAAGGGTTAGGTAGGTAATTTATATGGAATTCATCACCGCCACGTTCTACAAAATATTTATATTCCATAAAAAAAATTATGAGTGCCTATTTTGAAAAAAAAAATTATTGAAAATAAATATTTTGTAGAACGTGGCGGTGATGAATTCCATATAAATTACCTACCTAACCCTTATATTATAGCTAAGAACTGATGTAAAATTAAAAAAATTTGAAAGGCTTTATCTCGGAAAATATTAGATGTATAGTTGAATTATCGAGAAGATGGAATTGCATTTGTAGTGGTTGTACCGTTTGCAACAAAAGGAGAATAATTTTCTCTTAACTTAATAAAATGACATACCCAAGAAGTGGAATAAGTAGTAGTCCTCTGTTTTTTTCTTTTATTCGCTATCATGTTCTTCATCTGAGCTGTCACAAATATTGATAATAAAATTGTCTGTTATTTGATCCATTTCTCCTTCCTGACATCGATATTTATTTTCTTCACTTTCGACGTGGTGACAAATATTTTCCCAGTCCTCAGCAGTGATGGTATTCATTCGTTCAGTTGCTAAACTCATAATGCCTTGCATGTTTAATGAAACGTTTCTTTTTGCTACATATCCTTTTACCATGGACCAAATATTTTCGATCGGATTGAATGTCGGGTGATACGGTGGCAATCGTAATACGGAGTGGCCATGTTCTTTTAAAATTGCATCTATGTGGTACTCGCGAAACCGCTCTTTATTTTGTTTAATTAATTCATACAAACTGGTTTTGTACATCAACCAGTTATACGAAATGTTGTGTTCTGTCAACCAATCCATCATTTCTTGTTTATTAGAATTTGACGTTGGAGCACGATTCAAAAGTTTGTTGTGATAGGACGCATTATCCACGATAAGTACGCTATTCGGTGAGGTTCGGTATTAATTTTTCTTTTAACCATTTTTCGTAGTTGACAAAGTTCATCTGGTCATGGTAATCTCCCGTTTTTTGGTTTGCCTTAAACATTAACAAATCGTTGGGAATAAAACCATCTTTTCCTCCTGCGTGCACTATTATTAACCACTGGCCTGTACTGATTTGTTTTTTTACACCAAATTCTGTTCCATCGGTCCAAGCTTCTCCGGACACATGTGAAGTGTGGATGTAGGTTTCATCAGTATAAACTAGTGGTCTATCTTGAGATCGATATTCCGCAATTTTGGTAAGGTAATTTATTCTTAGCAGTCGTATGTTGTGTTTTTCCATTAATATTTTTGGTTGTCCTCGGTCTTTTGCCATTTAAATCCTAATTTTTGTATTTGTTTTCGTAAGGTGGAAATGCCAAATTTGTAATCTATATCGGATTTTAACACAGAGTGGAGTCCCTTTAAGGTTGGAAATTGCTTATGGGACAGATGAAAATTGTATATAGTTCTCCGGATGACTTCCTGATCAAAATCGTCTACTGCTGATGACGGACAAGGACGCAACTTTTTATTCTTCGGGGAGGTGAATTTCTTTGTTGTTGCGAATTTCTCGCTGTTGCTCTCAGTCACAATGTTATAAACAGTAGAGAGACAAACACCTGTAGCTTTTTCAACTAACTGGGCAGCGGTGTAAGGCAAGTTTAAATTTTTCGTCAGTTCAAGTTCAAAATATTTATAACAGTTAAAAATTATTTGCTTACTTTGACTCTCAATAGGACCAAAATTACTTACAGCCATATTTTTTTTAAATATAAAAATTATTCGTAGTCGTACGGGCGGACACAATAATTAATTGAGAATACAATCAAATCAGAGTTAAAAATATACGCACAACGTAAATAATATTGACAATTTCACACTGACATTATTTTTGTTTTTAGTTCTTCGATATATATATAACAACCTCTTTGTATGCTGATAGTACAAGAAAATAGAAAATTCGAATATAGAATGCCTGTAAACAAACAATACTACTACATATGCAATTCCACGCTCTCGATGATTCAACTATACAGAGACAATTCTAGTGTCTTATTATAGCAAATTTAGTCTACTTTAAAAACGCTCTAGGAAGTTACTATCAAAAACTAGTACTTTAGGATTATAATCGCCCAAATCTAAAAAAAATTTCGGTTTATTCGATTTTTGACAAAGTTGCGTTCGGCGCTCGAGGTCACAAACTTGGATTATTCATTGGGCCATCATCATAAGCAAGCCTGCAAAAAATCAGAACTACCGGATTTGACGCAAAATAGCCAGGTTACAAAATTCGACAAATTTACTGGATTACATACTAACATTGAATAATTTTACGGTTTAGTGCTTGAGAAAGGAGACCTAGGCTCTCCGAAACATTTCGTGCGTGTGACTAAAAACAAGTGAGTCTAAACCGTAAACTAATTCAAAGATACGTAGGTATATTCCCCTATCTACCCCTCAAAGTCTATATTGCCCATGTATCTCGCTCGTACTTCTGACCATTGAGATATAACTAACCTATATTTCTGACCATTCAGATATAACTAAAGTACGGGCGAGATGCATGGAATAAAGGTGATCAAATTCAGATTCACATCAATATGCAAGTTCGAACCGCGCTTCTGTGCGACATCTTGAGTAAAAATACAAGTTTTGTTGATGCTCTGACCTAGATACTGTAAATGTTGCTATTTATAGAAAACAAAAATAGAACTTTTAGTGATGGTTTTCAGCAGACTAAAAATATTTTCTAAGGAGAATTAAAAAAAACCGGGCAAGTGCTAGTCGGACTCGCGCACGAAGGGTACCGTACCATAATGCAAAAAAAAAACGGTCACCCATCCAAGTACTGACCCCGCCCGACGTTGCTTAACTTCGGTTAAAAATCACGTTTGTTGTATGGGAGCCCAACTTAAATCTTTATTTTATTCTGTTTTTAGTATTTGTTGTTAGAGCGGCAACAGAAATACATCATCTGTGAAAATTTCAACTGTCTAGCTATCACGGTTCGTGAGATACAGCCTGGTGACAGACGGACGGACGGACGAACAGCAGAGTCTTAATAATAGGGTCCCGTTTTACCCTTTGCGTACGGAACCCTAAAAACATAAAGAAAATATTTTCGTTGAGGTGTTTACAGTTAATATAGTTTTGTCGTAGGTACCTACCTATTGCATAAATTGACGTGGTAAATTATTAAATAAAATTTCTTCTCGAGGATAATTTCTTCTGTACGAAAACATGTAAGTACCTACTTTCGTAGATGTTGTTAACAGTTACCTCAAGCTGACTTTTTTTTAATGAGAAACTTTCGAATTATTTAAATTATTCTGTAAGGCTGTGCTCGTTGCTTATTCTTCTTATTAAGAATAAGCAAATAATTTGTATTATGCCTGTTTCAGCCCGCAAAGATTCCGCATAGCTTTTCGAGCAGTTAATAAAGATTCCGAATTTAAATGCAGACTGCATACCAGCTACCAGGCGCAGAAATGTAGACGTTCAACCACAATTCCACTGTGCCTTGTGGCGGGTGGTGACATTGTTGGTGCGCGGAAAAATGTAGACGTTAACCACAATTTAACTGTGGCTTGTTGCAGCTGGTGACATTGTTGGTACGCGGAAAAATTTAGACGTTCAATCTCAATTCCACTGAGCCTTATGGCAGCTGGTGACATTGTTGGTGCGCGGAAAAATTTCGACGTTCAATCACAATTCCAGAGTGCTTTGCAACAGTTGGTGACATTCATAGTGCGCGAAAATGCTATTGTTTTCGAGAATGCAAAAATTTACTTGGATGGAATGAAATGGAAATATGGAACCTAATATTTCATTTCATTTCATTTATTTATTTCTATAACAATATGATATTGTGTTAGAAAAATCTTACAAACTAATACATGCACATAATTAAAATTATACAATAACAGCAGGACCGGACATGTCAATAATTATAATTCCAAAAACACACTTAAACCAACAAAAAAAGTAGGTACAAATAAAGTAATAAAAATGTCATCATTAAAAGTGTAAAGTTACATGCATGATAATTTTGTAAAAATCAGTTTAATTTGCAAAGATCTCGTCAATACTGTAAAAACACCCCCTCAATAAAAATATCTTCAAGTGCTTATTAAATGTCTTATAATCTGTAATGGCTTTTAGATTTGTAGGTAGTTGGTTAAAAATCCGGACAGCCTGATACCTTACACATTGCCTTGCTACTTGTTGTTTAGGGCAGAAAGAGTGCTTTATGTTTTTTGTTCGTGATTGAAGGCGCAACTCCTGCTCCGCAGAAGACTCAAAGTTAGCGATATTTTTCACAAAGTCAGTTAATAAAACGAGGACGTATAACGAAGGAGCTGTCAGGATATCTAAACTTGAGAAGTGATCACGGCAAGATACCCATTGTGGTATGCGCATTATTGTTCGAATTGCTCTTTTTTGTACTACAATGGCTTTATTTATATTGTATTTGAAGCTGTTCCCCCAAAGTTTGATGCTGTACCTCAGCCTGGACTCCACTAGCGCATAGTACACTACTTTTAGCTGTTCAATCGAGAGTTCTTCCCTTAGACTTCTAAGCGCGTAGCAAGCTGATAGGATTGTGTTTTCTACAACCTCTAACTCCGGTTTCCAGTTTAGTTCAGCATCAATACGAATACCAAGAAATTTAACAACATCCACAATATCTACTGTTATTCCATCTATGATAACTTCTAGCTTGTCAGTTTTTTTTGTGTTGTTTTTGAACAGCATTACATTTGTTTTCCTAGCGTTAAGACTTAAATTATTTACATTGAACCAGTACTGGAATGCCGCAAAGGTCTCATTTATTAATTCGCTAAGCTCATTCATACTATCGGAAGATACAACTCCACTAGTGTCATCGGCAAATAAAGTTAATTTGCAATCAGGCACTCTGCTGTCCATATAGTCAACTAGGTCATTTGTAAACAAAATGAACAGCAGAGGCCCTAAAATCGAACCCTGCGGGATGCCCCTCTTAACACTAACATAATGAGATCTAACCGCACTCTCAAGGTTGTTCTCAAGGTTTTTTATCTCTACAAATTGCTTACGGTTTTTGAGATAACTATTTAGCAGTCTAGCAACATTACCCCTTACACCGTAGAATTCTAATTTTTTTAAAAGAATGTCATGGTCCACCGTATCAAATGCGGAGCTGAGATCGAGGAAGAGGCCTGCAACTCTTTTTTTGTTGTGAAGCTTTAATATAACGTCATCCACAAAGCAATCGACTGCGTCTGTGGTGGACTTATTTTTCTGAAACCCAAACTGCCTAGGGTTGATAATAGTATTTTCTTTCAGATGTTTCAAAAGGCGGGAATTTATTAGCTTTTCAAAGATTTTTGATAAAGTTGGTAGAAGAGATATGGGCCGATAATTTTTTGGGTCAGATTTACTACCTTTCTTATGAACTGGCAAAACTCTGGCCACTTTCAACTGATCTGGAAACACGCCGTGGTCAGAGCATTTATTGAATAGGTAAGTAAGTGGGCCCATGAGTATGTCATTGCACCTTTTAATAACTGTTATTGGGATCTCGTCATACCCATAAGATGTTTTGTTTTCCATGCATCTAACAATACTAAATATTTCTGACTGTGAAATTGGCTGCCAGCATAAATCCGCAAAACATTTCCTGTGCGAATTCTCTAAACACTGAGTTGCAGAGCCCAAGTCACCTGTTCCCGGGACATTACTAGAATCGAATTGGGCCGAGAAAATATCCGCAACATCTTGGGGGCTCTGTATCACTTTGCAATTAAATTTAACCGATATATTACTCTGTTTGCTCTTTGGAAATTTACTTCTTCGCTTATTTACAATGTCCCATATCCCCTTTGAAGAGTTTTTAGACTTATATATTTGTGCTTGAATTGCTGACTTTTTTGCATACCTGACCAATAAGTAGTACATTTCTCTAAAGAAACTCAATTTGGATTTAAAATAATTTAAATAGTTATCTACTTATCTAAATGAAAGAAAATGAGACCCCCAGTGCCCAGCCAATGTTAATATTTTGAGAGAAACTAATCTTTCGCGTAAGAATGTCATACCTACTACTGTTAGCGACGCTACGACAAGGCGCGGATTAGTTTAAGCTAGATTTAAAATAAATTCGATTAAGGCTGTATTCGAAATAAAGATTTACTGTTAGGTAGGGAAAACCGCGATTAGATTGTTAGTAGTCATAAGTATTTGTAATATTCGTTAGTTAAGTCGTAAACTCGTATTAAGTTCTAGGTCACCTAGTACGATAGGTAAAAAATGGCTAAACTTATTTTCGATTCCCAAGTAATCCCTATAAACTAGGCAAATTAATGTAGACACTGCCATTGGTTAACCAAAGTGGGCGGGTCATGACAAGGAAGTCGCGAAATGAAAGGGACAGCATGATGCCTTGCTATTGGTCGATCAAATTCGGGCTCAGCGCAACAGTATAGCGCAATTTTCACTATGAAACTTACATGTATCTCTTAATAGCTCATTATCCGTTAGAGTTACATCATGACAATGTTTGTAAATATTGTAGATCATTAGCCTAGTTACCCAGTAAGATAAGAATCGTAAGGCGAAACAGGTAAACAAAGCCCTGCGAGCGAGCGAAGGGGCAATAAAACGTCTATTGTGCGTGTTCCGTAAGCCTTTGTTATCGCTTGTAGGTCAAGTTGTAGGGATTATCGAACTCGTTATTGTTTGTTTTTCTAGCTAAGTAACGCATTTAACTATTTGTAGTAGTTTTAAGGCGATAATTAATTAGATATTTGTAATATGTGTCACGAAACGATATGGAGGTAGTGAAAATTCACCCGAAAATGACCGTATTAAGTAATTAGCCAATCAGAGGCCGAGTAAAACCGCGAATTAAGATATGATTTTATCTCCCTATCGAAGGTGACTCTCTTTCATGATTTTTCGTATAAAAGCAAGACGGTATCGCTTCGGATCGTACAGTTATCCAGCAGCAGCCTAAAAGGAAAAAGGAAAAAGGAAGAAAACCGAAGAAAACCTGAGGGATCCGAAGCTGTACCGCCTAATCGTTATAGGAGTATTTTTATATGTAGAACGCGAATAATAAAAGTCAGTTTTTTATACTCGGAATCTTTTAATTAATCGTCGCGGGCGGTCGAAGACATTCGTCGAGGGCTTCGCATTACGGTGCATCAGAGTCTGGGCCGGCTACGGTTTCGAGCGAGGCGCCAGTAGACCAGTTACCTTCTCCAACTGCTATCGTCGGCTATATTGGACGTTGAGAGTTCAATAACTACTATTCCGACATAATTATAATACCTATAGTTCTGACCGGTCACTGACGTAATAAAGGAATTCTACTTTGATTACAATTAGGTATGTCAGTGTCTCAGTAGGTATATGGGTAACCCGTTGTAAATATTAATTTCAATAACGATTCTACAATTTAAACATTTATTAATTTAAAAAATCATCTCATTTCCGAAATTACCCAACACTTCATAACGTCCCCTGTTTCACAAAGTTGTAGCTTCAGTAAAAGTTGCCGTGCTTGCAAATGGCGAACACAATGGGCTTCGTAATAACGAAGTGTATGGAACCGAGTTCTGAGAATTATTATAGTAGCTTGAAGAGCATTTGCCACAGAATTCACTAAAACCACCGCATTCTGAAGAATATTCACACAACGTCTTCAACGTTATGAATTAAGAGCTAGTTAATAACGGTGAAGTACCTGTTAATGTTACAAGCTTTAAATTTGTACTTTACTTGCAATGTTTGTTTGTGTGTTTGTAATATATTGTTTGATCCCTTGTAATATTGCAAGCTAAATTAGACCCACTTCCCATTATTCAATTGAGCTGAAACTTCACATATTACATAATGAAAGTCGGTTGACAATGCAATATAATAAATCAAGTGTAAAAATATGGGTGTAGAGTAGACAATTTACTCAAAAATATGACAAATAGTTCTTAATAAATTTCTCACCATAAGAGCTATTTGGACATATGGGACATATTTTGAGTATGATTTGTACACTCAGATAAGAGGTGGTCATAGGAATTCTGTGATAAAAGCAGCTTGTTAGAATTATATCGACGAGTAGGTATTCGTTGCCTGTTGAAAGAAAACTTTAGTACAGTCAGCGATAAAAGCGGACTGAAAGACAAATGCAATTCTGATTTTAAGATTGATAATGAACATTCAAAAGGTAGACCAAAAAAGAGATGGCGGGATGACCTTGACGCTTTTTGCAGCGACTGGCGGGAACATGCACAAAACCGTGACGAGTGGCGGAAGAAGGGGGAGGCCTTTGCCCAGCAGTGGGACACAAACTAGGCTATTGAAAAAAAAAATGAACATTCAAACCAGAATGAAATGTGAGACCTATTATTAATTAGCGTCTAGACGGCTAGAGGATAAGCGAGCAATGATCCTTTATTTTTTATATATAGTTACCGCAAATCTGGAGGTCATGTGAGACTTGTCTGCCCGTGAACTGCACTCGCGCTGGCCAACCGAGAGTAACGAGTTCTGAACTCATTCTCGAGGAATGAATACCATATTGTCTGAATGAATATTCCGACATGCGTTACTTTTATGCTGATATGTCTAAAAGAGTACCTAAATTGGGTTTGTATTTCATTTCTGCAAAGAAAAAAACCATCTTGTTGTGGTTTAAGCACTAAGAGTAATTCTCCAATAAAAACCTCCGAAATAAAACTTAACCTTTTCAACAATATTTTTTAACATTTTTTATTACTTACTATAATACTTATTGACTTGATTCTCGTTGAATGTAATCTCGAAATATTCGTTATTACCTTGAGTCCGATTCTGATTTCAATTTCTTGTTCTGAAACTGTTATAAAGATCAGATCCATATCAGTCACAAAACAACAAATTAAAATCAGAATCAGGCTCTTGCACTCACGAAAATAAAAATGTCCACAAAATCTTATTTCTAGAAATAGCACAAATCCTACACTTCCACATTACTCGTACAAACGTCAGGTATTTGCCGGACGCTACCGCGTTCCGGTAACCGGAAAAATCCGGGAACCGGTTACCGTACCGGAGATGGGACGCGGTTGTCATGCAAGGAATAGCGATGAGGTTTAGCTATAGGTGAAGGTTTACCTATAAAGGAATTATGGAACAAAGCCTAAGTATAATTTAATGGAACCTCTTTTGAGAGCATCTTAAATAAAACTTTTTCAAGGTTTGATGTTGCGTTACTTTAAAAAACAGGTACACTCAAAAAAATGTTGTACGAATTAACGAATCAATCTCTACATTAAAGAAATTGACCCATTGTAGGCAGCTGATATAGGTAGTATTTAATAGACCGCATTTTTTATTTATTTGATAAAGTATTTTTATAGTTCCAGAAATGTAGGTCGAGTTTGAGGCGTGGCGCTTCTGTGCGATAATAGTTAATGGGGATTAATTACTAAATTAATTATCTATCTATCTATAATATCAGATACTTAATTTATAATCCGCTATCCGCTACCACAGCCGCCACTCGCCAGCTATAGTTTATACTAGTCATCCTAGGAATACTAAATACACTGGCACACTACGCTTCTACCACAGACCACTTACTATACCTCGTTTTTTTAGCATTAGAAAAAAGGTAAACAATCTTGATGTGTCTTTTAATGGAAAAACACATTTTAAAAATAAGTTACGGCAAATATGTAATAATTATGAATCTAATACGTTCATTTATATTCTTCTGCTTTCATAAGTAATCGTTTTTGGTTTTTAAAAAGCGTTTTTCAATTAAAAGACATGTAAAGATCGCTTACCTTCTTGCAAGTTTTTTCTAATGCTAAAAAAAACGAACTATAGTAGACGGAGCATAGGTATAGACAACTTGCAGTACTCTTAATCAAATTTAATAATGTGAAAGACAGGTCATGATTTGATCCACGTTTTATGACCTTTAATTACAAATGTTACCAAATGACCACGTGCTCCTCATAAAAGCATCATAAATAGGAGTCTACAGATAACAGTCTATGTACAATTGTAATGCTATGTGTATGTAATGTATGTGTGTTTTTAATCCCACGGCGTTAAAAAGTGACGTTAATTTTATTACGTGGATAAAGCCTGCCGGCGTATTATGGATGGCTTTATCCATCTTTATCCACGTGATAAAATAACTGTCACTTTTTAACATCGTGGATTTGAAAGTGACGGACACCGTTTTTTCACGCTGTCACGTAGATAAGAACGACCATCATATCTGTACTGTTTTGTTATTTGAAGCGGAGACTTCTGGCCGAAGGGTGTGGTGTTTCGGCGGTACCGGGGCAACCTGCCGAATCCTACACCAAGTCAGACGACGCAACGGAGCCACGCTGTTACGTCGTCGCCCAAATCTAATGTTTAATTTGTCTTTGGTTTTTATTTGTAGTTTCTTTGTACTTATTGTATTTTGTTTTGTAGTTTCACAGTGCCTTGGTTTTACTGTAATGCTGTGTTACTTATTTGACTAATAAATAAATAAAATAAATAAATAAATAAATTTGTTCACCAAGAAGCTATGATTTCTTCGTCATCTGTTATACCTACTAGATACACGAGCAGGAGCTTCATATTTCCTGTCCTCCGTAACCTATTAGAAATGGTGAAGTAACAACTATTTTCAAATATGACCGCGAGCTTCGGCGGATGATTTCACCACACTATTTATATCTGTCTGTCATTGGTCTGTATCTGTATAATTAACATTAGGTAAATATGAACTGTTGTGTCTGTCTTGTCGTCCGTCTTGGTCGGCTATCTGTCGTGAACTGGTCTGGTTTTGTCTTGTGGCTGTCATGTCTAATTTTGAATTTAAAAGTCCGAGTTCCAAAGTTCCAAATATGTATGTCAGTCAGCCAGTCAGTCAATCGGTCTATGTCAGGTCACCACGGAGGTCGGAAGCCACGACATCAACCATACGATATGCTTGCTTATTAATATTAAGGCATATTGTAAAGGAAATGGTATATTTCATTTTATACGTTTTCCAGTGCTTGTTCATTTGAATTTCATCTTAACTTCAAAATAAGGCTACCCAAATCAACGCCGAAATACGTAGTTTTATATGTGGCGTCCCACGGGTAAAGGTACCTTATGGCGGTTGGCGGTTATTATTGCGGCTCTATGCGACGTAAGCGCCAGCCGCCATAAGGTACCTTTTTCCATGGAACGTCACATACCATTATTAATTAGACTTAATGAAGTCGATTGATTTTGAGTAACAGTATCAGATTCCTAATTGTGTTTATAATTAAGCACCTATACAATACACGCCACCGCAGACGTATAGACACGTAATTATAACACCAATCACAGCCAGAGATGGGCATTAATCGATTAATTTTTTAGTTAACTAATCAATCGATTAAAAATATCAATCGTCATTTTTTAATCGCGATTAATTTAGTTGCGATTAAATTAGTTGTGAGAATGTACAACTAACAACTAAATTAGTTTTAGTTTCAATCGACTAAATTTCACGGTTAAATCTATATTAAAACTATGTCACTACCCTTGCCATCTTAAGCATCTGTCGAGAGAGTTTTTTCATATACCACAATGATGAATCTCCCTAAATCAAATAGGCTCTCAGATCATCTATTTGAAGAGAGAGTAGTATTGAAAACGAACTTAAAAAAGTAAAAATATTCTATAGATTACATAGTAAAAAAATATTTACCAATGAATATGTCCTTGTTTTTAAACCTATCACAATATTGGAAATGTGTCTGTTTTATTAATTTAAACATTTTTTTTATATTACTCACTGATTAAATAATAAGTAAATGTCACAAATGCAAAACATACTTCGCAAATTTTAATTTCTGAGCATGCAATGTTATGATGTATATACAAACATGTTGATTTTTTATAAGCTTTTTTGATTTTTTGATACTTTTTGCTTTGAATGTTTCATATACAAAGTTTGATTTATTATAACTGTGTTTTTTAATGTTTTATATTACATATAACATATGATATGAACATTTTATCGTATATAGAACGTTTGACTTGATTTTTTTTTATTATTTTTACGATTGACATTGATTAACAACAAAATACAAAGTTTTATTTATAAAATTGTGTTTTAAGTGTCAATGCACAAAGTACCCAATTTTTATTTACCCTTAGATAAGAGAAATGATACACTCCATAAAAATGGTCAAAATATCGCAAGTAACACATGTGCTTCATTTTTATACATGCGTTAAGATGTCCTAATCTGCTGGCTGTCAACATAGCCATACCGAGGTTTTCCATTTAATTTGCTTCTAACATTAGTCGCGGAAAAAAAATAGTCTAACTAATTAGTCGATTACAAAAATTAGTTGTCCGTAATCAATCGGCAACTAATTTAGTTGCAACTAAATTAGTTGCACTCTATACAACTACGATTGATCAGTCGTCGTTTTCAATCGTCAGTCGCAATTAATTCTTTTAGTCTTAATCGTTAGTCGATTACATTTTGCCCATCTCTGATCACAGCTATATAATGAGTAGACTGTATTATGTTACCTATTGATTATGTTCGAATAAGTATCTGTGATTTACAACGTAGATAATAATTATATTATAATAATATGGGGAAATTTTTTTCAAAAGTTGTAATTACTTTTCTTGTATTTTAATAATACGTCTTTATTAACCGTAACCAGGAATTGAACCCGGGACCTCCAGCTTTGTAGGCAGGGCCACTACCGCTAGGTAACTAGGCTAGGAGGGCGTTGATCAATATATTTATTATATATTATTGGGGTGCGGTAGGCCTTTGAGTACCACGTCGACCAAGCAGTGATCTATTGTGACGGCCCTTTAAAGTTCACTACTAAGGCCCGTTGAATCCAGGAAATTCCAGAATCTTTGGGCCGTAATGCTCTGTACTATATGTATACCTCACAGGATTGCACTTCGTGTCGCCCTAAGTAGATACTTCTTTTTGACATTAGTGGTCAACTGGAACAGAGATTAAACAACATATTTACAGCATATTAAAATTTTTCACAATCACATCTCAGTAAAAAATTTCAACCACATTAATAAATAATTTTTAATTAAATTTGAATTTGAATTACAACAGTCCTGTCTTTTATAACAGTCAAATGCATAAAGTTAATTAGAGTAAAGCATTCGCGAAGTTGTACAGTAAGTACGAACCAACGTTGTTTGTCAACTCCTTAATTACTTAATCGGGAAGTTTCTATTTTCCAATTATTATATTTGCGATCATTAATCTTGTTTTATTTCGAGTTTTAGCGGATTCATTAAAGGAGACACTTCAATTTAAAAACGACTTAAACCATTTAAAATTTCTAATGATTTTCCGCCATTTTGCTTTTTTGCGTTTCAACTTAATCCTCCTTTGTGTCTGAGTATTGTCGTTCAATTGTTTTATTCTGTCGCTTAATTGTAATTCTATCTTGGAATTTGTAATTCATTGGTAGATTACGGGACGTTTAGCAATTATGGTTGGTTTTTCTATCTATTTTGTTTTTGTAAACTTTTTCTAAAGACCTTAGCACAAGGAATCTCGTACATTGACCTGCCTGTTCCTAGCTCTATTGCGTACGCGTAATTATATTGCTGGCCCGCCTATGATGCCGGTTGTCAATGACACTGTGCGAGAAGGACAAAAATATAATTAGGTATGCGCGTGCGATTGAGATAGGACCAGGCGGATCTATTTACAAATTTTTTTGTGCTATAAACGTCCTTTCTTCATCAATATTCCTTTTTTCTACATACATTATTACAAACTTGATTAAGGTTAGAAGGTAGTAATAGGAATCATCCAAGTTTTAATTAGTGCAAAAAATGCTTCATCTATAAGGTCCGATCTTATATCACCGGTAAGACACCGGCTATTACCTACACATACACCATATTACACTACACATTACACATACGCCATATATTCTACACTAATAGGTACCTGAAGGCAGCAAACCGCTGTAGGCTGTGGGCCCGATTCGGATTATGAAATAGACATCTATTAGACATCTTTTAGACATCACCAAGATACGATAACGATATGTTTAAGATCTAACCTGACCAATTTGACATTTGCGTGATTCTGGAGATACTCTTGAACGATTTCCACAGGAACCAATGTCACTTTTACCTTAGACAGAGTAAGATATCTATTAGATGTGAATTGGATCTCTAAGTCATATCCTGTGGAAATCGTTCAAGAGTATCTCCAGAATCACGCAAATGTCAAATTGGTCAGGTTAGATCTTAAACATATCGTTATCGTCAAGTCGTTTGTCAAGATATTCACAAGAGACGAGACGTACTAGATCCATTCTAGATCTCGTCTCTTGTGAATATCTTGAAGTTCGAATACGGCAGTTAGGCTGTACCACTTGACCTAAATCTATATCTTGTATCATGATCTCGATCACCGGAACTAGTCATGGTTATAGCGGTAATCAGCTTCGATTAGGTGGACAGTTTGATAGGAATTGAAGGTGCCTTAGCTACATTAGGTACATTAGCTGAATTGGAAATATGTAACGTTAGAAAGAGACATATGATAGATAAATAAATAAAGCGTTTATTTGATTGCTGCAACTACACACAATTTAGAAACTATATAGCGGAAGCAGTTATAAAGTAAAGTTGACCCAAAAATTTTTTATTAAGCTATGAGCTTCATCACATATGTTCCTTGAGTAATTCTAAGCATTTCAAGCCTGGGATGCAATAAGAAATGTGTGTCTACTCGGATTTGTAATGGATTCAAACTTTCAACCCCTTTTTAACCCTGTTAGGGGATGAATTTTACAAAACGCTGAAATTACTTTTCCTGTCTTTTAATAATATCCCCAAATACAAAGATTCAAGTCCCGCGTTCGAAAAATTTTTTGATATCCATACAAACTTTCAACCCCTTTTTCACCACCTTAGAGGATGAATTTTCAAAAACGCTGAAATTAGTTTTCTTATATTTTAATAATATATCGTTTTACGAAGTTTCAAATTCCTAGCTTAAAATAAAACTTGAACCCCATACAAACTTTCATCCCCTTTTTAACCCCCTTAGGGGTTGAATTTCTCAAAATCGCTTCTTATCTCTTGTACACTTTATAAATGTAATCTAGTGTGCAAATTTCAACTTTCTATCTTTTGTAGTTTCGGCTCCGCGTAGCAAAAATCTCCAACCAATTTTTTCACCTTTTTACGTTTTTCTTGAAAAATTACTATGAAACTGAAAAAAACAAATATCAGCAATGAATTCTACGTCTTTGGTTTATACGAAAATGATACCAAACTTGCCCTAGTACCCACCAGGATCAAAATAGATTTTTTTTAAAGATGACGGGTGGCGGCCGTCTTTGTACCCCACCCTCCCCCCCACTTCAGGCTAGAAATGCTTAGAATTACTCAAATATCAGATGTGATGAAGCTCATAGCTTAATAAAAAATTTTTGGGTCATGAATGGCAGCGTTACATAACTGATTCCAGTATATATAGGCAGACAGAAGATTACACAATTAACAAAATACACAATCGATTAAGACAAAACACAAAATCTTACAAATATTAGAGACATATATGAACGACAGGAATAGGGGCAGTGGTTACACTGTGTGCATTGCAGCAACATCAAAAGGGTGCCGACTCAGCGATACGCTTGGCGTTAATATATTCGGGTGAAATTTCCAGCAATTCCCTGAACTTAAAACTTCAACAAAATCTATTATCATTCCTAGAAAAGTATCCATGAGTCCATACAATGTATGCTGTGCTGCTAAAAAAATATAATTGTTTATTTAGATTAGTACCTAAAATTATAACATGTCGATCGATGGCCAGCTGATCGGGCATGCTATTGAGGTGTATCGTACTAAAGGTTCTTCACTTAGTATTAGTATTACCTACTGTAAGGCGTAAGGTTTGCATTATATTCGGAATATGCATTAAAGCGAAAGTCGTCATTTAGAAAATCAGATTTTCCCATAAATGAAGACCGCAATCATCTTCTTCTCATAAAAATAAATTATTTTATCTATTTTAGTTTGTAAAATCAAATTGTGAATGAAATCCCTCGCTGGACATCCTGTACCGAGTAAAATAAGACAAAGACACGCCAACACAATTCTCGTCAAAAAAGATATTCTCTTCCTAAATCTTCAAAGAAACAATAATAAAAGGATCATCCCTCGTAACCCCCTCACCCTAATCAAGATGCTTCCCAAAGATTTCGAGTCGGAAGCGATTCTTTGATCTCAATAATTGACATTTTTGAGTTCCTTCAGGATTCCGATGATTAATCCACCAATTAATAATTGTATCAGAATTCGCAAAGAACGATTACGATTTTAAGGATTTAATCTGAGATTTTGAAGTCAAGGACGGTGATAATTGTTCAAGATGTTTACTTCGTTCTATTTTAAAATTCTATTTTAAAGTTCTGAACCAACTTGGTATTAAACAACGTCTTTCTTCCATCGTCCAGTGTCGTATTCTCACTTTCTTTGGACATATTACGCGTCGAGATGATACATCTGTGGAACGACTTGTAGTGCAGGGAAAAGTCGAAGGCACAAGGCGCGGTAGGTCACCAATGCGTTGGTCAGACCTAGTCAAAAGTGCATTCAATGAACCACTCCATGAATGTACAAGAAGGGCTACAGTACGGGAGGAATGGCGACGGATTGTGAAGCTTGCCACCGGCCCTGACATGACGACCACGACCACTCTGACAAGAGTGTGACGATAAAGAAGAAGAGAAGATTTTAAAATATCGTTTATCAAATAATTTTATAAATTTAACTCAAGGGCTATTATGGCCCGAATTATTACTTCAATTACTATTTATTTATTTTTCTTCTTAGGCTAGGTCATTTATAACATGAATATAAAAGTAAAATACAAAAACACATAAAAAACAACAAAAAATAAGTATAAATATAAATCGTTTAAAAATAAACTAAAAAATAAACTAGAGGCTGAGGCCTACTACTCGTTAGACGCCTATTTTCGAGTGCCAGACTAACCAATATGTATGTACCTATAAATGATGATGATGATGATGATCCTTCCGGCCGATTTCGACCATGGCGACCACTTCGACTCCTAGTTCGCTCGGCGCTCGTGCGCCCGAATATGGCTGACATAGCCGATCTTGGAGGCCTTGACCTATAAATATAAATAATATAAATATTATGTGACATTAAATTGACATTCGTAAGAAATAGCAACTGGTAAGTTAACCAATTAGCAAATTAAAATGGACATTGCAATAGATTTTTAAGTACCTAGTATTAAGATATTATGACATGTAAAATATTTTTTATCAATAAATGATCGTATCGTATCGTATCGTATCGTATCGTAAACACATTATAAAAAACCTAACCTAGGGTGCCGCCAGCAGCGGGGCAGGGCCCAAGCTGCCGGTGGTCAGGGCCGCAGAGAGAGGAACCGGCGGACTATCCGCGCCGTGTCCAAGATCACCGCCTTCTGCATCTGACCCTTGATCCAACCACCTAGCGAGAGTCTCTCAAGATGTCGGTCGAGACTCTTCGCTATTAGACCGTTCACTGAAACGACTATCGGGACAATGATCGTCGAATCAACATCCCAC
Source organism: Cydia fagiglandana (assembly GCF_963556715.1). Taxonomy (NCBI): domain Eukaryota; kingdom Metazoa; phylum Arthropoda; class Insecta; order Lepidoptera; family Tortricidae; genus Cydia; species Cydia fagiglandana. Next base: position 12,922,392 of record NC_085954.1, on the reverse strand, counting down.
ATGGCGGTTATCTCGTGAGCCAAGTCTAGGTACTTACTGGACTTGTCCTTCTCGGCTTTCACGAGATTCTCATAATGGGGGATGGTGATGTCAACCAGCACGGCCCGACGTTGCGATCGATCTATTATCACGATGTCAGGCTTATTGGCTACAATAGTCCTGTCAGTGATGATAGATCGATCCCAATAGAGCGTGGCACGACCATTCTCGAGAACAGGCGCAGGTAAGTACTTGTAGTACGGTACTTCGCGGTCCACAAGGCCGTATAGAAGAGCAAGTTGCTGGTGAATAATCCTGGCTACGAGATTATGTCTGTGCAAGTACTCACCGTTAGCAAGATGAGAACAACCGGAAATGATATGCCTGAGTGATTCTCCGGGACGGCGGCATGCCCGACAAATGTCGACCGTACCGTCCTTCAGGATATATTTCCGATAGTTGTTCGTCATCATCACTTCGTCCGCAATTGCACTTCAATTATTATTATGAGATTCATAAAGGCTTTGATATGAAAAGTAACAGTATCTGCAAAGTATTCAAAATAAATATTTCAGAAATATTTTGTGCAATAATAAAATATACCCGTTTCACATGTCAGACTGTCCTTCATTCAGCCGTCTGATTATTCGAAATTATGCAAAAGCTGTAAAAATAAGCCTTCAGGTGTCAAAATGTCGCGACTGAAATAAATTCAAAAATTAAAGTGGTGCATTGTTCACACTGTAAACATACAATGCCAGTCTAAGCTACGCGCTACGAACGTAGCCGATAACATGGGAAAAACCGTATGTAGTGAAAAGCGACTACGAAGAGAGAATAGGCCTAAAGGTGGGCAGTAAATGCTATAAGATGAGGCGTAAAATCAGGAAATTAGAAAAAAACAAAAGTTATGACGCGCCGGCGACGGAAGACGTGTGGCCGTCGCGCGGGTTTTTACATTTATCCCAATTGCTCTGAAAATGTATTCTTGTTTAAAATGTTGCTCGTCAGATCTCTCGGCTTTACCTATTATTAGCTATTTAGCATACAAAAATTATACCGTATACAGTATACAGGGTATACAGCTGAAAATAAATAAATTATTTAGGACATGTTTTCGTGTTTTTTTCAATGGAACAAACTTTTATCTTTAAATTTTGTTGAAACTAAATGTAAACTGACGTGCCACTTTTCTAACAACAGTACACATAACTAGCCAACTATAGACTTTGACTCAAGGCAGTAAGGTTGACAACTAGTCACCCTTAAGATTGCATGTCTTGGTCTTACTGGCGCAGTCCCTATGGATTTCGAGGAACCATATATCTTACTTAGTTCGGAAGTAGCGTAAGGCGCCTTCGAATTCAATCAATACGGGGTGACCTTTGAGACTTGAACAGAAAGCATCAAACCAGTTTAGCCCTGGTGGCCTAGCGGCAAGAGCGTGTAACTTTCAATCCGGAGGTCGCGGGTTCAAACCCCGGCCCGTATACCAATAAGTTTTTCGGAACTTATGTACGAAATATTATTTGATATTTAACAGTTTCTTTTCGATGAAGGAAAACATCAAAACCGGACTAATCCCAATAAGGCCTAGTTTCCTCTCTGGGTTGAAAGGTCAGATGGCAGTCGTTTTCGTAAAAACTAGTGCCTATGTCAAATCATGGGATTAGTTGTCAAGCGGACCCCAGGCTCCCACGAGCCGTGGCAAAATGACGGGATCACGCAAGGAAGAAGAAGAAATATGTTATTAATATTGCATATCAGCCAAAAGACATCCACAGCAGAACTTAAAACATGTTGAGTCGCACAAATCTAGCCGCCGCCATACAATCGCACTTACACGTTTAAATAATATAACATTATATTTTACATGAACATTCAAGTACCATAGACTAGGAATCCTCTAGAACGAGTTTAGAGCAATTATTTCATGCAACCGATGCTGCCAAAAATGGGGGGGTGCGCGGGACGAGATGAGCGAAGTCCCGTGCCGTGATTGGTCCGTTCAAAGACACGGACGTCACACAAAGACACTTTCGACTCGAACATGGAGTAAAATTATTACCGTATGCTTGGCAGAGGGCGTAGCGCGACTATGCTAAGTCTGGAGGATGTTTTGTCTGTGAGTTAAACCAAGAAAAGTCTGTTATTTTACTTATTTTAAATGTCAAACTTCTATAAAGTTATGACATAAATAGAGAGAGACAGCTTACCATTAAAAAAACACTTAAGACGTAGTCTATATTTTGCTTATTTATCGCTTTACGACCGGCAATAACATATTGCCGGCGCGTTAACGGACAATCAACAGCGCCACCTGGTGTCGCGCTCGTAAACTAAGGTATAATTGCGTGCGCTGCGGGTGTTTTATACTTTCATTGCTCAGTGTTAAAGTTAATAGTAGGGTAATAACAACTAGATAACTAAGCTAGTTTTACGGTCGGTTTCACTCTCGTATTTCTAGTCACTCATGTCGCGCGAGTAACTAGAAATACGTGAGTTTAACTATAAAATTTGCGTAATGTTAGTACGACCAGGCGTGCCTCACTCCGCGATTTCATCGCTTTGCTAAAGGTAGCTAAAAGTACATCCGCTCGACCCCAATTTTGGGGTTTGCCTTAAACCGCGCGTGGCGCTGTCGCCACCTAGCGGCCATATCTGTCCTGATCGTAACAGACGCGTTTTGTTAGAGAGTGAGTCTTCTGTACCTAGTAGGTACTATTATTTATTCTGTGGTATGACTCACGACGTTTCGTTTCAACTAATAATTTTATTTATTCATCAACAAATAAAAATGTAAGCTCTGGGGCGCGTGTGAGGGCGCGTGGAAGTGGAAGTCCTTTTCTAATAAAATCTGTCAAAAAGTGACATCAGCTATTAACATAAGTGTACAAGTTACAAGCTTTTGAGAGACGGGCCCCTGATAAAAGTCGTGCGACTGTAAATCCAAAGGTCGCAATTTCAGATCCCGACTCGTATTATAAGTACCTCGTTTTTTTTAGCATTAGAAAAAAGGTAAACAATCTTTAATTGAAAAACACATTTTAAAAATAAGTTACTGCAAATATGTAACAATTATGAATCTAATACGATCATTTATATTCTTCTGCTTTCATAAGTAATAGTTTTTTATTTTTAAAAAGCGTTTTTCAATTAAAAGACATGTCAAGATCACTTACCTTCTTGCAAGTTCTTTCTAATGCTAAAAAAACGAACTATAGGCGTCCATTAGTTGCGTCAGGTGTTTTGACCCCCACTCTGGTGAGAAGTCACGAGATTTGCCTCAACCCTCGCCTCCCTTGCCCTCCTAATACCATATGAAATATTTCAAAATTTGTATTTACTAAAATAACACAATTTGGATTGTTATTTTTGTTGAGTACCTAGTATTTGGAAGGTAGTATCTCGCCATATTTTCTCTGCACTATATAATTATAGGTATTTCTGTTTGGCCCTTTGGTTGACCGGTAGAGAATGCCATTTGGCATTAAGTCCGCCATTTGTACATTGTTGTATATATTTTTTACAATATTTTAATTTCGACGCTCATTATTGAGGTTCTTGATGAATGAAAATATTGTAAGAAAACTAAATCCGAATCCGAAGGACTAATCTCTCCTCAATGATAATGCAAAATCAGATGACAGCAATGATGGCAGTGGTTTTAATAAAAACACCTAGTAAATGCGCTCATTATCTGTCGATACAGGTACCTAATAATAAAATAATTCAGCCTATATAAGAAGTAAGCCCATTCTTAATAAAAAAAAATATCGTCGCACTGCTGGGCACAGGCCTCCTCTCATGCGCAAGAGGGTCGTAAATAGTGTATAATATGAAATAGTATCTACATCAGATACTACTATACTCGTATTTCAATATATGAAATAGTACCTGATGTATTTCATATACAATTTTTGTGTCTTTGCAATAAAAAATACCTAAATGTTCGTTTTCATAAATAAATTACAAATAATACTTAACTTATACTTACAATCTTACAATAAATCGACGCCAAAATAAACCAGGCTTCCATTGTTACAGAACGATAAATACTGAACTTGGCCTGTTTCGCTGCCGTTCTCGCAATTCGCGAACATTATCCAATTCAGATAATGATAATGGAAAATAACACTAACCAGAAATACTTGTACTAAAACCAAAATGTCTTATGTCAGTAATGCCGGGTTTACAATAGTTCAGTGAAGATACTTACTATTAGTTCGTTTTTTTTAGCATTAGAAATAAGGTAAACAATCTTGATGTGTCTTTTAATTGAAAAACACATTTTAAAAATAAGTTACGGTAAATATACAACAATTATGAATCTTTTATATTCTTCTGCTTTCATAAGTAATAGTTATTGATTTTTAAAAAGCGTTTTTCAATTAAAAGACATGTCAAGATCGCTTACCTTCTTGCAAGTTCTTTCTAATGCTAAAAAAAACGAACTATAGTACTATTATTTATTCTGTGCCCTGACTAAAAATATCGAATCGTTCGTAATTAGAAAGTGAAGTTTAATTTAAAGTGACCAATTGAAGGCTTAATTAATACTTTCTAATTATGAACGAATTGATTGGTGACAGGCGTGGCTAGGCCGGCGGACAGTGATGAATGTGATGATTTTACTGCATTTTTAACGCAAACGAACTATACCGCCAGATGAGAAGAAGTTTGTGCCATATCCATTTTTGAGAAGATCGTTTTCAGGGTTCCGCAGCCAAATAGCAAAAAAACGGAACCCTTATGGATTCGTCATGTCTGTCTGTCTGTCCGTCCGTATGTCACATCCACTTTTTTCCGAAACTATTAGAACTATACTGTTGAAACTTGGTAAGTAGATGTATTCTGTGAACCGCATTAAGGTTTTCACACAAAAATAGAATAAAAATATAAATTTTGGGGGTCACCATACTTAGAACTGAAACTCAAAAATTTTTTTTTCGTCAAACCCATACGTGTGGGCTATCTATGGATAGGTCTTCAAAAATGATATTGAGGTTTCAAATATATTTTTTTCTAAACTGAACAGTTTGCGCGAGAGACACTTCCAAAGTGGTTAAATGTGTCCCCCCCCCCTGTAACTTCTAAAATAAGAGAATGATAAAACTAAAACAAATATATGATGTACATATTGTACATTACCATGCAAACTTCCACCGAAAATTGGTTTGAACGAGATCTAGTAAGTAGTTTTTTTTAATACGTCATAAATCGTAAACCGCAATTTTATTATGTTACTTGCTGCTACGGAACCCTTCATGGGCGAGTCCGACTCGCACTTGGCCGCTTTTTTAATTATTCATAAAATAGGAACAAAAAATATCGGCTTTTGAAAAATGTTGTACCATATCCGTATTTTACTATAGGATGACTACACTCTGTTAACAGAAAAGTGTGACATATCCAACATTTGTGTCATGTCATATACTTATTGAACGTTTAACATTTACTCATCAAAAACGGATATGGCAATAATAAAAATGCTTTTATTTCATGATTACCACTATATTCAAAATATTTGTATGGTACTATAAATAGTAAACATATGTGCCTAAATGATAAATCGAAAATCGAACATTATGCGAAAATGATGAATCGAAAATGATGTTCGATGTACTCCTTAATTTAAGTTTATGTGGTGAATAATGAGAACTTCAGGATAGTATTATCTTCTTGATTTATTAACTTAATAACTAGGTAACGTTATATAAATATGTAAATATGTGTAGCCGCTTCGGCTGTAAGGTGCAGTCTAATATAGGTAGGTACGCGGAACGGGGAGCCGTGACGTATGTGTGTGACGTCATGTGTCGTCAACCGGTCTTCGTACGAGTACATAAGTTGCGCCAACAAAGTTCATTATTTCCTAAATGTAAACCTTTTTGTAAAACATTTTTTTTGCTTTTTTTCGATCTCCTGAAAACCAATGTAAGTGGCGTACGGCACAAACGTATTCTCACCTGGCGATACGTGTAAACGGAGCTTAATGTTACCAAATAGGACGATCTCGAAAATACACTCTCGAGTCTGCTTACTGTCACCGAATTATTACATAATTGTTTCCGCATAATTTCATACCTAAATATAGCTTATTGTGAAGAGGGTTAGGTCTATAATTGTTTGGGGTTGTTTCTGACAGTTGGTACTTTAAGGGTGCCGAGAGACACTTGACTCGAATTGAAAGTCCCTGCCTGTGTTTGTTAAGTACGTACGTAATTATTGTAAGATAAATATTATTAAAATATTATTCAATTACATGAAAACTTAAACCTGCAATCTTTTAACGAAAACAAAACTTATTAATGTTCAAAATCTTTTAATACAAAAAAGCAAACGTTTGTTAATAGGGTGACTCAACTTTTTCTTGTCACAAGTTGCCATGGTTACGATCTGCTGGGTCACTCTTAAAATACTAGTTATTTAAAATTTAAATGAACCAAACTTGAAATTTTTGGTAGTTATAAGGCCTTTCTTAAGAAACTATGCTACTATTGTCTCCTAGTGGGACAGAATAACAACAAGAAATAGTTGATAGACCCAATATTGCCAACAATATGCTACAGTAAAAATATTGTCTGTTTAATCTGAATATTGCAGTCATCCATACATTGCTTCCAACACCCTCTATTTAATTACACTGCTTTTATATTAACTATAGTCTGTTAATAGCCTATCCTTAATTAAAGGTTTACCTGCCTCGATAAATTGATCTATTATTAATTATAATGGAACTCGGCCGCCAACACTCAACCCGTCAGAATCAGGGGTGAATATGACACGTTAGTCAGAACCGAGTTAATGTAGGCCAATCATTTTAACCCTATGAGCCGTTTGACAGAGAACACTAGTTTAATAGTTTATGAAGTGAGAATATATTATTAGCTCGCTATGAATTTGTTCTGGCACCGCATGTTACGACCGCCATTGTAGAATTAATACTCATAAATAGCATACTCAATAAAACATCTCGACTGATACCTACTAGAAATGCGATCAAATCAAACCCCATTATTTTTCATAAATGTTCGTTAGAATGGCATGTTTAAATCGACATCGAAGTTGTTATTAAATATTATTAATTAATACAATTTTTATAAAAATTTGTTGTAACTAAAGTTTTTGGTCTAGTTATAAGTCTGTGTAGTTTTTGTGTCAAAACCTTTTTAATGTTATAATTTCTACATACAGGCTGTTATTTCTTAAATTCAAAATACGTGAAACGCCGATAGCAATAAATAGCTAACCCTCTCGTTTGTCAGTGTCACCGCTAAGCCCACCTCAACCCTTCACTGCAGCACTCCTGAATTACCGGCGCCTTTGTTCCACGACAATGTCCTGTATTTTCTTGTATTGTCTTAGTATTTTACATATTTTGCTAAGTATGTCAAAAGTGACCTATTTAGCATTTGAAAATACCATACCTGTTTTTTGCCTATATAATAAAGTTTTTTTAAATAATACAATGATGGTGACAAATAGGAATACGGCCCGCCCGATGGTAAGCGATAACCGTAGCCCATGGATGCCTGTGACGTCAGCAACAATTAGACTTGTCGAATTGTCGCACCTGTCACGTTGGTGAAATAGGGGCCAGGCTGCCTATGGAGGCCTGTGACGTCAGTAACGGTGATGTCGACAATTGTCGGACCTGTCACGTTGGTGAAATAGGGCCCTGGTCCTTAGACACCTGTTGTTTTCTTACCAGTATAACGTTTAAATGGTTATATTTACTTATACGAGTATGTCGCTTGAAGGTATATTATATACCGAACGCAGTATTGTCATTTACTACATTTACCTACCTGGGGGTCGGTGGCTAAGTGGCCAATCGCTAGTGCGTACGGGGCCTTATGGCCCGATTCGGATTTTGAAATAAACATCTATTAGATATCTTTTAGACATCACCAAGATACGATAACGATATGTTCAAGATCTAACCTGTCAAATTTGACATTTGCGCGATTCTAGAGATAGTCTTGAACGATTTCCACGGGATATGACTATGAGATCCAATTCACATCTAATAGATATCTTACTCTATCTAACGTAAAAGTGACATTTGGTTGCTCGAATTGCGCTGCAAAAGAGAACTAGTTGATATCTAAACTATAACGTATCTAGAATGGATCTAGTACGTGTCGTCTCTTGTGAATATCTTGAAGTTCGAATACCTGCCTTAGAATGGGTATCAAAACGTCGAGTTGGTCTCCTAAGGTATTATAAGCACCTTATTTATAAATCAGGATCCCAATCCGATCGACAGCCGTGCGAAAGAATCATCAAATCGATCGTCCAGGTCGTATCAAAACTAGTTCAAAACCGTAGCAAATCATTTAATCAGAATTTGGTTTTATGTTCTACCTTTTTCTATGAGCAATTAATTAATATATACCGAACACATTGTATTATTTATTGCTGCCCGGTAGTAGCTAGGTAAGTATAAGAATGGGTATAAAACATGGAGTTGCTCCCCTAAGGTTGGTAATTAAGGCACCTGGGCAAGTTCGCTCGTTAAGCTACCCGGGTGTTCGCGACGCTTACCGAATGCTAGAGGAAATAAACTCAATGAACAGCGAACGAATCTACTGGTTAGTTAGTTTAGCTGGGCATTTTCTGCAAATCCACAACCAGGTATTTTTTATTTGAAGAAAAAACCGGTTCCGAGCCTTGGTCGCGGGCTCAAATTCAATTCGGTGAAGGAAAATATAGTGAGGGAACCTGTGAAGTCCTCAACCCGCACTGTCTATATGGTGCTACAAGGCCAATATGTGACTTTCCACGGGAAAAGGTACTTTATGGCGGTCGGCACTTACGTCACGTAGCACCGCATTTAGCATTGGAACGTCCGCCATAGGGTACCTTTACCCGTGGATGTCACACATACGTATTCGGAGATCCCACATTAGCTGGTTGGCCGAGGCTCGTCATTTAACTTCCCTCGTTAAGACGTGTTTGTATGTTGTATGTTCCCCAACTGCCTTTACAGTTAACTGTTTATGGTTAGGCCAGGCGGGGGCTATTCGCCGTTTTGTTGACGATGTGTGATTTGGCCAGATATTTCAGAAATGTTTGACTTTCAAGCTGATTTGAAGGCAACAAAATTTGATGCTCTCATCGGAAGATCAGCGCTGGGAGCCACCACAGCAACATGCTGAGATGGGGCCATTTCGTGCCACTGTAAACTTATTTTGTGTTTTCTTTTGTATTGTTTGTTTGTGCTTAGGAATAAATTCTATTCTATTCTAACCATTTTATCGTAATAAGAGGAAAGTAGAAATGAAAACCTGACTCCGCAGTTAAACTAAACGCATTTTTATGGAATTTTGATAACTAAGTATATAAGTATTGTAACATTTAATAGACAGGGTGATTATGTTATGACTGACCAAGACCAATACTGTGAAGATGCATGATTTTATGTGTACGCCGAACTGCAAAAGTGCATAGACACTTTATAAAAGAATTCCATTCATAATGTATCCATACAATTATGAAGCTCGGTGTAAAGTGTCATTCTATGGAACTTACTAACTATGTAAAGAAGTCACTAGTAAATTCATCATTCTTTGACAAATTCAATATTGCAGTTTGTTTACATATTTAGCAACTTCCATAGAATGACATTTTACATACCATCTATTTCAGTTTATAATATTGTTATGAATATACTTGGTCAAGCAGATCTTGTCAGTAGAAAAAGGCGGCGAATTTGAAAAATGTAGGCGCGAAGTGATATCATTGATTTAAACTTTCACGATTATTAAACATTATCAAACTGCACAACGGGACTTAATCGCGTATTTAAGTTTTAAGATTTACCTCCGACGGTTCGAGGACGGCGTTGTCCCCGTGGTCTCGGAGAACGTCGGAGGTAAATCTTAAAACTTAAATACGCGATTATCAGTTGTGCAGTTTGATAATGCGAAGTGATATCGCCTCATAGAAAATTTGAATTTCGCGCCTTTTTCTACTGAAAAGATTTGCTTGACCTATATATGTAATTTTGATAACTTGATCTATTATGTAATTTTGTTTCAATCGATCGTTTTGGAAGTAACATTTAAAATAATATATTTGATTAAAATTCTAATTTCTTTTAACCTAATTGTTAATTGAAATAAAACCGGTATCAATTGTTATTACAATTTATCTCTAACTTCTAAATTCACTTTAACCGTTATTTGCCGAAAGGTACTTAACACAAAAGCTTTCTAATTAAAAACAGAAAAATTAGAAAGTTAAGGAATTCTTCCAAAGTTTCTAATTTTATAAGTAGCCTAATAGATAGAATGTAGAAACGTACGGTAAAATAATTGTACATTTCAGATATAGAAATGAGAAATGTGATATCTGATATAATGTGATTTTATGCGCAAGATATAATAGAAAATAAGCACGTGTACCAATTCTACTAAATGAGTATACTTTTAGTACAAATATTAAAGTTTTTATTGTTTGGGCGTTTGTTTGTTTTTCTTCTACGCATTTCTTCTTTGCATACTATGTATAGCATTTTAACCTAACAATGTGGGTATTCTTTTTATCATATCGGATTGAAAAAATAATTCCGTACGAAATAGTTATATTGTGCAACGTGGGGGGTAAGTGGAACATAGTACGAGAATCTATTATATTCACGGTAGCCATAGGCCCCTAGGGAGTTATAGCTTTTTTCACAATCCATAACTCCCGCGGGAACAATAAAGCCCTTTGTCCTTCACTACACATGTGGTACACCTGCATGAAATAAGGTATTTTTCGAGTGTGATGAAAATTAAATTAAATACGAAAGTAGTAGGGGATTTATACCTATGATAAACTCCCAGGCAAAGTAAATTTAACCACTGAAAAGTTCTATTAACTACTTGTATCTATTATTGATATGAATAACCCATTATCCGAATTCATTGAGCTGTTATTCAAAAAAGCTTTTATACATGTGTATTTACGGATTCTGATGCGATTATGACAGTTGCTATTCGCTCGAGTGATGCCATCGCTTACACGGTCAAACTGTCAGCGGAAAATACCATCAACGCAAGCTACATTCAACCTTAAACCCAATTCATAAGAATCATATGAAATGCATTTATAACGTAGTAGTGGACAGCAGAGGGCCTACCGCGAGCACCGGAGTTTATAAATTCCGGGCATTTTTCTCTTTTACTTCAATGAAGGCGTAATTAGTCTGACAGAGAAAGATTTGCGAAATTCGGTGTTCGCGGTAGCCCCGCAGTTAACAAATTAAAAATAACATAACAGTCAAGTGAAACTAGCTTTTATTTAAGGGGAGTAAGATTCAATGAAGGTGCAGAGTTATTTTGGTAGCGATTTGAAGTCTGGCCAAAACGGACGACCGTTTCGGTTTCGATGAAAAAGAAAAAATAAACTTTTTTCTAGTCGATATATTCGGTCGGAGCATCGAGTGTGGAGTTTTTTCGAATGAATATCGTTGCATTGGAATGGATCAAACCTTTTTACAAATTTTTGAAAAATGTGTTAGAAGTGGACTGTGACACATTTTTTTACAATATAAATCGGATTAACGTAATCGGAGAAATGTATAAAAATGTTACGTGTTAGACAACGAAATAGACTATTATATAGTATATTTGTTATATTTTTGATGTATTTTTTGCTGTTATTATATAGTATATTTGTTATATTTTTGATGTATGTATGCTTATACACAAGCATGTTTTAGAAATTCCATCTTTAATGCGTTTCATGTGAAACATAAGTTTAAAAAATAAAAACACCAAACGGAAATGTTTCCATATTTAGGTATTATTTCCTATAGTCGAACATGTTATCAAAATGGCAAAATATAGGAAATAAAAAAAAACCTGCAAAACTTGCAATAATGCTTGAAATTTACCTAAATAACACTTCAAAATTAGGGTACCTAAGAAGTAATATTAAATTTTCACCAAAACACCTATTCCCTAACCTACGTTTTAATACCGACTGTTTCCCACAAACTCCGAAATTAAAAGTATCATTTCACTTTATTGAAAAGTAAATCGCCTTGCATCCGCAACATTCCACATCTAATTTGTACCATAACACGTAGGTCATAAAGTTAGATTTTGTGTGCGGACGGGGAATTTTCATTTCTTTCCAAGGTTCATTTTGGTGGCATATTTGGTTTATGTCTTTTGCGACAAACATTCGTCTCTTTTAATATCGCATTTTGCAGATATGGGTTTGTTTAATAGGGATTTGGAGCAAATTTTTTTACTAGGTGACTTATTTTCGCTGCCAATAATGTTAAATTTTCTTTGCTTAGTTTAGGTAAAATGTCATTCTATGGAACTTGCTAACTATGTAAACAAAAGTCACATGTAAATTCATCGTTCTTTGACATTTTCAATAAGGCGGTGTGTTTACATAGTTAATAAGTTTCATAGAATTACGCTTTACACACACATGTAACACGTTTGAAGCCAAGTATTTTTTTTAATACATTTTAGTCGCAGACCAGCATACGGCTCGCCTGATAATAAGCAGTAACCGTAGGCAATGCACACAGTCATGCAACTCCAGGGTTGTAACATGCACGTTGCCGAGACTATGTACCGCCAAACCGATCATTTATTGAATAATTTCGTTGTTTGCTTGATTAATAATAATTATTCGATTTGTTAATTAAATTACCACGAAAAGACAAAAGGGAGAGGATCCCCGCTCCGAATCGTTTCTGGTGCAGAGGCTGTCCATAGCCATCCAGCGGGGTAATGCCGTGAGCATTATGGGCACTTTTGCACTGGAAGCGATAAGGAACGCCTTATCGCTTCCAGTGCAAAAGTGCCCATAATGCTCGTGCCATAAACCCGTTGGTTTGACTAAATAGTTACGTCGTGTAATTATATTGTGTTTATTTGTATAAGTTATTTTAAGTAATTAAACTTACCAAAATAAGGCATGTAAATAAATTACCTATGTGTACGAGCTAAATGTGAAACCGATATTGGACTGGTAAAAACATTTTAAGGTCCGTGTTAACCTACATCGGAGCGCGTCAAAATTCCGAATGAATAATGGAACCTCCATTCACATGTGTTGCAAATAAATTATCATTTCATTTCGTATCATTTACATTTATTCAGATTCAATAATATACGTTCAACCAGAGTGTAGGCACTGTGTTATATTAAACCATTTCACCGATTCTTACAATTCGTTATTTTAATATTTTTTTTTTTGTAGCCCAAAAAGACCTGTCCGCCCTCGGAATACCCAACTGGCGCGAAGTGGCGCAGAATAGGGCAGAATGGCGCTCTCTTGTGTCAGAGGCCAAGATCCTTTTTGGGTCACTGGGCCAGTGATGTATGTAATATATATTTTTTATATCGCCCGCAGAAAAAAAAAATTGTATGACATCAAATTGAACCAACAAGCGGATTAGGTGCTTTAATGCTTTAATGTCGAAAAGTACTCAAGCTACACAAGCGATCACATTACTGAACCAATTGGAAGCCATTTTCGTCTTCGTTAAAGCGATTAGTCAAGTTTTGGGGGGCTTATTATTATGCTTACAGTAAGGTACGTAAGACTATGGTTTTAACGCGTATTATGTATTAATGCTGTAATGCTGGTAGCTGGTAGCCTAGCGCTAAGAACGTGCTATCGGAGGATCATTTGATATTTACCAGTCGCTTTTAGGTGAATGAAAACATCTTGAGGAAACCGAACTGATCCCTATAAGGCCTAATAGATTCCTCTCTGTGGTGAAATGTCACAGTCGTTTTCGTAAAGGGGCCCACTGATTAACAGTCCACCGGACGGTATGAGCCTGTCAGTTAGAACAAAATTTTGTTCCGAATAACTGACCTATAGGTTATCTATAGGTTATCTTTAGTATGTACGTCTCTGATACTAACACCACTTGCACCATCCCTCTTACCCGGGGTTAACCGGTTAAACCGTTAATCCAGTGTCAAATTTTACTGGTAACCATGGTAACTCCAGCTTTAACCGGTTAACCCCGGGTTAGTGAATAGTACAAGTGGCCCTAAGTCAACAGTTTAATTTCCTAACGAACTGAAGTAATGTATGATCGTTTGGCGTAACGCCAAGCGCAGCTAATGCATGTTCCGAAAACGGAACACATACTGTGTGCCGACAAAGTGGTTAATTGCGTTAATATAGAATAGAAGATAAGTGGTTACTTCAGAAGTGGAGTTACCCCGGTCTGTCCTTCCTAAGGCTGGCTTTTTACTGACGGAAAGATGAGAGGAACGTGTGTGAATAAACTAATGCTATTGGTTGTAATCTAGCGGAGCGGAGCAAAAAACCGCTGCTATTGGCTGATTCTCGCGTGTCTTCTCTCATCCACCTCAGTGCAAAGGCAGTTTAAAATTAAAATGTTTGTATTTCAGTGCATTTTGTTGATTTAAACTTGGAATAATATATCCTCTTGAACGTAGGTAAATAGTCGTACAATATATTTATGTTATGACCTCGATTCGGTATGTCAGAAGGACGCCCGGGAATCATTTTTCTAACGCCTATACGTATGTATCATTATGACGATGACGCCACACCCCAAAGCGCACTGTGTGAAAGAGTTGATTCATAATAGCTTTTACTCACATTTGATCATATGGCCACTATAAGCTGACCTTTAAAATTAATGACCATCATCGTTCCCGAGGACGAAAACTAAACCTCTTGTCCATCTATAATAAAGGACCGTGACCGAATTTTGGATCTTTTTGCATTAAATTTGTTCTGCTCAGCACAAATAAGGTTTGAACTCATGATTTTTACCACCTCACACAGTCATGTGAAAGGTTACATACGTACGTTTTTATTTATTTATTAATACACAGTACAGAGCTTAAATTAATACAGATCCCTGCAAAACTGTATTTACAGTTTGCCTGCAGGTAAGAATCTCTACATACACGTATATTATTATACTTAATTATTATTTAATATTATTATGTTTAATATAAGCACTTAAGTGACACTTGCATGCATGCAATTGTCACTTAAGTGTTTGCAGTACGGCTACCATCAGTTTTGCATTGACATAAACGCTATCGTGAACGTAATTTACTTTCTATATATCTCTTTCGCACTAATATGACAGTACGAGCAAGATGCATAGAAAGTAAATTACGTTCACGATAGTGTTTATGTCAATGCCAAACTGATGGTAGCCGTACTGTAGTACATGTTTATCTACTCTACGTAATTACTTTTTTTACAGAGTATTTCACAGATCTGTATCTGTAAAATACTTGACGGACCTACAGATCTGTCTCTCTTAGCTCTACCTACGCTGATCTGAATGAAGCCGAGAGATAAAACGATTACCTATTAGAATAAAACAGAACAGATAATGTTCATTTTTGAATACTGACTAACAGTCCGCCGGACGGTATCGGCCTGGCAGTTGTTCGGAACTGTCAAAATATTGTTCTAACTGACAGGCCGATACCGTCCGGCGGACTGTTAATCAGTGGGCCCCCTTAGTATCACTAATGTCTTTATTTTGCTTAACATTAAGTATGTACAGATAAATAAGTAGAGTTGGTTGGTTGGTAATTGGTTGGTTTAAACAATGTATTCAAAGCTTTTTGAATATGAATGTCCCGCACTGGCGTACCGCCAACGATATTTCCACGATTCAGTCAATTTTCATTCATTACGCACAGATATTTCGGTCGGAGGTTAGTTACGTGCTACGGTTGTGAGTCCGCCGGCAATTATGGCTGTCAATGAACGATAGGGTTCCGATTTGGAAGTTCGTTATTCATTAATAGGGTTATTCATAAACGTAGGTACCGTAAAACGGGGTGAGTAGGTTTCTCGGGGAGAGTTGGGTTATGAATGGGGAGAGAAGGTTTGAGAGGGGGTGAGAAGGGATTTTAAGGCTACTGCTACAAAAATAATGTATTCCAATTTAAAATGGGGCTATAGTAATACGCATAATAAAAAAAAATCGATCCAATAATCTTCCAAAATCACCTTTGTATGAAAAACCCTCTCACCCCAAATACGAGGCACTATGTGGTGAGGTGGGTTTTCCTCTCTATCGTCAAAGTTATGAAATGGAACTATCCAAAAAAAAATACAAACTAAAATACAAACGTCCTAACCACTTATTATATACACCATTCAGTTTTCACATGTAAAAATAAAATTTTATCGAGGTTCGAAAGTCAAATTTCACCCAACTCACCCTATTTTACGGTACCTAAGTATAAAGCCGGTTTAAAAAAAAAAAGTAATGGCTTTTACTCCTCGCTAAATGTAACAAGGTGGATTCTGCCAATGTCGAGGTGTAGACTTTTAACTTTTGAGATGAGAATGTTCCGTAAAATTTTTATTTTTGTGGAAGGATTGACTGTGAACCTAAAACAAACAAATTATTATGGACATCACAGACAAACACATGCCATGACACAATTGGCATAGTACCTACCAACATTAGTGATAAAGAGCGGAAAGCGGATGACAGAATGTTAAAGACAGACAGGTTGTTGACAGATAAAGTCGTTGGTAATCGTTTCCTATCTGTCATTTAACTTTTGTCATGTTTCTAACATAAGAGATAAAATTTACCAACGTTTTGCTAATTTTTGGGGATAAAAGTGTCTATACAGAGTGAAGGTTATAATAATGTCACTCGGCGCTTATAGTTTGATAGCCTGTTATTCCTTAGTTTTTTATGGTTATTATGTAGTCAGAATAGTGTAGTTAGTAGTTATAGGCCCAGAATTACTTGGCGATATAAGAAAAACAAGAAGACTTTCGTTTATAATAATATTATATTAAATCAAACAACACCGGTAAGTAAACGTGTACGACCGAACGTCTACAATCGTACTTCTAGCGCCACATGGCAAGTTTGAGAACTAAACATAAAAACTAAAGCGCTGTCTATGACAGCAACCAAATCAGCTAATATCAAATTTCTATATTCAATAATTATGTAGTCAGAATAGTCGGCGATCCGGTTCGAAGGACCACTGCAAAAAAATTGGTTCTGGCATAGAAAACTTCGACATCTGAGTAGGAGAAATATATTTTTTTGCAAATTCCATAGTAAAAACTGATAAAATACGAGCGACAACAACGGCAACGTGTCATTCTATGGAACTTGCTAAATATGTAAACACAAGTCACAAGTAAATGAAGTAAATTCATCATTCTTTGACAATTTCAATATGGCGGTTTGTTTACATAGTTAGCAAGTTCCATTGAATGACACTTTACGTAGATACAAAAGTATATTTACGTCTAGAACAAAAAAGTTCAATCATTTACAAAAATGTTGAGTGAAGCACATTTCATAATGTTTACTTGCGTTAGGATGTAGTAATAGTAAACTATTTATTGTACAAAAATACATATTAAAAATAACATACAATTATTAAGAAGTACAAAGGCGAACCCTTTGAGGGACCTCTTCCAGTTAACTTCTGAGTAGATGAGAGGAGACATTGAAAAGAGGGTGACATATGCAGCAAAATGACAAGCAATGGGTGACAAGGTACCAGAAAAGATAAAGGAAATGAAAAGATGTCCATAACCTACTACGGTAACCGCATGCTAGCCACTCGTAGTCACGCACGCGTATAATAGAAGATGACGCTAGGTCGGGAGCCGGGATTCGAACCGGCAACTGGGTCAGATATAAATACGCCGCTTCCCCGAACCACAGTCAAGGTTGACCCACGAACGCTTTCAGGCGAATCCTAATTTTAATTAGGTATAGGATATGAATTCGATCTGGATTAGATATATTAATAAGATCCGTCAGAGTCAAAAGTGACATTACTTCAATAAAGTTACTTTTGTCACTGACAGATCCGATCCATATCTAATCCAGATCGGAACCATATGTGACGTTCCACGGCAAAAGGTACCTTATGGCGGTTGGCGCTTACGTTGCATAGCGCCGCAATAATATTCGAGCGGCGTTAATAATAGCGTAAGCGCCAACCGCCATAAGGGTCATTCCATAATAAACGCTACCAATTGTTCAAAAATGAAAATTGGTTTAAGAAGTCAACACTAACCTATTTCCATAGAAAACATACTAAAAGGTACCTTTTGCCGTGGGACGTCACAAATTTATAATTAAAATTAGAATACGCCTGTATGGTATTCGTCATGTTTTGCTTGGAACGCGGCTGCCACACTGAAAGTACCGTTCAGATTCGGGCTTCACAAGCATTACTGCAGCAGTATTGTAGCGCGACATTACTGCCGCAAATATCAAAATCGATGTTGCTGCCATGAATGTGAAACAGGGGTTTCGCCACCCTAAAGGTGACAGTCCATTTCCAACGACAGCTGCACTACTGTTCATTTTACTATGGAAATTGACAATGACAGCGACGCGTTCAGTACTGGTAGTGCAGCTGCGGTTAGAAATGGAACGTTACCATAAAGGATGACTCACGCTAGAACGGGCCGGGTCCGGGCCGAGGCAACCGACACTACATTCACTCACAGGTGATCGGTGATCACGTGATGCTTTCTATAGAAGACTTGGGCTTATATTGACAATTCACCGTCCATTGCTCCAACAAAAATGCATTGACGCTAAACGCTTTGAAACATCTTAGAAAGATTACAAAAAAGTTATTTCAACGTTCTTTTAACCACCAGCGTCAAATTCACGTACAAAGTGTACATACAAAGTCGCGGGAAACGGCTATTAGAATAATAACGTCAAAAAGAAAATTAATTACACAACAGACCACTTACACAAATGACATGTCAACTACGCAATTTCAATTCAATCAAAAAGGACAGGTCAATTAATCTCATACTAATCGACGTACAAAATAAAAAAAAATATTCGTTCGAAAACAATTAAAATGGGTACTTTCAATTACATTTGCCATACCAGATGATCCGTTTTTAATTGTTTTTGCGTGTATTATAGATCTTGGAACAAATAGCAATTCAAACTGCAGACGACCGAGGATTTCCAATTTGCAGGTCGTCAAAAAAAGTGTAGACTACCTCAAATAGATTCCGCATAACAACTACGTACGAAAACGTGCAGTCACGACGTATATGTATACATGGGAAATGTTTTGAAAAGTTAGTAATTATCAATGCTCCTTTGATTTGTGTTATTTTTGTGAGCTGTTTCGATCATAAGCAAAGTATTCTAGTGAAAGTGTCGTAAACTACATATATGTACGTTGTACGTACTGTAACTGTATACGTTACTTATAGGAATATGCATAATTACACCTCAATACACATAAACCACAACAGGTGACAACAGTAATTTATACTCTAAATCTTTTTTCATGTAATTCATGTTCTCACCGACCCACAAAGCACCACCACTAAAAGTATAAAACTACACTCTTTTCGCCTCCCTACGAGGCATCGTCAGGAGATACTGGAAATGTTGACCATATTTTAACTGGTTGGCACTGATTGACTAGCACCTAGATATTTCTGTTCCAATATGGATTTGCGCAAAGTAATGCCAGATTCTACGTAGGTACCTATTCATTCTTTCGATCTTAATAGGACGTGGCGTGGACAACTAAAACCAAATTTCCCGAATGTGCCGTTGCGTATACTCTATCTAGAAGGCGACATCTCCGAAAAAAAGCCGAAGTCAAACAGGGAATGAAAACATGGTGGCAGTGACAGTGCGACAAAAGGATATCGAGATATTAACCGCCTTTGTGGCGCAGGCCAGGAGCTGATAGCTTCTACACTTGATTACAATGAAAACGGACCGGTTTTTACACTTTTTTATGCACAGCAAAGAGTTGATTGTAAAGTGTAAAATAAAAAAAACAACGGGTTGCACTCTGGGAGTGCCGGCAGAAGTGAAAACTCAATGACATTGTAACAGTTTTTCGATCAGGTCACGTGTCCGTCTTACGAAGCGTCTTACGTCTTACGCTCTCGCGAGTTTAACATTTTTTCCCCATCAGAAAAAGTGCACAGCGCCGCTGAAGAAGTTTTCACTTTCACAAAAAATATTGATTCCGATTTTGACAGTTGATGTAGATGGCGCTGTACGAAGCCGTAAAATCTGTAGTTACTGAATTGACAATAGTCAACTTTTGACAAACTGAGGTTTTTAACGAGAAATTTTATGTCGTGGTGTTCTGAAACGAATTCCTTATACGAGTACTTACTTTAGAAATCTACCCATATAACCATTCCAGTCGCAGAATCATCAAAGTGGTAACTAAATGTCAGATGTGTCGTAACAGAGTCCACACAATGTGTCTAGAATTGTTTCGAAACAAAGTGTCGTCGCCGTGTCTACACTTTTCCGTAACAAGGTGTCGACACATTTGTGTGCACTTTGCGTGCGGTTTGCGACTAAATCTGACAGCAAATTTGTGACAGCAAATGTCAATATAAAATACCTCTTGAAAACCAAGGTTTGTCAAACTACTATTAGTGTCTCGTGTGCTCGTAAGTAATTCTAGTAAGTCATCATGGGCGATGCGAATGATTAAAATCGACCAAAACCATATAAACATCCAACACCCGTCAACCTTTTACAGAAAAGTTTTTAAAGAAATGCAATACGCTACTAGGTCAGGCAACGAATGCTCAATAAAGTTGTAGAGGGAAATGCTCGGAACACAATTTTTGACTCCTTAACTTGGTTTGGACAAGTTAGGAGGTGAACATATCAAAAGTCCTCGCCCGTAGCCTTTGAGCGGGGGGGAGAGAGAGGGCTTTGAAGGTCCCATTTTCCGGTTTTTCGATTATATCTCGGAAACTATGCATCGTAGCGACATGGCCACTTATACAAAATGAAAGTCAATTTAATTTGTTACAAGTTTATTTAGTCAATTTTTTCCATATATTGAATAGTTTTTGAGATATCCGCTCTTGAAACTTTACTTAGGGCTCTCAATTTTATCTTGATTTCTACATCAGTGAAGGTGCTAGGCCGTGTTCCACAAAATTTAACAACAATTTTTTTAGGGTTCCGTACCTCAAAAGGAAAAAATGGAACCCTTATAGGGTCACTCGTGCGTCTGTATGTCTGTCCGTCTGTCACAGCCTATTTTCTCGGAAACTACTGGACCAATTAAGTTGAAATTTGGTACATATATGTAAATTAGGGACCCAAAGACGGACATGTAACGTAAACAAATTGATTTTATACCCAAAAAATGACCATTGCCCCCCCCCCCCTTTATCTCCGAAATTACTAGGTCTTAAATTTTGAAAAAAATACACAAAATATTCAATTACACAAACGGGTCTACCGCGATATAATTTCATTGTTTTTACCTTTAATTCCGACGTTTCAGCTGAGTTGCATCAGCTGTGGTCACGGAAAGACCACACCGGTGGCCACACCGGTCTTTCCGTGACCACAGCTGATGCAACTCAGCTGAAACGTCGGAATTAAAGGTAAAAACAATGAAATTATATCGCGGTAGACCCGTTTGTGTAATTGAATATGTGTACAAAACGCGAGAGTTTAAAGTGTTATAATACACAAAATAGTCCTTTACCTATCACGATTATTAAGATGACAGGAAAACCTATTAGACATGTGCAGCCAAGCGCGAGGCGGACTTAATGTACGGAACCCTTAATACGCGAGTCCGGCTCGCACTTGGCCGGTATTTTTTAAACTCCTCTTGACGCTTAACCGCTGAACCGATTTCGTTGAAATTTGGTATAGAAATAGTTTGCGTCCCGGAACAGGACATAGGATAGATCTTATAACCAAAATCATCTTTTGAAGGTGTGAAAAGTGGCGTGAAAATTTGTACGGAAAATCAATAACCGCTGAACCGATTTATATGAAATTTGGGATGGTCTACAATTCTACATCTTTGATTTAGTTGAAAATGATAAAAAACATGACTTCAAACCTAAACTTAAACAGTAAGTATCAACTTCAAGAATTCAATTCTGAATTCCCCCCTGCACCACATTTCACACCTTTAAAGGATGATTTTTGAGGTAACTTATTACTTATGTCCTGTCTCGGGACTCAAAATATATGTGTACCTTTAAATTAAAACTGTTCAGCAGTTTAAGCGTGAAGAGGAGTTTAAAAGAAAGTATTTTAATAAGTTTATATGTTTTTACTTCGGAATGGTGTCAATGTGATACCATAACTAAATTTGGTACTGTGAATTTATACGAAAACGATACCAAACATGGCCTCGTAGCTTTACTGATGTAGAAGTCAAGATAAAATTGAGAGCCCTAAATTCTTATTACTTGGCCTAACTTGTGTAGAAGGAAAAGGAAAAATAAAAGTCTTCGGCAGGAATATAAGACACAAATATAATTTTTAGAGTTACTATTTCAATCATCAAACATAAACATACCTTGATTATATTATTCTAGTGAGATACGCATATATAAACAAAAACATTAAAAAAATTACAAGGTCGAAATGTCACGGAGCTTGTGTGAGTTATATGTGAAAAATAAAAACTTTTACGACAAGAAAATCTGGACACAATTTAAGAATCATCCAATTGCGTCGAGGAATCATCAGTATTTTTGCTTGTTTCATTACCTCCTTGCTTCTTTTTTTGTCCTTTGTATTCTGTAGCAATTGGTTAGATCTGAAAATAAAGATAACTTGCGTCGTCACGGATGTCGATTTATAGGTTTTAGGGAGTGCAGAATTCGAAAATGATGACCATTTTATAATCTAAGATGGCGGCTACGTATTTTATCATAAAAGTCGTCATGAATATCGTTTTATAGGTTTTAGGACGTGACAGGTCCAACAATTGTCTACATCACTGTAATTGACGTCACAAGCCTCCATGGGCTACGGTAATCGCTTACCATCAGACGGGCGGTGTGGTTGTTTGCCACCATCATGTTAATTTAAAAAAAACTCCACCGCCATCCTCCAAACGCCAGTTAATAAGTACTTATTTTGCGAAGCTAATGACATTTGTCACAAGAAATACGACAACCCAAGTAGCACAGATTAGCTGTATAGCAGCCGCATAATGAAGTACGAATACGCTTGAAGCTGGAATAAAAAAGCTGCATAAGAGCTGTATAAGCCTCTTTTCAGCTTTTATAACTCTTAAATGGGCACAAATTATGCAGCCTTAAGTTCACATAGCTGTTTAAGAGCAGTGTAGCAGCAATTTAATGGAATTATAAGGGGTAACAGGAGTTATAAGAGGTGTATATTGACTGGGTAAGAGACCACCAGTTACCCTTTATTCAGTTAATATGTCACATGTGCGCCCTAATACCGGGAAAGATTGACGTTGGGCTGAATAAAAGATAATTATTAACATACTTTTACACTTCTGCCTTAAAAAACATATTTATATTGAAGCAAAAACCTTTAGCGCAACAACACCATAAGTCATTTTGTTAAAGTGTTTAGTTAAATGTTAGTACATGATCTTTTATATATTAATGTGAGAAAGATGTTTGGGAATGCAAGTTTATTGACATTATATATATACATTATCTAAGAAAATTTCAATGCGCCACGAGAATAATCAGGATTTATTTAAATTAATGATATAAATAAGCTATTGTGTAAAAACTACTTTAGTGGTTTGGACGGAATTATGAGATAAAAAGTTAATAATACGTTATAGGAAGTGCTAAACTAGTGATTTAGGTTAAGAACTCATGCACAAAACGTTATTGTTGCCCTTAAAAGTTGGAAAAGTAATTTAAATTTTGTAGGTTATATACAATAAAATGGCGGTCAATGTTAAAAAGCAACGTGAACCGTTAAAATTCTAATATGCAGCATACGACTGTTATATATCTGATTAAGATACTTAAGTGAACCACTATAAAGTCCAAGTCGTTCTTTCGATACACTAGTGAACCTCTAAACAGTTATAAGGCATCTTGTGAACGTTTAAATAGCCGCTATACACACAGTCTCAATGGTAGTATAATAGGCTGCTTAGCGGTAAACATGTTCAGCGCTAAGCCGTATTATGCGCCACATGTGTTCGATTATACGTCTATTGGTTTCATAACAGTTCACTCGTTCTCCCTTATAATAAGTCAGCAAAATAAAAGCTGCTTTAGCGGTAAACATCTTCAGTGATAAGCAGTATTATGCGCCACATGTGTTTCATTTATAGGTCTATTGGCTTCATATTAGTTCACTCGTGCTCCCTTAAAAGTCAGCGTAATAAAAGCTGCTTAGCGGTAAACATGTTCAGCGATAAGCTGTATTATGCGCCACGTATGTTCCATTATACGTCTATTGGCTTCATAATAGTTCATTCGTGCTTCCTTAAAAAGTCAGCGTAATAAAAGCTGCTTAGCGGTAAACACGTTCAGCGATAAGCTGTATTATGCGCCACAGGTGTTCCATTATGCGTCTATTGGCTTCATATTAGTTCACTCGTGGTCCCTTAAAAGTCAGCGTAATAAAAGCTGCTTAGCGGTAAACATGTTAAGCGAAAAGCTGTATAATGTGCCACATGTTTTCCATTATACATCTATTAGCTTCATAATAGTTCACTTGTGCTCCCTTAATAAGTCAACGTAATAAAAGTCCACAATTACCTCCTTATACAGCACATGGCGTAATTTTATCCACTAAACAGACCTTATAACGGTTAAAGCATTTGATAACCCTTAAAGCTGTATAGGTTCGTAGCAAATATACCTTTATATCACTCTTTGCGTATTAATGGTAGTTTTCAGAGCCGTAATGCAGCTTTTAATCAGCCCTAAGCTATATAAATATCACTGAAATCTATTATACAGCTGTAGGACCACGAGTGTGCTGTTATAAGTGTCTTAATACGCACAGAGCGTTAGATAGAACTAAAAGTGAGTAGTTATAGAGCTATCTGTGCTACTTGGGAATTGTCACGAAATTCCGACACAGAACTCAAGAATTACCGAAAGTTCTTTGAAATCTTGTGAAAATTTCTTCATTATCATCATAAACATCGCAAAAGAAATACCTGTTTTTGCCGATATAATAAAGTTTTTAAAAATAATACAATGATGGTGACAAACAGGAATACGGCCCGCCCGATGGTAAGCGATAACCGTAGCCCATGGATGCCTGTGACGTCAGCAACAATGAGACTTGTCGAAATTTCGCACCTGTCAGGTTACGTCACATTGTCACGCCAGGGAGTACATCTGAAAATTGTGTGTTCCCATTTGTCCCCATTCCGATAAGGTGGGAAAAAATAGGAAATATTTACATGAAAATCCTATTCCATCTGTTCCCTACGGAGATAAATGGGAATACATCCGAAAATTGTGTGTTCCCATTTGTCCCCACCCCGATAAGGTGGAAAAAATGGGAAATATTTACATGCAAATCCTATTCCATTTGTTCCCTGCGAGGATAAATGGGATTACATCCGAAAATTGTGTTCCCATTTGTCCCCACCCCGAAAAGGTGGTAAATTGGGAAATATTTACATGCAAATCCTATTCCATCTGTTCCCTACGGGGATAATTGGGAATACATCTGAAAATTGTGTGTTCCCATTTGTCCCCACCCCGATAAGGTGGAAAAAATGGGAAATATTTACATGCAAATCCTATTCCATCTGTTCGCTACGGGGATAAATGGGAATACATCCGAAAATTGTGTGTTCCCATTTGTCCCCACCCCGATAAGGTGGGAAAAATCGGAAATATTTACATGCAAATTCTATTCCATCTGTTCCCTGCGGGGATAAATGGGATTACATCTGAAAATTGTGTGTTCCCATTTGTGCCCACCCAGAAAAGGTGGGAAAATTGGGAAATATTTACATGAAAATCCTATTCCATCTGTTCCCTGCGGGAATAAATGGGAATACATCCAAAATTTGTCCCCGCCCCGAAAAGGTGGGAAATATTTACATGCACATCCTATTCCATTTACGTACAAAAATGTCCCCCTGTCAACTTTCAATCGAGATTTAATCGAGAATTTATTCGATTAATATTCAGATTAATTCAATTTCAATCTATGTTAGGTCGACTAAACTAATCGCGATTAAAATGTGACCACGGCATTTTTACACTTTGAGAATATCTGAAAACAAATGAACACAAGGAGCCATTTTGCAAATCCAGTAACTTTGTTATTACTTTTGACAGCGCGTGTCATGTGTCAACACAGAGTCGACACAAAGTCGAAACATTTGCGACTACTTTGTGACTGCAATATTTCTCAGCCTTGAACCATATTTATACATCATAATTAACAAGTTTCGTAGTATGTAAAGCGTTATTTCTGTTATTTAAGTATAGTATACGCATCGAAGTACTAAAAATGCATCAAATAATATATTTATGAACACAGGCACTGAGAAGTAAACAATTTCATTTCCGGCTAAACTAAAACAATGTGGTGGCGCGTTGATTATATTACACTTAGTTTATCAAATCACTCGAGCAGTTTAATTCCCCATAATAATTTAAGTCCTATTGTAATATAAATGCAAACAATATATAATTACGTCTTGTAATCCGTTTTAGGGATGGCGTATTAATGTCACTTATTTTTATTTAAGTATTTTTCCATCTGACAGTTTCCATTTGACAGGAACAAAATGAACGAATGAACGAATGATTTTGGCATAAAGTAGTCGCAAACCCGAAACAATGTGTGCACACGGCGACCACACTTTATGTCACTTTGTGTCATGTGTCGACCCTTCCCCATTTCTGGTAACTGTGTCGACACGGCGACGACTCTGCGACTGGAATTGTGACCGAAACAGACGGTGTCGACACAAGATGTGTCTACACCGCGTCGTAACGGCGACTGGAAATGGTTGTATGGGTAAGATCAATGTTAGGTAGGTACCCGACGATTCAAAGTAACCCCATTTTACAGGGTACGTATTTTTATGTGACCTGTACGGATATGATGGTCGTATTTGTCTACGTGACAGCGTGATAAAACGGTGTCCGTCTCTTTCTATCCCGCAGAGTTAAAAAGTGACAGTTGTTTTATCACGTGGATAAATATGGATAAAGCGATCCATAATAGGCTTGCAGACCCAATAAGCTTACAGTTTTTTAGACCACAGTATAAAAGGGCAAACAACGCCGAGTGGTGACAGGTGCGTTTGTATTGTCTTTTCCGGTCAAGCGTGAGTCGGTAAACTGAAAATGTTGCCATAAAAGAAAAAAAAACATTAGTAATAATAATAATAATAATAAATAAGTCTTTATTGATCAAAAACACATACATGATTTATATGAAGTTGGAGCCCTGGAGACTGCGTTAGTTTACACTGTGTTGCAGCCCCAGTGGTTGCCCGTATTACATAATCAGCTAGAATTTTGAAGAAAAATTTGACTTAAATTGTAACATAGAAAGTAGGGACAAATAAACTTTTTTATATAATATCTAGTTTAGGTACCAACAATAACAATATAGCGGGAAAGGCTATTCAAAAACTTGCATGCATTTGTGTGTGTGTGTGTGTGTGTGTGAGTGTGTGCGTGTGTGTGTGTGTGTGTGTGTGTGCGCGTGTGTGTGTGTTAAGTGTGAGTGTGTATGTGTGCGCGTGCGTGTGTACTAATCCTAACACCCAAATAATCCCTGGCTTAATAGTTTCTCAGTCTCATCATAATTCAAATTACACAACCATGTCCAAATTGTCTTTTTAAAAGCATGATTAGATAATGTTTTTATAGTTTTAAGTTCTATTTTTATTTTATTATACATTAAGGGGGCGCTATAATTGATATTACGTCTGGCAAATTTAGTTTTGCATTTCGGAAGAGGACAGCGCTCAATACGCTTGTGGCATAGCGATAACGTTGGGGCTACTTTGTGGTGATATCTTTTTAGACATTGCATGATATACAATTTACGAACTGTGGGAACCATAGCTATGTTATATAGTTCGGTAGTGGGATAGCGGAAAGGTAGGTATAGCATGACCTTTAAAAGAGCTCGCTGGGCTCTTTCTGCCTCAATCATATGAGTCTTAGCAGCAGCACCCCAAGAGCAAATACAGTAGCTCACTATGCATTCACCTAGTGCTTTATATGTTTTAATTAACAGTTGCTTGCTTGCCACGCTTCGTAAGTTTCTGAAAGCATATATAAGTTTCCGAACTCTAGAAGCAACAACAGTAATGTGATGATTCCATTTGAGATGCGCATCGATCTGTACTCCTAGGTATTTGAGGTGATCAGTACGTTTCAATAGTGCACAGTTGCAGTCCATGGAGATATTTCTGTTGCATGGGTAAGTGTGTATAGTCACTTTAAAATCGTTCCCAGGTTTGGTGGCTGCTGTTTTACTAAAACAAATGTAATTTGTTTTGGTTATATTGAGTGAGAGCAAAGAATCTTCCAACCAAGAGGTGACTAGTCTAAGGCCATTTTCTGCAAGCGCACGTACTCCGCCCCAACTCTTATCATGGAATAAAAGCACTGTGTCGTCTGCAAACATGAGGGTTTCGCAACCAGCTATTTTGTTATTGCAAAGGCCATTCACGTAAATAAGAAAAAGTGTTGGAGCTAGGGTACTGCCCTGTGGGACGCCGTACTCAATAGGAATCCATTCACTATTGATTCTGTTTATGCATGTACATTGCATTCTCCCTGTCAGATAATCTGTGAAAAAATCAAGTGCAAGACCCCTTATTCCAATATTCTCTAATCGAGCTAATAGAATTGGGATTGATACGGTATCAAAAGCCTTTTGTAAATCGAGAAACACCCCCAGGCATTTTTTCCCGTTATCTAAATGTTCCGTAATAGAGTTTGTATTAGTGATTTTTGTAAAGACGGAATAACGTAGGTAGGTAGGTATTTATAATTTCGCATCAAATTCCACAAAGGGTATAATATTTAAAAACTCTTGTATGTTTTTTCATCAAAATAACTAAGTTTTTTTTTTTTTTTTTATTATGCATGGGTTTACTCATGGCCACAGACTAGCCGAGGCGTAGACGTGGCCTACGATGGAGCGAGCTCGCCCAGAAGGTGCCTGTTCACTCTTGATTTGAAGGTTGCCGGGTTATAAGAGCACGGAAATATAGACGCCGGCAAGGAATTCCATTCCTTGGCAGTGCGCATAAGGAAAGTAGAAGCAAAGCGCTAATACAAATAATACAAATGTAATACAAATGCGCGAGTAATACAAATGTGTAACAAATACAGTAAGTACCTACTTATTATTACCGTAATAAGTAATACTGTAAGTACCTATTTAAACAAGATTTTATTATTTACTTATAAATACAATAGATAATTAAACAACTTGAATCCGGCTTTTACTCCTAACAAAGATTCACTTTAAAATCTATCCGAGAAATAGACGCAAATTATACAGTATATTTTTCTACTTTACTTCCATCATAAATATTTTACCTTACTGAAATTCCACGAAAAGGCATTCAAAAAAGTACTAACAAACATTACAACCTCGAGTGCTCTTCAATGCTTATTGGGTCTTTTCATTTGGCTAAACGCGTCGGTCCGTGCCCTAAATCCTAAATATAAAAACGTTGGAAAGGGTTAGTCCTAGCAACCAAGGTTCCGTAGCTGCCGTCAAAATAGTTTAGAGGGATCTAACTCAATATTGTACTTTATATTGACTTTTTAACATGTTTCAATAAAAACAAAAGGCCATGGACACGAAAATCCTTAGAAGGTTAAATTTGACTCAAGAAATTCACGGAAACGTGTCTAACTTTAGTTTTTTTTTCAGGTTTATAAGGTAGGCTTTTTAGCGATAAGACCGCCTGTTGTTTAACCTCTTCTTTGTGTATTATTTGTATTCTTTTCTGTAATGAGGTGTGCAATAAAGAGTATTTGTATTGTATTGTATTGTTACTCCTAAAATAACAGTATTACTTTAGTATAAAATAGCTAGTGATATATACCCGAGGGATCCGTGCATTTAGTTTGGCACTGACATAAACGCTAGCGTGAACGTGGTAACATAGTTTAGAGGGATCTAACTCAATATTGTACTTTATATTGACTTTTTAACATGTTTCAATAAAAACAAAAGGCCATGGACACGAAAATCCTTAGAAGGTTAAATTTGACTCAAGAAATTCACGGAAACGTGTCTAACTTTAGTTTTTTTTTCAGGTTTATAAGGTAGGCTTTTTAGCGATAAGACCGCCTGTTGTTTAACCTCTTCTTTGTGTATTATTTGTATTCTTTTCTGTAATGAGGTGTGCAATAAAGAGTATTTGTATTGTATTGTATTGTTACTCCTAAAATAACAGTATTACTTTAGTATAAAATAGCTAGTGATATATACCCGAGGGATCCGTGCATTTAGTTTGGCACTGACATAAACGCTAGCGTGAACGTGGTAACATTCCATTTCTAACCGCAGCTGCACTACCGGTACTGAACGCGTCGCTGTCATTGTCAATTTCCATAGTAAAATTGACAGTAGTGCAGTTGTTGTCGTTGGAAATGGAATGTTACCCTACTTTCTATACTGCATCTCGCTCGTACTGTCATATTAGTGCAAGCGAGGTGTATAGACTACTTATACGTTGGCGTTTATGTCAGTGTTGACACTATCAGCGACTCATGCCAGGGGTACTGAAGAGCAAAATCTAAAACAGGAGTATGTCTAATCTAATTAATTATACCTTTAAACGACCAATTATTGTTTATTTATTTATATATATATATATATATCGGGGGGCACGGCAGTGCCCCCGCCAAGTCGAGCGCGAAGCAAACACTGCCGTACCATCCTTTACTGGAACCATTTCGCCGCATTTTCAGGCCCCTATTTGAGAACCTCTGGATAAGACCAGAACGCAGAAATTTTGGTCATCCAGTAAGCTATAATCACATACTTAAAATCCAAAATTTCAAGTCTGTAGGTCATTTAGTTCCGAAATTAAGCGAAAGCAAAGTTTCGCATTTATGAAACTCACTCATGATCATCAGAATAGAACTAGTACTTCCCATAAACTCAGAGAGCTGAAATTTGGTACAGAGTTAGGGTTTAATGGCCACATAAAGGGAAAACCTAAAAATATTGCAATATCAGTCACGTTTTAAAGATCTAGAAACTGCATAAGTAAGTTTGTAATCCCATATAAATATATGATATTACAAAGTTACTGTTGCAGTTCCTACAAATAGTAGGTAAAGTAAAGTAAAGGTACAATACGATGTACGATGTGAGTATGAATGAAGATATGTTTAGTTATGATATGTGTATACATAGTATGGGTATGAGTACCCGAAAAGAAGGACTGCCTACAAAAAGAGATGAGATCCCATCAAAAACATTACATGTAAAAAGGTGCAAGTCTCGCAACGCTTTTACTACAAAAAAGTTTTGAGATGTAATGTGAAACCAAGTCGGTTATTTTAATCAGTGCCGGGGGTGTTAAAACCGTATCAATAAGATATCTTTAATTTGTAATACGTATAATGACTTGGCCATCGCACGGCTGCATAATGACAAAAGGCTCATCGTCACCTATTAAAAATAATTCTAATTGAACACAACGAACGCTAGCGCTAATTGCAGTTTGAGCATTACACATATTTACGAGTACGGTACGAGTAAAGCATTATGTGCGATTGCCAAGTCATTATATGATGATTAGTGACGGATTACTGATTATTATTTAATTATTAGATTTAATGAATGGGCAATAAGAAAAACTGTTGCTACTGTACAAGAATCAGAACCGGAAAAAAAGAAAAGAAAGATTTGTAATAATAAAAAAACTACTCCTAAAAAGAAAAAAAAAGTGTTAAATAAGAAAATCTAATAAAATAAATCAATATGCCCACGTTTCTACAAAAAGAAGTGAAATCCCACCAAAAACATTCTGTAAAAAACTAGCCAAGTCTCGATGGAGCTGCTTGTTTATCTCTAAAAAGTAATGAAATCTAGACAAAGTCGTGCCAAGTCTAAGGTTCCTTACTGCGATTTCTTTATTATTATAGTTAATGTTGTGTGACTTGGCCGTTGAAGGGTACACAAGGGTACAAAACCAGGTGCTCCATGACACCATTGCACCAATCTGCCATTGCACTAAAAAGAAGTGTTTATTTCAGGCTCGCCCATACATAAGTATTATTGAAATACGCAGCTTTATCAAGCCTACATTTGACATGGTTATTGAATCAACGTTTTCCAAGTGCAATTTTCCATCGTCAATGGGTAGCGGTTCTGGCGACAGATTGGTGCAATGGTGTCATGGAGCACCTGGTTTTGTACCCTTGTGTACCCTTCAACGGCCAAGTCACACAACATTAACTATAATAATAAAGAAATCGCAGTAAGGAACCTTAGACTTGGCACGACTTTGTCTAGATTTCATTACTTTTTAGAGATACAAGCAGCTCCATCGAGACTTGGCTAGTTTTTTACAGAATGTTTTTGGTGGGATATATATATATTTCGGGAATCTCGGAAACGGTGCAAACGAAATTTGCTAGGTTATCGGGGGCAATAAGTCGATCTAGGTAGGTCTTATTTCTGGGAAAACGCGCATTATTGAGTTTTTATATGTTTTCAGAGCAAAGCTCGGTCTCCCAGGTATTAATCAGAGTAATTGAGATAAGCCCGCAAGATCAAGAGTTGTTAAAATAAATTATTAATTCAAGGTAAGATTTTTTCTGTTTGCGTGAGGGACCCTAAATAAGCTATAGTTAGGTAAAACGAGCCCTAATGGATTCCAGGAAAGGACGAGAGCCCTGAACCTTTACATTGGAAAAGAGTCAGGAAATTCAATTATCTAGATTTGAGGTGATCTGTTTGTACATCGCTTAGTAGATATTACCTTTCAACATTTTGCGGGACCTTTTTATGTTAATTCTAAAATACACCTGTCACTTAAACCTTTAGGGTTATATAGGATAATAGGAACACTTGTAGGGAATCCTCATACTGTTTCTCTTGGCCTAAACACTAATAACTATGTTTGCTTACCCCACATGGCCTTACTAGTAGGCCAATTCGAATGTAGGTACACTGTTATCAGAATGACATCTAACTGATATCATTCAGCACCTACGGCTCGATTCGGGAAATCAGTTAGATGTCATTCTGAAACCAGTGTACATTTGAATTAGCGTGCTAGTCATACTTGTCCGTACATGCATTGGCGCGGGTGAGACGCACGATTTTAAATGACATCATTCAAATATCATTATGATATTAACATACTTCGAATTGGACTGTGTAGATTATTGTATTAACTA
Source organism: Cydia fagiglandana (assembly GCF_963556715.1). NCBI lineage: Eukaryota > Metazoa > Arthropoda > Insecta > Lepidoptera > Tortricidae > Cydia > Cydia fagiglandana. The sequence continues at coordinate 12,889,281 of NC_085954.1, read as the reverse complement.
TATGTACCTACCTAGAAATGTTATTACAGTTTTATTACATGCCTCAACATAACACGCGTAGCAAAATAAACAATTCTCTCACCACAAACCCTTCTATTTGTCTGTGATCTCCTGGGGGATGAAATAACTAGGGCTCGCGGTCGGGTCCGGGTTTCGGGTACCCGTTGCCGGGGCCCCGTTCTCGTGCTACACGAAACCGGATTTGTGGCCCGTTCGGAACGGATAATTAGGATCCGTGTAATTAAGATCCGTGTACCCGTGTTACCCGTGTGTCCGGATCCACGGATATTAATTACACACGGGTCCGGCCCGTTTTCGATGACGATCGGTCACGTTCTTTATAAAAGCAAAGAATCTTATACCTTTAAACGAGCAATTCCATTATATTCAAATACTAAATGTACTATTTAACTAAACAGACTTCTAACCATTGTTACCAATAAACTTTTCATTTTCATTTTTTCAATTTCTATTTTTCGAGCATCTCGGAAATGGCTCTAACGGTTTCGATAAAATTTGCTGGGCGGGGGGAACAAAACGAAAAAAAACAGAACGGCAACAACTAGGTATGACTAAATGAAACCAGCACCTCTAGCACAACTGGCCGCGACAGGCGTGAGAAGTGACAGATCGGCGCGACTTGGCGGCTTGTCGCGTGTTGGCAGCACAACTCACGTGCGAGAGCCGCGACAAACTCGCGTTCAGGTGTCACTGTCAGAAAATGACAACGATCGCGACTTTGAACTAAAATCCGTAGCACAACTGCCTATTTTGAGACAAAATATTCTCTCGTCTTTATGTCAATCCGCGAGTCGAAGTCTACGCGACTTTATAACGCGACTCGCTCTCGCGGGTGGTTTGCTTGTACTTTTTTAACTAAACTCATGATAATTATAACTTAAAAACAAGTTTCATATATTATGTAATAATACAATTTGTATAATTACTTATTGCCCTAAGGAATAAGGAAGTATGGAACAATCACTAAATGCGTTTTACGCACTCTTATATTGATTATGCACGGTGATACCTACAAGTACCACAACACACCCATCATGTTTACAACTTTAATTTCAAACAGCTAGTTTGTAGGTACTCAATTAAGTAATTAGGTACATATGTAGGATTTTTAAATTTCAATTCAGGTTCGTAAGTTTGTAAAAGTAATCCTAAGACTTCCTTACACAAAACTTTCATCAACCTAACAACGGAGCCCGCTTGCTTGTACATAAATGAAGCCGATGAGGTGGGTAGGTACAAATGTTCAAAACAAACTATCCAACTTATTAAGTAAGCCATAGTCTTAGTAGTAATATTTAGGATCACGGTTAGATGTCTAATTTCAACAATCTCTTACTATTTAGGTACCGTTTGGAACCTTCCTCGACTTCAACAAAACATACCTACATGTGGCCTGTGCCCGCTGCATCGTACTGTAACATAATGATGTAATACGTGGCTATAACAGGATCATGTCCGGCTCAAAATCATGCTTTGTATGAAATATTATCAGTCATCACCCACTAAACCATTCCGTCCCCTGCCAACACCATACCGTGACGTGACTGGACCGAGCCGACCAACAATATTTTGAAGGAGTTATTACGCTCATGTCATAGTCTGCGTAGGTAGCATAGGTACGGTTATCATATGGTCTACCATATTGAAACTCCTCTAGATCAAACCCGTGTTCTAGATGTTTCACTTCATGTTTGACAGGGCCTGATACGATCATGCTATGATACGTTGCTGTCAGCATTAGGTATGAATTGGGCCTTGGGGAGCTAATTAATCATGGCTTCTAGGAGTTCTAGGGACCTACCTACTTTATTTTTGTTTCTTTTCAGGTAAAAATACAGGAGAGAAAAAAAACAATATTTAAATTAATAGTATATTGCTTTGCCTTATATATTCTTGCAATATTCGACTTCTTATTATTAAACCTAATATATATTAAGGCCTGAGTTACACTTGTAAGTTTTACTTACGTAAGTAGGGACAAAGCTATTTGTTAGAATGAGATAACGATATTCATCTCTCATTCTGTAGTATAGCCGTGTCCCTAATTACGTAAGTAAAACTTACAAGTGTAACTCAGGCCTAACATCTAGAACCACTATAGAGAAATTGTAAGAATCTTCTTTATTACCCTTGAAAAGTATTTTCTCTCTTCCTTTTTCTTCGACATGCGGCGTAGGACAATTAAATATCACCCTGGAAAGAAAATTGGTTTATAAACAAGACAATAAAATATGGTCATGACTTCATCGAGGACTATGAAATAAGCTTCTCATATCAATTTGTCAAATCATAAACAGTTAGGTACACAGTACACACACATGCCATCCATTATTGGCACAAGAAAAACTATTATATGAAACTTATTTGAGAGTTACTGTGGAAGCTTAGATAGGTATGCCATAACCATTGGGGTTATTATTAATAGTTCACTTCGTCGGTGGTGTTCTTAAAGCTAAAGCGCTTCTCACATCTTAGTTAATTTAGAAAAGGGGACAGCTCCGCGTTTGAAACCTACAAGCTTGCCTAGTGTATTTCTTTTCCTGAATCTCCACTTCGGGTCCCGTTGGCACGTTCCTGTTAATAATATTTTCCTTTGGGTGCTGGGATATCAATCGTGTCTAGGATAATGCTGAACTTATTCTGAAAAAAAAAACACTATTTACAACAGGAATATGAGAACAAACCCAATAATAGCAATTCCATTATTTTAGTTACTTACAAAAATATTTTATTTAAAAGGTTTATTAAACAGAAATTTTTAAACAATATATATTTTAAGGAATATTATCAATATTAATTATATAAGGCTCTATTACTTACATTTTTTCATATTTTTTCCCGTAATTAAATGTTGACAAAATTTGAAAGTTCCTTGACTTTGACAGGAAAAACTTAACCATCGACAAAAAACTAGATTTTTTACCACCAAAGAACGAATGATTTAGCGCATCCCTGGTTTCCGATTCAGTGTTGCCACTTGCAAATATCGATTTGTTTAGACTTTGATTTCGCCGGGTAACACTGACGAGTCGCGCCGCGACTTTGAGTTCTCTACGCGGCTGTTGCAGTCGCGGGTACAAGTTATGCTACGGAAATCGACAGATTTGACAGCCGCGGGAATAGCGACTCGAGTCGCGGTCTAAGTCGCGGATGCAAGATGTGCTAGAGGTGCTGCTGAACTAAGATTAGAAACTTTGACCTACTGAGTGGCAAACTAAAATCTTTAAAAATCCATAACAGAAAAAAATCCAATTCTTGTTTGTAAAACAGCACGGCTACTTCTTTAACTTTCCAAACAAAAGGTATGCCGGGTAAAATACCTGTGTCAAAATTGCCACGGCTATTTTATTGCATGTGCCGCCCGCAAACCATTATTATCTTAATCTACACGTGTACATTTCTATGAACTTCGCACGAAATAAAAATTATCTAAGTAATAAGTGGGAATGTGAGAAAAAACTAGAGTCGGATAAAAAAAGTCTGCAGCGCTGCAGACTATTCTTGGTCTGACTCTAGTATCTTAATATTTATTATAAACCTACAAAGCTCATTATTTAATCATTTTTACAAGCAGTAACATCTAATATACAATTGGTGTCTCATTTAATATAATCCGACTAAATTATATTTCAGCAACACCTCCATATTTCACAAAATAAATCAAGACATTATCCACCAGTAGAATACCACCTCTTAAATATTGTTTAAACTCGAACCGGCCGGGGGAGTCGGTCCGCCGGCGCCGTGTATTCAATACCCGAACGAAGCCGAAGTCCGCGGCTCCGGAGCCGAGCGTAGATCCGGAGCCGAACGCACTACACGGGAACGGATCTTGACGGGTTCGTGTAATTCGGAGGCTTAGCACCGCCGGGGCTAAGAACACGGATACACGGGGTGGCGTGTAGCACGGATATCGGGAGCCCTAGAAATAACACCCCTTCCTTGAGGGTAATGAAGTTACCAGGATATAACAATATAGTGAATAAAACGGGAATGTGATAATAAAACACAAGTGCAGAAAAATGAGCATTTCTCGCTCCGAGTCTTAAAACGAATTTATTTTCCTGGGATCTTGCAAAATGCGTCGTTTAATTTAATATAAGTGGGGACATTTATTTTTATTTAAGAAGTGCAGTAACCATCAGAAATGTCACAAAAGAAAACTATTCTCACCGGCCATTTAATTGAAGTTGTAAACTACTAAGGGGCCCACTGATTATCAGTCCGCCGGACGGTATCGACCTGTCAGTTAGAACAAAATTTTGACAGTTCCGAACAACTGACAGGCCGATACCGTCCGGAAGACTGTTAATCAGTGGGCCCCTTTAGAGATCTGTTGATGTTATCTCTTCTTTCCATTCTAACAGAAGGAAGTAGTGTCTCAAATTTTCTATTCCTATTGCGTTACCATTTTTCATAGACTGTGTGCGATGGCAAATGAAAAATTTATGGAAATTTTGGGACACTTTTTTCTACAGGGGATCGAGAGAGCTCGTTAAGACAGAGAGTATTTCCATTTTCCTGTGACTTTTCAAATCTGTTAGGCACTTGTATAGTTTTAGCACTGCAAACAATTCTATGTTATTATAACCTAATTTTTTAGTATTAAATATAATATTTTTGAAATGAAATATAAATCGTTCAAGATAAGACTCAAATTTTCTTTTATTTCAAAACTTGCTATATAGTTATCACACAAAAAGCAATGTCTCACATTTATAACCATGAATTTTAAATTTCAAATTTTTTCGACACAACAATTATATAGTTGAAGCTAAGGGTATAAGGTCATAGGAAAAGGTCTCAGTTTACGAGCCCCAGAAGATAGCCCGTAAACACGAGATGAGATAGAATTAATCATAATTAAGATATTATTCAAAATGCCATTATTTTATACGGATCACATTTATGGCTAATTTATTTAGATGTTTGAAGCTATTATAGCGATAGAAAAGTGAGAGTCACTGTCACCATCTGAATAATTTATTGTAAAGCTTTGTTTGAGCTTACCATGAGACTACATCGATTTGTGTTAGTGTAGTATTCATTCATGTATTTAAATGTAAAAAAAAGTCGATACCATACCTATAATTACCTCATGGACCTCTTTTCTAATAAGCCAAATAATGTATAGGTACGATATTTATTTTGATGTCGACTGTACTAACCAATTTGCCATCATTACCAGAAAGTTGTTAGATTATATTAGTGATACTTACAATACACTATCGGCGCGATTCGGGAAATGAATTAGAGATTAACTAGATATGAAATAGTAAAGATATGTGACGTGCCGCGACAAAAGGTACCATTGCCCCGGCTGAATATTGGAGCGGCGTTAATAGTAGCGTAAGCCCCTCCGCCATAAGGTACATTTTGCCGTGGAACGTCACATATCTCGTACTATTTCATATCTAGTGAATCTCTAATTCATTTCCCAAATCGCGCCGTATGTCTCAAACTATCACAAAGCAAAGTCGAATCGAAACCCAGTTCACAAAGCAAAGATCACAGCATAGTCAGCATATATTTTGATGCTAAAACCTTTTTGCGACTGACATCGTGTAATAACACTGTTATAAGTAAATTATAATCAACTCTTTGGTGTATTTGACAGATATATAAATTATCAAACAAGTTGAAACTAGGTTCCCTCGATTAATTAAATCGCTTTGAGACTTTGTTGGATTTAATTAATTTACATGTATCGTAAGTCGGGACAGGGTTTGAAAGGATAATTATCGATAATAATAGTTTAATAATTATTATAATAGGCCCGTGAAATCCAAAATTATAATAACTAGTAATTGAGCGGAATATTTAATATCTTAGTGATAATTCTATAAACTTTCCTTTTAACACTTTAATGTACTTAACTTCAAAAACAGTTATACTGGTGATAGAGTTAGACCAAGAAGAGTCTGCAACGATTTTGATTTAAACGTCAACTTCTATGAAATTATGACGTATTAAATAACACTTGCACTGCGTGTGCTATCAAAATCGCTGCAAAATTTTCTTGGTTAAACTCTAGGTACTTTTAAATATTGCACTGTACCAATACAAACTCCCAACCAACACCCTTTCAAAGTTTTAAGGTAAAATACGTTATTCTATGGTAGAAATTTACATAAAAATTTTAGGTAACAGTTTACTGTTACGTTCGATTCGAAGTTTAAGTTACGTCAAATATTTGTCTAAATATTTGTCTAGATAACTAGATTAGATATCTCAATGTCAAAAGCGATGTTTTTGTTTGAAGAAAAGTCATATTTGACACTGACATATCTAATCCATCGACATACCGCATAATCGTATCTAGCCGTAATATTTAACTTCTTCCCAAAGTTCGAACCGGACCGTTAGTAAGTATGAAAATAAATTACGAATATATAGCAATTACCAAAGTATTTGATCGAAAAACTTAGTTGAGATGTTACCTAACTCATCAAGGACTCATAAAAGAGCCACATATTCTACTTCGCGTGATTTCATTAGGCATATTCTCTATTGAGAATATTGGGTAAAAGAAATGTCCAAATAGACATTTACTTTGAATAAGCTAATCAAGGAAAATATACCATTTTGGGGCATGTTTCTGAGCAAATATCTTTATTATATTTACCTTGGCAGATATCTAATAAAAATGTAGTAAACCGTATCACAGCCTTGAGTCAATGTCGAAGCCAAAATGTTTTATTATACGCAACTTGTCTTACATATTTGTCGTATGTATTAGGATTGGCTGCGAATTCTTATCGAAGTCATAAAAGTATGTCTTTCTATGTGATAAAATGAAGTAAATGCTATTCTTTTCTAGAAATAGAAACGTAGGATTATTTTAACAAATCTGGCAAAAATAAATTTTTGCAAAAAAAAAAAATTGGTACTTAAAATGGCTTTAAAACAATATATAATTATAACACAATTTGTTTCACTGGAAGCATAATATGTAGGTATTATAGTTAATGAAAGGATGGAATTAACTGTTTTAAGAAAATTTTTATAAACTTTTTAAAGAAAGACGACAATTTAAAATGAAACATGTTAAACGCTTTTCACAGACATGTTTCTTACGATTTACATAAACATTCTTTTTTCAATATCAAAATAAAATAAATTGATTTTGCTAAAACAATTTAAATATAAATATGTATTCGTTTATTTCAATGAAACAGGTCATTTAATTAGAGCGTTTAATATTGTTAATTCAATTTCTTTAATTCAATCTGACAAGGAAGTCTCTGAAATAGGAAATCATGGCTCTCGTTTCCGAATATTCGACGGACATCTGATCCGCGAACCACTTTCGACGTGTTGCCTCTCTGTCGCACTTGTAAATTCGTACGTAAGTGTGACAGGAAGGCAACACTTCGAGCACGGTTCGCGGTAGGCCCCCTGACCGTGGGTCCTTCGGCGAAGACTACGATCCGATTTGTGCTCATTAGGGAGCATTATGAGCTCAAGTTAATTCGTAATTGGACTGGAGATCATTTGGAGCTTTTGTTTAGATCTAATTTGAAGATAAAATAACTAAGGAACCTTATTGGCGATGGCGCTTACGCCATTATTAACGATACTCCGATATAAACACAATGCCGCGCGACGCTGTGCGGCGTAAGCGCCATCGACAATAAGGACAAGACAATACCTTTTCATAGATAATGCCCCAAATAACTTGCTGATAAATATGAAATAGTAAATAGTGTAACTATATAAATTCGTAATGTTTTTGTTATGATACGACCTTGACGTGATTTGCTTGAAGCCATGTCACATCATAAAATCTGTCATGGTTTGCTTAACACATTGAGTGCCGGCAAACCGCTCGGCGGATTCACTGTTGGTAGTCGCTTTCCTCTACAAAGCGGGAAAACGTTAGGATCGGCTACAAGCGTAGCGCTACGAGAACGTAGGCCTTGAAGGTGTTAAAGCAATTCATTACCTTCCGCCACCGAATTTCGATCAAATTATGTTCCAATATACAGGGAAGAGGTATGTCTTCCCTAAACATTTTTGAAACGAATGCAATATAATACAACACTTTAAACACATACACGTTTTGTACACATATTTAATTACACTTACGGGTCTACCGCGATATAATCTCATTGTTTTTACCTTTAATTCCGACGTTTCAGCTGAGTTGCACCAGCTGTGGTCACAATGAAATTATATCGCGGTAGACCCGTTTGTGTAATTAAATATGTGTAATATACTTAATACATTTGGGTATGGTGCTTTACGCACACTACCGTCCCCCACCCTCTCCCTTTTAGCATGAAATATGTCTCGGCTAATATTAACAACTACTGCATACAAGGTGTATTTGCATGGAACATTTATTTATGCAACACAGAGACGCATGCATGCGTGCAATCCGCACCGCTGCATCTTACGCTATATTTCAGCAAACATGGCCTAATTTGAGTGGCTATCCCATTGGATAAACAAGCTTTGCGTCTTATGACCAAGGGATAAGCTTGAGAATCGTGTGAATATTTATAGAAGTGACCAGAGAAAATTTACGCTTTGACAATTTTACTTTGACTTTGGCTTACAAGGAGCTTAGTAATGGGGCGTGTGTATTGGTTTTAAACTAAGATTTTCAGACGAAATAGTAAGACACGTGAGAGTCCTCAGAGGCCGGAGCGTAGCCAAATTAACAGTGGTTTATACAAAATTCGAATCGAATATATCAGCTTAATAAAATCCATTTATTTACTAACAAGATATATAGGTACTTACAGTGGTATTACTAAAATAAATTAATAACTAGCTTATAATCTAAAATAGGCCCTTGAGGCATGTACCAAGGATGCTGGCGGCATTTCCTCGTTGTATCGCAATGCTGTTACGTTGTGCGACGTAGCCGCCAACTCTTCGGTCACATTCGGAAAGAAAATTTGATATATGTGACCACTTCTATAAATTATTTAAGATAAGTTTTGTATAATTTATACGTTTGTCATTTGACTATCTGTCTGTCCTATTAAAGCTACTGAGTACACTCAAACTTACCTAAGAAGTCATGCTTCCAATTGCATCTGAAATTATAATTCGTAGAAAGTCTCATGTCCTCAGTTTAATTTTGCCACCGGCAAATAACCCAACATTCAGACGTGTTGTAATATTTGTCTGCAAGCCGCGGCCGGAATACGCGCAGCAACAGACAAGAATAACTGCGCGCATTCTTTATTCGACCATAGACTATAACTGATATACTGCCCGATTCGAGATTTAAGATACGTCAATTAATAGATCTAGAAACGATATGGATTAGACGTGTCAGTGTCAAAAGTGACGTTTTTTTGAAGAAACGTCATATTTGACACTGACATATCTAATCCATATATAGTTTCTAGATCTATTAATTGAATCAGTCAGAATCATCGTATTTATTCGTAATAAACTATAACATACACAAGTATAGAATAACAAAGAAATTGATGTATCTTATAGTTCGAATCGGGCCGATGCACGGAGATATAATAGATCTATCATCAACGAAGTTGTGGCTGGATCGTCTATGGTATTGCTAATAGTTTTCTACTCAATTGTGAATATGAAAATATAATTCATTCTTAAAGCCAACGAATCAACAACAGACGAGATGCTGAATTTTGACAGCAACGGCTGATGCAACCACGTAAAACGTCTAGGTAGGTACAGTCAGCAGCAGAAGTTGCTAAGCGGGCGAGGTGTTTAAAATTACTTTGAGACGCTCTTATTCTCTTAACAATAAAATCGCTTCAAGATCATTTTGAACACCTCATCCGCTTAACAACTTCTGATGCTGACTCGTCGTACACCTCAATCCCTTTAAGATATCAGCATGTATAAAAAAATACCCGCAACATTAAATAGCTACCTAATAAAGAAACATTAAACATCCATTCGGCTTAGGTATATTAATTATTTTCAATACGGACATTTATTACTTCAATCTTTTAGTTTTTTGTATAATTGCTCCTATTATGAAATACCTTAAATATACATCAGTGCTTCTAATTTTTTTTATCTTGCATACTCCTAATTAATTACCGAGATTACTGCGAACCAAATGAAGAAATAAAAACTACTGTATTTAAGAAAAAGTGATTATAATACACATAAACCCCTTTACCATCGCTGACAAAACCCACCACTTTCAGCTCAAGATCAATAAAATAACTAGTCATAGAATAAAAAATAAATGACCCCGTTTCATTCATCATGAGTATTTCGCAAAACCCAGTCTGGATGCGCCTGCGTTCGTCAGAATGTAATTATATCCGCAAAGCGCGCAAACAGATCGATTTGGTAAATTTAGCGCGCGCGTCATACAAGCTTTTTATAACTATAATGTTTCCGGATTTACTTGAATCCTGTCAGATCTTTAGAGAACTAAAATAAAGAGCTAAACTACGACTACCTACAGACGAGTTGATAAAAGTGTTCGTTAAAAATTGCTTGTATGAAAAAGTTTGGCAGATCTCTATGGAGTAACAGCTGCCACCAGTCCCATTTACGTATTCATGTAGGTGTCTACTCCAGGTACAGACGAATACATCTTTTGTTGTTATGTTTAAGACTATCCCATAATACCACATTACTTTAGTTAAACGATTATGTTCATATATGATTTACATATTTACTAAGTATTTATTTATTCATATATATGGTACAAAAACAAGTCAAAAAACAATAAATAAAAATAACTTAAAATTAAACTAAATACAAACTATTCTAAAATAAAATAAAACTAATCTAAACTAAACTAAATCTAAAAAAGGCCCCTGTGGCAAGGTCCCCAAGATGCTGGCTGCGTTACCCCGCTGAACTGCCAGACTAAAGCGTTGAGCGAGGTAACTGCCAGCTCTCGGGTCCCCAGTTGCGTCCCTGAGTCTCTTTGAAAGGTTTCCAAAGAGACTCAGGGCGCCAGGACCCCACGGACCCAGGGTCTCGACGCCGAAAGGAATGAAAATGTATTCGGCGCCGAGACCGCGATACTTCCCAACCTTTGCGTTTTCGGCCGCCTCCGCAGCAGCTGCCGCCCTCGCAGAGGTTCCGTGGAGATGTGACGGGGCCAGCGTGTCTACGCAGGTTGCGTCCCACACTAGCACCCGCCCCATACTCCACGGAATCAAGGACATCCCATCAGGTCTCTTGCCGTCACTTCTCAATATGCCGGTCGGCTCCAATAGAGCAGGCACATTGACCGACGCAAGAGACCGACGGATGATGTCGTTAAGGGCGGCATGCCTGGAGAAGCGGCCCGCGCTCCGCTGGCAGGAGAGACCGTGGTGGCCTAACTGGTCTACGTCCGCACCGCAGGGGCAACGATGAGGGGCACACACCGGGATACCCAAACGGAGGCAAATCGAGTATGTACATACATACATATAATCACGCCTATTTCCCGGAGGGGTAGGCAGAGACCACGGATTTGCACTTGCTACGATCCTGACATACCTCTTTCGCTTCCTTCACTTTCATAACATTCCTCATACACGCTTGCCGCTTTAGGGTGCTCTTGACCTGGCCTTTCGTCAGGAACTATATAGTATGATATAATTTGGGCCCGATTCGGATTTTGAAAATTAGATATCTTTTAGACATCACCAAGATACGATAACGATATGTTTAAGATCTAACCTGTCAAATTTGACATTTGCGCGATTCTGGAGATACTCTTGAACGATTTCCTCAGGATATGACTTAGAGATCCCATCATCATCATCATCATCATCATCATTGGTTGCCCGAATTGCGCTGCAAAAGAGAACTAGTTGATATCTAAACTATAACGTATCTAGAATGGATCTAGTACGTGTCGTCTCTTATGAATATCTTGAAGTTCGAATACGGCAGTTTACCATGGATTACACCCGATATTTGTCTGTTCCAGGTGACGATGTGCTAGTGCAGTGCTATGTGCGCGTGAAGTAATACAAGATGGCCGCCGTGTTGCTCGTGTTCTTGCTGGGCTGCGTCGGCGCTTTGGCTGAAAAAGGTAAGAGCTCTTTATTTATTTATTTAGAAATTTAATTCAGGCAACAAGGCCCAAATACAAATACCTTACTTACATACGAGTACATATGTGTTTTATAAACTTAAAACTAAACACTATTAGGCAACAAAACAACAATTAATCAATCTAAACTAAATTACCGATCTACAGAGTCATTGTATCGATGTGCTAGTGCAGTTCTGTGTGCGCCTGACAATATTTTTTTGCAGCTCAGTGTTCTATTATAGAAGGAAAGAAGTATAATACTTACATCAACAACTTGGCCATCCTGTTGAGATTCAAAGAACCTAAGTTGTTTTGCTTTCTGTAAATAATTTGTCTGCCCAAATAAATAAAAAAAAAACACACCATAGTTATCATGATTTTGAACTTGGCTCTCATCACAATCTGTAATATTGTCATTAAATTGCACAATGGGACTTAATAGCGTATTTAAGTTTTAAGATTTACTTACCTCCGACGTTTAAATCAGTGTTTTGTAATATTGTTATTGCGAAGTTTATTGAAACACTCCTTCTTACATTAAATCCATATTGAAAACGTAAACTAAATTGAAATTGTCACGAATTCACAATAACATATTTGAAAGGGGTAACTTATAGAAACCACATTAATCCATCAAATCTGAGTGTAGCAATCATCTTTCCATTCCTATACACCACCCCCTTATTATGCGAGCTACGTTTGGAAATCACACATTATATCATTATATAACATGTGAAAAGCTGTGCGAATATGAATCTTATTCCATTGAAATAAGCTCTACGAAAGCTTCTTATTATAAGCTTTGGATTGAGCACAAATTCAATTTTACGCAGATCCGGCTTTCTCAATTTTCTAAACACTTGGGTCACAGTGGAGTGTGCTACAGCAGGGCAACTGTAATCTCTTTCCTTTTCGTCAAGTCTTAACGATTTATACGGCGCGATTCGGGAAATGAATTAGAGACTCACTAGATATATTATGAAATAGTAAAGATATGTGACGTTCCACGACAAAAGGTACCTTATGGCGGCTGGCGTTTACGCCACTCCAATATTCAGCCGGGGCAATGGTACCTTTTGCCGTGGAACGTCACATATCGTTATTATTTCATATCTTGTGAATTTCTAAATCATTTCTCGAATCGCGCCGATAGTGAAATATTAGGTAGAAACATGTTCTACCGCAGGCCTGACAAGAAAATAGAAGTTTGTGACGGATACAATTTAGAAAAAAGGTTTGAGGTATTACATCTCTTGTCACCATTATTATCATCTCATCCATAATATTCTACCCTTCAAACTAAAAAGGATGCCTCACGTTAGACCGGGCCGTGTCCGGGCCGGAGCTTCCGGCACATCGTTTTCTATCTTCTCTTACACTTGACTTAATTTATTTGAAATATCGATATTCAGAAACAGATATAATGAGATTGATGGTGTATTCCCATTTGTCCCCGTCTTACATGATCACCGCCATCTATGCGCCGGGGACAAAAAGGAATGATTTATATGAAAATATCTATTTTCACTTAACAAATTATAGGAATGCACCTAACTGATAAAAAAACGATATAAAATTATGGAATAGAGCATAATGTAAAACACAGCACATCGTGATTAAAGATTAAGAATACTCGCATTCCTCAACAAAAATAACTCTATTAAAATATCCCTCCGGCACAATTACAATTAATTTAAAGGCACAAACAATTTCGTTTTATACCACCCACAGAATGACCCTCAAGTTCGCATGAATAATTATTTCAAAACTGTCGTCATATTTATAATGACAGTAATTTTGCTGCAACAATGTTTCATTGTTGCTCATTGACTTGAAAAAATAATGACGTCTAGACAAATAAAAACAAAAAGCGAGGTTCCAAAATTAGAAAATTCCTTTTATTGCAGGATCCAAAACAACGACTTGTTGTAAACAACACTCGTAAAGGTAATTTCACCCAAAACATTCAACTTTTAACAGCATTAACCTTAGCTTTATATTCAAATTAAAACTAAAACTAATAAACCAAGCTTACATGTTAAAGTTATCCAATCAAGTCATTCAGGGCTCGAAATTAATTAACTGCAACTACAATCGATATAGTTGGAGGACTTGCAAGTTGACTTGCAGGTGCAATTTAGGATAGTGCTGGCGCGAGGACTTGCTGGAACCAACTGGACGGATTTAGTTAAGTTTTGGAACTTTGTGGACGGTAATAACGGATTTACGTGAAAAGACATTTGATGAGACGTTTGAAACAAATGAACAAATTGATTATCAAATGAACTGATTTTTAGATAATGTAATGGTGCAATATTTTATCAACTACATAGTACACATCTATGTAATTATACACATTGATGAATCAATTAACATGTAAGATGAAAAAGGTTGATTTTAAGTTCTTCACGAAAAACGATGGGATATATTATGTTAATTTTAAACAATAATAATATAATTATGTTCTCAATGTTTATAGATCTTTTAATTTAAACATACTTAAATTACTTAAGTGCAATTATTACGCCATTTTGGTTCCGTTTATTTTTAATAATATGAAAAATTCGTAAAAAATTGCAATATAAATAACATTCAATGAAATTCCTCCATAGTTCCTTGGCTTTGTTTCGTTTAGATAATATATACAGATTTTATTCGTATTCGTTATAATGATATACTCCGACATGAAGGGTTAAACAAAATAATACTGGAGGGCAGAATTGAAGAAAAAAGAGGAAGAGGAAGACCCAGAATATCATACATGACACAGATAAAAGAATGGTGCTGTAGCCACTCATATCAGGAAGTAAAAACGAAAGCCCAGAATAGGCTGGAATGGAAAATGCTACAGCGACAGAGGGCCAGGCCCTCTTAATGATGATGATGATCGTTATAATGGTTTTGTGACTAACAGATTTTAAGGTTACCTAGTTACAAAGAAAACAGGTGATATTTATCTAATACCACGTTGGTGGAAAAATATTTCCTATATCTCTTATTTTCCTCATAGAGTATGACTAAACGCTGAAAATATTCGTTATTAAAATTATTACTAAGAACGTAGGTAGATGCTGGACTGCAAAAATAGTTTGAAAACAAATGGACATTATGAGTTTACCAGAATATTGTTAGGTTTAAAAACAGCCCCTGCCATCTTAAATATTTTTATCGAGCACTTTTATTACGGTAACCTTTATTTTAAAAGTCCTTAAATAAGTGGATAAAAACCGGGCAAGTGCGAGTCGGACTCGCGCACGAAGGGTTCCGTACCATAAAGCAAAAAAAAACGGAAAAAAAATGCAAAAAGAAAACGGTCACCCATCCAAGTACTGACCACGCCCGACGTTGCTTAACTTTGGTCAAAAATCACGTTTACTGTATGGGAGCCCTACTTAAATCTTTATTTTATTCTGTTTTTAGTTTTTGTTGTTATAGCGGCAACAGAAATACATCATCTGTGAAAATTTCAACTGTCTACCTATCACGGTTCGTGAGATACAGCCTGGTGACAGACAGACGGACAGACGGACGGACGGACGGACGGACGGACGGACAGCGAAGTCTTAGTAATAGGTTCCCGTTTTACCCTTTGGGCACGGAACCCTAAAAAGCAGACCTACTGTTATTGTATCCGTTGTTGGAGAGCACGCGCGAACTACCCACAACTCGCGGAATTTGCCTAAAGTTTTAATAACGCTATGATATAGTGCGCTTATTATACTAACTCTGCATGTTCGCCAGAGTGAAACGAGTAGTTTCCTTAGCAGTTCCGGAACTTATAAGACATACAGGCCCTCGAATCGGCCTGTTAGTTCTAACTGAATTGAGACACAATAAATTTTTGCAACGACAAAGTGCGGTAATATCATCATTATAGTGTCAAATTTCTATGATATTATAATGTTTATAATGCCTCTCCCTATTCTGTCCTATTCTATTCGGTGCAAAGTTAGGTTAGACGGACTCTAGGCGCAATATTATTACAAAAGATTTATTTTTCCATCCAATATTGGTTTAGGTCTGAATAGCCAATATTATACAATTAGTTGATCTGTTTGCGTTTTATAAAAATAATGGCGGCTCTGTTTACAGCATCAACAACTTTGTTGGCGAACTAAATAAAGTGTCTAGCCCATTTTATTTACATTTCAATCTTTATTGTTATATCAATATTAGCATACAATAGGTACATGTAGTGTTAAATTTATTTTTCATCACACTTGCTCGTTAAAGGTGTTATTAAACGTATTTTGACGACCACTCTGGCCTAGTGGGTAGTGACCCTGCCTATGAAGCCGATGGTCCCGGGTTCGAATCCTGGTAAGGGCATTTATTTGTATGATGACATTAAGAGACCATATACATCTCTTAGTAATTGTAATACGTTAGATTGAATTGTTAGTTTTATTTTATAAAATTGTTGATGTTATTATTTTTGCTTTTATGTAAATTCAATGTTGACGTGTAAAAGTGCCCTTGTGGCCTATTTGCTGAATAAATGTTGATGTTTGATGTTTGTTTGATGTTTGATGATACAGATATTTGTTCCTGAGTCATGGTTGTTTTCTATGTATTTAAGTATTTATATATTATATATATCGTTGTCTGAGTACCCACAACACAAGCCTTCTTGAGCTTACCGTGGGGCTTAGTCAATTTGTGTAAAAAATGTCCTATAATATTTATTTATTTATTATTTATTTATTAAACGTAGGCGATGCGGTCCTAAATTTCGACCTAAGGCTGTCATGTACGTCTGAAATTAGGCAGAAGTTTTATTTAGGGAAAATAATTGGAAGTAATCATTTAAAATGTTTGAATATTGTAAGGATCAGTCTGTAAACAGCCGTGACACAATAATCCGGACGGTAATACATTAGGGCAATTATTGATAAAATCAGGGGTCGTTCGACAGTGACTGATTGTGTTTACGGCTGAAAACGATCTTTACAAGCCTCTTAGAATAATGGTTTCAATGCGTTGAAGTGCTTTATACATAGGAACGTCCTTCTAACTTACTGCCGTGTTCGAACTTCAAGATATTCACAAGAGACGACACGTTCTAGATCCATTCTAGATACTTTATAGTTTAGATATCAACTAGTTCTCTTTTGCAGCGCAATTCGGGCAACCAATGTCAATTTTACGTTAGATAGCGTAAGATATATATTAAATGTGACTTGGATCTCTAAGTCATATCCTGATGAAATCGTTTAAGGGTATCTCTAGAATCGCACAAATATAAAATTTGACAGGTTAGATCGTAAACATATCTTGGTGATATCTAATAGATGTCTATTTCACAATCCGAATCGGGCCCATAGTAACGTCCTTCTAGCCTAGTTGGTAGTGACCTTGCCTACGAAGCAGGAGGTCCCGGGTTCAAATCCTGGCAAGGTTTGCGGCCATTTGTTTGTGTGTTCATCACGAATATTTTTTCCTGAAATCCTGAGTTATGGATTTTATGTATGTATGTATTTAAGTATAATATATATTTATCTAGAGGTACCTTTAGGCTTTGCTTAGTGTGGAGCTAGGCTGATATATGTGTAAGCTTGTCCCCAAATATTTATATATTTAAATCCTGATTTTCACGTCAATTACTCAGAGATCATTTTATTTTAAAATTTAAAACTCATTTGAATCATCGCCATATGTTATGGGCAAAAATTAAACTATGAATTCTTCATGAAACTGAAACATGTTCAAATAATATTTAATCTTTACGTTACAAATAATATATTAAAAATGTATTGACTTCGAAATCGTAAAATATAGCTTTGTTTCAATAACGAAATAATTATTAATTTTAATAACAGATTAAAAATGGTTTCCAACTACGTTTCACTTTGAAAATCCAGATAAAAACTCAGCATTCAAACACGTAACCCACAAATTAAAAAAAGTTCGTCCTCAGCCTCACATAATGCGGCAAGAGGGCAAAAGCGCACAACTCAGAGAATAGAGAATTTAATTACAGAACCGTCACATTGTTACTTACTCGTTTTGTTCTGGATTGAGCATGAGCATGCGTTCCGATTTAAAGTGTCATTTCGCAACGTCGACGTATTCATTTGAAAAGGATGGAAGTTACATTGTCTCTTTTTAAAGCTTTAATTTAACTCCAGTGATGTTTGTTACGGCCCAATTCGAACAATGCTTGTAAGAAATCATAGCGGTACGTACCGCTGTGACTTCTTATTCGGCCCGATTCGAACTTCAAGATACCTACGTCAATTAATAGATCTAGAAACGATATGAATTAGATATATCAGTGACAAATGTGACGTTTCTTCAAACAAAAAAATCACTTTTGGCACTGACAAACGGTTATGCAGTAACTGATATTGGGGTTTTTCACTCGATATAGGCAGAACCCCTGTCTGAAATTGCGAAATTCGTGTATAGTTTTTTGGATATCTAGTTTGACACTGACATATCCCATCCATATCGTTTCGATATCTAATATTTGACGTATATTATTGTTCGAATACGGCTGTCTGTAATGTAGAGGCCTAACGGAGCCGATATGTCTCATCAATAAAGGCTGCTTTTAAATATGTAGATTTAAAAAAAAATGTTCGAATAGCAGATAAGCATTTATTGAATCGGGCCCTCTGCATGATGATCATGTTCAGGCCTAACTGATAATACTGATATCAGAATTATATTAGGTTCATACTATTTCGTTATCGTGCGTCTCACCCACGCCGATAATACAAGTACGAGCAAAATGCAAATAACGTCAGTTAGATATCAGTCTATCAGTGTCTGATATCAGTGGATATACCTTCGAATTGGCCTGTGCCCCTGTGGGTCACATAACCAAAGCTTTACCTTCACCGTTCCCAACACACACGTATAGTGACGTCATCACTTTCTGCCTGCCATTTTAATTACCTTAGTGACGTAAGCAGTTTTCCTGTTACGTAACACACAATAAATATTATGTTCGTTTTAACAATGAAAGGAATTTGCACCTTATATTGTTACCATAGAGATCAATATAAGATTGGCTGGACTATCAGGCCATTTCGAACGTACACTGAGATCAGAATGATATTTTGAATCATCTGATAGTTATCTTGTGTCTCGCCGCGCCAATACTTGTACGGACAAGTATGAGGGAAATGCACGACAGCTAAATAACATGATTCTGATATCATTCTGATCAGTAGTGTTATATTAAATTAAAATTAAATTAAATAGTCATTTAATTCAGGCAAAACCCATAAGGTGTTAGTAACAGGACGTAAATACTAATGTTACTAGAGTACAAATTTCATTAAAACCTACCATGGAAGACAATATATTACCTACTTAGAGCTAAGACAATACAATACCGGGTGAGCCGTACATACACAAACCTTTTTTTTTACCGACATTTAATTTAAAAAAATTGACTAGCATCACGTATGTAAATAATTAAAACATTAATAGAAATAATTCAAGTATGTCAGCAAAAATATACTTAATATTAATAAAAATACAATTGGTATAGGTACGTTCGAATTGGCCAGTATAATTATGAGTAAGGATTTCTGTTTTAATAAGTTATGAAATATCGGCATAATTTTTTTTATGAATAATTGCAATTTTATCTCATCAAGATAAATTTGCATAACAAAATATCCAGGGAGGAAAACAGGGCCTATGTTTGTATGGAAATGCGGGCGCCCACTATCCTCTTAACAGAGTGGATGATGGCACAACCGAAGCTCACAAACGCAGTCAAAGAGCATGTGTGTACTCGGCCTTTACTCGACCTATGGACAGAACGACAAAAAAAATACTTTCGGTGGAATAGGAAACCTGCACTAAAATAACGTCCAAGTCCAATTTTTTATATCGTTACCTCATATTTTTATATGACACTACTGTAAACAATGAGGTATAATTTTTAAAGGGCAGATACCGCATGTGTGTGTGTGTGTGTGGGGAGTAAAATGTGGCTTTCCATTGGAAAAAGGTCCTTATGCATAAGCATAATTAATCCTTCTCTGAGGCAAAGCCATAAATAAGCTTTTACAGTCTGCGGTAGTCGATTACCATTAGGCGTACTACGAGTATATGTATTATTGTTTACCACTGATGTTAAAGAACATAGCTACGAATATCTATTAAAATGCGAACGTTGAATAAACGTAACGAATGCTTAATATACCTTTAATTAAACATGCTTAAATATACTTAAGAAGTAAAAGTAAACGACAGGAAAGCATTATTTTTATCTAACAACTTACTGACCTGTAGGTAGGTATACTTCACAGTACCGGGCGTGTCTCACTCCGCGAATTCGTCGCTTTGCTACAAGTAGCTAAAAGTACATCCGTTCCTACCCCAATTTTGGGGAAAGCCATAAGCCGCGCTTGGCGCTGTCGCCACCTAGCGGCCATATCTGTGCTGATCGTAACAGACGTGTTTTGTTAGAGAGTGAGTCTTCTATACCTAGTACTATTATTTCTTCTGTGCAAGTACACCTTTTTCGGCTAGTTCAAAGTATCTTACGCGTATATTATATGTATGTTACTGTCAATGCCAATTGCGTTTGCCACGTTCACACAGCCTGGGGCACTCGAGGCCTTGCTCACTTTTTCTTAGTATATGACATATTTATCTTAGTGTATAACACATATTTATAAATAAATAAAAGGTCATTCAAATACAAACAAGTACAAAAATTTGTACACGTAGATAACGTACTTGGACTATTTTTTACAAGCAGTAATACCTATACATAGGATTCGTAGCATTCTGCCACTTTAATAGTTTTAACGAAAATCCGAGCCGCATGTGACGGTGAAACCGTTTTTCTTTTTTTCGTTTTTCCCACGTTTGCTTGATGATGTGTTTTCGTTAAAAGCAATAAATAATAATAAAGTTTGCTATTTTTGTTTGTGTGTGTGATTTTAAGGTTATTTTTAAATAATGAATCTATAGCAATGAATTAAAATAAAGCGAGGATTATAATAATAGAAGGTGGCCTAGAGGTGATAGCGACAGCCGCGAAAGAAATATAGGTTACCTACCTATTATAATATATCTCTTTCAGGTTACAAATTTAAGTGTGCGTGACAACTTAAAACTGCAAGTTAAACTATGATAATTATAAAAGACTTTGATTATCCTATATAACATTGATTTATTTGAGTTAATTGGATCGTAATTATGCTAGTTCTAGGAATTGATATTGAACTGCCATTATTAACTTCTAGGAAAATTAATTGCATTGATTTTGGCAAGAATTAGGTCAATGTTTTATTCAAATCGAATTACATTCATTATTAGTTAAAATATAACTACTATTATTAAAATTAAGTATAAAATAAAATAAATAAATAAAACTTACCCACTTACCTTAGGTCCCCCAGATCTGTCCCCTGCGGAGGAGGGGTGCCCATAAGGCTGGCTACATTCCCAAATGTAACTTAATGGTTTGTTAATTATATAAAATACTAGCGACCCGCCCCGGCTTCGCACGGGTTAGCATAATTATTAAACACTTAAACCTTCCTCAAGAATCAGTCTATCGATAGGTGAAAACCGCATGAAAATCCGTTCAGTGGTTTTGGAGTTTATCGCGAACAAACACACAAATAGACAGATGCGGCGGGGGGCTTTGTTTTTATAAGGTGTAGTGATATTAATTAATGATCCATTCAGATACTTTGTTATTTTATCTACACTCAATCGTTAATTAAAAATAATGTTCGAATTCAATTTCACAGTTTGAGGCGTCATCGGCGTCATCCTAATAAGATTAATAAATAATTAATAAAATTATTAAAAGTTTATTAAAGATAGAAAGAGAGTAATAGTCAAACTAATATACAGTGTAGAATTTCAGAAATCTGTAGCGTGCTATTTTCTATAGATAAAAGTTTATCGTAAAAAGAACATCATTATTTTCTCTTCATCTTTTTGCACGTACAATCTTTGAAACAAGTATCATTAAACTTGTGACGTTATTTAACTTAGAAAAGAGAAATAGGGGGTATCTAGGTTTGAGACTTTTATATTTTTCTACAAAATGTACAGTCACCTGCAGTAATATGTTACTCTTCGAAGGCCGTAAAAATATTTGAGGGCCCGATTCGGATTTTGAAATAGACATCTATTAGATATCTTTTAGACATCACCGAGATACGATAACGATATGTTTAAGATCTAACCTATCAAATTTGACATTTGCGCGATTCTGGAGATACTCTTGAACGATTTCCACAAGATATGACTTAGAGATCCAATTCACATCTAATAGATATCTTACTCTATCTAAGGTTGCCCGAATTGCGCTGCAAAAGAGAACTAGTTGATATGTAAACTATAACGTATCTAGAATGGATCTAGTACGTGTCGTCTCTTGTGGATATCTTGAAGTTCGAATACGGCAGTGACACGATCTTATTTGTAGAGCATTAGCAGTGTGTCACGTATTTTTGCGGCTTTCGAAGAGTAACATTTTATTGCAGGTGACTGTACCTATGAATAATATGTCGTCTTGGTTTTGACGTAGGCACCTACCTATTTGTTTAATTTAGTGTACAATGCCTCAGGGGCCTATTTTAGATTTAAGCTAGTTATTAATTTCGTTTAGTTGTACCACTGTATATATATTATATGTAAATAAATGATTTAAAAATTTAGTGTTAGTTTGCTATAAATATTTAAACTAATAAATACCACTTAACAATAGATCAGTCAATGAACTACCATAAAAAGCGTAATTTTACGTTCAAAAAGTCAGAATAAATTTTAATAAGACTAAGTTTTATTTAAATAACTATCACCTTCTCAAGTGTTTTACCGAAGCATACAAAAATGCTCAAATATTTAATTACACGATCAGGTCTACCGCGATATGACTTTATTGTTTTTCGCGGTAGACCCGTTCGTGTAATTAAATATGTGTGTACAAAACGCGAGAGTTTAAAGTGTTAAAAATGCTCAAGTCAGAAAAGCGATTTGGCGGAGATTATAAATATACGCAAATTGAGGCCAAATCATTTCACATAATTGAATCCCCAGAACCAATCCCTTGGATTACAGAATTACGTCACTTCAATAAAATGGAATTGCCTTTTAATTCCACCGAAATATAATCGACCAGAAGATCGTATAATATAAATATATGGAAATATAAATTTAATATATTTTCGCGGGTCAAATGCAATTTATGAAATGACTACCCAATTTTGCTTCCGAATTTACCTACGGGGGAGTGGTAGCAGAAACGACGAGTTAAATTACGTTGATTTAATATTGTGATGCGGTGAGTGGTTTTGAGTTGTTGGGTGTTTGGGTTAGCGTGTTTATTTTTAGGCACGATATGTATACGTGCCTAGATAAATTTAAATTTTGTAAATGTTGATCTTTTGTTGAGGTGATTATATTTTTGCTGTCTTCCGATACGTCACGGTTTCAAACGGTAGCTGCAAAAAGTTGAATTTAACGACATATTACCTACAGTAAATTTAGTAAAAAATATAAATAATCCAGTCGAATAAAATTAAATTAAAACGTGTCACTTGATTATATTAGTTTATATTAAAACTTTGTAAAAGCAGCACCATCAAAAACAGTAAAACATTATCATAACATAGCGGAAACGCGAATAAAAACCCCAGAAAATTTAAATATTTTAAAAATTGTTCGCATTCATAACCTCAACTCACGTAGCCACCAATCCTGAAATCTCACGCAGAAGAAACGGCCTGTTTGGTAACAACAACGTAGCTAACGTAACGTAGCCAAATCTAACGTAGGTATACTTACACTGATATCAGAATGACATCTAACTGATGTCACTCAGTTATCGTGCATTTCGTTCGTACTTATCCGTACAAGTATTAGCGCTGGACGCACTATAACTAAATCTTCTTCTTCAATTTAAGAGGTATCCTCTTGTCGGTGGAGTATTTTCCATTTCTCCCTCTCATAAGCCATAGCTTTGACCTCTTGATACGACACGACACCAGCTATTTCTTTTATTTGGTCTATATAGCTACGTCTTGGTCTGCCCCTGCCTCTCTTTCCTTCTATCTTGCCTTCTATGATGGTTTTAAAGAAGTTGTCGTGCCGTAACAAATGTCCAAACATTTTTCCCCGTCTGTTGTTGATGGTGTTCAATATCATCCTCTTCTCTTTCACTCTTCGTAATACCTCTTCGTTCGTTATCTTCTCCGTCCATTTTTATATATAACTAAATAGGTAACATAATTCAGATATCATTCTGATGTCAGTGTATGATCGAATTGGCCTGAAACATAAAACAGCGTTTTAATCGTTTCTGCCGACGCTATTTGTAACGTTATTGCTCATAATCCCGCGGGGCTATGTGTTATATTATACGCATTAAATGTACCGTTCGCAATATTACGTAATTTTTAGTAGCCCCGCCAAGTGTGGGGGTGCATTTTGATTTGCGTTAATGTTTATTTTTTTTTGGTTTTTAACACTTTCCTTAAAACCGTTCCTGGTGGAACATCAGTATGTGTTGCTTTCAAAATATTATGCGATCATATATTTAGCAACAAAATTCGTTTGGAAATCAGTCCTCATTACATATAATTAGGTTAGGATTAACTATAATCATAAAAGGGTAGGTATTTATTACGTCTAAAAGGCCTTCAGAAAGGACCTGGGTAGTTACGAAAAGTTCTTGACAGTTTTTTCATAGGCAGGTACGTTTGTATGTAGATGTAACGACTGTTGATGAAAAGTCTTTAAGGATGCCGAGACGACGAAGATATTTTTCTGGTTCATTTCAGACACTATAATATCAGAGGAAGAGTATATTTCCACGTGATTCTATCCGAGAAATATGTCCAATAGTAAACATTTGTTCAAACAGGATCCAACAAGTGTAAATATGGGAACCAACCACCAGAGCATCATTTATTAACACAAACCAAACAGCAAAGAAACATTTATAAGTACGTGTTGTTTTACGCGCAAATCACGAGTTTATTTGATTCTATATTATTATTATTATATGGAAGAAGTAAGCATTGCAAGAAAATTTGTAGGTATGTTTATACTTTTGCGATGAATGAAAACATTTCTCATTGGGTAAAGAACCTAAAAATTAATTTGTAAAATCGTAATGCGATGCTTTGTAATAACGCCTTGTTGCGACTAAATAAATACCTAAACGTTTAAGATTTCCACTAAAAATCTAAATGGAATCGTGTTCTATAAGGAAAAGTATTAAATCACGGTAAAGTAATGATAGCATCAAAGTGAACAAAATTTTGCAAATACCCTTTCAATGTATTTAGCAATTCGTAAGCCTCCAGAATCTTCCTATAGGTACCTAAATATAATATATTTCTCATTCATAAGTCAAATAAGACGGCGCCGATCGGCATTTATTATTGAAGTAATATTGAGTGGCGTTTTGTATGAGTTGGAAGCACAATAAATCTTGTGAAATACAATTTGAACTAAGTAAAGAATGGAAAGTGAATGAAAGGAACATGACGAGGAGAACAGAAAGTTAAGCTACGGAATGAACTGTCGTACACAGTATTTCCGGACCAATACGACCTTTAACTTTCATTTTAAAGGCTGGCAATGTACTTTTACCTTAGAGCTTTTTACTGGAGACGCCCTGGCCTGTCATTTTCTGTGCAAAACAATCTGCCGTTTTTGCGGGGGAGGGGCACGTCAAATGTATGGCTATTTGTACATGATTTGTACCTAACGTCAGTCCATACAAAAGTTTGCACAAATGTGCAAGGTTTTCAGCAGAGGGGTAAGCTCTTAAAAGCGACTCCAGGTATTATATGCTCTAAGACTTTTACACAAAACATTACAAAAATTCTCAAGTTATACTCGTAATATACGAGTACCGTCATAGGTTCATAAACGAATCACGGTACCCAATCTATCTTGACTATGGAACATATAAAGGACACAAATTGTATCAGCCCAAATAAAACAATAATACCAAACAGGGAAAATAGGGTAGCAGAGGATTTTCGTGGACAAATCAATATACTAGTAAATACATTAGTTGAGAGGCATGCACGCCTTAGAGACGTGACCTAATTTTCAAAAAACAAAACCATTTCGCTTTACAATCTTATCTCGGAGCTTTCACAAATGAAAATGAGTTTTAAATCTTATACAACACAGTTCAAGATGTCAGCAAAGATGTGCGCGGGAAAGGGAACAAGAAGAACAAAGCCAATACAGCTGAGCCAGCCAAACATAAACCTTTTAGCGTTGACATAAAAAGCATTTCAACGGGCCAGAATAAATTTGTACGCTTTTGCACTGAAAAATTTATCGTCACTTTAAAAGGAACTTTACTTCCTTTGTAATTAAGTGTTATTTAGTGTGTTAAGGATAGAGGCCTTTGGTTTCAATCATTGGAAATGTGACACTGCCATTTCTGGACACTTCCCAATCTTCGTCACTTTTCTTCTGACAATTATGTTAATCCTTTACGTTCACTTTCAAAAAATCACAAGTCTCTATCAATACATAACTTGATACGATGCTATTGGATTGTGACTTAGGTGAGTTTTATTCGTAAGGAAAAACGGTTTGGATAACGTTGGGGCGTTTGTTATGTTATGAGGATTCGTAGATTTGTGGTAAATGTTTTGCCGATATTGTTACGTAATGGGGCAAGTTTTATTCGGTCATTGCTCGTTTATTTTTGGCCGGAATTTTCGTAATTCAATAGAAAAAAGACGATAAATGTGCCTTACAAATATTAGTTACATTTATTCAATTTAATTCCTACTGCCTTGCATCGTAAAGACATGTACATGTTGGAATCTGGCGACGTGTCGCGACTGCAGAGGACAATAAAATTGATAGCCATGCAACTGATCTATGAGGTGCATGTGAAGTCCCCAATCCGCATTGGGCTAGCGTGGGGACTATAGCCCAAGCCCTCTCGCGCTCGAGAGGAGGCCTGTGCCCAGCAGTGGGACGTATATAGGCTGAGATGATGATGATGATGATGCAACTGATCTACGGTCGAGCGACGTGTCGTTGACTTTGTGTCGCTATATAATAAGTCGTGTCGCCCCGACGTGTTGTTTCTAGTTGCGACACGGTCACCGGATTCAAATTTGTATTATCTATATAGTTTTAATAAGACGATCGCGTCTCGGTGATTGGCGCGCATCTCACGCACGACTTTCACTTTACTATTGCTTTATTAATTTATTATAATAATCGTTTGTCCCTTTCCATCATACCAATACGTCGGAAAGGGACAAATGATTATTATCGGCTTGTTAACTTTAGTAAACGTTTATGAATAAGGGGGTTAAACTTTATTGCACAAATATATACAAATTTATTTAATTTATTTTATTTGTATTTATTTCAGCACGAGCGATCTTCAAGATCGTATCAAAATAAAATCAAAACTGTAACTAGTTGTATTTGAACCGGGTTCCTAAAATTTAATATCAAATCTGCCTATTGCATTCTTGTAAACGCTAGGTATAAATAAAGACGTGCTAACAGGCATTGTTAACAATAAACCTCGTGCGTGTCAAATAGGGGCCGTAATAATGACGTCAGCTATAAAAAACGAAACTATCGAATAAGGTGCACATCCTATAATTCACGGGCGGGATAAGTCCCGGGGTGACCCCGCGATAAAGAGATTAGGACACAGTCCAATACACACAGATGTTGCAGGAAAGTTAGAATGGTTGACTTGTGGAAAATGCTTTAAAAGCTATATAAGTGCTGCTTTTATACTTTTTGTGTTGTGGTAGAAAGTTTGGAAACATAGCAAATAAATGTACCGTGATATTTTTGACGTGATAACGTCTTATAAATCGATGAACACCGGAGCATGCACAAAAAAGTGTCACGTTATGGACAGATTTCCATGGTAACGTTGTGGACAGATCTCCATGGTAACGTTACGTAACGTAATGGTAATTTCTTCTTATTATCGTCCGTAAACCGACTTTAGTATAGCTACCAAGTGGATACCCCAAAAGAAGCGCGGAAGTGGCAGGCCCAGACGGAGATGGCGGGATGACTTAGACGCCTTCATCAGTAGCTGGCCGGAGAAGGCACTACAGCGGGAGTTGTGGAAATCAAAGGGAGAGGCCTTTGCCCAGCGGTGGGACACTATAACAGGCTAATTAAAAAAACCGACTTTACAGACAACCATATTTTTTTTAATTGTTAGTAATTAAACGATTTACTAAAAGCATTTATTATAATACTTATAGGCTACTTTATTAAAAGTCTAATTAGCAACTCATTCACAAACATTCAAAATAATTTTTCTATGGCTTTGTAAGAGAGACGTATCCCATGACGTCACAATATAGTGTGATAAATTCATCTTTTTCCTAATATGACTTTTAATCGTTCAAATCTCCAATAATTGGATGTGCCAAAACATGTTATATTTTACTCGTATATTTTCCGTGTAGTTACTTACCTGTTTTCGACTGCTTTGAAACAACTTTTTTTTGCAAGTGACCATTACAGGTCGATTTAAATCAGAGTTTAACAAGGCGGACTTAAATACAAATGTCTTGTCCTTGTCCTTCTTGACACACTATGGTTTCACGCGTCACAGACTTAACAATGTCAACGCAGCAACAATTATTCTCCCCTACGTGTATCCTCTCCTCCCCTACGTGTAGGTCGACTGCGATTCGAGTTGTATAAAGAGATTAGCATAGCTCAGTGAGCGCAGATGTTATATTGCAATGAAAAGTGCAGAAGTGTAGGGCGTTTTAATATTTGTAGAATAAAGATGGAAAATATTTAAATGGATTTCATATTTAAAAATTAAAAAAAACCTTAGACTTAAAATCACAAACTAAAATTAAGCTTAAAGTAAAACTTCCAGATTTTGTATTTATAATAACCTCCTTGAAAGAAATAATGGGAACTCGTTTCGTCGTCAGTGACTAGTTTATCGCTACAAAACGGAAAATACGTGTTTTCGGCTCCGCTCATAGCGCGTAGCTCACTCTTTGTGGACTACGTTCAGTAGGTGGCGACGTGTCCAAATAAATCATCCCCACTATCCTCAGATAACAGGATAGGGGAAGCTGTTCGGACATTGGGACTGAGGGAATAGGGATTTAGAGTCGATGCAATTATGAAACATATAGAAAAGAGATGGGTGGTAAAAACAATAGGTGTTCTTGAAAAATTAATTGTAATAGGGGGTCCATGGGGTCCCAGCGCGCACAAGTTGTTCGCAGAAATCGTGAAGCGTCTGGTTGACGTAACTGGTGACCGAAGAGCTGACGGCTACCTCGCACAACGTATCAGCATTGC
The DNA here is from genome assembly GCF_963556715.1 of Cydia fagiglandana. NCBI lineage: Eukaryota > Metazoa > Arthropoda > Insecta > Lepidoptera > Tortricidae > Cydia > Cydia fagiglandana. The sequence continues at coordinate 12,859,976 of NC_085954.1, read as the reverse complement.
GATACAGTGAGAAAATGCCGCCAGCATCCTTGGTACAATGCCTCAGGGGCCTCTGGAGGTCGCGGGTTCAAACCCCGGCTCGTAACAAACCAATGAGTTTTTCGGAACATGTTCGAAATATCACTTGATATTTGTCAGTCACTTTTCGGTGAAGGAGAACATCGTGAGGAAACCAGACTAACCCCAATAAAGCCTAATTTCCCCTTTGGATTGGAAGGTCAGATTGCAGTTGCTTTCGTAAAAACTAGCGCCGCCGACGCCAATTTCAGGGATTAGTTGCTATACGGACCTCAGGCTCCCATGAGCCGTGGCAAAATGCCGGGGCAACGCGAGGAAGATGATAATATTGATGATAGTTAGAAAATAGATGGGTAATAAACAATAGGCGTTCTTGAAAAATATAATTATAATAGAACACTGTGCAATCATTTGTGGGCTGTAGGCGGAGACGTGTCGAAATGAATCATCCTGATAACGACTCGATAGGGGAGGCTCGGCTTCGGATGCTGAGAGAATAGGAATAATGGAATTTCTACAACGGGTCAATATACCTAATTATAAAATATAATAATATAGAAAAGAAAAAAGCATAAACACAAAACAATTTCATTCAATTCGAAAATTTACTTCAATCAGTCCACGCTAAGTCGTCCGCGTTAAGTTTTTTTTTTACAATGGAGGCAAACAAGCAGATGAATCGCTTGATGGTAAGCAATTACCGGTTGCGCATGGATTGGATACCACCAGAGGGGTTGCAAGTGCGTTGCCGAACTCTAAGAGGGAAGTACCTGCACTCTATTCTTGAACGTTTGAAAGTCAGAAAACGCAAAGTAGGGTCATACAGTCTTGGTCAAATGGTCACTGCTAAAAGTGTTAAGTCGGTGCAAACTTAGCGTGGTCGGACTTTACTTATGTTATGTTATCACTACACCTTATAAAAGTCCCCCGCCGCGTCTCTGTTTGTATGTTTGTTCGCGATAAACTCAAAAACTATTGAACGGATTTTTATGCGGTTTTTACCTAGTTATCAATAGAGTGATGTTTGAGGAAGGTATAGGTGAATAATTTGTCAACCCGTGCGAAGCCGGAACGCTAGAAGGTAATAAGAATTAATTATCCAAAACGATTCGTATCCACGTTTAACTGGTCTCCTCGAGACTACAACACTATAGGGGATCGAATAGCACCCCGAGCCATTAGTGGGCTAAACAAGGGTTCATTTAATAAAGATAAAGAAAAGATGGCGGCGATAGAGTGGCTTTTATCGCTCCTTGCTTTCCTTGCTTGCGAGAATTGAAGCTGGGAAAAGTGCTGAGTATGCTGTGCTGTAGAGATTTATGTTTCGATACTGTTATTAGGGTTCCGTACCCGAAGGGTAAAAACGGGACCCTATTACATCTATTTTTCCGTAGTAGAAAAATTTGTATGGCAACTTTCAAAATAGTTCACATGGCGTCTATGCGGGAAAGTCGTCTAAAGGTGGCCACTGACGAGCCTTCCAACAGTCCAAATAGCGTGGCTGTAATCCAAAATCGGTCCGTGAATGTCAAAAACGTACAATGCTTAATGTTTACGCCAAGTGCAAGCACCTTTCACATGTGCCGTGTGCAATAATCGTAGGCCAATTTCCTAGAGGCTCAAGCGTAACTTAAATGGTATGTCACTACATTCATTATGGTAAAACTTCATATCGATGGATTCTATTTCCGGACGAGGACGATTCGGAGCGTTGTAGCGAACGCACGTAGGTTGCATTCCTGCCGGGTTTGAAGCTAGACTTGGCCGCAGCCATTGACCACGCCGCGTGTGTTTTCAGTATAGTTATTTTCTAAGAATAGTAGTTGTCGTGTCACGATTGTCACGCATCAGGCGTCAGTGTACGAACGAATAAGTGTAGATTAACGTAAAATATACGTGCATATGAAACATTGAGTTTCTTTTCATCGCCACACCTACCCGAACCACCCAGGCCGGAACGGCCAGGGTCCTCAGCGGCATCACAGCAGGCTTTGGAAGGCCTAGCTCCTACCGGACCACGCGAGGCGTCACACCGGAGCGGTGGAGGCGCTCCTCATCAGCAACGAGCACCAAAGGAAAGAGAAGTATAGGAACGCGACCACGGGAGTCCGGGCTAACCGCCTTGTGACGTAGACATTTTTGGTGTTCCCATCAGAGGGGAGGAATTACAGCACGATATTATTGAAAGCCATCGTCATCAACGCGAGCACCGCAGCGGTACATCGCATTGGTAGCGTAATCATCGCTTCAAGTACTCATCGTGTCAGCATTATTCATTTTTGCCGTTAAATTCAGTGGAAACGGAGCCCGGTGCGGTTGGGCATAGTGCGAAAAAATCAAATCAAATCGTAATAAAAGGGAAGGCGTCGGCCGCCATTTTCTTGCGTAGGCAACGGACGGGGACCGTACAGTGCGGAGTGCGGCCATCTTTAGCATAAGGACATTTCCGGTTCGCGGCAAACGTCAGTTTGGGACATTTAGGTTAGAATTATCTGTCAACGTCAAGTGTCGCCAATAGATTAATTAGGTTATCGTCAATATAAAATCCAACTTTAAGGTAAAGCCAAAGCCACCTAACTTGTAAACTGTTAGTCGAATAGTGTCACAAATTAGTGTCTTTCATTAATCGTAAAGTAAATTCACGTCATGTCGTTAAAGTCAATCAAGGTGCAGCTGCGCACCAAGTACCAAATGTTGACCGACTATGCTGGCACGGTCACATCACGACCTGACAGCATGGCCGCGTCGGTGGCGAAGCGGCACTTTGATCTTATTTATACTGAGTACGTCAAGGCCCACGAGTCACTGCTGGCCTACGAAGGTGAGCTCGAGGAGGAGGAACGACTTCAATACCAGGAGTGCTTCAGCGAGGTTAACCGGCTGCTGATCCAGCTAGACGAGGCGTCGGCTGGAGAGGCTGGCCAGTCACACACACCCCGTGGACAGGCAGGTAAAGTCAAATTGCCCTCTGTGCAGCTGCCCACCTTCAGTGGCAACCTGCCAGAGTGGCTCTCCTTCTATGATCTCTTTATGTCGTTAGTCAATAGTAGGGACATCTCCGACGCGGAGAAACATTACTATCTTCGGTCGTCGTTGCAAGGGGAGGCGCTGTCCATTATACAGCACCTTCCGATGGACGGACCCAACTACGCGGTAGCTTTACAGTTATTGCGGCCCCGGTATCAGAATAACAGGCTGCTGTTGGATACATTCATTAGCCGAATCATGAACCTGCCTTCAGTGGCGCACTGGAGTGCAGGGTCACGCTCAGCTTTCTATGACCCGCTCCGGGAGTCAGTCCAGGCGCTTGAGAAGCTCAAGCAGCCAATCACGGAGTGGTCATACTTATTGGTTTTTATAATTTTGCAGAAACTACCGAACAGAATCAAGACCTTATACGAGGAGAGGTACGGTGGCAATCCGGAGGTGTTGCCCACTCTCACGCAGCTACTGGCGCTGTTGGAGGAGCAGTGCCGGGTTCAGCAAGCGGTCTCGCCAGCAGCGGTGGAGCAACCAACTGCGCAGCGTGGTTCCGCACCTGCACGAGGAAGAGCGGGGCCGTCGGGTCAAGCTACCAGGAAACCGGGACCGCCAGCGAGGGTCTTCGCCATCGAACAAGAGACCAATCAGGTGAATTCACCCCCTGTTCTTTGCTCATACTGCTCGAGTGACCAGCACAGCTTGTACAAATGCCCGAAGTTCCTTAACCTGGCGATTTCGGAGCGGAAGACCTGGGCTAGGAAGTCAGGCGCATGCTTCAGATGCCTGCGCAGTCACTATGCACGCGAGTGCATGCAGCGCAACTGGTGCGCACAGTGTGAGTCGTCCGCACACAACTCACTGCTGTGCGATGGTGGTGCAGCGGGGAGAGCCCCACCCATGGCAGTTGAAGCAGCTGTCCATCGGGTAAGGGTCATGCCGCTTGCCACGCCAAGCACGTCGAGAGCAGTCACGCTGCCGGAGCGGTGGCCGTCTCCCCAGCGACGGACTACATCTCCGCCGAGGGCTGCGAAGCCGCAGTCTCCCAAGCCGTCAGTACCAGACCAACCCCAAAGGAGGGAGACAGGGTCACCTCATAGTGCGCTTCAGCCGGCTCAGCTGATTCCCACCGGTCATATACCGAGGGCTAAGGTAGGCGCGCGTGTTCAAGCGGCGCAGCAGTCATTTCACTCATTGCGCTTCGGGACTCGGAGCAGTCCTGAGCCTGAACAATGAGATCAGGCCACTGTTGGTGCACCGGAGGAAAGACTACGAATGGCGCCAATTCGTGTCTCTCCTACAGCTGTGATCATGGTCAGATCAGGCAATGGGTCTTATGTTAAAGCTAGGGCTTTGCTTGACTCGGGAGCGGGGTGCTCCGTAGTGAAGAAATCATTTGTAGAAAGATTCAAAGTACACCAACAGTTTACTGGGAATAATATTTTTGGAGTAGGTGACATAAAGGTAAATGTGCCAGGCACGATTGCTAAGCTTGTATTCAAACCACGCGGGAAAACAGTGCCTATCATCAGTGTAGTAGCTACAGTCATGTACAGGGTTACGGGAAACATACCTTATTATGATACTGAGATCAGGACTCATTTGGATTCATCAAAACTTGAATTAGCTGACCCTGCCTTGGATAAATCGCAGGATGTGGACATCATTCTAGGAACGGATGTGCTCAATTATATATACACTGGTTCAAAGATACTCACTAACATTCCAGGTGTTGAGGCGTACGGCACCTGCTTCGGTCACGTGCTGATGGGGGCAACTTGGAATTACCCATCATCATTAACAACACCGACCGCCGGGACATCAGTAGAGGACTACGGCATCCATGCTACTCGGCTCGAGGACGTCCTAGAAAGGTTTTGGAGAGTGGAGCAGCCCCCCGAGGAGCGGCCGCAACACCCAGAACACCTCGAATGTGAAAGGTTGTATACCTCCACTACTCAACGTTTAGATAATGGCCAATTCATGGTGCGGTTGCCGCTGCGGGCAGACCGACCCAAGCTGGGCGAGTCTAGGGCTCTAGCCATGCGTAGACTGATTTCGTTGGAGGCCAGGCTGGCCAAAAATCCAGTATTTGCTGAAAAATATAAGGAATTCATGAGGGACTATGAGGCACTTGGTCATATGTCCAAATCAGACTTTAATTTCGAGAGCGAACACTATGTAATACCCCACCACGGAATTTTCAAAAAGGGATCCGAAAAGATCCGCGTCGTATATAACGCTGCAGCTAACTCAAGCACCGGAGTATCGCTCAATCAATGCCTTCACTCAGGCAAACCGCTTCAAAATGATATCACTCAAATATTGTTAAATTTCAGACGTCATCAAGTTGTCTTCACGACCGACATCAGAATGATGTTCCGGCAAACGTGGATACACCCCAGCGATAGGCGCTATCAGCTGATTCTGTGGCGCGAGGATCCGTCGCAGGATGTACAGGTATATGAGTTAAATACCAATACATACGGACTACGCTCCAGTCCTTTCATCGCGATAAGGACCTTACTTCGATTAGCTGATGACTGGGAAGCCCAGCATCCAGACTCACCGGCTGCTCATATCATGCGCAGAGATGTATATGTTGACGACATCCTCACTGGGGCTGATTCACTCACCGAGGCCCAAGAACTCAAATCAGAACTCATAGAACTCATGCGGAGCGCTGGATATGAGTTACGCAAATGGTCGTCTAACCGCAGAGAATTATTACAGGATCTTCCGCAGGAGCATTGTGAGATGCCTCGTCAGTTTGACACTGACGACAAGAGTTTCATAAAGGTATTAGGGATACAGTGGAACCCCATGTCAGATTCCATGTCGTATCAACTCAACATACCGTTGGGCCAACCAACGACGAAACGTAGCATATTGAGTACCATAGCTAGACTGTATGACCCGTGTGGCTATTGCGCACCAATCATATTTAGATTCAAACTGTTTTTACAATCACTGTTCACAGATGGATTACAGTGGGATGAGCCACTGTCCCATACTCAAGACCTTCAATGGAATGAACTCATTCAAGATCTACATCACTTGAGTCAGCTACAGATTCCGCGGTGCGTCACTCTGCCCGGTGCGGTGTCACACTCCCTCCACGGCTTTGGAGATGCGTCGGAGCTCGGCTACGGAGCCTGCGTGTACCTCCGGACTGAGGACGCGTCAGGGAATGTACTAGTACGGTTAGTGATAGCTAAGACTCGCGTAGCGTCAAGGAGAGTCAAACAAACCATTCCGAAGAGCGAGTTAAATGCAGCTCACCTGGTTTATAAGTTATTAAACCACGTCGCAGCGGCATACGAGGAATCAGTTCAGATTGACAGCATAAATGCTTGGTCAGATTCCAGAATTGTGCTATGTTGGTTGAACACAAAGCCTCATGTGCTACAGACTTTTGAAGGTAACCGTGTTCAAGATATTCAACAGTCAACCCGACCTATGACATGGAGGTATGTCAGATCGGAGTCGAACCCTGCCGATGTCGCATCGCGGGGGGCTACGGCGAAGGACCTCATCGGGTTTCATCTTTGGTGGAACCCAGAATGGTTAATGACGAATGAGTCACAGTGGCCGACGATGCCGGTCACCATGTCACCAGATTTACCCGGATTCAAACAGTTACATCACATTACGCCGGCCGAGAAGTCATGGGAGGAGTTTCTGTTATCACGAGTCAGTTCGTTCAACAAGCTTATCAATGTGACGTCATACGTATTGCGATTTTGTAAGAACGTTCGTTTGCCGAAAGCGCAACGGAACGTTCGCCCTACGCTAACGATCGACGAAAATCGTGAGGCAATGAACCACTGGATTAAGTACGTTCAACTGGATGCTTACAGAGATGAAATCGTGTTATTGAAAGGAGGCAAGATTGTTTGCAAGTCACTTCAAAAACTCAGCGTTTTCGTAGATGAGAATCACTTCATTCGCGTCGGAGGTCGACTGCGGCATTCATGCTTACGTTACGATGCTAAGCACCCATACCTTCTACCTAAAGACCATAAATGGACTCAAATGTTGATGCAGCATTATCACCGTACCTATTGTCACGCTTCAACGAGCGCACTCATCAATATACTCCGACAACGTTACTGGATCCCGTCGGCGCGACGTGTGGTATCCCGCGTAATCAATAGCTGTATGTCGTGTTTCAGATTCAACGCTTCAACGCAGGCCCCGTTTATGGCAGATTTGCCAGCGGACCGAGTCACGGCGGCTCGTGCCTTTTCAGGAGTAGCAACCGATTTTGCCGGTCCCTACTGGGTCAAAAGTAGTCACCTCAGAAATGCTAAATCACTCAAAGCTTATCTGTGTGTTTTCGTATGTTTAGGAACGAAAGCCGTACATCTTGAACTCGTCTCGTCGCTGAGCACCGAGGCCTTCATTGCGGCGTTCACACGGTTTGTCAGTCGACGAGGGCTGCCCGCCTTAGTCAGGAGCGATCAAGGTACAAATTTCAAAGGTGCTAGCTCATACCTCAAGGAGGTTAGTCAGTTCTTACTTGACAACGAAATTGTCCTCCAGGAGGAATTTCGTCGCCAAGGTGTCCGCTGGGAGTTCAATCCTCCTGGTGCCCCTCACATGTCAGGCTTGGTAGAAGCCGCAGTCAAGAGTAGTAAGAACCTACTCAAGCGTGAGTTAGGGGACCGCATACTGACCTTCGAGGGTCTTTCAACCGTATTTACCAAAGTAGAATCGGTGCTTAACTCACGGCCTCTGGTTCCTTTATCCGAGGACCCATGTGACTTGGAAGTACTCACTCCGGGCCACTTTCTTATAGGGCAACCATTGCTATCGGTACCTGAGTACCCGTGGAAAGACACTAATGTAGCATGTTTATCACATTTCCAGTCTTTACAAAAGATTTCACAAAACTTTTGGGCTAAATGGCATATTACTTACCTTAATAATTTGCAAACCAGACTCAAATGGTACAATCATGTTCCTAACATGGCTTTAAATGATTTAGTATTAATCAAGGATGAAACTGCACCCCCTCTCCACTGGCGTAGAGGTAGAGTGATTCAATTATTTAAAGGTGCAGATGATATTGTACGATCAGTTAAATTAAAAACTCAGGGCGGCGACTTAATCCGGCCCGTTGTCAAATTGTGTAAATTACCAGTAGAGTGTACTTAACTGTATTAATTTATAAGTTATGTTTTGGTATTGTCACATGTTAACAACTTATGGTACCTACTGTTTAAATTGAATTTATTTATATCAAGATGACTCACTGATTTCTAATTGCAACTGTACTAGGTACTGTTTCTTTATAAGTATTTAGTTGGTTACTTGTTCTTTCATGTCACCACTTTGCTGTGGTCAATGTTTGATAGTGCTGTAAGTTAGACTAGCTAATCCATTGTGCTTCAAGGTATCAGCTCAACTCTGGCCTCCCCCCCGCAGGAATGTTTACGCCAAGTGCAAGCACCTTTCACATGTGCCGTGTGCAATAATCGTAGGCCAATTTCCTAGAGGCTCAAGCGTAACTTAAATGGTATGTCACTACATTCATTATGGTAAAACTTCATATCGATGGATTCTATTTCCGGACGAGGACGATTCGGAGCGTTGTAGCGAACGCACGTAGGTTGCATTCCTGCCGGGTTTGAAGCTAGACTTGGCCGCAGCCATTGACCACGCCGCGTGTGTTTTCAGTATAGTTATTTTCTAAGAATAGTAGTTGTCGTGTCACGATTGTCACGCATCAGGCGTCAGTGTACGAACGAATAAGTGTAGATTAACGTAAAATATACGTGCATATGAAACATTGAGTTTCTTTTCATCGCCACACCTACCCGAACCACCCAGGCCGGAACGGCCAGGGTCCTCAGCGGCATCACAGCAGGCTTTGGAAGGCCTAGCTCCTACCGGACCACGCGAGGCGTCACACCGGAGCGGTGGAGGCGCTCCTCATCAGCAACGAGCACCAAAGGAAAGAGAAGTATAGGAACGCGACCACGGGAGTCCGGGCTAACCGCCTTGTGACGTAGACACTTAATATTAGGATGCCGTCCATTTGGATGAATCCATTGTAAAGGCATCCATTCGGAAGGCTCGTCAGTGGCCTGCTTAACCGTATAAACAATTTTGAAAGTTGCCATACAAATTTTTCTCTCACTACGGAAAAATTAATGCCGTTTGAACCTAGCCTAAGTTTAAACGAATGACTAATTAAAAAAAACAGTAAATTTTCCTGCTAAAATAGGTAGTCTCTAAAACTCATAAAATTTAAAGATAAAGAATCAAAAAAACTTTAAAATTATTTACAAATGCAATAATACATAAATATTGGGCGATGTCGATTCTCTCGAAATGGGACCAAATACACTCCAAACGCCAAATTTATTGGCAAATTCAATTTATTTTTCATTTATTTACATTAACAGTCAATCCCGTGTAAACGGGAAAACGTTTTTAGGAAAAATAACCCGTATTTTCGTGGAAATAAATACGAGATATTAATTGTCGGTCGGAAGCCAGTATTATGCCATTGTGTTGTTGGTTTTGAGGTTTGGTATTAATTTTACTCACTCTAGATGAAGTTGTAAAAAGGAATTGATATTATTTGCCAAAAGTGCCCTATTTTTAGGGTTCCGTAACCAAAGGGTAAAACGGGACCCTATTACTAAGACTTCGCTGTCCGTCCGTCCGTCCGTCCGTCCGTCTGTCACCAGGCTGTATCTCACGAACCGTGATAGCTATAGACAGTTGAAATTTTCACAGATGATGTATTTCTGTTGCCGCTATAACAACAAATACTAAAAACAGAATAAAATAAAGATTTAAATGGGGCTCCCATACAACAAACGTGATGTTTGACCAAAGTTAAGCAACGTCGGGAGTGGTCAGTACTTGGATGGGTGACCGTTTTTTTTTGCTTTATTTATTTATTTTTTTTTTCATTATGGTACGGAACCCTTCGACCGCACCGACTCGCACTTGCCCGGGTTTTTTATAAGTACTCGGAAAAGGACAAAAAAAAAAAATTTGACATAGATATCAGTTATACTTGGTCAAGCAGATCTTGTCAGTAGAAAAAGGCGGCAAATTTGAAAATTGTAGGCGCGAAGGGATATCATCTCATAGAAAATTTGAATTTCGAGCCTTTTTCTACTGACAAGATTTGCTTGACCGTCTATATTTTGGTGTAGATTTTAAAATTGATTATTTCAAGAATCTTTACTTCATATTGCGCAATAGAATTGTTGAATCTAAATATTTTCAATAGTATCAAAAATTTATTTAAAACGTAAATCTTGTGGCATTTTTCAATATAAAAATGCTATTAACTGTTCCTTTTAAGGAGAAAAAACTCCTTATCAAATCTTGCACGTGTCCTTTGTGAGCAAAGTATAATTTTGCGCCCTGTATCAGAATCAACTTCTTAATATTGGTAAATTGCGTACAAATATTGAGATTCAACTTTTTCAAGCGAGTACAAGAGATAAACGACCTAATTGTATATGGAATAAAGTGGTAAATTGAACAACAAATCAAATAGACAGATACATTTTATGTCGTATACAGTTATGCATATTTTAATAATTGAATTTTCACCTCAGCAGCTCGAACAAGAGTACTTTGCTTCTTAAAAACAGTGAGCAAAATGAGATTTTGCTCACTGAGTCATTTTGTCTCACTCAGTGAGCAAAATCGCATTTTGCTCACTGATTGATACAAAATGAGTGAGCAAAATCGCATTTTGCTCACTGAGTGAGACAAAATGTCATTCAAGTGACCTTTATAGCCAAATGTAATTTCAACATGCGGGGTCTAATACAAGTTCGATATAATTGGGTTCTATTATCTCTGTCCGGTATGTTCTCACTAGACATGCGCGAAACAGTGCTTCGAAAAGTGATGCTATATCACATCACTTTTCCGAACACGTAATGACGCAATGAGATATCACATCACTCATCACTCGAAACATGACCCGAACGTGAAACAGCGCTCGGGCGCGCGCGAGACGGCCACATTACAGCTATCTCTTACAGCGCATACAGCACTCTAGTGATGCTAGGGCGTCTCGTATCCGTATCGGCGATCGATCTATTTATTACGCGTTGTGTTTTGTCACCTTTATGTGAAAGATTTTGTGTTAGTTCTTATAAATTATAAAATAATGTAATTATGTAATATGTATGTAAGTTTCGGAGGTAGATAATTGCCTATGGAGGTTCCCGATATGGCGAGTATTCTATAACAATGCGTACATTTTGCTCGCTTTGGGTCTGTCTCTGTAAAGTAGTTCGTTTATAGCCATTTTTTTTAAATAGGTCAATCAAGTTAAAGTCGCTTAGAGTCCGTAAAAAAGCGATTACTCACCAGCACTAATACATTATCAGAATGTTGCCATAACGAAACTATTATTTACACTTTTCACAATTTAATTTAACTATACTCGTATTTGCAACTTAGTTCAATCAGTCTTTATAAACATCTCGAATTTCTACAGTCAGTCTCGATATGCACTAATTCACAATTAAATTAAAGGATAAACAAGTATTAACTCGTACTTAGTTTGCCGCGAACCGCGAAAGTCAAGCAAACTATCAAACATTTCACAACAATAATAAATAATAAACGGTTTTCGTCAAATTCAAAATCGCAAATAAATTACTCCATTTGACCGCGTCCTTCTTGTATTATATGAAAACATTTAAGCTCTACGCGGACGCATTAGAGTTTTAAATCTATTGCAGAAAATCATATTCGTAAAAATATGAGTGAGTGACAACTTAAACCGCGGCGATCGGCCGAGCGGACCTATCCGAATGGTTCCGAAGATAGCCGAAAGCATCGCAGAGCGAGAGCGAGCGAGCACTGAGTGCGAGTGCGAGCGAGATAACAAAGCAATGATGGCATGGCATGGCGAACAAACATGACACTATCACAAGTGACATTACACATTACGCGCTCCGTGCGTAGACTTGAACTGACCGTTCATATCGGCGAGTCAATGTATTTGGAATTGAATCCATTTCGCGCGCTTCGGCCGGTCGTTGGCGCTCGCGCGCTCGGTGCAGCTCGCGTGATGCGTGATGTTTGAAGTACTGGTTGATTTCGCGGAGAGATACGTAATGCCATATTACGTGTACGAGAGATATCTCATTTGTGATATTACGAGCATTACTTACGCATGTCTAGTTCTCACTACTTAGGGTGAAAAATTTTGTGTACTACACGAGATCAAAGTTATTTACATCTCGTGCGCTTTTGAATCCCTTACTACGCTCAAGATTCTAAATTAGATTCACTCGCTACGCTCGTGAATCTATTATAGAATCTTTCGCTTGCACGGGACTCAAAATAAGCACTCGAACAAATATCAAACTTTGATCTCTTGTTGTACAAATAACTATTTTCTATTCGCGGTATTTTTATAACCCCATTTAAATTTGTTACATTTAGGGGATCATTTGTGATTGTAAATTATTTAATACTTAATGATTTTGTCACCCTTGTCTTAACTCACCCCTTCAAGGGATGATTTAAATACTTGAAATAGAGATTACTTGGAATTAAAATGTCGTGGGGTGCATTCGAATGAAATGTCTTGATTTTAATGAAATGTATATTTTAATGTACATAAAGTTATGAATGAAAATTATTTTTGCTGGTGCCTTATGTTGGCTTATTTTAATGTTGGTAATGTATTTGTGATTTATTTGCAATGACACGTTAATTGCAACTTGGGAATTGCTTAATTAATACTTTTGGTTTTTCATTAATGTGGTGGTATTTTATAATAATAATATATGGGTCGAATTTCAGATTTGATATTTGGTGAATTTTTGTATGTTTAACACTCATATGCCTCATACGCTCGTCAAATCATATCACAACAGTGGCAATATGTCCACAACATGTGATATTAAATACACTATTAAACCCAATAAAAGAGGAGATAGGGGACGCACGTTGTCAGTAATAAAGATAGAGCCTTTATTGCCCCACACTCCCCTTTTCTTTATCGGTATTTTTAGGAGTCGAGAATTATTGCGGGTATAAATATTAGAAATGTGATTTTGAAAGGTGCATGGATCATTTAGTTACATGATAAATTTTGCCTTAAAAGATTACTTCTTTACCCATATAAATTTATCACAATGTGACCTTTGACATAACAACCAACTATGTATAAAAATTGCATGTAAAGTTTGTGCATATTTCGCGATCATTTTTCGAAGATTGGTTGATTTCCCAAATTGTAAATATTATAATACAACAAAAGAAAACGATAAAAGTCGCAATAGTTAAAGTATTTTCAAAGAAAGTAAGTGCTGTACAAATATTCCTTATTGCTTGATATATCCATGCTAAACAATGAATTTGTCGCATTACGCGATTAGGTTGCGAGATTCACGCTTCGCTTCTATGGTTTGTTGTCAAAACAACAACAAGTTATGGTGCAAAATACTGGGCCTCTGTGCCGGTTCTATACGTAGTACTTAATAATAGTTCAATGATTGTGACGGACGAGCTACTATGGAAGTGTGAATGACCCAACAGGCTCTTAGTATTTCTATAAAATTACCTCACCACCTTGTATACAAAGTAATACGTTACAATGCAAACTTTTTACTATCCTGTATACAAATATATAACTAACTATTAAAAAAAAAAACCCCTACGCTAAATCAAATTAATACCAAAAATGCTTTACATAATTTTAAAAAGAGCTGATACTCTTCAAACTGCAAAATCTTGTCTATCAAATATAGCTAAGAATTGCAAGAAAACTCGCACAAACAACACGCGTCTTTTTGCGTCGCGGGTTAAAAATAACATAATTCGAAAACAAATTCTTCTTCCAATAAGTATCCATTTTGTAAACCTTTCGCTGTACAAAACACTCTCACCATTATCGTTACTACTGACAAATTGCCATCTTACATAACGTCACAGATTATGGCACTTGCCTCTCGATAAATAAACTTTATTATTATACCCTCTCCGTTCCCATCTATCTGTTTCGAGATATTTTACGGGCGCCATTATTTTGGACAATGGAACTTTTTATCGGTTTGCTAGGGATGTCAGGAGTTGGTGTTTAGCCGACTTTAGCGATTGAGGTCCTCAACTACTTAGCTGTAAGCACTTTTTTTAACAAGCCTATAAGGTGTCTCACGCTGTGCAAAGACCTCCCCCCCTAGACTTCCAATCCTCCCGATTAACCGCAGCATCCGTCCAGGTCGTCCCGCCATCTCCTGTTAGGCCGACCCAGCCGGCGTTTACATTGTGGCACCTACTCCATGGCTAGTTTAATCCACCTCTGTGGGTGATCACTAGGTTTAGGACATTTTGTAGCATACCGTGGTTCTAAAATCCTTGGAGCCGCCATTATGTGAAATTTTCGAAGTCAAAGTCAAAGTCAAAAATTTGAAGGTCTCTTATCAAAAGTGTCAACTAATTATAGCAATGTTTTTTAATTTTAAATTGCGAATGGATTTGCACTACTCACTAAACACGGTATTAAAGAGGATCTATAACTAGATAAATAATATTGTAGCATCACATGTGATCAGTAATTAGTATTATTATATAGGTTTATGATAAATTAATTAAAATGAACTCAGTAACGATGTGACAGGATGTATAAATCATTATATTTAATATGACATCATACTTTTTGACTTTGACCTTACCTTACATAATGGCGGCTCCAAGGATTTTAGAACCACGGTATGCTACGAAAAGTCCTAAACTTAGTGATTAGGTTGTACATGGCTTGCCCAGTCCCACTTTAGCCTGGCGGTTTTGACCCCAACGTCGACGATGCCTGTTTTGGTCCACTTAACCATTTATTGTACATACATAAAACCAGTGACTGTATAGTATTGTAGAAATTAAGATTTATAAGAACAGTCATGTGACTTCGCTCCCTTTCCTTGAAAGTTTCGTATTGCCACGTGGAAGTTGAACAACTGTCACATTTTAATGTGACAAAATGACTTGGAATCTTCACATTTGACCAGTGGCAACCCTAGCTGCGCAACCGGATCCAGCTGACAGCCCTAGCTATTTTTCATCCATTGTCCGGATGTTTCACGTGTCGATCCGGACAAAGCCGTAAAGGCTCTAGTTTTTCAGGAATTGCGGGTTTTGCTGCGTTTGCTTTGGAGAGTAACTAGTTAGAATTGATATCTAGTTTCTATTTCAAAAAGAACGCTCTTGCAAAGTTAAAATCAGTTGGTTATTGTTAAAAAAAAAGCTTGAAAAATCATGTACAATTTAATAAAATACTTTCCTAGCGAATTAAATGCTTGCTAATTAATGAAGTAAAAAATACTTGTTTTAGAAGTATAACTAAAAAAAGAAGAAAACACCGTTTTATTTAGGTACTTACATAATTGTCAGCTAGGAGTACATAATTATATAGGTAATATATATGTCGTAACTGTCGCAATCCGATCGTGTTGTACATAATGTTGTTCTTACATTCTTCAAAACCATTAAAAACTTTGGTTCGGTTTTTAAAGTCATTTTACGTTCTAAAAGGCCCCATAACGGATGCGCCTGATCACCGAAGTAATCATGTAAATATCCGCTGACATCGCAGAGATGAACCTGTTACCCTGAACTCGTTAGGGGCGGATTCGGACCCCAAATAATGACATGAAACAATAACACTTGCCTGTTAGCGCCAGAGAGAACAGACTGCTCACTTATAAACAAGTAACACAAGATAAATAGATGGATACAATATTCCATTTCGCACAATTTAGTTGGAGACAGAAAAGAAGAAACTGGTCGTAAGGTGGTTTAAAAACTTAAATTTTCACATTTAATATACATAGTAATAGACATTAACTTAATGTATTATCTTCACACTTATTACTTTTTCTCGATGGAAACACGATTTTACACACATTTTTATTTACTAAAACGGAAAATATTTAACTAGGTCAGGTTTCAGACTTCCGGTTGCTACAATTTTGACATACTTACCTTCTTCGATTCATACACTTTTACTATTATAGTCTTCTTAACATTTTAGTCAACTTTGTGACATCATCTGACATTTCTTTAACATTAAATTTGTCTGTTGTATAAAACTTTCTGTTGTAAAATATTTGCTGTTTTATACGCAAATCAAATCGCTTTTTTATTACATCACAATAATGACAAAATTTTCTTTTACAGGTAAGCCAGAATAAATGTACAAATTGAACAAAAACCCAAACTTGCTGATAGATAGTAAGTAAAACAGTATTTATTTATTGAATCAAGTTATATAACATTGCCAGTGATCGTTCATTTTCCATAATTTTTTGTGCAGCAAAGTGGTGTTAACGGAATTGGTATAAATAATTTCAACCCTAATGATAATTTAGCGTTAATTACGTTAATATAAACCTTAATTTACCATTTCAGTTGAAATTATCTATACCAATTCCGTTGATACCACTCTGCTGTACCAAAACTGCTGGAAAATGTACGATCACTGAACATTACAGCTTGTGCCAAAGCGTTACATAGTAGTGTTCTCTTCTAAAATAAAAACCGAGCTTTTTCAACCAAATAAATAGTCTGCAATATCTGAACACGAGGGTGCAGATTCGACTACGGATGAAGCAGACTGAGACAATTTGATTTGATCGTTGCGGGGGAAGATGCAGAAGGCCTCTAACTCCAAAACAGCCCAACTTCATATAAATCCTATAGCCAGTTACATATTTTTAGCATACGATGTTTATGTACCCCTAATGTTAAAAAAGCTTATCTCAATACCAATTCGATAGTGACTTATACTTAGGGGTAGAAAAGACCCCTAAAGTCTTATAAAGACACGAGGACCACTTTAATGTGTAATGTTAAAGAGACTTTAGTTGCTAGTGTGTTTTCAAAGTCGAGTTTCGCTTGGCAAAGCGCTTTGAAGTTCAGTTTTGCGTGAGTAATTCTGTACTTGAACAAACTTGTGAGATTGAAGTGTATGTATAATGTATGATGTCAAGAAAATCTTGTCGTTAAGGACGTCCTTCAAAAACTGAATGAATAAATATTTTATTAAGCCTTCTACTTTGCAAATTATACATATGACTATGTAAGTAGGCGAGTACTTAAAGGAAGGAATATTCGAAGTTTTGCCTTGAACTTTGTTTTGCCACGGTATCCACTATCTATAACTGACCAAGAAAATCCACATAATCTTTAGTCAAAGATAAAAGAAAAATTCCCTATTTTCATGCCGGTAGGTATATTGATTTAAGATCACTATTAATTGTATTATTGCACAGAAAAAAGATGAAATACACTTACAGTATATATCGACAGTATTGCATAAAGAAGCCACACACGCATGAAACTGTAACTAGGTAAATGATTTTTATAATAAAATTCGAACCATTTCTTTCAGTCTGTATGTACCGTGTAATTTTATTTGTTTAATCCTGCTTTTTTGCAGCTACCTATAATCGGTACAAATAAAAAAGTTTTTATTGTACAACTTCACTCTTTTACAGTGTGGTAGTGCTTAACAAACTCCTTTTTTCAATAACCCTCACCAGCAAACAGTAATATTAACCGCACTGAAAATAAAAGCCCGCCCGCGTCGAATAGTGCCGAATCGTGCCAAGTCAGCGCTGCCCCGGGTTGCTGTACATTGCGGCTTCAGATTTACCGGCTTGCCCATTCAGCTATCAAAAAAAATAATTAGTGGAATTAAAACACCGGACCTTATACTGCTCCTTGTGGTACTCTCCATACTAAACGAGATATTATCATATTGTTATTATCAAAGGCTTTAGACCTATCAGAAAAAAAATATTATGAAGTTGGTTAAGTCACATTCCTTGTTTTATATATGGGTAAGGACGTATTGAAGGCTTTCGAATAGAACCAGCAATGTATTCGGTACAAAAGAGAGTGTAACAAGGTCGCCTACATTAGAGGGCGTCGCGGATAGCGTTTTGTACGATAATGCCCCTTAGGCAGCTTCCCCTTGGCTGCCATCACACCGACGAAGAACATTTGCACTAGGTAGGTACATATGTAACTATATTTACCTAATTTACTAGGTACTACAGTAACACTCTTAATTGACTAAATATGGGTAGTCCTTATGTGTTTACAATAAAGTTTTTGAATTGTAAATTAACAGTGTAGGTAGACGATGAGTATTACTTTTTACAAGCTATACGGCACCTAACGCAGAACCTTATGGCACTCCTTTCTTAACCATAAGAATGCCCATTGGAATTCAGTAATTTTTTTAGTTACCTATTTTTTTTTTCTATTCGGTGTAAGCGAATGCCGTATAGTGTAAATCTCCAGGCGATACATTTCGCGACAGTACAGTCAGCGAAATCGTAGAATTTACTTACGAATTGAAATGTCGTGGAGTGTACTTCGGCAAATGGTTGCGGTTTAGGGATGTTTCTGCAAACACATTCGGTTTGGAAATACAGTTTGTTTTTCTATTGAGAACAGTGCAAAAGGGGCTTCAAGGATAAACCGTCGACAAACGTTTCTACCCAAATATCACTTTATCGACAACATTTCAAATTTTACATTATACCGACTATTAGTTTTGTCTAATTGTCAATTACATGAAATTTGGGATCAAATATTTTAAATTGGTAGGTAAATGAGCTTAAAAGTAGGTGAATCATTTCGCGGAAACATGTTTGTTCACTCATGTTAGACGAAATTCGCACAAAATCAATTCAATTTTCATGGTCAAACTCAATCTCATGCGTGGGATTGAGATTCTTAACTAACTTTACGTAGCAAGGCAGTCATATCAGTTACCTGTTATGTGTACGCCAAGATCATTCAAATCGTTAATTATTTTACATGAATTTTACACAAAAAACTAAACACGGTGACTTTGGACAAAATAATATGTATCTTAGAAATAACCGTCTCCTTATTGCTCCGTCTGTATGGAATTCAGTCTGTTATTTTCCTTCCATTCAAATCTGCAATACAATGTGTCTAGAAGTTTTTACATGCAGAATTTTATACGTCAAAATATTTCAATGTCTCTTAGAATGTAGGTCTGTATCTGTAGTAATAATAGACGATAGGCATAAAAATTAAAGCACCTTAAACACTCCACGTACAATAAAATCGAAATTCACCCTCCAAGACAAAGTGCTGAGTAAACAAGGGTGTTAAATACGGCCTTGCGTGATCGGAAAGGGTTGAAAGCCGATTTGCAACTAATAACGCTATAACAGCTGTGTAAGCGGTAATAGTAGTAAGTTGAGGAAGATTTAGTATTTATTACTTTACGAAAGTTTCTATAGGACATGGCTTGAATAGAGTGATTATCATGTTATAAATTATTGTATTGTTAAACACAACAGCCGCTAAAAGCATTTCATTTTGTACAATGAAGTTTGTTATTCACTTGATAATAAACTGATAAATGTTGGTCTGAGGTTTGATCCTTGTGGGATTCCATTACATACCTGAGTAGATTTAGAGAGCAGATTTTTACAACAATTGACTAATTACCTACTTAATAGACTTAAGCGGTCCTTGATTTCTGAAGAGTGCGGGTCACTTGGGATGAGATTAGCTCAGGACCGGGACAAGTGGCGTACTAGAAGAGAGGCCTAACACAGAAAGTTATGAATTTTATTCCTAAAGTAATACTTTTTCTAAACTTAGTTTATTCTTTTCTACGATCATGTGTGTTGACCAACGGGTGCCGTTCAATTTTAATACAAACATTTTGCATAATTACATTTAACTACTTTTAAAACTCATAAATCTCATAATAAACATAATGTATAGAAACAAAATCCATAATATTATTCGTTATAATAATTAAATTACATAATGTTCTATAATCATAAAAACGTTGTTTATAACGATCATTTGGAATAATTTTACTTGTTATAACATACAGTTAGTATTAAGATTAAAATGTAGAATTATATTTTAAAGAATGTTCAGGTGTCATAATACAACTTACTTACATATTCTACCTTAAGGCAGGTCGCCGTTAGGTACGACGACGAGCGAAGCGAGGAGGAATGTTAGGTAGAACTGTGACCCTACAGCGCGCGAGCCGAGCGAGCGAAGCGAGCGTGCCGCGGTAGCGACCGGCGAAGCGCCAGAACCGACTTATTTTATAATACATAGTACACATTTTATTACCCTCTCGATCATGAGAGGATGCCTGTGCCCAGCAGTGGGGCGTGTATAGGCGTGTATTGTTATTATTATTTTGTCTGTCTCTTACAAATTCTCGGGACCATGGGGTCCCGGACTTTTGGAAGGCGTGCGAGTTTTTTATGGAAAAAGAACGTTATGAGCATTAAATAGTATACAAAGTGATCATTATACTGATTGCCTGTTATGCAAATACATTACTATGCAACTCCATTATTATTATTTCTGAAATTATGCAATTTGTTCTTATTCATTTTGTTTTTATACTATGTAGACCTGTCACCTGTGT
Source organism: Cydia fagiglandana (assembly GCF_963556715.1). Taxonomy (NCBI): domain Eukaryota; kingdom Metazoa; phylum Arthropoda; class Insecta; order Lepidoptera; family Tortricidae; genus Cydia; species Cydia fagiglandana. Next base: position 12,839,533 of record NC_085954.1, on the reverse strand, counting down.
TGTATATTATGTAAACCTGTGTTGTGTACAATAAAGTGATTACTACTACTACTACTACTACTTTATACTAAATAATCATTTCTGCATTCAAAATTATGCAATTCGAATTATGCAAAATGAAAATTCGAAAATAGTTGTTATGAAAAACATTACACACCCTTGACCAACTTGTTGGGGCTATTTTCTGTTACATTTCATTTATCTGCCTCTCATCTTAGTAAGAATCTCTGATATTTCTAAAAACCTCACGAAAAAAACCCCCCTCGTTCAATCTTCACTTAAGTCTAAACGAAATCTTCCCCACACTTAGATTGACATAATGCGACTGATTAATCATCTCAAACTATTTGTCATAAACCTCCCCTGTTTCCCCTCAACGCCTACTTAGACGCCAAGGGGCGAAAACACGGTTTTTCAAATGCATTTAGGGACTGAGAGTGGATGAGAAAACTTTCGCAAGACATCTATAGCGAGTAAATCTCTTTTTAAGTCCCTGCACTCCCCTGCCTTTGGGCATGTTGTCAAACATGTATTTCTAATCTAATTTTACCTGACTCCGAGATTTCTCGTCATTCAAGGTTCTTTATTCGTTAGGATATTAAAATTTTATTTATTTTTGTTTTATGTTCCATAATCCATAATATTCAGAAGATGGTTTTATTATAATCTATTTAGAAATTTTATTTTTTCTTATAAATAGGCTGCGTAGATTAGTCATTATCATCAGGTTAGTATCTGATTTGATGATGAAATCCTGTTTTAGGAAAACCTAGACTTACCTAATAGCTTTGATTCTTATAATAACTCATGCGTTCGCTTTTTTTTTGGACTCTGCCATGATAAGCAACCTATTGATTTATATCGTCTTGCTCATAATTGCCAAAAACTTCCTAAACATAAATAAATAAAGTACAATTTATGAATATGAATATGAATACAATAACATAATCAATATACTGCTAGAATCATAACTCTTTCTTTTGGCCTAGCATCAATAAGAAGCATATATCATAGCTGTAGATTAGCTGACATAAATATAATTTATCAAACTAAAGATATCTAGCGAACTACCTACAATGGTAGAAAATGACGGGTACTTTGTGAAATGAGGAAAAACGGCCGAACTTGGCAATTTTTTTACCGAGCCTAATCCCTGCTGGAGATTGATGTGCTTGAGGTTGAGTGGCGGTCGCAGTAGAACGAGAACAGTAAACTAAGTGGGTCGATTTTTTTTATGTTGTGAATTTTTTTTTCGTCAGATACACAAACGGGTCTACCGCGATATAATTTCTTTGTTTTTACCTTAAATTCTGACGTTTCAGCTGAGTTGCACCAGCTACAGTCACGAAAAGATTGAAATTTCAATGAAATTTGTAGGATAATATAAGAGTTCACTATTCTGTACAATACCTATTTTTTTGTTTTGTTCAAAAAAGCTTAGGCGACCGCCATTGCGGGACTTCCCCCTATAAGCGCAATGTCACCTAAAAAACAGAAGTGTGGAGTTTATCAGGAGGAGTGTCACAGTATTATTACCCCCAATAAGGAGTATTACTGCAATGTTCTGCCGCCAGAGTGCAGCACTCATTTGCAAGGCTCAGAACCGGTTTTTACTTAATACAAAAAATACCGGTATTATTAAGTTCTTTGTCGTTCTTTGGTTTATTATTTCATTTTTAATGGGACAATCTCATAATACGAAGTTTTTACCTAAATACATGATACAGTCCTACGTAAAGAGCATAAAATAATTAAAAATATTGGGCTACTTTGGGTTTTTCAAAAAAACCGGTTCAGAGCCCTGCTCATTTGTTCAGTAAACCATAGAGTAACTTATACATAATAGGCCTTAAACAGTTTTTTGACAAGTTTTTACTATGACATTGATGCATCAAGGCAGTTTGTTTACAGGTGGCCTACCGCGAATCACGACAATCGAGATTTCTTTATCTGCCTCTCTATCAATCGAATAAGCAAGAGTGATAGAGAGGCAGAAACCGAACTTTCGACTCTCGTGTTTTACGATAGGCGATGTGATTGAGTTAGTGACACCCTCTGCGCAGAGTTTTGCGTAATCATCATCATCATCATCATCTCAGCCATAAGACGTTCACTGCTGAACATAGGCCTCCCCCTTAGATCTCCATTCGTACCGGTTGGAAGCGACCCGCATCCAGCATCTTCCGGCGGCCTTAACAAGGTCGTCCGTCCATCTTGTGGGTGGACGTCCTACGCTGCGCTTGCTAGTCCGTGGTCTCGTAAACCCTATTAAAAACTTAGTTCTTTCTTAAACATATCTTACTGTTCTATCCCAACTATGTAACAGCACTACATCCTTCTTATCTCTCCACCTCAAGCGCGAGCGAGACGGAACGCCGAGTCAGGAGGTGTCACAGTATTATTACCCCCTATTAAAAAGCTGAATGTGCTCGATCGAGCGCCGTGGATTAGGGGGTATTATCAGCTTTGATACTTTTAATGTCAATACAGTTTTGTTCAAAGAATTAGATTAAAAACCTAGTGAGACGTCAGTTTATTTAATCTTTCAGCGTGTAGTGGTCAAACACCGTTGGTCCAAACCTTGGTTGTGCTGTAGGTAATATAGAGCAGAAAAAAAAACTTTCTAGAAAAAAATGCAAAGAAATTATATACAATCAAAAGATAAGAAAGATATCGGGTGAGTTCTTATTTATGTTCAACTGGATGAAAATTTCTGATTTCTGATTTTAAATATCCAATACGTTAGCCTATATCTAACCCTCACTTACATGCGTATTCTGATTTTAATAACATGTTATGAACTAGATCTGCTCTGAATTAACTAGTTATGGATAATTTTGATAAATTCTGACACTTTTGATGTTGCTGGTTGAAGAAATGTCACCTTTCTAATTCATAACCTGTAATTAAAATCAGAATATGCCTGTAAAATATTTCCATTTGCTCCTTTTGTCCAACCAACTATTGTTTCAGCCCTAGGGCCGAATGTTTCTATTATCCACTAATTCCTCCTTATCTCCCGGTCCCTAAATCCTGAGGGGCATTAGGGGGTGTTAAGGAATTTGGGATTAGTAGGGACCTTGTTCAACTAGAAACCTAGAATTTAGTTATTTGTAAGTCGACCACGTTTGTATTTCTAAGCAAAATTTATCTCAATATACTCCTTAAGTCCCATGCTAACAAATGAAATCAAAAATAATTTATTGGTAGATATATACCTTACAGAAATACAGACTAACGTACATTATTACATTAGGTAGGTATAGGTAATCGAGAAAACAGGTTTTTTGTACGTGCCGACGCCCTTTTTAACCCCCGACCCGAAAAAGAGGGGTTTTATTATATGTTAGACGCCAATGTCTTTCTGTGGCATCGCAGCTCTCAAACTGATGGACCGATTTCGATGTAGTTTTTTTACGTGAGTGTTTCCTTGCAGTGGTTCTTAGCTATGTTTAATAAAAATCGATCCAGCAGTTTGAAGAGTATCAGCTCTTTCAAAAATAATGTAAGGTATTTATTTTGGGTATAAAATATTGTTTTTTTGGCATAGGTACCCAATGCGTAGGGTTTTTTAATAATTTTAATTATTAGACCGGAAAAATACGCATCAAAACATCAACATACTACGCGTGTTAAATTAAAATTAATAATATTATGCTTAGCAACACCAACACGCAAAACCTATCAGAATATTAAATAACACACAGAATAAGATAATGGTGTAATAAGCCTATTATTCCAGTCCTTCCCGGCCGGGCCGACAATGGGATCGATCCTTTTGTTTAGGCTATTTATAACAGAACTGTTTTTTGGGTCGCGAACACAGACATTCTATGTAGACCAACGCACTCGTACTTTTATTTTTGAGTCATACATTTAGATCGTTGAAAATCTAAGTAAGTAACACTCTATTGTACGGAAGAGAGGAATACGGGTTCATCAGATAGAACAAAAAACCGTCCGACAAAATCAAAGCTCATCCACGGTTTTCCCTTTGCCGGCCTCTGCAATAATGTACTATTTTACAAGCTTTTATTTACTTTCACCTGACCGTTGTCTGTCGGTCTGTAATCAAACAACCTAATTGTGTTAGGGGTTTTTCGAAATGTCTCAATGAGTATTAGTTGTCTGTCCTAAGAAAAGTACAGTCGGCGATAAAAGCTTGTACCAAAAATGAAATTTTTGCCAAAAACTTATTTTGGGTTAAAAATCTTTTTGTAGAAGTGGCCTTATATTGTTAAAAAATCAACAGGACTGACATTCCAAATAATTCCACAAAAGTCCTCATTCTCAAATCCCGACTAAGGCTTCTATTCAAAAATATGTCTGCGTCCGCAAAATATACAGGGTGTTAATGAATGTTTTCACTTGACTGGGTTGAAAACAAAGGGCTAACCCGTTCGGTTTTTAGACCAGTGACCTTTTCAAAGAATCCCTTATTTTTGAGGGTTAGTGAAAGAAAAGTTTTATCATGACTTTTTATGTTATTATTGTTGCCATTTAAAAATAAATAAAATATTTTTGATATTCATTATTAAAACGAATTACTAAATACTAGCTTATATGATTAGTTTGTTTTATAATTTAGCCTTTAACGTTTTTCACATAATTACATTCAAGAGCAATTAAAGCAGATTAGTTATTATAAAAATTCAAATAAGCGGACCCATTTTCACTGCTTTCTTTTAGATGTGATGAAGACATCATATTTTTTTAAATTAAATATGACAAGTGAATACATCACCATTGATCGCCATGTAACAAAATACTTATGTATGTTCACATACACAAAACAGTCATAAAGCAAGTAAAATATCATTAACAAATGAAATTGTATCCCAGAAACGAAAATATTCTTATAACATAAGCGAAAATGAGCTACAGAATAAAATATCTTCGAAATTACCTAAGACATCCAAACTCCCTAACTCATCTCATAAAAATAACCTAAAACTCTTAGGTATTACAAAAAGCATTTTTCTTCTAAACAAACATGAAATATTTTCCGCTGTCTGGGAATATTTCACACAATTAAGGCAATTCGAGTATTTCCCTGGAGTGCGGGTTTTTACATTATTTAGGAGAGAATATTCACGATCCGAACCGAACCAGGTAACGCGGACGAAGTGGGCAAAATCATCTCAACACTTTCATTTCATGGCGTATTCAAGGAAAATGTAGGTAAATAGCAGTATGGGGATGTAGATAGGGTGCGTGACGTATCTCAGCCACAGTAATCCAAACGTCCACTTTCTCCAATAAATATTATAATGTCAAGAATATATACAACACAGAAGGAATGTCCAAAGTTCGGAAGATAGAAACACAGAAGGTAACAGTACGGAAGAAATATAGAAATAGAAATTAAGCGTCAACAAAAGCATAAGCGATAGCGAACGTAATGCGTCTAGCGGTCACAAGCGACATGCGTTTCGCGTCAGTACAGTGCATAGACTGAGGCGGGGAGCGGCGATGGCCGGCCGGCACGGAGCGGGTCTCAGAACCGGGCGCTCCGAACAAAGGAATGCTATCGCGGTGCGCGTGTGCATTGCACCCGACTTGTTGGCAACGTCAAGAATTGACGGATGATATGTAAATATAACGTGTATATTATTATTGTGTAAATGTAAATAAATGTATAAAATGTATGTAAATAAATATGTGTATATATTAATATTACGTTTTATATAAGAGTATTAATATTAGTTAAGTGTAGTGTAAGTATAAGTGTACGTGTAAGTGTAGGTATAAGTGTAAGTGGGAAAGTAGCCCACATCACTCCCCCCCAGAGACCTGGTTAAGGGCGATAATAATCTGGGAAACGTACTTGCCTCCCCGAACGAGTAGTTTTAGGTACGTTAGCCTGACTTGGCCCAGGGTCACTATGCTGCCTCCCGCGCAGGATGTTTTCTGGTGCGGCAGGTGTGGTCGGCCCCTGATCAGCGAGCTTCAAGTCCTCGGACAGGTAATGCGCTGGTTTTAATCGGTCGATGCTCACGGTAACCGGTTTGCCTTTAATGAGGAGTTTAAAAACTTTATCAGTCCTCTCCAGGACTTTGTGCGGGCCTGAGTATACAGGCGTTAGAGGAGCGCGTGAAGCGTCTTCGCGGAGGAAGACGTATTCAGCTGTCGCTAACTCTTTAAACACAAAGATCCTGTCCTTGCTGTGGCGTGAAGCTGGCGTAGGCTTCAACTTCGAGGCGAATGAGCGTAACCGTGCGGTAAAATCGGTGATATCTGTGGTACCGGGTACGCTTGGGTCAAAAAATTCGCCTGGAAGTCGCAGCGGCTCGCCGTAAAGCATTTCGGCTGAGGACGCTTGTAAGTCCTCTTTAAAAGCACTGCGTATGCCGAGAAGCACTTGAGGCAATACCTCGGACCAATTGGCGTCAGCATGGCATGTAATGGCGGCCTTGAGCTGCCTGTGGAAGCGTTCCACAATGCCATTGCACGCTGGATGGTACGCGGTCGTGCGTCTATGCTGGAAGCCGATGGTCTTAGATAGATATTGAAACAGTGTGGACTCAAATTGTCGACCACGATCTGTGACAATATCTACAGGACACCCAAACCTGGATATCCAGCCAGCCAATAATGCCTTGGCCACCGTCTCTGCCGTGATGTCCGCTATTGGTACGACCTCTGGCCAAAAAGGTGGAAGTCGTACTCCGACTCTAAAAACTTCGGATGACGGAGTCGTTGTTGTAGTGGAACCGAGCGGCGCAGTTGTGACGGATGGTGCAGTGGGAACAGGCACTGCCGCCGGTACTTGTGTGATGGGCGACATAATGGTATTCCCTTTGTCTATTTTGCTCGACACTTCTACGTACGGTTTTCTGATGTTATCCTCTTGGTACTGTGTTCTTCAGGGGTCACCAGTATGGGGATGTAGATAGGGTGCGTGACGTATCTCAGCCACAGTAATCCAAACGTCCACTTTCTCCAATAAATATTATAATGTCAAGAATATATACAACACAGAAGGAATGTCCAAAGTTCGGAAGATAGAAACACAGAAGGTAACAGTACGGAAGAAAAGCATAAGCGATAGCGAACGTAATGCGTCTAGCGGTCACAAGCGACATGCGTTTCGCGTCAGTACAGTGCATAGACTGAGGCGGGGAGCGGCGATGGCCGGCCGGCACGGAGCGGGTCTCAGAACCGGGCGCTCCGAACAAAGGAATGCTATCGCGGTGCGCGTGTGCATTGCACCCGACTTGTTGGCAACGTCAAGAATTGACGGATGATATGTAAATATAACGTGTATATTATTATTGTGTAAATGTAAATAAATGTATAAAATGTATGTAAATAAATATGTGTATATATTAATATTACGTTTTATATAAGAGTATTAATATTAGTTAAGTGTAGTGTAAGTATAAGTGTACGTGTAAGTGTAGGTATAAGTGTAAGTGGGAAAGTAGCCCACAGCAGTATCTACAAATTATAGTTTAATTGTTCAATATAGAGAGACTTATCTGTTTTCGTTTAGCTAAATATTATTTTAAATGCTCGTCTGAAATGCCCTTTAAACCCTGACCTTAATAACCTTAAAGGTTTTGACCTGCAAAGGGTCCGAATTATTCCCCTTCAACCACATTTAAATTAGCTATTCTTTCAATTTAAATTAGATTCGGTTTTAAAAATCCGATTTGATTTTGTAAGATAATGAATGCATTGTGGCATATTCTTTTAAATAAATAAAAATGTTATATGTTAAGGCATTAACCCATTACATTAAAATTACAAAGGTAGGTTATAATACAGAGATTTGAACAAATCTTTAAGGGATATGATAAAATCACGCAGGATGTTAAAATGGCGAATCCATATCATTATTTCCCCAGAAAAATTCAGTCATTTGTCCAAATCACTGACTCTGTTTAGTGAAAAGACAAAATCGGCCAATAAACGCGAAACGCTTTTTCATTTTAAATAACAAAACTTCCGTGAGCCACAGACATATTAAATATTATTTAATACGCTTTTAATACACCGTTAAAACGCCATACGGCGTTATACGCCGTTTAATATATTTAATACGCTTTTTCATTTCACTAGATTTGTTTAGAAATTTGACAAAATCCCTAACCACGACAGTAAGTTGTCGAAACGAACTCAAAAAGTCAACTTTTCACGAAACAGAGTCAGTGATTTGGTCAAATGACTGAATATTTCTAGGAAAATGATGATATGCATTCGCCATTTTGACATCCTGCGTGATTTGATCATATCCCTTAGAGATTTGTTCAAATTTCTGTTTTGATCATTTCCCTGCGACATACATATATAATATATACCAAGGCCATTCAAGTGTTTTTTAACGTTTTGCCAAAGTGGAAAAATTGTGTTAAAATTATTCAAGCCATTAAAACTAAACTATTTAAAATACACGTCTCAATTGTCTTTTTGACCCCGACCTCAATAACCCTAAGGTATGCTTTGACCTGCAAAGGGTCCAAATTATTTCCCTACCCACATTTAAGGTGACGCATATTTCCACAACTATTCCCTCCATTAGTCGAACAATTAGTCCTTAAATATGCTTAGTTGTTTTTATTTTTAAATTAAGTAGTGAAGTAGTTTGTTTTAAATAAATAATAGTAATAAATAAATAAATATTGGAGATATTTTACACAGATCGACCTAGCCCCAAAGTTAGAGTAGGTATTCTAAAACAACTGAACCGCGTACCAAACCTTTATGTAAAGCACTGACGAGACTTCCAAATGGATGCCGTTACAATGGATTCATCCAAATGGACGGCATCCTAATATTAAACATTGTACGTTTTTGACATTCACGGACCGATTTTGGATTGCAGCCACGCTATTTGGACTGTTGGAAGGCTCGTCAGTGGCCACCTTAACACCTTTATATCCATGGTTTTTCGCATGAAATAAATGAAATGAAATGAACTAAAATACTTACTTTAAAGCGAGTGAAAAAAATCAAAAACAAATGGACAAATTGCTTCTATGGGTAATCATAATAATACAGGTTAGCCCAAAATATACTGAAACAGATTTTTAGGTATATTTCTCTTATACGTCTTTTACAAAATGTTATAAGAAATTAAAACTACAATCATTTAACTAAAACGAAACATAATTATCATCTTCAAAATCTTCTCCCTTAGCTTTGATTACAGACGTCAACTCTTGTTAGAATTAACAAAAATTATATGCCCTAGTAAAAAAATTACAATGTACTCGTATTTTGGACCACCCTGTATATTTTCAAGTCATTACAATTTACAAAAATACGTACTTATCAAATTTAAATATCAAGCCTTCTGGGCACCCCACTGAGCGACTACGGCTTAGGTAATTTTTTTATTTATTATTTTAGTGTTTTTATTATTTTACAAAAATGTTAATAAATAAATAAATTACTGTTTATTAAAAAATACTAGTTTTCTTCGCGTTAATAATTAATTTGTTTGCAGAAGTTAAACAATTAACGTTTTTCAAATTGCTGTATCGTTTTATGTTTTTGTTTCAGGTATAATTAACAACTCATCAAACCGTGAGTTGTATAGTATAATCAGTAAGTGGAAGGTAATAATCATAATATTTCATTGTAGATTCAATATATTTTGTTTATTGTGCTATAGAAACACTTAAACTACACATATCTTCCTAAAATTTTGTTGTGACCGACAAAAAATACGAAAAACAGAAACATAGAAAAGTTATTTATTCTATACCTGATAATTCACCCTGTATACCTTTGTATTATAATTATAAATCATTTTAAGTGAATTGTACAAATTCTTATGAGAATAAAGAATCTTTAAACAGATAACATTTTTTACAGTACATATGGTCCTATTTTCCCGCACTAGTGCGTAAAATAGCACTGTTCGTGTGATGTCAAAAGTTTAAAGGGCCATATGTACTGTAAAACGTTGTACGATACACGTGCGAATAGGTAATTCGCAACTCGTGACGATTTAAACACTCCCTTCGGTCGTGTTTTAATTTATCGCCACTCGTTTCGAATTTCCTCTTTTCCGCACTTGTATCATAAATAAATATTTTGTTAAATATTACGTTTTTTCCAAACTTTATACTTACTAAAGTTTAACATATTAAACTAGTTCTACTTATAACATAAATGTTATTTACGTAACCGTCGGTCAATCAAAACTTCCCTCGGGTCAAATTTCGGGCGAGCTCATTTGCATTCGAGAAAAATAGACTCGTCCATTCCGCGCACGTTTACCCCATTATTCTATATTGTACAGAAATATTGGGAAGTAGGCCACTAGAATTGAGACCAGGAGGCTTATTCTGACTGTGATAACAGGTTATTTGATATTTTATATTAATAACTATAATATTGATAACAGGGATTTTTTTATGGATGTCAATCAACAATGTCACTTTAGACAGAAATAAGATGGAGATGGAATGCAATAAATAAATAAATGAAATAAAATGAAATGAGACGTTATATTTTGAACAACTAGCCATAGGTATTGTGCAAGGTGATTATGTAGGTCATACCTAGAACAACTTTCATATGGGACTAACCACGAAATCCCAAAAAAAATTTGGCCTTCCAATTGAAAACGGCGACATCCACTCGACCAAAATGTATGAAACGACAATATTTTTTTTTGTGATTTCGGAGTTGGTCTTATACGTATAAAAAGTTGTTTAGTATGGCCTACCTAATCACCTCGCACAATAATTATATGACTAGTTGTTAAAAAAATGCCCAGTATATTATGAGTAATTCAGGAATTTGAGTAATTCTTTCATATTATTAAATTGATTATATAATAAAAAGATTTTCTAAAAGGGTAAAATGTTATTTTGGTCACTATTTTTCCTGCGGATAGGTACAATTATAATTAAAACAGAAATAAATATTTACTTAAAAGGCAAATTAAATTAAATGAAACTTGTAACACTAAATTTGAATTTTCACAAATAAACGAATTTAGTTTTAGATAAATAAACAATTGTTCTTCTGTAATTTACTTAGTTGTTTTGTTTTAATAGTGAAACCTAAACTAAACTATCAGCTGAAAGTTTCATACAAACCTTACTGCCAACAAACTTTAAACTCACAAAAAGGTATAACTCTAATTTTAAAACAGTTTCTGTTGGAACCTTATAGCAGTTAAGATAAAGTTCATTTTCGTTTAACACGTTTGAGCCAGTTAAGACGTATCAATCAATCAGTCCGCCTTTTGTACTATAAGATTTTTCTTTTGTGCAATAAAGATTAAATAAATAAATAAATCAATAATTAACAAAACACTTAGTAAATTATAATCACCAATTTACCGCGAAGCTCCTAAAATTCTTTGTAGTTCTTAACGCTGTTAATTTAGGGTTGATATTATAATGAGTCTATGCTTCTCAGATGTAATGTTTCACATTGCCAAAACTTTTAAAGTGTTGGCAAAATAGTCAATGGGCCTTATACTAATGTAATAGAGTTGTTTATATAAAAAAACTTTTATTTATTAGCCGTATTTGTGGTTTGTGCAATCCCAAATTATTGAAAAGTTGGTAAACTAGGGTTTGGTTCTTACCACATAAATAATAGAATTGAAAATCCAATACGTTAGTTTTGTTAAAAGGCAAATATAAGTGTGATAAGGAAGGCATATTCACAATATTACGGACTTCCGTTTATTTGACATGGCAGAGTTAGTGATTAAAATAAGGTGCTAGCTTTGTTATACACTTTGAAATACTAGGTACTTTAAAGTGGTAGTTAAAAGTTAGTAGTTTAAGTTTGGTTGTTAAAATGAATCGTCCTGGCATTCCTAAATATTTATAACTAGCTGTGCCCGCGGCTCCACCCGCGTGGAATTCGGTTTGTGTCAGTAAGCCGCTAAATATATAAAAAATAGTAAATTACATTACGCTGTATTTTTTTATTCAAAAAATTGTAACATTTATAATTTCCTGCATGATAATCTTATTGTTTCATACTTTTTAGAGCGCGGTTTGTAGTAGTCTGACTACGCCCGACTCTTTTAGTATGAGAAAGTCGAAGTCGCCTAGCTTTGGACCGCGTGCAGTGCGCCACATACGTCGGGCAATTCCCGACTCTTTTAGTATGAGGGCGCCGAAGGAGCCCGGCTTTGGAACTCATTCAGCGCGCCACGTGCGTTGGGCTTAGCCCGACGCTTTGAGTATGAGGGTGCCTTCGGCTCCCAACTTTGGCAAGCGTACAGCGTGTCACGTACGTCGGGTTACGCCCGACGCTTTGAGTATGAGGGAGGCGCTCGGCTTTGGAACGTGTACAACGTATCACGTACGTCGGTCTACGCCCGACACTTTTAGTATAAGGGCGCCAAAGGTGCCCGGCTTTGGAACGCGTACAGCGTGCCACGTGCGTCGGGCGTAGCCCGACGCTTTGAGTATGAGGGTGCCTTTGGCGCCCAACTTTGGCAAGCGTACAGCGTGTCACGTACGTCGGTCTACGCCTGACTCTTTTAGTATGAGGGCGCCGAAGACGCCCAGCTTTGAAACGCGTACGTTACGCCCGACGCTATGAGTATGAGGGCGCCGGAGGCGCCCGGCTTTGGAATGCGTACAGCGTGTCACGTACGTCGGTCCACGCCTGACTTTTAGTATGAGGGCGCCGAAGGCGCTCTGCTTTGGAACGCGTACAGCGTGTCACGTACGTCGATCTACGCCCGACACTTTTAGTATGAGGGTGCCGTAGGCGCTCGGCTTTGGAACGCGTACAGCGCGACACGTACGTCGGGTTAAGTCCGAAGCAGTGCCGGATTAAGATATTTTGATGCCCTAAGCATTTCTAGACCATGGTGCCTCCTCTCCCTAGGGTCTTTAGTTTACATTTTTTTTTTTGGTAAATTGAGTGAAGTTCATTGCAACATTACAGCTGAGAATGGAAATCAGTCACATAATTTTAACACGAAAATTGACAGTGCCGCAGCAGTAATGTTGCGACAGAGTACCTAATGCTGCTGCATTCGCCACCCGAATGTTACCTTTATCATATCTTAGGCGAGAATGTAATTGAAAACGTAAGCGAGGCGAGCGGGAAAATTTTTCGATATAAAAACGCAATTTGATAGACAGTTATATATACATTTTTACTTTTAGTATGGAAATCAGTCACATCATTTTATCACGAAAATTGACAGTGCTGCAGCAGTAACGTTGTAACAGAGTAATGCTGCTGCAGTCGCCACCCGAATGTCACCTTTATCATTTCCTAGAAAGTGATCTAATACGCGAGCGAAGCGAGCGCGAAAATTTTTCCATATAAAAACGCAATATGATAGACAGTTGTACATTTTTACTTTTAGTATGGAAATCAGTCACATCATTTTATGACGAAAATTGACAGTACCGCAGCAGTAACGTTGCAACAGAGTAATGCTGCTGCAGTCGGCACCCGAATGTCACTTTTATCATACCTTAGAAAGTTATTAAAAACGCGAGCGAAGCGAGCGCGAAAATTTTTCGATATAAAAAACGCAATTTTACTTTTAGTCCCAACCAGGCGCGAATCCAGGATTTCATACAAAGAAGGGATGGGACAGTTTTCTATTAGCCTAGTTTCGCATAGGGCTCTATATTTAAGGGTCTCAGCGAGGTTGGTTTCATGCATAAAAGATGCAAGAAAGCAGAGCTTGGAATTGACCATGTGAATTGAATTGGCGAAGTGTGAGCAAGGCAGTAGGCCCAGCTGCGAAAGAGGAAAGCTTGGATTTGGATCCACGCCCAAGTGTACGTATAATTACGCGCATAAGACCTAACGCCGAACCGCAAAAGAGTGGGTTGAAATCGAATCTATGCATGTAATCACGACTCTTCTGCTACCGATTGTTTCCCAAAGAATTACGCGCCATTATTTTTGCAAATTACTTTTGGTCAGCTAAAAAAAAATCGTGTGGTAAAAACGATGTGTCCGTCCCTAATTTTAAAATTTGTTCTACTTTTTCAACCTGGCATTTTGGTGCCCCCCCTGAACGATGGTGCCTAAGCACGTGCTTGTTTTGCTTATTGGTTAATCCGGCACTGGTCCGAAGGTTTGACTATGGCTACGGCTTTGGTAAGCGTACGGCGTGTCACGTACGTCGGGCTAAGGTTAAGGCATTCAGAAGTTAAGGTGTAATAAAGAAACACATATAAATAAATATATACCTACATACAAACACGAACGCTGAAAACACAATACACTCTCTCTCTCTTTTTTTCGGGTAGTCGTGAAAAAGATGACACTGTGCAATGAGGGCTTATTAATTTACTGTCGTTTAATTTTGTTGTATATTATTAAATCGACATAATTATTCAGTTAAATTTGTTGATGTCCGTACCCCCTCATCTAAACTTAGAGTTAATTTGGCAAAAACCTTCCTCGGTGGCTATTCATGTCACTACGTATTAAATTCAGCGCCATCTGTTAGTTTACCAGGGTACTCAATAGTGGTAGCACATATTTGAAAAAAGTTTGCCCCTCCTTCCTACGTAGCGCCATAAGATTCAGGGGCAAACTTAAATCAAGCGAGTGTTGTGGCTACCCCCCCTTTTAAGGGTTGAATTTTTATAGCCTATAACCTGGCCGAAGATTTTCTCGACAGATTAGTAAAGTTTGCATCAAAATCCGTTCAGCCGTTTTCACGTGATGCGCGTTCAAATAAACAGACAAACAGATAAACAGACAAACAGACAAAAATTCTAAAAACTGTTGGAACGTGTTCTGTTATCGATTCTAAGTATCCCCAGCCAACTTTTTTTCAAATATCTTCCATGTACAGACTTTCGACCCTCTACAGCTTTATTATATGTATAGATAGATAGATAGATGAAAAGATATAATGACTATACTGTGGTATTTGTGGTTGTATCTACCCGGAGAAAGAAATTTTATCTTTGACCCTATAAAAAGAGATACTAGAACAATTTTTAGAAACCTCTACTCAGATAAAAATTAAAGATTTAGATTTTTGTTGTTTTTAAGGAAAATGCCATACGAAAGAAAGAATGACTAAGCCCTCTGCCAAGACAAAAGCTTTACCAAATTGTCAATAATCGAGGCGATACATTATGAATGAAAAACATCGCAAACTATTTTGCGATATCGATTTGAAAAACTGTTTAATAGGTACTGTGCAAATAGTTTAAAACATGCTTTTAACGGCCAATTATTGTTATCCTTAGCGTAGCCGCCATTTTACTTTTTCGGCCATACTTTTGGGCCGTTAAAGAACGGAATTGAATTTGAATCGGTGTATGTTGGGTTTAGTATAATTTATGGGTCTGTTTTTCATTATTTAACCGCCGGTTAACTGGCGGCTAAGTAAATAAGGAAGAGGCTTCTATTTTATAAATCCTTAAATACCTCGGTACGTTTATGTGTAAGTAGGTACGTATGGCACACTAGGAACCGAGCACAGTCATGCAATGTGATGAAATTAGTTTAAATTAGTAATTTAAATGAAATAGTTAATTAAAAAAGCGAATCAAAGATCTCCGTTTCAACTTGAATAAAAACACCTTCGCATGTCTGTTTCGTATCCTCGTGAAATTTTGTTAGCAGTTTCATTACTTTCAATTATAGGGTTTTTTGTCGATTCAGTTTATAGATTTTTTACAATCGCGAAGTCACAGGGATCACAGATCACAGAGCCACTGCACCGTATGACCAGTCAGTGCAACTAGTATGTTTCAATTTTGAAGAAAGACTAACACTAGAATCAACAGTTTCATTAGAAACACCTTAGCCACAAGTAGGAAATGCAAATCGGTTATTATTTGTATGGAAATAATCGGTTTTTAACCGAAACCGCGGTTATTTCCATACAAAAAATAACCGAATTGCATTCCTTAGCCACAAGAGCCACAATTTTTTTTATGTTCATCTTTAGTCTTTATCTCTTCAAAATTGATGTCTAGGAATTTTGTTAATTGATCAGTTAGGCACTGTGTTGGATTATCCAAAACATTACCCAGTATTTTTAATCAAAAAACATGTTTAACAAAAGCCATCTCCGTACTCGCCGCCGGCTTTCCCATTTCCTTTTTGTTATTTTTCAAAGCCCCGCATTGAAAACTGATTCGCACAACTGCCTTTTGTTTACCCATCTTTTTACCAACCCCACCAAACCCCCAAATTAACAATACCGACCTTATTCCTACAGCTTTAAGACAATCTGATGGCTAAAAAATCTTGGTAAAAGCAGTACATTTTCATATTATTTTGACTAAACAAAAAAGAATCGGCCATTTCTCTTGATAATGGAATCGATTCCATAAGCTTGGGTTGTGTTGATTTTTAATAAACTTCTGAATTTAATTAAAGGTTTCGGAGGGGTTTTTAGGAATTTTATCCTATATTGAAACATAAAAGTTGTAATAGAATTTTTATAGAAAATTCCTGTAGAACAGCATAAAAAACTGTTGAATAAAACTTGAAAACATATATTTTTTTATTTAATAATAATCAGAATATTTTTTGAAGGGAATATATAACTAGTAGGCTAAAACCTGTTTGCCTCCTATGAAATTTCCTATACAAAATAATTTTCTACGTATTCTCTTTTAATTCGACAATAATAAATCTTATTAAGATTAATATGTTTGCATGTTATGTATGCATGTAAATCGGGTCCAAAACTAATTTCGTAAACTTTTAAATTTAGAGATTTAAGGATTGCTTAAGGCACTGTCTTCTAGTGACAGGTCTACAAATCAAATTACTTACCTATTATGGTAAATAATTTAAAAAGATTTCTTAGAAATCCAACGTTTTAAGAATATATACCTAATGTATTCTTCGGGAAATATTTGAATAATATATATTTAAAGACTTATTCATTAAGGGGAAATTTAATATCGAAATCTTACAAAGGTATTTTAAATTAAAAATGTATTGCAATTTTTTTAACAAGCAAGTTGTATCTTCTATTTTTTTTTTGCTAGATATCGCAACAATTTTAATTTCAATTTCATTATTAATTTATAAAATTTACATTAAATAATTACACCTTTTGTCCATCATTTTTAATTGTTATTGACAGTATATATTTATACATTTACAATTTTTTGTATTTACCACATAACATTTAACAACACACTTGAATGTAAAAAATAGTTCTTTTTTTGCCTTGTTTTAACACGACACCTACAATAACAGATAACACTTAAAGCTGCCACTTTATCGACCACTTTTCCGCAACAGGGGCTTTTACCTCACGTTTACATAGGAGGAGCTTTGTGTCAACTTACCCTATATTTGAAGGAGCGAACATGCTTGGTATATCTATGTAAAGTATATAAGTATACCGGATGGCGATTGGAAGACTCACTCGTAGCAATGTGCAAGTTTCAGAACATTCTCAAAATTTCCGCTATTTATGGAAACTTTCATGAGAAAATTGTCAATACAAGTTCCCACTTAGAAAGTTTCCGTTCAGATCAGGGATTATGACTCAATATTCTTAAGGGGCTACCCGAGGTTTTTCGATTTTGACAAGTTTCTAATCGTACCTACTTTTGCTCTACAGGTAGAATTATAAGACAAACGGTTCTCCAATCTTTTATCTCAATTTTTGTCTTCCGAATTTTGAAAGAAATTAATACTTTAATTTTTTATGATTTTTTTAATATTGTCTAAAACACATTTTTGTAACTAGATTGCTGTGAAGGATTTTAAATATACGAAATCTACATATTTGGGTTCGTCTTTGACGTTCCGAAAAACGTGTCTAGGATTTTTATTTGAAATCAATTAAGAAAAAAGTTATGACCAGAAAACTAGTTTTTTGGCCTAAAATGACAATGAACTTTGAAGTAAATATGAAATAACATATTGCTTAAAGCCGATGCTGTTAATATGATACGCTACAAAAAACATAAGAAAACTAAGGGTTTCAGATCGAAGGTCATTGGCGTGGGGGAGCCCCTTAACTGTTAACGATTCCTTTAACAATTAGATACGTCACTCATAGGAGTCATTGGCGTCTATTTCATATATAATATTTTAAACTTTCGCGTTTCGAACACAGTCATATTAGGTAACTCACATTTATAGACGGGTCTAACGCGAATTTTATTCAATTACCTTGATTTACCGACGTTTCCACCACCAGTCGACCAGTGAAACCTGTGTCGAAACGTCGGTAAATCAAGGTAATTGAATAAAATTCGCGTTAGATCCGTCTATAAATGTGAGTTAATAATTATGTCTATTTTATATGTCACAGAAATCGAAACTAACTGTAAGAAATTGACAAAGGTCCCAGCTTAATTTGTTATTAATAAAATACGAACGAGAGGTTTCTTTATATCCATACTGTATCAGAACACGTACTAATCATGTAACATACTGTATGTTACCTACTTAAGAGCCATTCTAAAGTTTAGGGTAATCCCCGCATGTTTGCCGCAAGTTTGGCGCCAAGTTCGTAACACCCTGTATAATAGGATTTACGGGTTCGACCCCTTACGGCTTTCGTTATATTGGGTGGTTATAGACCTCATTTATATGACTGTTTTAAGTGAAAAGTACATATAGTTATAGAGTGAAAAATGGAGTAAATTACTTAGACTACCGGTATCTTTGAGATATTGACTTAAACTCAGGAATGCACCCTTGAATTTAACGGAGATAAAAAACATGATGTATGGATATTTACGATCATCGTACGGAATCGATTTTTCTGCCGTCCGGTGGTGGGAAAATGTCAACTTTCGGCCCCCTTCGCTAAACGAAGTTGCCGCTTTCCAGCTAAGTTAGCAAATGCATCATTTTACATCTGACATATTTCTTACTTTATTAACCTAGGGCTTATGTATGCTATATATTATTACCACCCTAGTGTTGTAATTTACTCTTAACTTGATAAAAAGACAAATCTTATATCATTCCGCGAAATATCGACAAAATGCAAAACGTACTTATTGACGCGGTTCTTATGGGAACCTACTTAACCTCGCTTTTGTAACAAAAATACAATCAAACACCAACCTTATTACCTTTCAATAAGATCTATACTATTTTACAAGAATTTTACTACCATTTGCCATTGAAATTTGGACTTTAGTTCTAATAAATAAGGATCAAAATTGATTGAAAGTTGGTAATGAAGTTGCCCTGAAGCAATGATCGTGGGAAATGCCAGTTCCATTGTTTTTCCACTCTCTATGACCTTCGTAAGTTCAATGAACCGAACCGACTGCGGATAGGTGAAATGAGGAGTTATTAATTGCTAAAGATTCCTGGGGGCCTAGCCAAGGTGTAAATCAACAAAAGAAACGCTTTGTCTCTCTATCACTCTTCCATATTAGTGCGATAGAAACAGCGTTTCGATTCGTTTCTCTCCAAACGATTGTTATCTTCGCCAGGTACTTTAAGCACCTTGGCAAGATGACAGTCGTTGAAAGAAAACCCCAATCGAAACTTAAATAATGGAAAAAGTCTTGTAATTTTTCGTAACTTCTGTCATCCCGATATTTTTTTCTTTGCATGTGTTTGTATTGTCGATGTAGGTAAGCCATCATATTTGTCGGTGTTTATCATCTTACCTATTAGACCCTCTGGTTTAATTGATTGTGTAGTTAATTTGGGACGTTTCATATTACTGCAAAGAAGATTATATTAATTAAGTATCTAACAGAATCGTAAGTAAATATTATGAACATATGAAGTAGAATTTACGGAGAAATACGCTATTTCCAACCATTTAAAGCATCTCAAGTTTAGAGGATCCTTATATCGGATCGAAAAGTGTCGAGAGCGAAATTCAAGTTGAATTAAAATGTTCCTAAGCTACATAATTTGAATTTTTTTTTTTTTTTTTATTATGAATGGGCTTACTCATGGCCACAGACTAGCCGAGGCGTAGTCGTGGCCTACGATGGAGCGAGCTCGCCCAGAAGGTGCCTGTTCACTCTTGATTTGAAGGTTGCCGGGTTATAAGAACACGGAAATATAGACGCCGGCAGGGAATTCCATTCCTTGGCAGTGCGCATAAGGAAAGTAGAAGCAAAGCGCTTCGTGCGAATTGGTGGAATATCTACCATGTAAGGATGGAAACGGGCTATGCGTCTAAAAGTCCGATGGTAGAATGGGGACGGTGGAATAAGCTCGTGTAACTCTTGGGCACACTCCCCGAAGTGCAGCCTGTAGAATACCGACAGGCTGGCGACTTTCCGCCGATGGGATTTTGAATATAATTATTTTTAAATGAAACTTGATATTTTACGGCTAAAATCATAGTCCTATTTTTCCGCACTATTACGTAAAATAGCACTTTTTGTGCGTATTATGTACTGTCAAACGTTGTACGATACACGCGCGAATAGGTAATTCGGTAATTCTTCTTTTCCGCACTAATTGTTAGTTGTATTTTATAAAATTGTTGATGTTTTGTTATTATTTTTGCTTGTATGTAAATTCAATGTTGACGTGTAAAAGAGCCCTTGCGGCCTATTTGCTGAATAAATGTTGATGTTGATTTTGATGTTGATGTTGATGATGTCCGCACTTGTATCGTAAATTCACCACACTAACACAAGGAAAAAACTAACTCTAAAATATCAAACAGAATTAAAGAAGATCAATTCAAAATGAAAGTTTTCAAATATTTATCATACAAAATCATTATTTAAAAGTCAATTCTAGCAGCCAACATAAGGAAACAACTCAAAATTTGCATTTGATTACTTTGCCTCACATGTGGATAAAATTCAACTTTATTGTGAGTTTTTGAACAATCAAGAGAGCCTTTACCAGTTGGTGTGGGGAAAAGATCTTTATATTGAGAAATGAATATAAAACTTGACGTTTCCTGCTGCCGAAAGGTACCATCTTACACCCAATCTATTCTTTAATTACAGCAAACGTTAGAAATCAGTAATTTAAGATCCTTATAATTGCTAGCACTGTATAAAACATAGTCAACGAAGCGCGTCAAGTAAGCTATCTAAAGGTTGGGGGTACGCAGAGGGCGTGACGAACGTGTGAAAAGTTTTTGTTTGTGTGACTTCACTGTGTGGAGGTATGCTTCGGTTTTTACTATGGCTTATGTAACTTGATGCAATAATTCATAATACTCATTAACGTGATATATCGTGCACAATTTTCAAGTGAATAAATGATTCATTATGTTACTGTTAAGTAATGAGAATGTTGTGGATCAAAATAACGTTAATAAGTTAACGGGGCGTTGTAAATAAAAAAAATATTTTTGTCACAAGGTATACCTTAATAATTAAGCTTAATTTTGCTGGCTATGGATGAGGTCTTGGTGGCTCAGATGGCAGAGCGCTGGAGTACCGATCCAGAGGCCGTGAGTTCAAGTCTCACCCAAGACAGTAATTTATTCTAAGCTTAATAGCATCGTCCGCAGACGTTTCTGCTTGTTAAAAGTTACAATTGGGTATACCTTAATGTTTACTACTTTACTAAGTTAAGAAATTGTTTATAAGTAAAGTTGTTAAAATGAAAATGTGTGCATGAATGTGAACAAGTAATAGTTATGATGAATATTATATAACAAAAATTAAAATTATGGCGCAAAATATTTTAATAATTAGGTAAATGCCAAAACCGTGTCATCCCAACCTTTTTGCAATTATTGTCCATTACTAGTAACAAATTATGTTTATAAGTATAATTTAATTAACCAGTGAAACATAGAACAAAATGACCTTAACTCAATCAATCAATCAATCAAGCATTTTATTCTCTCTGTTCAATAAATCAATTTTAAAGAACAGTATCATTATCAAAGTTGATATGTAATAACGCAAATATTCTTACCAAACCCATAACTCAGATGAACTATGAATCCTTGGAGATTTAGATATCAAACTTGAGTAGGGTATGCTAGACCCGACATAGGCTTAGCGAAGATCGGCAGAACGACAAGTAATTTTTCATTACCCTGGCATTTTGACAGGATAAATGATAATGTGACAGGGTAAATGATTTAACGTTTTTAGTAGGATGATCGGTTAGAATTTTGAGATAAGTTTGTTATTCTTAGGGTTCCGTACCTCAAAAGGAAAAAACGGAACCCTTATAGGATCACTCGTGCGTGTCTGTCTGTCCGTCTGTCACAGGCTATTTTCTCGGAAACTACTGGATCAATTAAGTTGAAATTTGGTACACATATGTAAATTAGTGACCCAAAAATGGACACGTTTTTTGTTATAATTTTAAAATACATAGGTTCGAAGTTATTTAAGAAAATAGCCAAAAAATGACCATTCGGCCCTTTATTTCCGAAAGTGACTGGGTCTAAAATTTTGAAAAAAATACTCAAATTGGTTATTTTCCTATAGACGACAGGAAAACTTATTAGAAATGTGCAGTCAAGTGTGCAGTCGGACTTATGTACGGAATTCTAGAAACGCGACTCCTACTCGCACTTGGCCGGTTTTTTTGGAAAAATAGTTTGTGATGGGTAGGTCAGACAACCTTTAAGCAATAATAAAAGCTTTACGTCGCCGAATGCTTTTCTTTCTAATATTTAACTTACCTAGGTTTGAAATCACTCCTTTTATCTCACGTGGGTACAAAAATAGCCAGATTGTTTTACGAATAATTGAATTTACCCGAAGCGTAATGTATTCCTGAAAAAAAGCTCTCCGTTTTCCTTCTGGATGTTTTCCCATTTTCGTATGTATTTCACAAACATTCGCAAAATCACATCGGTAAGGCAAACGGCGTTAAAAGCTCAACGAATATGTACACAACGATTATGAAAATATGTCATGTAAATACTTTTAGCATTTAATAACTGAGCCTCTACCATCAGTTGCCAGAGTATTTTTCACTTACTTTCAGTGAATAAACGTGCCGTGAGTCACGTTTTATGTTTCTTTACGGTCTTATGTGCCTAACTTCACTCCACTCCAAGCGATACTGTCCCTTTGTAACTAAACTAAAAAAAAGAGCAAGAATTATTATTCAATTAGTACGAGTAAACGGTAAATTACCTATCGAAAGTAAATTACGTTCACGATAGCGTTTATGTCAATGCCAAACTAATGGTAGCTCTGCCGATAAACTTACACAATTGTGCAAACTTTTGTATGGACTGACATGGGTATTTGTACGTTACGTACAAATCATGTAGAAATAACAATACATTTGACGTCCCCTCCCCCGCAAAAATCGGCAGTTTCGTAAAGAAAATGACAGCGATATCCAGTTACTAAATGCTCTAAGTGTAAATAGGATGGTTTTTAAATGAAGCAATTTTGGTTGGTTTTTATAAGGTTGATGGAAAAAGTTAACTAATAATTAGAATCTAGGAACAAATCCTTCAGATCAGGCAAATTTTGTATAATTTAATATTCTATACTTGTATTTTGAGTTCTCAAAAACTGTGTAGATAAGTACATCCAAATTTTATTTAGGTAAGGTGTTATTTGTAGATATTTATTAAACAATAACCAACGCTTTCGTTTTTTCAAATATATCCACGGAATGCAACAAAAACACTCCATACAAATTTATACTTTATTATATAATCAAACGAGTAAACGCGGTAAAAGCGGTCACCGTCGCTCATGAACATTATAGCAATTTCTATGCGTTGCAGACTAGAGAACCTTGAATACCCGCGTCTTGAAGAACCCCTATTTTCTATGTTGTATTCATTCTATAAGGGTAAACGTGTCTTTGTGTGACTCTTACGTCATTTAAAACCCTCGCCAATTACTCGAGGTAATATTGACGTTACAAATAAGGTAAATCGATTTCCTTAAGACTGAAAGCGCTCTGAATGTCTCTCATTTGGTGACAGGAAGCGCTGAGATTTTAGGGTTGAGGCATAAGCTGAAGCGTTTTTTAAATATTATTTGTGATTTGTGACGTTTCGAAAGTACTTTGAAGTTTTAAGTTACCGTTGGATTCAGAGAGACTGCATTGCTGCCGTAAATGTCAAAATTGATATTGCTGCCCAGATTTTTGAAATTTGCTGCATCAATGCAGTCGGCAGTAAGTTCACCGGCCTCTTAACGGCCTCCTAGTCTTGTTAATAGTAACCCTACCTAACTACAAAACAGGGTGGTCCCGGTGGCAAATTATGGTAAAGGCATTTATTTATTTGCGAGCTTATCACAGATATTTGTTCCTAAGTTGGATGTTTCTTCGTCAAGCCTTATTGAGCTTACTAGCACTGTAGGACTAGGTAAGATCATCTAATATTTTTTATTTCACCGGTTTTGTCCAAGCCCTAGTATTTAATTGTTTCGTAATTTCGTATGTATTTCGTATGAAATTATGCGATCGAAATCAATTTAATCTTCTATATATATAAATGCAAGTGTCCTGACTGACTGACTGACTGACTGACTGATTCATCAACGCAGAGCCGAAACTACAAAAGCCAGAAAGTTGAAATTTGCACACCAGATTGCATTTATAAAGTGTACAAGAGATAAGAAGCGATTTTGAGAAATTCAACCCCTAAGGGGGTTAAAAAGGGGATGAAAGTTTGTATGGGGTTAACGTTTTCTTTTAAGCTAGGAATTTGAAACTTCGTAAAAAGATATATTATTAAAATACAAGAAAACTAATTTCAGTGTTTTTGAAAATTCATCCCCTAAGGTGGTGAAAAAGGGGTTGAAAGTTTGTATGGATATCAAAAAAATTTTCAAGTGGTGGACTTGAATCTCTGTATTTAGGGATATTATTAGAAGACAGGAAAAGTAATTTCAGCGTTTTGTAAAATTCATCCCCTAACAACGTTAAAAAGGGGTTGAAAATTTTAATCCATTACAAATGCTTTGAAACGTCGTAGAAAGGCATAATAGCCGATTACAAAAAAAGTGATTGTAACGTTTTTGGAAATTCAACCCCTAAGGGGGTTAAAAAGGGGATGAAAGTTCGTCTTCGGGTGCAAATTTTATTTTAAGTTAGGAACTTGAAACTTTGTAAAAAAGTATCAAATTCAAATACAAGAAAACTAATTTCAGCGTTTTAGAAAATTCATCCCCCAAGGTGGTGAAAAAGGGGTTGAAAGTTTGTATGGATATCAAACATTTTTTCGAGCGCGGGACTTGAATCTTTTTATTTGGGGATACTATTAGAAGACAATAAAAGTAATTTTAGCGTTTTGTAAAATTCATCGCCTAACAGGGTTAAAAAGGGGATGAAAGTTTGTATGGGGTTAAAGTTTTCTTTTGAGCTACGAATTTGAAACTTCGTTAAAAGATATATTATTAAAATACAAGAAAACTAATTTCAGCGTTTTTGAAAATTCAACCCCTAAGGTAGTGAAAAAGGGGTTGAAAGTTTGTATGGATATCAAACATTTTTTCGAGTGTGGGACTGTATTTAGGGATATTATTAGAAGACAGGAAAAGTAATTTCAGCGTTTTGTAAAATTCATTCCCTAACAGGGTTTCAAATTTTAAATCCATTACAAATACTTTGAAAATTCTTAGAAAGGCATAATAGCCGATTACAAAAAAAAGTAATTGCAACGTTCTTGGAAATTCAACCCCTAAGGGGGTTAAAAAGGGGATGAAAGTTCGTCTTCAGGTGCAATTTTTATTTGAAGCTAGGAACTTGAAACTTTGTAAAAAGGTATTATATTAAAATACAAGAAAACTAATTTCAGCGTTTTTGAAAATTCATCCCTATGGTGGTGAAAACGGGGTTGAAAGTTTGTATGGATATCATGCATTTTTTCGAGCGCGGGATTTGAATCTTTGTATTTGGGTATATTATTAGAAGACAATAAAAGTGATTTCAGCGATTTGTAAAATTCATCCCCTAACTGGGTTAAAATGGGGTTCAAAGTTTGAATCCATTACAAATGCTTTGAAACTTCTTAGAAAGACATAATAGCGGATTACAAAAAAAAGTAATTGCAACGTTTTTGGAAATTCAATCCCTAAGGGGGCTAAAAAGGGGATGAAAATTCGTCATGGGGTGTAAATTTAATATTAAGCTAGGAACTAATTTTTTGGAAAAAAAGGTAATAAATTAAAAAACATGAAAACTAATTCAAGCCTTTTTGAAAATCATCCCCCAAGGTGGTGAGAAAGGGGTTGAAAGTTTGCATGGAGATCAGATATTTTGTGAGTGCGGAATGCGGAACTTGAATCTTTGTATAAGGGCATAGGTACCTATTATGAGAATCAGTGGCGTGCAGTGCATACAAAAAAAGGTAGGCACTAGGGTAGGCAGTCCATACAAAATGACCAAAAAAAAAGTTGCCGATTTTTATAGTTTGCGTTACATTCCTTCAAGAATGACTCTTCTAGAGCCCGATTTAAGTCTTATCTCCACTGCACGCCACTGATGAGAATACAAGAAAAGTAATTTCTGCAACCAACATCAAAATCCACTTGACTTAAAACTTCATACAACTTGCTAAAAAAGAAAAGTACTTAATTTCAACATTGCTTGGATATGAAAATTATAGGTACTAAAGTTGTAAAATGTTGAAGATAAGATTCCACGCGGACGAAGTCGCGGGCAACAGCTAGTTTAAATAATAATCGCTTCCATCATTCGACTTGCACCAAACGCGAACCGGGAGCTAGGGAGCTCTGATTCCGTAAAAAGTCATTGATTTTGTATTGAGAGTCATTTGGGGCAAAACGGACTCGCTAAGTATAGAGGCGGACTTTTTATACTATAGTCTGTATCTTTAGGTATTTAAATAAAAGTAAACAAACAATTTGTATATTTTCGGGTAGTTATACCATTTATTGGTTAACCGACCAAATACAAAACCGCCTGGATCAGTCACTGAACGACCTAACTTTAACCAACATTATTTGATCATGCAATGTTTTCATTTGGTTAGGTTTATTTAAGTACCTAAAGTATACCTTTCGTAAAAAACTTGGGTAGGATTTTTGGGTGTGTATTGGGTGTGTGTTGGGTGACGAGCAAAAAAGAGCTATAAGTAGTTACTTTTATCATTTTTAAGTAGTATAGTATGGATAAGAGAAACCATTTTAGAAAAATAAAGGCTATTTACTACAGGAATAGGTAACTGTTGTGTACGTACTATGTAGGCACAGTCTTGCCTAAAAATGTAAAAAGTTTTTTTTTTTATGTTTTTGCCATGTTTAAAAAAATTCACTTCCCATTTAAAAACTCAGCAATATTTTACATAGAAAGTAAAATAAATTATATAAAATATTTACTAAAATGTCTAGTTTATATTTTACTAAATTTAAACCTTTACACCTATCTTTTTTTAGGCCTATGTCCAGCAGTGGACGTCCTCTGGCTGATATGATGATGATGATAAATTTTTTATAAACTCCATAACCCTACAAAATTAAACATCATCCATAATTATACATTCAAAGCATTTAAGTCCAAGTTAAAACTGATTACTTAACCTCTTACCAGCAAAGGTTGTCCAAATCCGCGATAAATCTCATAATCCCCTCAAAGCGAGTAAATAGGTCACCATGTTCCCCGAGTGTCCCCTGGGTAACCGGCAAAAGCGTCGCCATGTCTCATTATCTAATGGCAAACATCCCCGGGTTTAACGGCTTCATTGACTGGACTATTAGGTAGACCAGTCAATAGAAAAATTAATGGATGTTAGATGGATTAGTATGGTAAATGATTAAAATAAATTACCTTTTTTTCATATACAACTTACGTAACTTACTGTCAATGCATCTCGCTCGAACTGACATATTAGTGCGAGCGAGATGCATAGAAAGTAAATCTTTGGAAATGTATTTTTTGGCCGCTCTGTACAAACAGCAACACTCCTAACTGTACATACGAGTATGTGGACCTTATTACAAAAGGCATAAGGTCCACCCATGTACATTTAACAGTGTAAGTACATTTCATTCGCTAGCGTGACGTGACGTACGCGTTTGCGTTAAGTATCATTTTGTATACCTAGGTTTGAGTTTCCAAAACGTCCCGCTTGGCTAGACATAACGCAAACGCGAACGCTCGTCACGCTATCGAATGAAATTTACACTAGTAATGCTACCATCAGTTTGGCACTGACATAAACGCTATCGTGAACGTAACTTACTTTCTATGCATCTCGCTCGTACTGACATATTAGTGGGAAAAAGATATATTTATTTTATTTTATTTTATTTTATTTATTTGGGGCATCAACAGCAATACAAAAAGTACATAATACATAGCACAGTGAGCAAATATAGAAAGTAAATTACGTTCACGATACCGTTTATGTCAATGCCAAACTGATGGTAGCATAGGGGTTCTGTATTTGGTGTTAAATACTTGTAACTTTAAGGATTTGTTCCTCAACATTTTCAAAACATCACAACTTTAACTAGTTAAGGTGTTTTCTAACTACTTTATATTCTAACTAGGTACAGCACAGCTAGGAAGTTCCTTAATGAACTCACATAAACGCGAAGGTGGTAAAAGTCTTGTAAAAACTCGAGGTTCTCAACAGTTTTACGTTTGCGTGGCACGCTTTTTCGTCGTAAATTGTAGTTATTAAAAATTATATATGGCTTTATTAATTGCAAACATAATACAAGTCTATATAAAATAACTAGGAAACAAATGATATAATTTTACTATACATGGTGATTTCGGGGTCGTGGAGCAAGAGATCAAGACATCATACAACATTCAAATCTTAATGATGTTGGTAATTATTGTTTATCACCAATAACGATGATTATTTTTCAAAAGACAAGTAAAAAAAAATCATTTTTGCTTTCATTTTGGTCACTCTACACAATGTGACGTTTTGTTTTTTTTTGATACAGTTATCACAAATAGAGAGATAAATATCAAAAATATTAAGGCATACTATATACATATATACAGGGCGTCCCACGGCGATGCCACATGGAGGGAAAGTACCTTAAATATCATAGATAGCATATTTTGCTGAAAGAAGACTTCATTTTATTTTTAAAACTTAGTTAAATTGCATTCATACTTTTTTATTTTTTTTTGAAAAAAAATGTATGGAAAAAAATTATCGCGTCATTGGAGGAAAAGTACCTTAATTATTGTAAATGAACATCTTACTGAAAGAAGACATTATTTCGATTTAAAAAAACAAGTTGAATTGCATTTTAAATAATTTCATGGTTAAACCGGGAATCGAACCCGCTACACGAAAAAAAAAAATACCTTGTAGCTTGTAGCTTTGTCATACCGATCGAAAGGCTTCAATGTGAGAATTATTTTTTTGGTACAAGGTATTTTTTTTCTCGTGTAGCGGGTTCGATTCCCGGTTTAACCATGAAATTATTTAAAATGCAATTCAACTTGTTTTTTTAAATCGAAATAATGTCTTCTTTCAGTAAGATGTTCATTTACAATAATTAAGGTACTTTTCCTCCAATGACGCGATAATTTTTTTGCATACATTTTTTTTCAAAAAAAATTAAAAAAGTATGAATGCAACTTTACTAAGTTTTAAAAATAAAATGAAGTCTTCTTTCAGCAAAATATGCTATCTATGATATTTAAGGTACTTTCCCTCCATGTGGCATCGCCGTGGGACGCCCTGTATATTTACATATGTAAGTACAATTAACCTAGTTTATAAGCAACAGACTAACAAATGTGGACTGTATTTGTCTGAATAAAGAAATTATTTATTATTATTATTATACTACATGATATAATTAATTATAAATTGTGTTCCTATTGTAGTAATTTATTTTTCATTATTTTACTTTTTAAGCACCGATTGGCCCGATTATACTCTTTAACTCCCGACGCAAAAAGGGGGATAAGTTTGATCCCTATTTTGTGTTTCGATGCGGATTTTTTTGGATGCTTGTATTGCTGGTTTTCTAGCGCTAGTCACACATGCTATGCTCTACCAAAACCGGTCCGAAGCTCGGAACCGGTTTTTTCTTCATACAAAAAATACCGGTATTATTAGGTTCTGTGGTTTATTATTTAATTTTTTAATGGAACAATCTAATAAAAGTTGTTACCTAAATACATGATTCAGTCCCAATTGAAGAGCATAAAATAATTAATAACGGGTTGCACTCCGGGAGTGCCGGCAGAAGAGAAAATTCAATGACATTGTAACAGTTTTTCGATCAGGTCACGTGTCCGTCTTACGAAGCGTCTTACGTCTTACGCTCTCGCGAGTTTAACATTTTTTCCCTATCACAAAAAGTGCACAGCGCCGCTAAAGAAGTTTTCACTTCAAAAATATTGCGCTAATTTGGGATTTAAAAAACCGGTTCCGAGCCCTTATCGGTCCATCTGTATGTCCGTCTCCACACTAACCTACCCTCTGCTCGTTAAGGGCATTGTGGTGCCATTACTGCTTGCACAGTCGGTTAAATAGACTGTTGTTTTATGCGTTTCATTCGCTCTGCGAACCATTTACAGTTTTTGTACGTTCTAAATGTTTTTATATTATTTTGATTGCTTGTGGAAGTTAGCTTTGGATTAGGGGACCGTGCGCGTTGGAGAGTCTGCCATCTTGTGGCCTGAATCTGAAACATAGACATGTACGAAATTAACCGTATCTCAAGGATATCCGATATATTCCATACAAATCAGAAATTCATATTTAATTTTATGAAAGTGAAGGGAGCGAAAGATGTACCTATGTCAGGATCGTAGCAATAAGACATCCGTAGTTTCTTCCTACCTACCCCTCCGGGAAATAGGCATGATTATAATTATGTATGTATGTAAAGTGTCACTCTATGGAACTTGCTAACTATGTATCATATGTATATGTATGTATGTGTATATGTTTGTTTGTCCCTCTGTACATATTTATATAATTGTACATGATCGTATGTATAATCTTCTTATTCCTGTAATTTATTTCGTGCACTACCTGTTTTAAAAGTTTTGTATTCTTTATATCCTGCTTCCCCAAGGTTGTCTGGAAGAGATCGCTTACAGTGATAAGACCGCCTGTTGCTACCAGTATTTACACTGTAAATCTGTTATTGTATTTTTCTTTGTGGTGCAATAAAGTGTATTTACTTACTTACTATTGTAACAACAAAATTTTAATTCTTCATTTTTTTTTTTTCAATATTGAACAGTATGTGACCCTGACCCATATTCGTTTGATACCCTTAACTCTAATGCACCGTTCCACTTGCACCGTTCCACTAACCTGGGGTTAACCGGCTAAACCTGGAGTTACCATGATTACCAGTACAATTTGAAACTGGGTTAACGGTTTAACCGCTTAGCCGCGGGTTATTGAGATGGTGCAAGTGGGCCTTAGTAAGTTTGTCTATCCCATCTCTGTTTTCCACTCGTCTGCTCGAAGGTTAGTTGGAAGGAGATCCCTTATAGGGCTAAGTTCGCCTTTTTGTTCACCTTTGTTGAGTACAATGAAGTGACTACTACTACTATAACTATTTAGCCTATTAGTAGAACGTAGGATGTATAAAATGTCTTCTAACAAACTATGCTATTATCGTCGTCTGGCTGACGGGACAGAATAACAAAAAAACTGGTCAAGTGCGAGTCGGACTCGCGTTTCAAGGGTACATCACACAATTTTCAAAAAAATTTTTTGTACGTGTAACGTGACGTGAGTGAAACGCCTTGAAAAACCCGAATGAGTCAATCAAGTTTTCAACACATGTAACATGAAGTTTTCTGGCGTGGTGGCTTATATCTCTGCAAATATGCAAAGTAGCTTCTAGATAGGAAATTAAATGCCGAACAATAGTACAAGTGTCTAAATGCGAAGACTGAAGACCGAGCTCCGCGTAGGGCTGAAACTCGGAGCGTCCAATGGGTCGCGCTTCCTACAACTTCCGCAAGTGTTTTAAAAGCGAAGGCCGAAGAGAGATAATACCTACAGGGTGGCCAAAAAATAAGTACATTCCGTAAACCGGGGTTACTTTGATTTGCGGGTCGACTTTAGATGGCTCTAGCGAGCTCAGTCGATAACAACATGGTCCGGGTTGCTAGATTAAAAATAATTTCGGTGCCTTCCTACATTTTTGGTTTTTTAATCGCAGGTCGTTGTAAATTAAAATTGTCTTCAAATATTTTTTTTATTCGTCGGCGCGTTGTATTCAATATTATTCTAAGCAAACTAAATAGGAAAGAAAGCGTTTTTTTGTCAAGTCATGTGGTGTTCGGCCGAGCCCCGTTCGGACTCTGGTAACCCCGTCGTTTGATCTGTCACCGATGGCTCGCCACGTAGCTAGCCGTTTTTTTTGGATTTGGAAGAGATCGTAGCAAGGTGGTTCGTTTCCTTTGCCCAGCGGCCTGGTGCTGTCTGATGGCTTCTACCTATATCGCGGTTTAAGCCGCCTAATCCTCGTTGGATGTGAATCGTCCTGGAAATTGAAGCCCCGGGTGCATTGAAATTATGCAAGTCCTTTCCTACGCCCGCTTATTGTCTGCCCCGGGTAAGCAGCGACCTACTCGCAGTCCAGTATATTTATTCGATTCTGTGAATGTCTGTTCCGTTACTTAGTAGTTTTATAAATTTCAGGGTTTCAAGATTTACCGTCTTTATTACAAGTTTACGGGTGGCCTCAAGATGCCAGCTTCTGCAAGCCGAGCTACGAGTGGCAAGGAGCTGTGCCAGGCATTTCCATACTTCCACGCAGAGGTTCCTGGCCAACGTGGCGGTTATATTATTTACGGTCTTCCGAAGTTTGGGAGGTTAGATCGACCCTTTATTTAATATTTATTACTGAACCAGAGATGCTGGTTCTGGCGCCCTCATACCCTTAGTACCTTTTAATTTGTCCGTCAGTAGGCCGCTTCTACCAAAACATTTTTAAAAAGAGTTCGCTATACCCATAACTGTTCCCTCAACACTTAAATAAGAGTCTGATGCTCATGTTATTTAGATAAGAGCTAGTTTACCTTAAGTTCCTGTCATTAAGGCCCTTAAGGCTCTCCGGGTTAGTTTTGAAATTATTTAAATAAATGTTTTATTCATATTGTCTAGTTTCCTTAATTAATTAAGAAAATATTCCATATTAGTACCCCTAAATAATAGTTGTTTCACTATGTAAACAAATCATCATTCAGTGACAGTTTCAAATGTTTCAATATGGCGGTTTGTTTACATAGCAAATTCTATAGAATGACACTTTATGTAATATTCCATGCATGTATCCCGGTCTTACGTCATAGGTAGTCAAAGCCAAGGTCCCACGTTCCATTAGCGTCCAAGCTTTGCCGTGTACAAGCTATTCCAACGCCACTTTATATCGATAAGCTTTAGCGAAAGCGTTAGCTTCAGTCGAATATCGTGGTCATTAAGGTGCCGTGGTTAAAGCTGTTAAGGCGGAGTTTAAGGGGAAGCTGTTTGAAGTGATGATATGACATTTACAACACAAATATTTTATATTATGCTTAAGAAACAGAACGAAAAAAGAATAAAAATTCAAGAATCAAGAATCATTTACCTATTCATGGCAAACCACATTTCATACAAGCGTATTGTGTTACAAATAAGAATGTATTTTTTTTTTGGTGTTAAATCATTTATTAATGTCAACTTATGTAATGAATAGAATGTATTTAGACAAGGTATATGGGTAATTTACCACGAAATGGTCCCGCCTCAGTATAATATTATTATTAGTATTGTGTATGGGTATATTTTTTGCCTGAAATAAATTTGATTGATTGATTGATTGATAATGCTAACCCTAAAGTCATTGCAATCATCAAATTAGACTAACATTATTCATGCCGAAAAAATTTGATAACTTAAGCAAGTATTTCTTACTGATTTCAACAAAGATAAACCTATACGTTTTTAATACGTTGACATCTAAGGATGGTCCTTACGGGCAACAAGAATGGGGCCAGTGCAGCGGTGTCACGCACACGAATTCGAGCCAATCGTGCAGTGTAACGCCACAACGTGATTGGTTGATGAGTTCGCATCACGCGCGCTATTGGTCGCAACTAATTAGACTGCACGATTGGCTGGAATTAGTGAGTCACACCGCTGAACTAGCACCTTTTTTAGTGCCCGTAAGGCCCGTCTTTAGATTATATATCTAAATCTTAATGTTTTTATGAAATCAGATCAGAAAGTGGATTGCGCCAGTGGAGTGGAGTGGATTAGATCATATATCTTAATGTTTTTATGAAATAAAACAAGCAGTGGATGCGCCATTATATTTCATTTGCTATTTATGGAGCATAATAGCGTTTCTCATCATAATTCTGTCTTCGCCTTAAGATAATTCCCCCTTCTTAACACAGAAATGTCGACAATCTTGCTCCTCGGGTCCTACAAGCGCTATTATGGACTAACCCCCTTATTCATAAACGTTTACTAAAGTTAACACGCCGATAATAATCGTTTGTCCCCTTCCGACGTATTGGTATGATGGAAAGAGACAAACGATTATTATCGGCTTGTCAACTTTAGTAAACGTTTATGAATAAGGGGGTAAATAGTTTGTGAGAAATACAGATAAAGCTGTTTAGTTATCACAGGCTACAAATTTAAAACCGGCCAAGTGCGAGTCAGACTCGCCCACCGAGGGTTCCGTACCTTTTAGTATTTGTTATTATAGCGGCAACAAAAATACATCATCTGGTAAAATTTCAATTGTCTAGCTATCACGGTCCATGAGATACAGCCTGGTGACGGACAGACAGATGGACAGGGGGGAGTCTTAGTAGGAAGGTTCCGTTTTTACCCTCTGGGTACGAAACCCTAAAAGGAGGATTAGTTATTTTCTATACAGCTGACTGCATTTCTGCAGAAAATGTCAAATAGGCCATTTTATCGAGAAATTACGAGTATAACATTTAAAACTTTCGCGTTGTCCAACAAATCCATTTATATCCAAATTAAAATTAATGAAATCGTACTTGAAACTTAATAAAATGCTCTAGTGCAGAAACGTATCATTTTCTGCATACCTTTTAAAACAACAATAACCCTCTTTCAGAGCATGCAAGAGAAATGAAAACAGTCATCGTCAACATGTAAACAAAACCCTTTGTCAAATAATAAGCAAGCAATAACGTAAACAAGCTTAGGTCGCCCGGCTATACCGGTTCCGGTACTTGAACCGGGCACGGATTTAAGATTAACCCGGTAACCTCGGCTGCCCTAAGCAGAAAACAAGTATCTCGGAAATTTTCAAAAACGGGATTTTTGGATTTTCGGAATCTACAATTTTAGGTGCATCTTTCACCAAAAAAATAATTGTAAAATAATGCGTAGTTTTTAAAATATTCATGTTTTTAAAATCCAAGTATCTTTTTTTGACCCTGTATTCTACGCTGAATTCAAGTATATGTCCCATTTCTACGCTAAATTCAAGTAACTAAACAGAGATACTTGTAATTCATATAGATGACAGAGATACTTGAGCTTAGCGTAGATGTTCGTAACTGCGAATCAGTTTATTACAATGGTAAAACAAGTATCTCCCAACACAATCTGCAATTTAGGTTAGAAATTAGTTACATAGTTATACAGAAGGTACCTTGTACATAGAGAACTAATTTGCTTAGCAATATTCGTGTCAAAACCTAACACGTGAAGGGTCTGTGACATTTAAGTATAAAGAAAAAGTGTTGTTAAAACAATTAAAATTATCTGTATTGTCTAGAGTAATGAAAACAGAACACTAGAATGCATAAGATAGACGCCTACGCCAAAGAAAGAGGAAATCATAATCATGCCGCATCCATGCCAAAGGTTTTGGAAAAAAATAGAAACAAACAATAACTGACTGGATTCAATTGACCAAAAGGGAAATATTTATTTTAATCCAGAAATTGATTTTTTATAAAGAAATATATTATGTTGTTAAGTGAATCATCTAAGATCAATTTCGAGGAGTCTATTTACTAATAGATCAAACCTACCCCTCCCCTCTACTGAGTTAGACCAAGAAAAGTCTGTAGAGATGTTGAGAGCACACTCAGTGCCAGTGT
Source organism: Cydia fagiglandana (assembly GCF_963556715.1). Taxonomy (NCBI): domain Eukaryota; kingdom Metazoa; phylum Arthropoda; class Insecta; order Lepidoptera; family Tortricidae; genus Cydia; species Cydia fagiglandana. Next base: position 12,803,698 of record NC_085954.1, on the reverse strand, counting down.
TATTTATATCATAATTTCATAGAAGTTTGACGTTTAAAATAACACCTGCACTGCGTGTGCTGTCAAAATCTCTGCAGTTTTTGGTTTAACTCTAGCCAATAAAGAGAACCACCGATTACTTACCATATTAATAGGTAACATAGCCAAGAATCGATATTGCTTTATAAGAAATAGGGAAAACTGACTTGAAGGATTTAATTAGATTTTTACTTTGTTACATAAGTAAAGTTAAATAGTAAATAAAGTAACTATGTACCTAAGTATTTATCTATGCAAGTATGTATATCGTCGGCATCGTCGCCTAGTACTCATAATACAAACTTTGCTTAATTTGGGGCTAGGTCAACGAGTGAAAGATTGTCCCCAAATATTGATTTTTATGGACTCACCAGCTCTCACCATGCCATGCACCAGCCTCATTCCTATCAAAGACATCTGTCAAATAGGACTATAAAAAATGCAAGTCGAACTCGCCCACCTTACAAATTTAAATTATTTCTTTTTTTGTCGGTACTTTATAGTTTTCAGAATATTCCCTCTACTTATAGTGTAAGACAATATTACTTGCTACATTTCATAGTTCTAGGTCAACGGGACTTCCTTTAGTATTCGACAGTCTCAAATGAATCAAAATTTAAAACTGGTAGGTAGTAGGTAAGCTACCTACTACCTACCAGTTTTAAATACTGTCGAAAACTTACGTATTTTGACATAAACGACCGTATCTTTTTTTACGTTAATTTAGAAGTTTGAAACCACCCATCCACGAACACAGAGGGTTTGTTGAAGGAATAGGATATAAATAAAATCGCTGGCAATAAATAAAATCGATGAAATAGCTACCAATAACCATGTGTCAGAAGGTCTGAGGATGGCAACATCAATTACTAATAAAAAAAAGTATATTTTCCAGGAGAAAATGAGTTTTAAATATATATATAATAAAAATATAATTCTTTCAAGCGTTTTATTATGTAACAGAAATTTTGAAGTCGACAAACCAGAAAGAAACAAAAATGAGTTATCGGTAGCTTATGTCATTAGCTTTCATTTGATACCATTTCCTTCAGAATTACATGAAAATTTGAAAAGTTATTGAGCGGAGAGCCAAATATGTTTAGTATTTAAGAAGCTAAAGTGCTTGCTATTTCAAAGCTAAACACGAGATACTTGAATTTGTGTAGAATGGTTCTGAGATTTTCGAGCAGTAAACTACACAGAAAACATTTTATGCTTGTACAAAGTTTTATATACAAGAATATAAAAAAATAAAGTCTGTATAAGCTTAATTTTATCGCCCTTAACATAATGGTATAAAAAGATGTTATATTTTAGACCAAATACCTAACAAAACAGACAAATTACGTTTTTTTGCTCTCCTCAAAAATTTGTCAAAACTGAGTTACTTGTTTTCTGCTTAGGGCAGCCGACCTCATAACATAGTTTCCAAATACAATGGACCCTTTTTAACCGCCTTGACCTACCTATATCAAATAGTGAGTAGAATCAAGCGTTACTTTGCGGAAATCCATATTAAAAAAAAACAAAATATTACTTTGCTAATCATTATTTATTATTCATTATTTATTGTTTATTATTCATTATTTATTTATTTTTATTTGACGACCAGTCTGGCCTAGTGGGTAGTGACCCTGCCTGTGAAGCCGATGGTCTTGGGTTCGAATCCCAGTAAGGGCATTTATTTGTGTGATGACACAGATATTTGTTCCTGAGTCATGGTTGTTTTATATGTATTTAAGTAAATATTTATATATTATATATATCGTTGTCTACAATACAAGCCTTCTTGAGCTTACTGTGGGACTGAGTCAATCTGTGTAAGAATGTCCTATAATATATATTTTTTTTAACTAGGTACCTATATCAAACCGATATTTGTACCTACCAATAATAGAAACGATTGGAAATTATTGAATTGAAATTATATATTCTGAATAATTGGATAAAATTTTATGAGTTTTAAAAGTTATAGGTATAAGCATTCATAGCAAATCGTAAGGTAAAACGTTCTGCATTTTCAAAATTGCCGGAAATTCCCAGAAACTTACACGAAAAAAAATTTCCACTTAGAAAATTATCTTTCGGATTAGGGGTTTTATGACGACTGATTTTCTATGACGTGATCACCGGATCACGTGGTACTTTCCATAGAAAACGAAGCTCCGGTCAGGCCACGGCCCAGTCTAACGTGATTCATCCTTTATTGAGCGACCACATAATTTATATAAAATTATATTAAATGGGTTACACACATATTATTAAGTTGAATAAACACTTGACAATGTTTCGATCCGTTTTTGAGGATCTTCATCTGAAGCAGCGACCGCACCATCTGTGTTACCTACGCAGGCCTATTATGGATGGCTTTATCCACGTGACATAATATCCGTCACTTTTTAACAGAGCGCGATTGAAAGTGACGGATACCGTCTTATCACGCTGTCACGTAGACAAGATCGACCATCATAGCCTATTATCATGTATCGTCTCTATTATCGATCGAGAGCGCGAATTTACTACCGACACATCACTAACCAACAGTCAGACAATGATCAAAGTCAAGTTAACCCGTTCGATGAAGACGGCATAATTGATCGCCGGGCCGGCGGGACGGCTAACTGGGCTTTAATTGACAGTCAAAAGCGAGAAGTTATTGGCTGCTGTGGTGTTGGAGCGACTTCCAGGCCTATTCGGATTTCGATATAATCACAAGATCTAGAGACGATTTAGAGATCAACTAGATCTACATTAGATATCAACTAGATGTGACTTTGATATCTAATAAGTCATAACTTGTCGAAATCGTTCAAGAGGACCTCCAGAATCGCAGAAACGTCAAATTTGACATATCTATCTTACAAATATCTCAGTATTAGATGTTATTGCTTTTTATAATTTCTTTATTAATAAGTAACAAAACCTTTTCAAGATTCAGCTTGTAAAAATTGGTAACAAATACCATAAGGTTGCTATAATACTCTTATTTTTATTTTCATCTGTTTTCTTTTTTGTGTTTTGTTTTTGCACGCACAAATAGCTCTGTTTTACTATGTAGAAACAACTTAATAAACATGATGTTCAAATATTCTCATTAAGGAAACTGTAAGTCTAGTTTTAAGAAAAGTTCCAGTGTTATATATAACTATGAAAGACTGTTTGTTTCTTAAATAAATAAATTAAATTAAATATCTTTAAATTATCCATATCGTCACTTGTTGAAGTCTAGTAGAAATCTTATTCATTTTCCGAATCGAGCCGTTAGATAGGTGATTGAGTGAAATGGTGAACCTACACTTGTACAGTCAAGTATAAAAATATGGGTAACTTATTTTATAATTTAATAACATTAATAATTAAGTAAATATAAAACATTAAATTAGCTTACAAATAATAATACAAACTATCTCTAAACTAAATAAACTTAAAGTAACTTCATTGATTCGAAGCCGGATTGAACAACTTTTGACTTATATAAAAAAAATCACGAATAATAGGTTTATATAGTCGCACCAAACAAAGTCTGCAGCGGATTTGATATCCCACGCAGTGTAAGTGTTATGTATACGTCATAATGTCATAGAAGTTTGACGTTTGAAATGACACTTGCACTGCGTGGGCTATTAAAATCGCTGCAGACTTTTTAGGGTCTGACTATACTGAAAGGCACCATTAAAATTTCGTATATTGCAATGGTAATAATGATAATGATGATGCCTTAAAGGGTAGGGAAAGCTTTTGGCATTAAATGTGCCTTTTCTGAGATAAGTTTTTTTGTGCAATAAAGATTAATAAATAAATAAATAATAATCAGAGCTCGGCGGGGGTGACCGTTTTCAGAGTTTGCACAACATGGACATGCCTTGTTTTTCGATGGTATATGTGGTGTAATTTAATAACTAAAGAAAATATTTTATTTAGGCTGCCTTTCCGCTACGATCTTTACGTCGCCATTAAAACAAATGAATTTTATAGCAAGCTTTTTTAGAAAACCTCTTCAATAATATGTATATCCATCCATATGCTACTATTAAAGTTTATTTGTACATAATGCATTCATTTTTTTTATTATTCATCATTTTAGTTTAATTATAATTAATAAAGTTTTATTTTAATATTTCTTTCTAAGGTTTATCTATATTAATATCAACACTTGACATAAGTGACGTCAAAATGGCTCACCCCTGCCGAGCTCTGATAATAATATACTAAATCTTACAATGGTAGAGTAAATTGACCTTTACACCACTGAGCAACTTTCACAAAAAGCCTAACTTTAGGCTTACATAAAACCCAAACTAAGTTTAAAAAGCACTATATCTTAGTTCCAATAATGTAATTACTCACGTAGGTATACTATAGTTTCAAGAATATCCAAGTAATATGGTTAGAGAACTTCAGGAAACTTCGTATTTCGTCGGGTGACAAGCAAAAGTCACTAGTACCACCACAAGTTCATAGCCATAGTGAACCATATTAGTACTAAAAGAAGGTAAATTTTTGTTTAATCTTTTTTAGTAATTAGTGACTTTTGCTTGTCACCTGACGATTTGTCCTCTCTGACACTGCGGTGGCAGCATGGTTCCATTTTTATCGCCTGTCACTATGCCCGTCGCTTTCGCACTTACATTCTTATTAGAACGTGACAGGCATGGTGACAAATATGGAACTTTCCATAAAATACATCTTTAGGTAAACATCATCCTAGACTGCATTAACACTTAAGGTGACAGTCCATTTCCAACGACAGCAGCACTGCCATTCATTTTACTATGGAAATTGACAATAACACCGACGCGTTCGTATACTAGTAGTGCAGCTGCGGTCGGAATATTACCCTTATCATCAAATAATAAATTGTGGTCAAATGACCACACCCACCCACCCTTTTCCAATAAAAAAAGTAACACCATAAGAAGACACATAAAAGCTATGATTACTTACTTGCTATATTATAGGAAAGCAAGGCCGGCAACGCAGTTACAACCCCTCTAGTCTGGTATTGCGGGTGTCCATAGGCGACGGTGATCGCTTGCCTTGCCATCAGGAGATTCATTTGCCCGTTTGCCTCCTGTATAAAGGACCTGTTTTATTGCTCTTCTGTGTATCAACTCAGTTTTAGTTTAGTCAGGTTCAGCCTTATAAAAACCAAAGTACATATTTAACACTAATATTTGTATTTTTTTACATTTTTGTGTCCAAAGGCAAAAATAAATAACAAAACTCGTTTCAATATAATGTTATAAGTATATACTGCCGTATTCGAGCTTCAAGATATTCACAAGAGACGACACGTACTAGATCCATTCTAGATACGTTATAGTTTAGATATCAACTAGTTCTCTTTTGCAGCGCAATTCGGGCAACCAATGTCACTTTTACGTTAGATAGAGTAAGATATCTATTAGATGTGAATTGGATCTCTAAGTCATATCCTGTGGAAATCGTTCAAGAGTATCTCCAGAATCGCGCAAATGTTAAATTTAACAGGTTAGATCTTAAACATATCGTTATCGTATCTTGGTGATGTCTAATAGATGTCTATTTCAAAATCCGAATCGGGCCCATAGTTCTGTTATAACTTAAGAAGCTTTTTGTACTCTCTGTCGCCTCCAATGTTTCAAGCAGAAAAAAAGTTGTATAACTTTATCGAGTCTCGGCAATTTTTTTTTATTTTAGCAAAATTGTCGTTATGAAGTTTCGAACACTCTATAAAGCTATGTTTATTATTCTGTGCTAACTTATATAATTTGTTTACAGGTAATTACTTAGAAGGAGACTGTACGAGTAGTGAATGTAGAAAAGTAAGTTAAGTCTTACATTATTCAAGCAAAACAAATATATTGTAATTGGAAATTTTGGTAAAGTTTTGATAAAAGTTTTGTTATACATATATGTAATTATACAACAGTACGAGCAATCGCAACATGTATGTACCTATAGGTGTCAAAACAATATCAAAACCTTGACATATTTTCCAAAAAGTCAAAGGAGATGGCGAGACTCGGACTCATTTTGCGGCAACTGGCGGTAGTATATTTGGTAACATTCCATTTCTAACCGCAGCTCCACTCCCGGGTACTGAACGCGTCGCTGTCATTGTCAATTTCCATAGTAAAATGAACAGTATTGCAGCTGTCGTTGGATATGGACTGTCACTTTAAGGCGTTCAAAAGTGCACGCATAGATGTCGACCGTAATGCCTTAATATTACGGTTGAAACATGTCCATGCACTTTTGACCGCCACTGTAAAAAACCGTGATGAAAAGCAAAATGAGAGAAGAGGCCTTTGCTTAGCAGTGGGCTTTAAAAGCAGATTTAAAGGTCAGAATACCACGCCTGTTGTTTTTATAGCGTGTACATAATAGGATGTTTCAATTGAAACGATTTTGATTGATTTCCCAACGGGGAACTTAGGAAATAACTTTAATATCGATTCGAGTTGATTGCCGTACATTTTTAATTCAATTGATTCCTTTTTATGATTGGATTTAATTTAATTTCGTTCCAGTTTTAGACAAAGAGGAAATGGAACCGTTCTTAATTACTTAAGTGTCGTATTTATTTTTATGATAATGTTGAATACGGCCAAGTGTGGCTGCGGGATAAGTGTAACTTGCCTTAACCTGTTTACACATTGATTAGTGTGTAGTGCGAGTTCATACATTTGTCACTAAACACAAGTAGTAAATGGATGATCTCACAATAAACACTAATCAATGTGTCATAGGTCAGGAAATGAATGCTCAAAAAACGTTGTAGAGGGAACACAATTTTTGACTCCGTAACTTTGTTTGGACTAATTAGGAGGTGAACATATCAAAAGTCCCCGGCTGTAGCCCCGGTGCTGGGGGGTAGAGGGGGGTAAGAAGGTCGAATTTTTCGGTTTTTCATTGATATCTTGGAAACTTTGCGTCTTAGCGACATGACTACTAAGACAAACCGAAAGCTGATAAAATTAGTTACAAGTTTTATCCAGTCAAGTTTTTCGATATCTTGAATAGTTTTTGAGATACCCGCTCTTGAAAGTTTATTTAGGGATTTTAATTTTATCTTGATATCTACATCAGTGAAGCTGTAAGCCATGTTTAGTATCATTTTCGTATAAATCGGGGGTGCTGAATTCATTTATGGTATCACATTGACACTATTTCGAAGTAAAACCAAAATTTAAATAAACATATTTTTTTAATTCCGTCTTCATGCTTAAACAGCTGAACCAATTTCGTTGAAATTTGGTATAGAAATAGTTTCGGTCTTGACAAAGGACATAAGATAGTTTTTATAACCAAAAACATCTTTTGAGGGTGTGAAAAGTGGGGTGGAAGTTTGTATGGAGAGTCAATAACCGCTGAACCGGTTTAGATGAAATTTGGGGTGGTATACATCTGTGATTTAGATGAAAATGATACCAAACATGACTTCAAACCTTACCTTAAGCAGTATTAACCTCAGGAATTCAGTTTCGTCGACGAAGTTGAATGCCCCCCATACTCCATTTCACAACTTTAAAGGATGATTATTGAAATAAAAAGTATCTTATGTCCTGTCTTGGGACTCGAAATATCTGTACACCAAATTTCAATTAAATCGGTTCAGCGGTTTAAGCGTGAAGAGGAATTTAAAAAAAAAGATATTCGTTTAAAGTGTACATGTTTTTTCTTAAGAATAGTGTCAATGTGATACCAAAAATGAATTCAGCACCCCCGACTTATACGAAAATGATACCAAACACGGCCTAAGAGCTTCACTAATGTAGATATCAAGATAAAATTGAAAGCCTTAAATAAACTTTCAAGAGCGGAAATCTCAAAAACTATTAAAGATATCGAAAAACTTGACTGAATAAAACTTGTAACAAATTTTATTAGCTTTTGGTTTGTCTTAGTAGTCTTGTCGTTAAGACGCAAAGTTTCCAAGATAAAAGTGAAAAACCGAAAAATGAGACCTTCTTTCCCCCCTCTACTCCACCACCGGGGCTACGGCCGGGGACTTTTGATATTTTCACCTCCTAACTAGTCCAAACAAAGCGACGGAGTCAAAAATTGTGTTCCTAGCATTTCCCTCTATAACTTCTTATTGCTTGGCCTATAAATAGAATCAGGCGTTGCTTTGCGGAAATTTATAATAATAATAATTATTATTATATTATTCAGAGCCCACTGTGTCCCACTGCTGGGCAAAGGCCTCCCCCCTCTTTCTCCACTCGTCTCTATTTAGTGCAATATCTGGCCAGCCTCTCAAGAAGGAGTCCAAGTTATCCCGCCATCGCCGACGAGGCCTGCCGGCTCCCCGGTTAGACTCGTGGGGCTCCCACTCTGTGGTTAACTTGGCCCACAAGTCGTCCGGCATTCGGCAGACATGACCAGCCCAGTCCCATTTTAACTTGGCCGCTTTCCGAGCTACGTCTATTATTCGAGTTTTAGAGCGCAGCGTGGTGTTTCGGACTCGATCCCTTAATTTTACACCTAATATGCTGCGCTCCATAGCTCTCTGGCAAACCCCGAGTTTGGACTTCTGAGCTTCCGTCAATGACCAGGTCTGAGCACCGTAGGTGAGAACTGGAAGTACGCACATGTCCATGAGCCTACGCTTGAGTGATAGAGGTAGGTCTCCCTTCATCAGGTGTTTCATTGACCAATAGCTCTTCCAGGCGTTTTCGGTGCGTCTTTGGACTTCTTTCTCCTGTCGCGCCTGGAAAGAGACTATTTGGCCAAGATAAAGGTATTCTTGGACATATGCGATGTGTTCTCCGTTTATCTCGATCCTACGTTTTGTGCTGTTTGTCATGACCTTGGTCTTTGACATATTCATCTTCAGTCCAACCTCGAGGCTTGCGTTGCTAAGGTCTTCTAGCATATGACGTAACTCGGATGAAGTTGAGGAAAACAAGACTATATCATCGGCGAAGCGAAGGTTGGTCAGCCTCCTCTCCCCGACAATCAAGCCCTTCTCTCCCCAACGCGGTGCAAGTTTTTGGAACACGTGCTCTAAAGTGCTGGTGAAGAGCTTCGGCGATAGCGGATCTCCCTGTTTAACTCCTCTTTGTACATGGAAGGGGGGGCCAGAAGATTGAAGTTTTATGGCGGCTGTGCTATTGGAATATATGGTTTGTAGGAGTTTTATATAGTTCGGTGCTATTTCTTGGTGTTGTAGAGCTTCGAATATGGAATGGTGTGATATACTATCGAATGCCTTCGAGTAATCGACGAAGGCGAGGTACAGGGGGAGATTGTGCTCTGTGCATTTTTCGATCACTTGATTTAGTGCATGCAGATGGTCAGTGGTAGACAAGCCGGGGCGGAATCCAGCTTGCTCGGGGGGTTGGTGGAGGTCAAGCTGTCCTGAGATGCGGTTCTCTATGATTTTAATGAAAATTTTGTAGAGATGGGATACAAGGCTGATAGGGCGGTAGTTGCCTATATCAGCCTTATCTCCCTTTTTATGAAGCAATATTATATTTGAATGACACATTTCTTTAGGAAATGTGTAGGTTTTTATAATATTATTAAAAAGTGTATGTATATAGGGGATGAGTGATTGCTCTCCAACTCTCAAAGCTTCTGTAGTGACGCCATCCTCACCCGCGCTCTTGCTGTACTTCATTTTCTTAAGTGCTAGGTGTACTTCGTATTACTTTGCTAATCCGCGAAAAGATAACGTGCTAGTCAATCAGTGCCAACCCCACGGCAGAGCGGTGCAGCGGTGCGGCGGGGTGCAGTGTAACGGGTTAGCTCTGATTGACTAGCACAGGGCTTTCCAAACCCCGGCCCTTGGGCCAAATCCGGCCCGCGAAGCGTTCCAATCCGGCCCGCCGACAGCGGCCCAATCCGGTCCGCGGGAGCCAGGCTCCAGGTGTTCAGCCCTATCAGTATCAGTTCAGCAGACCCCCGCCCGACGGTGGCCCACGCGAAAATTCTGAGGCGCATTGACAACTGGTTACGAAACTTGGTTGCCAAAACGGCCGGAGGGGCAATATGGCCCTCGGGTAAAAAAGTTTGGAGACCCCTGGACTAGCACGTTATCTTTTCGAGGATTATCAAAGCAATATTTTGGTTATAATAAATGTGTAAGCAACCCTCAATGAAGACTAAACAGGCCAGATTTATCCGTATTGATCTTACCAACGAGAGGGTCTTTTTGAGTGTATTCATCTGTTAAAATTTCATGAAAACAAGGAAAAAGGGAACAAAAAGTTAAGTGGAAACATTATCATACGGCCGAGAAAAGTCACACGTGCGAGAACGTGAGAGAAATGACCTTGAATAATAGACCTTTTGGACATCGGACCATGGACGTTTAGTAGAAAAATATTCAAGTTCTGATTCCCGGAAATGACGGGTGCCAATATATTATATCGATGTTAACAAAGTAGTTATAATAGGAAGATATTCATATAAAATCATCTCGTGTTTTTATTTGGTGGTGGCGATTACTCCACCAACAAGAGCATAGCTCTTAAATTTTGTTACAGTTGTTTTTACTGGAATAGGTATTTTACAGTACATTATGGTCCTATTTTCTCGCACTAGTGCGTAAAATAGCATTTTTATTGCGTATGTGAAAAGTTTAAAGGGCCATATATACTGTAAAACGTTGTATGATACTCGTGCGAATAGGTAATGCGAAAATTCTCTTTTCCGCACTTGTATCGTAAATAACTACTTCAGTTTTTCACAAAAATAGTATTTATGGGACCATGCTTTTCAGTTTCAGTTAACCTACTTATTTGGGTAGTAACAGCAGCTTAAGTCTTCGTATGAAGAAATCGTCTTTGGCAAAAGAATGTTAAAAAAAATAGTTTTTAGGGTTCCGTACCCAAAGGGTAAAACGGGACCCTATTACTAAGACTTCGCTGTCCGTCCGTCCGTCCGTCCGTCCGTCCGTCCGTCTGTCACCAGGCTGTATCTCACGAACCGTGATAGCTAGATAGTTGAAATTTTCACAGATGATGTATTTCTGTTGCCGCTATAACAACAAATACTAAAAACAGAATTAAAAAAAAACAGAATAAAATAAAGATTTAAATGGGCTCCCATACAACAAACGTGATTTTTAACCGAAGTTAAGCAACGTCGGGCGGGGTCAGTACTTGGATGGGTTTTTTTTTTGCTTTTTTTTGTTTTTTTTTTGCATTATGGCACGGAACCCTTCGTGCGCGAGTCCGACTCGCACTTGCCCGGTTTTTTTATTTAAAGGTTGGAATATAATTAAAAGATTCATGCTTAAACCCACCACCCTGCCAGGCCACCAGCAAGTATTCAATCAATCCAACAATCAATCATTTATTTCAGACATAAAACCCCACAAGCAGCAAGTGTAGTATTGCAGCAAGCAGCAAGTGCAGTATTGCAGCAAGCAGCAAGTGCAGTATTGCAGCAAGCAGCAAGTGCAGTATTGCACTTGCTGCTTGCTTTTTATAGTAAATGTAAAACTCATACCTACTTAACACTAATCAATGTGTAAACAGACCCTTAGTGCAATAAGGTAAACGTCCGTATGGATGACACTGACCTAATGTATGACTTTTACGCAGTTTATTTAGAAAAATAAGAAAACGGTTTTTAATATAAACATAAAACAGGGCTTAATCGATTGTATGTGTTATCTATGAATTTTGTTCCGAAGCTGTCATTAATACGTTAAATATTTTTCACTTTGTGAGGTAGTTTTTGTTAGGAGGTGCATCGATTCAGTTGTGCGTCTGGTTTCTTAGTAAATCTGTTTAGACTTTGCATCTTAAAAGTGTAAATAAAAAACAGGAATTTATGAGTAATTAGTAAGTGCTTATTCATATTGTTACATAATAAATCAAACGATTGATATTGTATATTAAAAGTAGATTATTTTCCTTACCTTAGTATTTTGAAGACATGTCATACACTGGGAAAAAAATTTAGCGTTTAGTAGTGTATGACATCTATGTCATTCACTCGCACAAATTACTATTTTATGAAATTTAATATTGACCATGTTGTAAGGAAGTAAGACATACTTTTAATATACTCTGTAAAAACCAATAATTTTTCGATCATGTGAGTAGTATCTGACATGACTGTCATACACTGTTTTACTATGGTGGTGGAGTGAATGACAGTTACGTATTGAGGTGTCATTCATTGGGTCATATCTAGTGTCATACATTGGTTACAGCTATCATGTAAACTTGATGCACCTCCATGTCAAACACTGGGTCAACGACTTTTTTTTTTCATAGTCATACAATGGGACATTCGAAATTTCGCCAGTTATCCACTGGTACAATATCAGATGTCGAGGAAAACTGAAATAATTAATAAATGTTATTACTATTATACAATGTATTGTTCCGCTGATATTAAGGAAGAACTGGTTCATAAATCTGCATACACCAATAGTCAGTATGGGTCATAGTTAAGTAGTTTTCCGAGTAAATATCTTAATTTCCTCCTAATAGTGTCATTCACAGGGACATTTACCTTAAATGATGGTGGGTTTAAGCGTGAATCTTTCAATTCCATAAATATAACAAATACCTAGGTATAAAGCTCATGTATTTTTAGACTATTAGTGGTAAACCTCTTAGTGTTTAAGCATATAAAATTATTTCAGCTAAAACAGGACCATTACGCATTGTTTTAGAATTTTATTAATTTTATTATCCTTAGGCTCCAAATATAGAAAATATTCCAGTCATTTGAACAAACAACACAAATCATATAAATCAGGCAAAAAAGCCGTAACTGTCAACAGTCACGCCGTATTTCCCAATTAAAATTTAATCAACAATTTTTTGGGGAGATTGAATATGTTTGATTTGTTGTTGTTTCTGTTTTTATTTTTAAAACAAAACTCGTTACAGTACAGTTGGTTTGAAAATGTTGATGTATTTATAAATGCGGGTTCTTACATTTGCTACTTGCTTTTAATGGAAAATGTATGAACATGCACTAAACACAATCAGTGTGTAAACATTAGAGTGCTGATTCTACTGTACCGCCATAAGGTACCTTTTCCCGTGGGACGTCACATATCTTTATTATATCGTATCTAGTTAATCTCTAATTCATTTCCCGAATCGAGCCGTTTGACATAAATAATGTCAACAAAACTTTCAATGGAAATTGGCATTTTCATCAAGAAGCGTCGCAATGTGAACAGGCTGTTTAAATTTAAACATAGTTTAAACTTTATCGTAATTTATTCGTAATTTTCAACGTTTAATTTTAAAATCAAAATCTAGAATACATATAAGTACATAGTAACCTATTAGTCGCAGTGGTGGCCGAGTGGATATGACGCCCGACTTTCAATCCGGAGGTCGCGGGTTCAAATCCCGGCTCGTACCAATGAGTTTTTCGGAACTTATGTACGAAATATCATTTGATATTTACCACTAGCTTTTCGGTAAAGGAAAACATCGTGAGGAAACCTGCATACATCTGCGAAGAAATTCAAAGGTGTATGTGAAGTCCCCAATCCGCATTGGGCTAGCGTGGGGACTATAGCCCAAGCCCTCTCGCGCATGAGAGGAGGCCTGTGCTCAGCAGTGGGACGTATATAGGCTGAAATGATGATGAACCTATTAGTCACTTTATTCTCCTAAACCGTTTTATTCTTATGCCAGTTTTATAATGAATTGTCAATTAAATTGAGAAGGTTAATAATTGTGAAACCAGCTTAAATATATTTTTTGTTGTATGTCTCTTTCACACTCACCACGTAACATATTAACTCGGGTGACATTTATGTTCGCACCCTTCGCGTATTTTTATGGTTAGGGTTCCGTAGTCAAAAGGTTGATATGTCAGCAATATATATTCTCGTTTAGGTCAGCAAATGATAGTAGTTTATGTGACGGCTACATAATGAATGGCATTATAGTAGGAGTATCAGTTTATGAAACGAGCAAAAAGCGAGTTTCTTAAAGACATCACACGAGTGTGTTTTAATTAAGTTTTATATCGATGTGTCGTGTCTACTTGTAGCCTAAAAATTACTTGCAGAATATATCGCATATTTAATAATTCATTATAATATATAGCTTACTAGTGGAGTTAAACAGAGTGTTGAGAACCTTCTCCCCTTCTTAGAAGAAAGAGAATTGAGAGTAGCGAATAATTAAAAAATTGTATAATTCAAATAATGCAAACAAACAAGTCAAACAAGTGAGTCTAAACCGTAAACCTATTCAAAAAATCTAAATCAAAAAATATTTATTTTATGGTTATGGGTGGGGTTTACAAAAGTGGTACAACTTATTGATGTTCTCCATATCCTGCCTTACAAAGGCGTACAATATTGGTAAGTTATCTTAGAACTAAATACAATTTTACACTTTAATAACACTTTTAACAATAAACTACGCGAGATAGACTCAATAACAATAATAATGAATAACATTATGTACTAGCTCTGTAAAAAGTCACTCAATGTTAGTATGACTCACAACAGTTTAATTTAGAATTTAAAAATTGTTTTCAAAGGTTTATCTAAATGGTACGGAACCCTGCCCATTTATTCACCCACTTACCTACCTGCCAGCTTAAACCCAGAATTTATGAGTCACATCTCTCGTCGGATGAAAACGTGAAAAACTACCCTCATTTACCGTAACTATGCATCGCATTAAAAACTTGTTTATGGCTCTTGTTTACGAAGGTATATATCTAATAGCTTGAGTTAGGCACTTGAGAAACTGTATTCATAAACAATGAAAACGTGACATTTAAGGTGACAGTCCATTTCCAACGACAGTCAGCAATGAACATTGAAAATATACAGTAACACCTACGGGTTCGTAGTGCAGCTGCGGTCAGAAATGGAATGTCACCCTTAGGCTGGCGTGACAGCTTCCCGTCCAAAGAATATAATACTCACTTTCCCGTCTCATATTTTGCCTCGTGACACACATGATTCGGTCAAATTGTGTTTTTTGAAAAACTAATTATAGCCAGCATTCTATGAATGTTGTATGATACCTTTGGGTATGGTGCTTTACGCACACTAGCGTCCCTCCCCCTCCCCCCGACGCAACCCCCCCTTTTAGCTTTTTTGAAATAGGGACATATTTGGTTGAGAGTGTTTTTTGTTTTTTGGGGAAAGTATACAATATAGGAAAAAAGTGTCAATGAAAGAAATGTTTCCTATTAAATTCTTAACAAAAAAGGTTATATTCATTTTTTTGATACGACGCACCATATTGATGTTTTAGCTAGATGAACTTCGACAAAATTTTACCGTTGAAAAACTTGTTGAAGTTCAATATAACATTAGTACGTGACAGTACTGAAAGAAATCTTCACGAAGAATAAGCTTGCAAGCTTATTCTCCGTATTAGTTTTATTTCAGTACTTTTACGTACTAACTTATATTGAACTTCAACAAGTTAATACATGAATATGGTGAGTCTTACCAAAAAGTTGTGTATAACCTTTTTTGTTTAAAATTTATTAAGGATTATTTCTTACCTTGTCACTTTTTTCCTAACTCTAATACTTTTCTCAAAAATAAAAAAAAAAACCGTAAACCGGGACATATTTCAAGCTAAAAGGGGGGGTTGCGTCAGGGGGAGGGGGAGGGACGCTAGTGTGCGTAAAGCACCATACCCAAAGGTATCATACTACATTCATTGAATGCTGGCTATAATTTGTTTTTCTTGCCCATACATTAGAACATAATTTAACCGAATCAGTGCAAGTGTTATATATATGTTGTAATTTCATAGAAGTTTGATGTTAAAAATAACACTTCCACTGCGTGGGCTATAAAATCTCTGCAGATGGTCTAATTCTAATCCAAATCCACTCAAAATTAATATGTTTAGACATTGAGCAAAAAAAAATCTCCTAAAAGTCCATCCTATAAGCGTACTTATACAGCATTCATCTTCTTTTCTTATAAATAACTAATTTTACTTTATCTGTTTCAGTTTTTTAATCAAATTTTGAAATCCGGAATCTGCTGCTGGATCCTCTGTATGATTCTGCATACCACTTCGCTTAGTATTATAACCCTACACATCAATAAAAGAACTTGCAATGACCTTAAGAGCCAACAGGAGTGGTCATTCCTCCTTTCTCGACTGTTTCCTCCGTGGGTTTTGAAGCTAGAGCAAGGATTTTTTTCAACACAGATTAATGATAATATCTGTATCGGCCCGTTTAGCTTTTTTTTGATATTTTTGTTTATTAAGGCGCTAGAGTCCTTCAAAATACTGTTCATTTTACTATGGAAACGCGTCGCTGTCATTGTCAATTGCCATAGAAAATGAACAGTATTGCAGCTGCAGTTGGAAATGGAATGTCACTTTAATTGACTATGCCGCAATGAGAGGCGTGGTTTTGAGAAATTTGGTTACGATTGGTTAAGTTTTGGAGGACGAAACCTCGATTTTTGAGATTTTTACGCAGGATTTTTCGCCTTGTCCTTATCGCACTAGTTTTAGGAGCCGCTTCCGTTAGCGAGACGGGTATATTTACCTAAAATATTTAAATCTCAGCTCCTGTTTCGTCTTAAATCTGCAATTCTAGAATAAAAGATACCTAACATTCTTTAAAGAATAACAGAAACATTCGTGTGAAAGTCGTATTTTTGGAGACAATAATAGTGGAATAATCCCACGACATTGAGTCAGACAAAATAATCTATGAGTATGAGTCATTTGGTCAAGGCTACAACTCTACATTGCCGTTCCGCTGCTCATGACATTGCGAATCTATAGATGGTCAAGCAAACCTTGTCAGTAGAAAAAGGCGCGAAATTCAAATTTTCTATGAGCCGCTATCCTTTCGCGCCTATATTTTTCAAATTTGCCGCCTTTTTCTACTGACAAGATCTGCTTGACCAAGTATAATTGAGCCACTTAACTTCAAACTCGGGTAAATCCATCTGTCAGATTATGCGATTTAGGTATTAAATAAAGGTAATTTGCTGAGAGTGTCGAATGGATTTACCCGAGTTTGAATTTAAGCGACACAATTATTGATAAGTGAAAATAAGGTCTACGTGTCAGCTTAGGCAAACATTCTATCATTATGTTTGTCCGGCTGTTCATCTCTACAGGAGATCGATTGTAATATACTTAACGATCCGTTATAGTTTCGAAGTGATTTTGATACTTGAGGATCGTTTTGGTAATTGGCGCATATTCATTTTGCATGAGACAAATTCACGTGGGAGATCTTCAAAGTGGTATCAAAATAACATCAAAACCGTAACAAATAGTAAAATCTGAATTAGCTTCTCATTTTGTGAGCAGCTTCGATGTTTTAAACATACATACATATAGGTGCAGTTGTTTTTATACCAGTTTTTTTTTAGGCTTTTCAAAATAGTTATTGAATTATAATATATAATTATCTGTAGAAACTCAGGATTGATTTTCGCCAACTCATTGTTGATTATGACAATTTAGAATAAGTTGCTATACCTAACGATTTAGCTCGTCTTGAAAACAAGTCGAATCGGCCCTTTTGAGTCATTTGTCTGGTCGTAATTTGGACATTGTAATTGGTACCTTTACTACACGGATATAAAGTTAAGGCCTTAATAACGAAATCTCAGTAAAAGAATAAAATGTTGGTAAGCTGCCAGCTGCCTCATATATACCTGAAGAACTAAGGCTGAAATAATTAATAAATAAATACCATGGGGTCCTTTCCCTGAACTTTAAAAACCTGTGGTATTTTATAAACCTTAATTTGATAATGTCAAAAACACTGGACGTTCTTTTACCTTCTTTTTGCATTATTATTAAGCGCCAACGAGGTTGAACTCACCACCTTCTATATTGTGAGTCGAATCAAGTGTTAAAACTCTATATCGTGTAGTGTAATGTGTAATAAAGTCGGGTTCTTTATTGATAGAAACAAAGAAATAAATTAACAAACATAATAAAACTTACAAAAACTATAGGTAAAAAATTTGCCCCAGATCGCCGTCAACGGGCAAGGTGCCCAGAAGGCTGGCCGTATTTCCCCGCTGTATAGCGATGCTAATACGCTGGGCGAAATAGTGGCCAGCCCTCCGGTCACCAGAAGCCTCTATTAAGCGCGCCGACAAGTCTTTGTACAGTCGACGCGCACTTGGCCCCCACGGCCCCAAAGTTTCGACACCAAACGCCGCAAATATGTAGCTGCTTCCCAGAGCGGCATATTTGTAATTGTCTCATTTCTAAGGTCGGAACCTTAGGTACGGATACCCAGAGGGTAAAAACGGGACCCTATCCCTAAGGCTGGACCACTGTATGTCTCTCCGTATGTCTGTCACCAGGCTGTATCTCATGAACCGTGATATCTAAGACTCTTGAATTTTTCACAGATGATGTATTTCTGTTGCCGCTATAACAACAAACAGGGGAGATCGCGGCAAGAAATTACTATTTTTATTAAACCACATATTTTGATAAGAATAAGTACTTGATTTCGGTATTAATACAGTACGGAACCCTCGGTGGGCGAGTCCGACTCGCATTTTTCCAGTTTTTAGTTTAAGTATATTTGTTTTTTAATCATTACAAGCTTATGACCACGAAATCTGTGTAGAATAAGTATTTATTTAGGAACTTCCACCCTTTTTAACAAGATTTTATTAGGTCGACTTGACGTAACTAACTATGTAATGGAATCTAAGGTAACAAATTTAACCATCTTCCAAGGATCGTAGCGTCATAAAAATTGGCAGCTGTATGTAGTTCTGATAACAATACAATAATATGGTACTGTCGAACTGATCTGATGATGGAGACAGAAGGTGGCCATGAACTCTCGACCTGTATGTAACTAACTACCTATGTAATGGAATCTAAGGTAACTAATTTAACCATCTTCCATGGATCGTAGCGTCATAAAAATTGGCAGCTGTATGTAGTTCTGATGACAATACAATAATATGGTACTGTCGAACTGATCTGATGATGGAGACAAGAGGTGGCCATGAACTCTCGACCTGTATGTAACTAACTACCTATGTAATGGAATCTAAGGTAACTAATTTAACCATCTTCCAAGGATCGTAGCGTCATAAAAATTGGCAGCTGCATGTAGTTCTGATGACAATACAATAATATGGTACTGTCGAACTGATCTGATGATGGAGACAGGAGGTGGCCATAGGAACTCTGTGATGAAACAACGCAACCTATTGTGTTAGGGGTTTTTATAATTGTCTCGATGAGTATTAGCTGTCTGTCGTAAGAAAAGTACAGTCAGCGATAAATGCTTGTACCAAAAATGAACTTATTCCCTTTTCCTTTATTAGCAATAAACAATATTGTATTTTATTATACCTGCCCGTCCGTGGTTTGTGAGCTTCATTCGTCTGATAGCAAAATGTACCTAGATTTTAATGTAGTTTTCATTGGGAAATGTTGCAGTTTCCGTGCCGGGGGGAAATCTGTCGTATTTACTTTATGGCTGGTCCAGCGATAAACCGGGCACAAATTTTAACAATGCAGGAGTAGGACTTAGAGTTTAAAAGTGGTGATAAAATATGACGTGCTTGTGTTGTGATATAAAGTAAGTATACTGACTTTACCTAAAACATCTAAGAAATATCACATAAATATTGTTAAAAAAAAATTGC
The DNA here is from genome assembly GCF_963556715.1 of Cydia fagiglandana. Lineage (NCBI taxonomy): Eukaryota > Metazoa > Arthropoda > Insecta > Lepidoptera > Tortricidae > Cydia > Cydia fagiglandana. Next base: position 12,784,116 of record NC_085954.1, on the reverse strand, counting down.
TGGCACCTATAAGCAGACTTTTTCGTGAAATTATTTCATTAAAGTAATTATGATTCGTTTACTAGGTTCTTAGGGGTGATGGTTTTGGAAATAACTGACATTTTTACAATTCAAGATGGCCGACGTGTATATTTTGAGTGGGTAAGTATAAATTTCAGAGAATTTAATTAAGTAAGACTGGCGGTATGAAATTCACCGGGATAGCTAGTTATAACAAAAAAACCATATTTTCTGTCTTTCTTATGTCGTTGATTGATAACAGCGCATTGCTTAGTACATTGTTCACTCAATACACTAAAACACAGTTGAAGTTGACTATAAAAATGAAAACGACCTTTCGATATAACCAATATAAACATGAAAGTTATATTTCTGCTTAACAATTTCTGTGACCACCTAAATATAATATTACGAGCACTAAAATATTATATCGCAATTTGTGAACGTTACAGTTAAGCTCGTCTTTTGTACATCATTCAGACAGATGTAGTTAACCTACTTGTTGTTATATGCTTATGTCTAGAAAGGTGGAAAAATATGATACTTTTTAATATTATAACTTGTTAGACCGAATGAAACTAATATTTGTACCTACATTTTGCTTATATAAATCTAGGTGTTGGCTAAGTACCAATTAGAAAAATCCGTCGTAGCAGCAAAAGAAAATAGGAGACAAATTCAAAAATGTAAACTTTTGCGCTGCAAGTTGTTCATATCGCCACACAAATCTTGCCCCGTTCCCACAAGACCAAGATAAAACAGGCATCAAAAATCCAAACGAAATAAAAATGCATTTTGCTCACAGTCCAAAGGGAACAATTTCATTCCTCTAACTCAATGTATGGGCACTGCCCAATTTAGGAAGACCCCTCTCTCCTTGCTAGAAAACACAAAATATAGGCTAAAATAGGGGAATACTGACCTATTGCGGAGCTCACTTTTATAATAGTTACCTTCAAAATGACCAGCATAAGCTGAGCCTTCTAAATGTCTTATCCAGATGTATTCACGTCCCATCTTATACTGGGCAAGTTTAAAAGCGGTCGCAAACCTCAGGCATAATTTTACAAAAGATTTCGGCTTTATGGTTGTTATTGCTGTTATATTTCTTTGAAAATGTGCCATTTGGTACCCCTGCTTGTAGCTCGTTTGTTAGGCATTGTGGAAATCGCCTTAACCGAGCTATGGATGTTCTTTTAAATTGGTTATGTTTGTGTCAATGTCGGAATTAACTGGCCTTTTTTTCTTTTAGCTGTTTGCTCTTGACGGGTAGTTTAAATTTAAACTTGCGGTTTAAAACAAAAGGCTTTGTGTACCTACTGACTCGTATCAGTAAAGATCGCAACTTATGGCATTTGATAATTTATTGATATGATGAGAAACCAGTCTTTTCCGCATGAAACCCCTATCACCTTCGGATGGTATCGGAAAGTTGTAAGGTAGACGGACTTCATCGTAATTATAAAATTTGCTTTAAACCATCTTACTTACTTACTTCGCTTGCTCAGCGACCCGAAGTGGATCTTGGCCTCCGACACTGGATTGCGCCATTCGTTCCTTTCCTGTGCGATCTGAAGCCATTCAGCCGCTTGGTCTTTCTGGACCTCGTCGATCCATCTGTACCACCAAAACCATCAAAACCATCTAAATATTTTAATTCATTGCATGTGTCCATAGACGACGATTAATCTGCTCTGTCATCTCCTATATCATAAAAATATTTACCTAATTATCTGTGAGAATGACTATAAAAAACCCATAAATCCATCCTCACAGTTTTCTCAGATATTATTTGGCAAGTGTAAAATTAGTAAGATTATAAGGAAAAATCGCCAACTTAAAGAAAGAACTTGTAAACACTTTTGGGATTCATTAGAAAGCTTTCGGAAAATTAACAAAGTCTGACATGTCGTAAATCATTCTGGAAAAATATTCGATGGACGAAGGCTGATTTATTTTTTCGGTTTTTGCTGAAGAAAATGCCACGTAGATGTCAATAAAAATGTTTGGGTAGTAAGTTTAAGCAGTTGAACTTTTTTGGATTTAGGCTGATATTTGATTTCGTAGTATCCCACATCTATTCTATACATGAATATAAATCCCAAATATAAAGTGGCTCATAATAAATTTAATGATCATGATTGATGACATTCCCATATATCACAGCAAACGTTTACAAAACTTAATTACCTCACTTAAAACGAAAAGCACCCTAATATGTTCCGTAACATTGACTATGTAATTAATTACTTTAAACCCAGTTAGTAGAAAATTACCTAAAAGAACTTATACAAAGCTTGCAAAGTTAAAACTCAAACAAAAACGAACCTTAAACGTTATGTATTTAGGGTGAGTTAGAGGCAGTTAAAAGTTTGTAAGAAAAAAAACGAAAAAGAAATTGTTGGCAATCAATGGCGGTTAAAATCGTGGCTCTTTAAATCTAAATAGCATTTAAACGCAAAAGAATAAGAACGATTTTTGAATGTATTTTAGTTAAAGAGCTGCAAATTGTTCTCCCGAAGGCAATTAGAAGGAAATATTGAAATACTTTAGTTTTTTTTTGCTTAAGGAAGTTTGTTCTCGTGTTTTTGACTTTAACCGAGTTTGAAGAGGGGTGTTTTTAATTAGCTACTTTGACTTTTGACTTTTGCTGGTAATCCGGAACTGTTTGGGAGTTGGAAGTTTCGATTGTGAAAGAACATGCAGGTTTGTAGAATAGCCAAGAGATTTACATGAACGTTGCAGATTACATTAATAATATCTGAACACTACATTAGCAAACATCGGATTCTAGGTGACAAAATGTAATAACAGGTAAGGAGTGCGTGTGCCTATCGATAAATTAAATTATCGATACTTTTCCTGATATTAGTGATCGCCCCAGCTTCGATTTTGTGACTGTGTATTATTAATATCAGGGGCCCGATTTTCGAATTTCGACCGCTCAATTTCTTGTATTTCGTTCAATAATATCTCCACTACTAGGCATTTAAATTCTACTAATAGAATTGAAAACGAGTGGTCAATACCACTCGATTCCGACTTTCAATCGCTCGTATTAAAAAAAATTAGCATTTCTCCGTTTTCCACCGATTCTCGAGTGCAGACATCGAGCGATCGGAATACAAAAATCGGCCCCCTGGGCGACCGAGCTTTGCTCAGAAAACATATAAGGACTCAAAAATACGCGTTTTCCCAGAGATAAGACCTAGCTAGATAAATTTTTCGCCTCCGAACACCCCCACATAGTAAATTTCATCGAAATCGTTACAGCCGTTTCCGAGATCCCCGAAATATATACATAAATAAATAAATATACAAGAATTGCTCGTTTAAAGGTGTAAGATGTAACTGTAATTGTAACTGTATGTTGTATATTACGAGTATTTGTAAGTTGCGACCTTAAAGATCACTCACGCTGTTTGGTGCACGCAAAATAAATGGCTACAAATATAATGACCACCAAAAAATACTTCGGTACCCTAAATAAAAAAATTATGCTTACCAAAAAAAATTTTTGAACACCAAAAAAATAAGCCCTAAAAATACAAAAGTACCACCATTTTAATTACGACTGCACTTCAAATTGTATTCAAATACTAAATATATTGAATGATCACCAAAAATCATTAATGATCACCAAATCTTGAAGACCAAATTAATGCTATATTTTCACCTAAATAAACCACTATGATTACCAAAAAATTTATACATATTACCAAATAAAGTAAACTGATGCCAAAATTACTAGCCCCTCCCGCTCAACCCCCCCGTAGCCCGCACCGCATACCTGATCCTAATCTGCTTTTCTAGTAGCATTTCGTTATGCTGCTAGAAAAGTAAGTTAAATTGCTATCAGTTAAGTGGGTTAGGTTAGGTTAGCACTGCGACCCTTACAGAAACGAAATGGTACTAGAAAGGTAGGTTAGGTTAAGTTTCAACTGCTACCCATACAGATACGAAATGCTACTAGAAAAGTGGGTTAGGTTAGGTTTGAACTGCGACCTTTACAGAAACGAAATGCTACTAGAAAAGTGGGTTAGGTTAGGTTTGAACTGCGACTCTTGCAGAAAAGAAATGCTACTAGAAAATTGGGTTAGGTTAGATTTGAACTGCGACCCTCACAGAAAAGAAATGTTACTAGAAAAGTGGGTTAGGTTAGGTTTGAACTGTGACCTTTACAGAAACGAAATGCTACTAGAAAAGTGGGTTAGGTTAGGTTTGAACTGCGACCCTTGCAGAAAAGAAATGCTACTAGAAAAGTGGGTTAGGTTAGATTTGAACTGCGACCCTCACAGAAAAGAAATGTTACTAGAAAAGTGGGTTAGGTTAGGTTTGAACTGTGACCTTTACAGAAACGAAATGCTACTAGAAAAGTGGGTTAGGTTAGGTTTGAACTGCGACCCTTGCAGAAAAGAAATGCTACTAGAAAAGTGGGTTAGGTTAGGTTTGAACTGCGGCCCTTACAGAAACGAAATGCTACTAGAAAAGTGGGTTAGGTTAGGTTAGAACTGCGAATGTTACAGAAATAAAATGCTACTAGAAAAAGGTGACGAAGTGGATTAATCAATTTGATAGGATAACGATATATTAAATATTTTTAATTAAAATGTGGTTACAATTATGGTGGTCATTTACTATTTTTGGGTTTACAGTGATTATTTTGGAGTCATTTGCTTTAATAGGATAGCAAGATGTAAAAATTTGGTTATCATTTCACATTAAAATGGGGTTTGAAATTTGGTAATCATTTACTATTTTTGGGTTAATAATGATTAGTTTGGTGTCATTTCCTTTAAAAGGATAGTAAAATGTAATAAAATTGGTAATCATTTCACATTAAAATGGTGTTATAATTTTGGTGATCATTCATTATTTTAGGGTGGTAAAATAGATTTTTTTGGTATTAAATTTTATTAAATCTGGTAATCAGTTAAATAGCAGCCAAAATAAATAGCAAGTCGTGTGTAAGATGCATTAAATGCACGCCAATCACAAAGACAGTCATCAAGGACGTATCAAAACAATTTCAAAACCGTAACTAAAATGAACCAGGCTCTAGGAGAAAATTATGAACCAAAGAACAAAAGCGCCACATACACCTTCCGTGCATGTCAAGTAGAGTGCTTGTATTAAAATTTACATTACGGCAATAATTTACAGGGGCACATTATTTTAAGCACATCCTCGACAGTAATGCGACATTTTCCGCTCTCGGGCGCAATTGTCCGCGTTTTTGTATTTCTTTCTAAGAGAAATCGGTTGAATGCGTGTTAGGATGTGTGTCACATAGGCGCGTAACATACCTTTTAACACGTTCTTGCGGTTACTTTTATACATCGTTTATACTTAAGCTTTTATCGAGATAAACCATTTTTCTACCAGGTATTTAACCTAGGGAGATTTTCAATTCAAATAACATTAGAAGTTGTAATACATGTATAAAAAGGGGTCATACAAAAATGATACCTACAATAATAGTAAAGCCTTTATTTCATTGAATGCAACTATATAATACTATTACCAGTAACTATATAATATAAGGTCAAACATAACACTGAGTTCTTAGTAGGTAGATATCGTAGAAATTCTGAAAATAGCACTTGGAGGTGGTGTAGAAGTAAACCAGGAGCTCCATTCACCTTGCAAAATATAGCTAAGCGTTTGAAAAATTTCCTTGCATTGTTATCCACTCAGGTTATAAAGGTCCAGACAGACAGACAGACGGACAGACAGACAGACGGACAGATAGACGGACAGTGGAGTCTTAGTAATAGGGTCCCATTTTAACCCTTTGGATACGGTAAAAAGTGCCAGAATCTATTGCAAAAGTGTCACTTGCCGGTGTGATAGTGAGCCAGATCCACTCAACCTCTCGCTTAGAATAATTCGTCGCTCGCTGCGAGTTATAGACTCTCCAGTCTCCACTCGAGAGCACGAGGTAGGCGTAGCCGTAGGTCTCTTAGTAGATACAGATCTAAAATTTTATGACATATGGGTGCACTTCAGAACAGAGACCTATTTTAGCCAATTTTTTTACGGCGCGATTCGGGAAATGAATTAGACATTCACTAGATATGAAATAGTAAAGATATGTGACGTTCCACGGTAAAAGGTACCTTGTAGTGGTTGGCGCTTGCGCTATTATTAACACCGCTCCAATATTCAGACGGTGCAATGATACCTTTTGCCGTGGAACGTCACACGTCTTTACTATTTCATATCTAGATATGAAATAGGAAATGAATCTTTAAATCATTTCCCGAATCGTGTCGTTAGTAGATACAGATCTGAAATTTTATGACATATGGGTGCACTTCAGAACAGAGACCTATTTTAGCCAATTTTTTTAGTTTTTTTGTAGAAGAGAAATATTGTTTAGATCTAATGAGAAACTTTTGATTGTTATTGTTTTTAGATCAGAACCATAGGAAGCATAACAACCAACGTATTTTAATTTCTAGGTCTTGTATTTTGTAGCTTGCATAAAAATAAACATGTTGACATGTTGAATTAGACATTTTCACTGTGTGTGTATGTGTGTCTGTCTGTGGCACCGTAGTTCTTACACGGATAAACCAAAATGGATGTGGTTTTGTTACACACAATTTGGCAGTGGTTCTTAGAAATGTTTACTCATTTGTTTTGTTTTTTGGTATTTGTTTTTAAAATGTTCAGTCTAATGTTATTTACTTTAAGTCTTTTCCGGCCGACAACGGCTGGTTGTTTTGACTTGCATTTTATAAACATAGTAAAATCTAGCTTGGTTGGATAAGCTTTAAAGTAATATTTTGGTATTAATTAATATGGATTTCTGCATAGTAACGCCTGATTCTGTTCCTTATTTGGTTACGCAATACAACAATATACGTCGCGAAACTCGCAATTGAAATAAACACTCAACGAAAGCGACGAAATCTGTTAAAAGAGGCATTATATTCGTGGACAAAAACAGGTGTTTCTCGTGTGAATGTGAACACTTAATAATGCGAGTACCTAGAGTTATGTCAGGGGAGACAACAGTCCAGGCACAGCGTAGAACAGATAGAGGTATTTAATGATAAAACGCTTCTTTTAGTTTTACAACTACATTTCGCATTTTCTCAAAGGCTAGCTGGAAGAGATCCTTTTTAAGGATAAGTTCGCCTTTGTATATAACATTTTCATTTTTGTTTTGTTTTTGTCCGTTTTATGTAAATCTGTTTATGTGCAATAAAGTGACATACATACATTTAACCCGACACCAGTTCGCCACGGGTCGTGTTTATCGCTCCCGTATTGGCTTACACAGCCACGAAAAACGTTGTCGCCCTACTTTATGCTGTTTGTACAGTCTGTTAGACTCGAAGGCCAATCATGAATTTTAATAGTCCCATTACATTGATTTTGAAAGACAACGCACAGCCTGTACCTGATTATGTAGATTAAAGAGTTCTATTACGAAAAAAAATCTTAAATTAAACCTATGAGGGGGTAGAAATGTGGTTGTAAGTTTTAAAGGGCATCTAAGCGGATTAAGACGCGGCGGTACTTAAAACAATAAAAAATTTGTAAAACAAAATTGCTGTTTTGGGGCGTCCATGTGTTTGGGTTGACTCTCCTTTAAATTTGTGTGATAGATTCGCAATAATTCTAAAAACTTCAGTTTTTTTAGGGTTCCGTACCCAACGGGTAAAACGGGACCCTATTACTAAGACTTCGCTGTCCGTCCGTCCGTCCGTCTGTCACCAGGCTGTATCTCACGAACCGTGATAGCTAGACAGTTGAAATTTTCACAGATGATGTACTTCTGTTGCCGCTATAACAACAAATAGTAAAAACAGAATAAAATAAAGATTTAAGTGGGGCTCCCATACAACAAACGTGATTTTTGACCAAAGTTAAGCAACGTCGGGAGTGGTCAGTACTTGGATGGGTGACCGTTTTTTTTTGTTTTTTTTTTTGCATTATGGTACGGAACCCTTCGTGCGCGAGTCCGACTCGCACTTGCCCGGTTTTTTTTCTCGTACTTCTTGAAAAAATCCTGAGTAGTTTTAGTTTTCTAACACAAATAATCGATAAACCATATTAAGAAGCTGCTGGTGGATGCGACGATGGGGACCGCAGGGCTGGCAGCTTCCTCGCCCAGTGCATCAGTATTACAAAAAGTACGGCACCTGGCCTAAGGGTGATTTTTTTATTTTATAATTTAGGTTATAATTTTACTTAAGTTTAGTTTTTAAATTTCTATACAATATATTTTATATTTGTTTTTTTCTTAATAAAATATGTTTAATTTCATCTTAATGTATCCTACCGACTGCGCCATGTTAAGTTATAATTCAATTCAAGTCAATTGAATCGTACCGACTAATTTGTTGCACATAAATATGATGCTACTCACATTTGCCATTTGACATGCAATTACCTACAGTTAAAGTTGACGAAATATAAAATAACAAAATGGGCTCTTGTTCAAACTTCGTCTTGTTCGTCACAGTCATATCAAGAACAGCGTTTTTATACACAAGTGGCTCCGCTGCGCTCTATATAAATGAGCTGGGTATCAGATGAAATATATGGAGATGTAATACACGCTCGCCTGTTAGGAGATATTACTGTAACGCGAGTCGCGACAACGCGACTGGCTCCTGATCGAAAACAATTTCAAAGGGATCCGGTGTTTAAATGCAAAACTTTTAATTAAATGTTTATAAAATGATAAAGGCTATAAAAGTTGAATTAAAATAGGTTAACGATCTAGTTGTAAATTTAAATTCTTGGCGCATAACGAAAAATGCACACAATACATAGTTTTTTTTTAAGAAAAAAAAAAAGGTTTTTTAGTTGCCTATACATATAGTGCGACATAAAACAGTAGAACTGAAATTAAATAAAATTCAAATGGGACTAAAAATTCAATATTAAACTGTTGCCATGTTTAATGTTGAAAATGTGACAATACCAATTGTTGTCAAAAATGTTACAAGTGGTTACGTAGGAAGTGGCACCTTCGATAATTTTCTACAATTTGCTATACTACACTTTTTAGGGTTCTGTAGCCAAATGGCAAAAAACGGAACCCTTATGGATTCGTCATGTCTGTACGTCTGTCTGTCCGTGTATGTCACAGCCACTTTTTTCCGAAACTATAAGAACTACATATACTGTTGAAACTTGGTAAGTAGATGTATTCTGTGAACCACATTAAGATTTTTACACAAAAATAGAAAAAAAACGATAAATTTGGGGGTCCCCCATACTTAGAACTGAAACTCAAAAAATTTTTTTTTCATCAAACCCATACGTGTGGGGTATATAGATATGGGGTATACAGATAGGTCTTCAAAAGTGATATTGAGGTTTCTAATATCATTTTTTTCTATACTGAATAGTTTGCGCGAGAGACACTTCCAACGTGGTAAAATGTGCGTCCCCCCCCTGTAACTTCTAAAATAAGAGAATGATAAAACTAAAAAAAAATATATGATGTACATTACCATGCAAACTTCCACCGAAAATTGGTTTGAATGAGATCTAGTAAGTAGTTTTTTTTAATACGTCATAAATCGTAAACCGCTATTTTATTATGTTACTGGCTGTTACGGAACCCTTCATGGGCGAGTCCGACTCGCACTTGGCCGCTTTTGTTTGAGACTAAAAAAATTGTCCCTGCTCCTGCTCCTTTATGGAAATCACAGTGTTTCATTGACCTCCTGCTGAATGAACAAATGACCTGCTCGTTCACTCGGTCATTGGAATATCTAATAGGAACCCGCTTCGTTTCGTTCGCGGATGAATAGAAATCAATTATGCAGAAGTATTTCATTCAATTTCGTTCATTTTGCTAGTTTAGGTTTTTAAAGTCGGATTTAGTACGAGACTTGTTTAACTAAGTTCATTAAAGCTAAGTAGTTCTAAATGTCATAAGAATGTATAATGGGGTTTGAAAACGTCAATTTCATTTCAAGAAAACTATTACAACTAGAATGCAAGGTACTTCTTTTTATGTGATAAGAAATTTAATAAAAAAATAATTTATTTTAGATTTTTTTTTGCACCCATCCACCCAACATCCAGCGCTCCGGACCAAACTAGCTACAGACTGGGTCCCACAGGACGGATCTCGGGGCAGAGGAAGACCAAAACGGAGATGGCGGGACGACCTTTACACATTTTGTAAAGAGTGGCGGGAGTGTGCATCGGATAGGACCAAATGGCGGGAAAGAGGGGAGGCCTTTGCCCAGCAGTGGGACACTCCTATAAGTTAACAAAAAAAAGATTTTTATTGGACTCAAATGACTCAATAGGATTTGACAAAATTCGCAACCGATAAAAAAAATGTCATTTAAAAGGTACATGAGTATTTTCGAATTGTTTTAATTATAAACCGGCGTGTTGTCAAACTTTCTTAGAACCGAATTAATTGTGGGTACAAAAATTATGTACACGTGTCACCATAGAATGGTATGGTGCAGTCAACTGTAAAAATATGGGTGCACAAATCTTCTCATAAATATGTCCCATAGCTCTTATGACAGCGAATTAAGAACTATGGGACATATTTTTGAATAAGTTGTGGCTACACCCATATTATTACAATTGACTGTACCACATTGCTGTCAATATTAGCTTTATTATACGAATGAATGTTTAATGGAATCTTAAAAAAAACCATAAATTTTAATTCTTCTTCTTTTCCCTGCCCTTATCCCTCGTTATGTGGGGTCGGCACAACATGTTTTTCTCTTCCATTCTCCTCTGTCTTTCGTCACCTCAGCACTCACTCCTTTCTACCTACCTTACCTGACCTTTTTCCTTTGATATCTTCTTCCTCGCGTTATCCCGGCATTTCGCCACGGCTCATGAGAGCCTGGGGTCCGCTTGACATCTAATCCCATGATTTGACGTAGGCACTAGTTTTTACGAAAGCAACTGCCATCTGACCTTCCAACCCAGAGCCGGGGAGCCGGGGTTTGAACCCGCGACCTACAGATTGCAAGTTGCACTCTCTCACCGCTAGGCCACCAGCGCTTCGCTTTTTCTTTTGATATACCTACTACAAACTCATTATTCTTACACCCCTCACCAAATGGAGTTGTAGAACGAAGTAATAGGTCCACAGTAATGGCATCGTAAAGAGTGCCGCACAAAAAGCAAATCAGGCCACAATGGAGGCCTCAAGTAAATTCGTAATAGAGGCACAGTAGAAGTCAAACAGTAAGGCTAATGGAATTTAAGATGACAAGGCAAATAAATAGAAATGAAAATACAATTCTAGGGATAGTAAATTGCGTTATGTCACACAGTTTATCCTATGTGGTCGCTGTAAGTTATACAACAAGAAAAGACAGAATTAAGAATAACAAAAGGAAAATGGAACCCATTTACGAAATACGTAGTATAACAAAAGAAGACAGAATTAAGAAAAAAGGAAATTAATTAGAACATAAAATAGAGGTACATTTCACGTTAATTAATTAAATCACTTGAAATATGGATTCTTATCCATATCTTCTGCACTTAACTATTTTACGAGTATAACATACTATTTTCTACACTGCGCAATATATATTAAAAAAATTGAACTGTATATTTCTTATAAAAATATTCAATACTTAACTATTATTACTACACCTTATAACACCAAAGTCCGCCGACGCGTTTCTCTGTGTGTGTGTACGTATGTAGGTATGTTCGCGATAAACTCAAAAACTACTAAACGGATTTTGATACGGTTTTCACCGATTAGTACACAGTGATAGGTATAATTTGATAAGGTTTTATGTTACCTGTGCGAGACTGGGGCGGGTGGCTAGTACGTACTAGCAGATGTTTTCGAAATTCCGCTGGTCTATTCAATTATTACGAAATCTTTTTGTGATTCTATATAAATATTTGAAAGCAAACATGAAAACAACTTTGAAGTATACAATTAGTGTTTCGAAGAAATATTCTTTATCTGCGACCGTCGAATAAAATACTTGTTGACTTAATATAAAGGTTATTATTTTTAATGATTTACAAACTTCAAGTTCCGATGGTCTCGTAAACATGCTTTATTCTTGGTTTAGTATCTATTTATTTGGTTTTCTTACTAAAAATACTTGTTGTTTACGTATACTCAAGTGTAAAAATATGGGTGCACAAATCTACTCAAAAATATGTCCCATACCCCCTTATGTCAGCGAATTAAGAACTATGGGACATGTTTTTGAGTAAATTGTCTACATCCATATTTTTACACTTGACTGTACTAAAATTTGAATTAATATAATAGGTTACTTATCTTAGTTGATATTTCATATTTTAACAGGCGTATTCCGATTTTAATCGAGGGAGGAAGGGGCACGAATAATATCTTTGTGCCCCGGGTTATCTCGCCTGCACGTGGTCCTCCTGCTGTTTAACGGAAGAGATAGCAACAGAGAAGGAAAACTTGAAACAAACCCGGCTCGGTGCCAGCCGTCATGCACCTGCAGCCGATCCGACTCCGCGCGTATTGACTTGTCTTTCCCGCGGATCTAGTCGGTGAGGCCGAGAGAGAGCCACGGGTCTTGGGCAACCCTGTGTCTCTTCGTTTGTGTCCCAGGCGATGCTGTGTCTGTGGAGAGGAAACTTCACCCACGACGGTTTGCCGCGTGGAAAACAACACGGGGAGTGGCAGTGACCAGTAATAAGTCCAAACAGATAGGCGTAAGTTAGGACGCTAGGGGTCACTCCTGACAGTGGGAGGGTCCTTCGTAGGCCCACTGATCAGTTACCGCCCGCTTAAGCCGGGCAGCCCCCGGTCAGTTAGGTACTGATCCGCCTCGGTGCCGGTCTGTTCCTTTTGGGTGTAGGGAGCACTAGCCTTCAACTAGACGACCGGCGTCGTAACGTACTTCACCTGCTGAAAGACAGTCAAAAAGAAATAATAACACAACCCGCTTATCCATGCGCATTGCGACATGGAATGTCCGTACTATGAGGACAGGCCTCCCGGACACCGTGGGAGGCTCAAGTAACAGCAACGCATGCGACCTGCGTAAGACGGCTGTAATCAGCATGGAATTAGATAGGCTTAACATATCAATAGCAGCCCTACAAGAAACCAGGCTACCTGATGAAGGCTCACTGCGCGAGGCACAATACACGTTCTTCTGGAGAGGTAAGGGGCCTGATGCTGTTCGTGAGCATGGTGTTGGCTTCGCCGTTCGCAATGATTTGCTTAAAGCAATCGAAAAACCTCATGGGGTCTCTGAGCGCATAATGGTGTTGCGAGTTAACACAACCAGCGGCTACATTACACTCATCTCCGCGTACGCTCCAACACTACCATCAACGGACGAGGCCAAGGACCAATTTTACGACCAGCTCCATGAAACAGTGCGCGGTGTAAAATCTTCCGATCGCCTGTATATTCTAGGCGATTTTAACGCTAGAATTGGTCAAGACCGTGATGCGTGGCAGAACTGTATTGGTGAACATGGTATCGGTAAACAAAACGAAAATGGCCAGCGTCTGCTAGAGTTTTGTTCTAGAAACCTACTGTGCGTCACCAATACATACTTTAAGGGAAAATTATCGCGCAAAGTTTCATGGAAACATCCTCGCTCGGGTCATTGGCATCAGCTGGATATGATCCTCTCCAGAAAGAAAGACCTCCGGGAGACACTCCACACCAGAACCTTTCACAGTGCAGAATGTGACACCGATCACTCCTTGGTGGTGGCGCGCGTTGCCTTCACTCAGAAGAAAATCCATTCGTCCAGACCTCCTGGTAAGAAGAAAGTCAACGTTCTGAATACTAGGAATGACGAGATGGTCAGTGAATTTGGGGAGTTGGTAAAAAGCGCGCAATCAACCTGGAGTGAGAATGCACAAGTAGATGACATGTGGAGGAGCGTCAGAACGTTGCTAACAGACACTGCCTGCTCAATTTTCGGTTACCAGGAAACTAAAACCAAGGATTGGTTCGCCGAAAACTCAGAGCATCTAAAACCTCTTCTTGACTCCAAGCGTGAAGCTGCATTGAAACACCGCATGAAGCCCACTCTTGAAACACGGGAAGACCTTAAAAACGCCACGTCAACTCTACAGCGAAATGCACGATACTTTGCAAATGTGTACTGGACGAACCTGTGCACAAATATTCAAAAGTGCGCTGACGTCGGTAACTTCAGCGGTGTTTACTCAGGCATCAAGCAGGTCCTGGGTCCTGTAACTAAAAAGACAGCCCCTCTTAAAGAAGTGGACGGTACTGTCATAACTGATAGCTGCCGCCAACTCGGACGATGGGTGGAACATTACACCAAACTTTATTCGAACCCAATTGCTATTGACCCAGAGGCCCTAGCACACACGCCAAAACTAGCAACTTGGGTCGAACTAGAGGCGCCACCTTCTATAGAGGAATTTCATAAGGCTGTGCAGCAGCTGAAACGCGGAAAGAGTCCTGGCAGTGATGGTACTCAAGCAGACATCATAAAGCTCGAGTGTATGGGTCCAATTCTGCATAGTCTGTTGTGGAAATGCTGGGAGGAAGGAAAATTCCCACAGGATATGCGCGATGCGAACATCATCACATTGTACAAAGGGAAGGGTGACCGCGGTGATTGCAACAATTACCGGGGCATTTCCCTCCTTAGTATTGTGGGCAAGTTATTCGGTCGGGTAGTTCTTTCAAGGCTACAGCAACTTGCAAATCGCGTATATCCCGAAAGCCAGTGTGGATTCCGTGCCCAGCGTTCTACAACGGATATGATCTTTACACTTCGGCAGATTCAAGAAAAGTGTAGAGAGCAGAGAACACCCCTTGTTGTCGCGTTCGTTGACCTGAATAAGGCCTTCGACACCGTCAGCAGGGAAGGGCTTTACTCCGTACTAGAACACATTGGATGCCCCCCAAAACTATCGAGTCTAGTGAAGTCGTTTCACGAGGGTATGCAAGGTGCAGTGGTATTTGACGGTACCGTGTCTGACCCGTTCTCTATGCGTCGAGGTGTTCGGCAAGGCTGCGTACTGGCGCCTACCCTGTTTGGTATTTTCTTCTCGTTACTGCTGAAAACTGCGTTCGGTGACGACCAACAGGGTATCCATCTTCATACGAGGGCTGACGGAAAACTATACAATGTGTCTCTATTAAAGTCTAAGCAAAAACGAGACGATTTATTCGTTGACAGTTTGCTTTTTGCCGACGACGCAGCCTTCATCGCCACATCGCAGCATGAGCTTCAGACCATTATGGACAAGTTTTCGCGTGCCTGTGCTCTATTCTCTATGTCCATAAATCCCCGGAAAACTGTCGTACTGGCTCAAGGGTGTGCGGAAACACCGACAATCCTGTTGGATGGCGCCCCGCTCGAGTCAGTCGACAAGTTTTGCTACCTCGGGTCGACGGTGACTAACAATCTCTCGCCGGATGCAGAAATTGACGTTCGAATCGGGAAAGCGGCTACGATGTTTGGGAAGTTGAGTACAAGAGTATGGCAAAATAAACATCTTACCAGGAAAACCCAGATGGTTGTTTATCAAACGTGCATCCTGAGCATACTCTTGTACGGGGCTGAGACCTGGACCTCGTATGCCAAGCACGAACGTCGTCTTAACGCTTTCCACATGCGCTGCATCCGGAACATTTTGGGCATACACTGGAAGGATAGGGTCACAAACGAGAGGGTGCTTGAGATTGCTCAGCTGCCCAGCCTCTTTGCGCTGCTAAAGCAGAGACGCTTACGTTGGCTGGGGCATGTGCATCGAATGCAACCTTCTCGTTTACCGCGGCGTGTTTTGCTTGGTGCCATAGCTGATGCCAAGAGAAGCGTCGGTCGGCCAATGTTACGACATAAGGATTGCGCCAAGCGAGACATGCTCGCCTTCAACATCCCGGTACACAAATGGGAGGAACTTGCCGAGGACAGAGTCAAGTGGCGCAAACTAGTTTTTGACGGGCGTAAAATTCACGATGACGCTTGGTTTAAGACACTCGCAAGTAAGCGAGCCAAGCGACATCAGCCCAACACATGTTCACCACGGGCACATTACACCTGCCAGGCCTGTGGGCGTGTTTGCCGCTCCCGTATTGGCTTACACAGCCACGAAAAACGTTGTCTCCCTACCTGACACTGTTTGTATAGTCTGTAATAGACTCGAAGGCCGATGATGATGATGTGAATTAGATCTGGATAAGATACGGATTGAACCTGTCAGTGTCAAAAGTGACGTTTTTGGTTGAAGAAATGTCACTTTCGACACTGACAGATCGGATCCATATCTAATCCAGATTGAATCTATCCTGTAGTATAGTTCAAATTAGAATACACCTGAAAGTGAGACACGGCCCAATTCGAACTTTAAGATACGTCAAATAATAGATATAGAAACGATGACGTGACGTTTCAACGTTCCGAGTCAAAAGTGACGTTTCTTCAAACATAAACGTCACTTTTGACACTGACATCTAATCCATATCGTTTCTAGATCTATTAATTGACGTATCTTAAAGTTCGAATCGGGCAGTCAGCGTATAAACGACATATTTTCATAAAAATTTTACATTAATGATGACATTACGACACTTCGTCATTGAAATAGTCGTTATAACGAGTAGCTTGGTCCAATTCCATACCAATAAAATGAGACGAAAAACTTTTTTTAGTCCTTGTTTTGTTTCCATACTGCATTTCCTCGACTGTGCCATCTGTCAAACCAATCTGTTATTGAGCCCCATTTTAAACGCCCCCCCACCGGCCCAAAATAATTGAAATTGACAGTCCGCCCGAAATCGCTGTCAAAATTAATTCTCCATGATTTGGGTATTGTTTTGGTTTGTGACGTCACGATGACATGTCATTTTATTGCGTTAGGAAATTGTCGGTTAATTTTCGTACAGGAATTTCACAAAAGGAGCATTCCATGAAAGCGGTTAGTTTTTTCATGCAGTCTTTTTTAACAAAAACCGTTATTAATTAGGCATAATTGTAGCTAAAAGTATTGCCGTAATTATGAGCACAAGTCGCTTAAGTAACATTTGATTTAATACCGAATTTAATTGTCAACTTACGTATTACAGGAATACAAAGTTTTTTAAGAACACAATCGACTTTAGATGATACTAATAAAACACGATAAAAAGACACGCCCAAAGAGTATACCTGCCGGCGTATTATGGATGATTTTATCCACGTGATAAAATAAGTGACGGAAACCGATTTATCACGCTATCACGTAGACAAGAACGGCCATCATATCTGCACAGGCGTGCGTGCGTGCGTGTGTGTGTGTGTGTGTGTGTGTGTGTTTTACCGTGGGGCTTAGTTAATTTGTGTGAGGATGACCTAATTTTTTTCTCAATCTACGGTTCATATACGTAAAGAAAATAAATGGGTACAATCCGTACAGTAATAATAATATGTATATTCTGTCAAATAATAATAGCATCAGTAAAATTGTAATATTATAATATGTAAATAAAGCATTGTAATATTAAATAATAACTTCCATATTTTACCTTCATTCCGAAACTTGCCCAAAGAATGTTAACGAACCATACATCAAAATTCAGTTTTTCTCTTGTCCGAATTTCCTTTTATTATAATTGCCCTATATAAAATCACCAAACAAAATACAACCTTAATCATATAGAATACGACTCAACTTTGAGTGTGAAAAATTCGGGTCATGGAAATAAGTTGGTAATTTTCTTCCAATAACTTGCTATTCTGAAATACACTTAATAGTTATGTGTTTATGGTTCATTTCACATTGATTTATGTTGGAAGTAGTGATAGTCAAATCATTCAGCCAATCAATCGCTAGTACCTAATGATTGTAATGAATCTCGGCACGCGAAATTTCAATTAAACCTATTCTGTGATTTACACCTTATAATTGCTGTCATTTAATACCGCCCACGATCTTATTTCTATCTAATTAAAGTTCCTTTTTGATAAACAATGATCTTCAAAGTGGCAAATATATATTTGCCACAAATTTTATGCAGCGCTTTTAATTTAAATTGGATTTTAAAGAAATACAGTTAAGGTTTAGTTTTGGTTTCGTCTTGTGTTCTTGTGTTTTATTGTTTAAGTGTTGTTTTGGTAATATTAATGATAAAGAAATCAATTAATGACTATTTATACTTATCTTATAAGTAATTTAATTATTGTAAGATAAGAATAATTACTAGTACTTATCAGATATTTTATATAGATATTGCACTAAATAGAGACGAGTGGAGGAAGAGGGGGGAGGCCTTTGCCCAGCAGTGGGACACACAATAATAATATCAGATATTTACATTTTGTATATTTCGTAAAACAAGAAAAATAATAATGTTACATAAAACTAGTGATGTATCTTAGTCGAAAATTGCTCGATATACATATTTCGAGGAAATTTACTTATTGAGAGTCATTCGTTTTGTCCAATCGACTTAAAAAATGAGTGGCCCGTGTTAATAATAATTATACTTATAATTATATTTCATAGTCATAGCTGTCTCTTTTATTCCGCTCATAACACTTATTTCATTTTTTTGTTACTTTTACACCAGTGGCTCTGCGAGCTGAAGACCACGTGAGGATAACTTTAAACTGAACAAATAGCTTCGCCATTTTGAAAATTTTCTAAAAGAAAAAAAACTCTATATGGTAATCAACGATCTTGCTCACAAAATTTCATGAGAACTGGTTGAGAATTGCAACCTGTAGAGGAGAACATCTGGACATACATGACTGAAATGAAGTCCTTCGCTAACGCTCGGTTAAATATATGTTGGTTATTTTATTGGGCTATGATTTGCATAAAAGACAATCTTATTTGATAAACTCGATATTCACCGTCAATTTTCAATTATCTCTGTCAGCTCTTAAACTTATTAAAAACGCTGAGAAAGGCACCAAATCTTATACCTAACGAACGAAAAAACCCGATGTCCCTAATATAAATTATCTGGGTGTCAACTACGCACTCTCTTACCCTAATACAGATTGGAAAATTTCCAACTAAAATTCAATCTTAACCATTAATAAATACAGTTCCAATTTGCTTGACTCTTACGTTTGCATTTAAAAAGCTGCGTCGTTTGAAAAAAGAATGTCCAACGGTTGTTTCAAAGTTGAATTTCGATCGACAGATTTTAACGTATTTGTTACAAGTGAATTTGAGCTGTATGTCTATGACTATAAGGTTGTATTTTAGTCGTAGGGTGTAGAGTATGGTTAGGATCATTTATCAAGTAGGATAGGGCCTGTCAGTCCTCTGATATCCTTCTACCGATATCTGGAGAAAGGTGATATTTTTCCTTAAACGCGTGTAGGTTCTTTTCATATGATAAAGACAGAACGAGGTTTTTCGAGATTGGGTATAAGTGTAGGAAATGCAAAAGGTAGTTTGTACTTGTATTATTACAAAATAATATATATCGTGGTTTTAGGAAAACCTAGGCCAATATGGAGCATTAAGGAGAATTAAAAGACGTTATAAAAACTTACGTACGAGTGTAAATTTTAAGGTGAATACAAAATCATTTTTAACCAATCCGAAACGGTGACGCTTCGCATGGTCAATTACTGATGCTCGTACCTATATTTTTTTTATTTTGTTTACGATTTTTAGATTTGGATGAAATTTGGCCAATTTGAAGACATTCTGGGCGGAATAAATACGAAACCAAAACTTGGCCCGTAAAAATGTAGGCGCTATGTAATTTGTACATTTGTAGTTACATTTTCATAACGCAGAGGCAGATTTTTAGGGTTCCGTAGCCAAATGGCAAAAAACGGAACCCTTATGGATTCGTCATGTCTGTCTGTCTGTCTGTCTGTCCGTGTATGTCACAGCCACTTTTTTCCGAAACTATAAGAACTATACTGTTGAAACTTGATAAGTAGATGTATTCTGTGAACCAACAAGATGGGAGGACGACATTAAAAAGATTGCAGGCCCGCTCTGGAGGAGAGAAGCAGCAAATAGGGCTGCTTGGAGGAGATTTGGAGAGGCGTATGCCCAACAGTGGGCGCATACTCGCTGAGGGAGAAGAAGAAGAAGAGATTCGGTGAACCGCATTAGGATTTTCATAGAAAAATAGGAAAAAGAAACAATTAATTTTGTGGGTTCCCCATATTTAGAACTGAAATTAAAAAAAAAATCTCATCAAACCCATACGTGTGGGGTATTTATGGATCTTGGTCTTAAAAAGTAATATTGAGGTTTCTGATATCATTTTTTTCTAAACTGAATAGTTTGCGCGAGAGACACTTCCAAAGTGGTAAAATGTGTGTAACCCCCCTGTAACTTCTAAAATAAGAGAATGATAAAACTAAAAAAAATATATGATGTACATTACCATGTAAACTTCCACTGAAAATTGGTTTAAATGAGTACTACTAGATAGTAGGTAGTTTTTTTTAATACGTCATAAATCGTCAATCGCAATTTTATTATGTTACTTGCTGCTACGGAACCCTTCATGGGCGAGTCCGACTCGCACTTGACCGCTTTTTTGTACTTATAATTGCGGTTATATTGAACAGAATAGGGAACCATCACGAAATAATAACGAAAACAAATGAAAAAAAAATCTACAATAAAATGAAGATCGGTCCATTATTTGTTTTTTAGAGTTGCGTAGTCACCTAGAAACCCTTATAGTTCGCCAGGTCTGTCTGTCTGTCTGTCCGAGGCTTTGCTCCGTGATCGTTAGTGCTAGAAAGCTGCAATTTGGCATATCCATCCCAATGGGATACATTAATCATGCATTGCGACTTAACGGTAAAATAAAAAGTATAAAAAAATACCTATCTGCCATTTCATATACATACTATCAAATGATGATGAATTTTCACATAATAGGTAACAGCGGTTACATCAGTTGGCGCTGATTTTGAGGTTTTGTTGTTGTTGTTAATTGTATGTATTTCAATTGGCATTTTAGTGCGATTGGTTTGTGGTGACAGTTCATTAATTAGGCAACAATTTAGTAAATTGTTGTCTAATTGCTCGATAACATTACACTTCGCGTTATTCGATAGGTAGTCCTCTTGATATCTACATCAACAATGAAATATAATAACTCCTTTGGAATGTTTTTTTATGTTATTCGTGACTTTTCATTTACAAACATGAATTTTATTCATCATCATCAATATTTAAGAGCTAAGCTCTTGTCGGTGGAGTAATCGCCACTCTTCTTTTGCTGGGCCAGCCTTTTAACTCCCTCGTACGACACCTCGTACCTCGTATGATTTTATTGGGCAGTGAAAATTAGGTAAGGCTGCTTTTCCAGAGGTGAAGATGAAAGGAGTCGTGCGGAAATCGACCAATAGCATTGATTGTAATCCAGCGGAGTGGAATAGTGATGGGAATTACATCCAGTGCGATTGGTTCCCGCACGTGTCCTCTCATTTCCGCTGAACTGGGCCTCAGTGGAGAGGCAGCCTAATACAATAATAATAACCAATGGGTTATTATTATTGAATAGAATAGAAAGAAATAGAAATAATTTTATTCGTAAGCACAAACACAAAATAAAAACTTATACTAAACAGAGAAACATAAAAAAGAGAAAGTGCCACGAAATGGTCTCACCTCAGCATGTTGCTGGCGACTTCCAGCGCTGATCTTATTGGGCCTCTCCACTGAAGCCCAGTTCCCCCACCAACCCCAACCCCAACCCCATTGGGTTAGCCGGTCGAAGTATTTAGCAGATGGCGCCAGCGTAGCTTGCCCCGTCAATCCCTAGAAATGTGTTCAATTGTATGCCCTGGATGCCAGACCTTTAAGCCAAATCTCATAGACAAAGGAGCCAAATGCTATGCAAATCTTTGACAGTTGCCAACCCCATAACCTAATAAACCTATTACAAAATCCATGTAGAGCCATCGTAAAACAAATGCAATAAGCCAGATATCTAAATGTGAACTGCGGATCCATCGCCGCTGCAATTATTACAGTAATCACAAAACCGCATGTTTTATTTGGATTTATTGTCGTATATAAAAAATAATATTGTTGTGTATAAGAAATAATAAGGTTTTTAAGATGTCTAAATGATTAATGGAAGTGATGCCCCGGATAAGATCCGCAGTAAAACATTTCACCTTTGGAGTGCAAGGGTCCTCTTGTTACTCTAACCTGGTTAATGGGAACTTGATAGGATATTGAAAAGATAAGACCAAATATATGACATGCAATTTAATACAATTCGCTAACTACTACAATGCACTCCGCTTTAGGGCGGGCGCTGCTCAGAATACAATCGGTCTCTCTAAACTGTCGGCGGTTATGGGATGACACTATAGTAAACCTTAATCTACGATCGCGAGAGGGACGAGACGCGGGGTTTTGGCCAAAACCTGGGATAAAAGTCTAGTGCACTCACGGGTACCGAACGTAGCTATCATCCACAGGCCCGCTGGTATTTAACGCAGCAGGCGGATCGCTGACGGTGGGCGACGGGCGTTCCTCAAGCTCCGGCTTTGGCAAGCCCGGGCGAGAACAACCCGCGGCGCTCAGGAGTTCCACAAGAAGAACCCGCGCGATGAGACCTTGGGGTCGTCGGACCGCGGCAAGGCTGTCCGACACACGGCTCGCGGGTCGAGGCCGTGCCCTACGGCTTGATGGTGGCGCCAACGTGTCGCGCCTCGGAGTCGACAGGCCACGCAAGTGAAGGGGAGGCCTGTGTGAAGCACCTCGGGATCGCCAAGCGGCACGCAGTCCACAGGCCCTGGAAACTGCGCCCTGCGGTGAAAACCAGCGTCCCCACGACGCTCAGCACATCAGGGAGCGCGCGACGGCGCTCGGAGCCACACGACCGTCGGCCATGCTTGCGCTCGCCGGCGGCACGGAAAGCACTCGGTAGGCTACGCCCTTTTCGCGCACAACACACACACACACGGCGCACTTTACATATATCCCAATCTTCCACCGGCCAGGGCAGGCGGCGGAAGGGGGCGAGGCGGTTTATTTCGATATTCAATTAGGAACTGTATAAATGCTAGCGTGCCCCAGTACCAACTCCCCATCCATTGTTGATTCTAGCAAAATCCACAGCCCTCCGTTTCGATCCATATCGACGCATCAAACGTCAAACCAACTTAAACCTTTTCCAAATCATATGACTCTCGAAAAAATATCAATGCTCAATAATACTTGTAATATTTTAAGTGGTTAATAATAATTACTAATAATTATATTTTTATCGTACGTTTTCTACCTTGTTTCATTCAGAATACCTTCTTTCCGATGCGGTAACTAAACGCATAGTCTACTCTCTGACAGTTCTCCTGTCAAAATTTCAACCTTTTCACACCTTCATATTCACTATTTATGTTTCATAAAAATTCCGAAAATGATTCTAAAATACTAATTAAATTAGGAAGTGACCTATTTGGGCAGTTTAGGTAGACTAGGAGGATCATTTTGATATGCATGAAGCCAGGTTTGGTTCACCAATCTCCGCGCAATCTGGGTGACAAGTTCCGTTCAAGTGGCATACTCTTTAGACTTGTTTCTTCGAAACCAGTTAACCAGGAGGCAGGATATGCTACTCAACCTACAGCTGAGGAGGTACATTATAGTTTTACATAAGTGTCATACTCTGGTGTATGTTATTTTGTTGGAAATGCGACAGTCATGTTGTACCGGTTATCTTGTATGGAAAAGCATGTATTTATCCTAGGCAAATATGTAGCATCGCTACAATATCCCCTCTCTCGGCAAAGAGGTTAAGCGCCGCTTAACCGAGGCAGCCGGGGTAACCGGAGAAAAAAAAATCTTTTCCCAAAAAATCATCTGGTCCAGTAGGACGTTAACTATACATGCGGACATATACATGCGCTCCATATTTATTATCGTTTGACACTAAACCTATATTTATTTATTTAGTATGCTACTTAATATTTATCTTTAATTTACCTATATTATGTTCTAGAACTATAACGTAGACGTATACCTCTTAACACTATGCTGTGGTCAGATCATGACTATCACGTGTTTCACATTAGAAATCACAGCGTGTGGCCACCACACTGTGGTTTCTGTTACTCAACTAAAAAATATAACCTAGATTTCCTTTGAAATAGTCTTAAGTTGTATAATGTAGTCGCTATAGCTAATAATGAGCTAACTCTCATTTTGAGGCTAATTGATATCTTTTAATGCTAACAAAAATATTAGTTATCTTTGATTAGGCTAATTTATTCTAATTAATTTGTATATTACATGTATTTCTATTCCTAATGTAATGCTACCTATTGATATACTAATAGTTATGTTTTACTATAGCATGCTCTGCTATGCCTATATTCCTACAAATACAAAGCCACTAGTACCCTAATATAATGTGGTTACTAGTTGGTAGTTTTTATTTATTACTTATACTAGCAATAGTGGAAGTTACTTGTAACCCGCACTTAAATCAAACTCCAATATGCAGCCAATGGGCTTGCATTAATTGAAAAAGAAAAAACTTGGTTTCCTTTTCCATGTCCTACTTAGTGTATTATATCCACCATAATTGAGTCACCCTGGGCCCTTAGGGTATGTAGTTACTTATAAAATTTGATTTCCTAGGAAATGCTTGGAACAAATGTTGACCAGTTGGGTCAAAGAAGCATGTATGCTTGAAAAAAAAGAATGGGCTAAATATTAGTATGCCCTAATAATATAAAATAAATTGTTACGTGTGACATACACCTTGTGGGACTTTAATTATGTCCTTGACATGATATTTTCCAATTTTACCCGTGTCTATCTCCTGAAGATCATATACGACATCCGAATGCTTCTTAATGACTTTGCATTTCAGGAAGCGCGGTGCCAATTTTGCGGAGAAGAAGTGTGCTGCATTTGACTGTACAAAATTACGCCTCCATACGATATCGCCTACGCTTAGCCGAAGTTCCTTACGGCGCAGGTTATATCGTACCGCGTTTTGTTTGTACGCTTTGGTCAAAGCATCAGTGACGCGCTGGAAGATATCTGCCATCTCGTTGAGAGCAGTTGCTCTGTCGGACCGGTTGGAAATTTGGAGGTCGTCTAACGAATTTGGAATACCGCCCCTAATAGAATGCAGCATGCCATCCGTCATCATCTCTCGCCCCTTTGCCAACAAGAATGGTGTATGCCCCGTTACAATATTAATAGTGCTATTCAAAGATAGCTGGATTTGCGGTAGGTACTTGGACCAGTTCCTTTGGTCTTGTCCTACTAAAATAGCTAGGCAGGTCTCAATAGTTTGATTAAAGCGTTCTACTGTATTAGATTGAGGTGCGTAATATGCGTTATAAAATATCCTTGGTATTGAGTGTGTGGCACAAAAATCTTTAAATTGTTTACTTTGGAATATTGTTGCGTTGTCGCAGATTAAAACACATGGGATTCCCTCTTTATTTAAAATTTCTGATTCTATAAATGTAGTTACTGTTTTAGTTGTTGCAGTTCTAAGTGGGTGAATCCAACAATATTTTGTAAATACATCAACTATAGATAGTATATAGACGTGACCAGAATATGATTGTACTAAAGGACCTATTAGGTCGATAGATAGAGTGTGTATAGGTTTATTAACCTTTTTCTGGTTTGTCATGTGCCCATGTGGAGGCTGATTTGAGTGTTTGTATGCTTTACACTTCTCACACGTGGCCACATAATTTTTCACGTCTGCATACATGCCTTTCCAAAAATAGTTTTCTTTAATTTTTGATAAAGTTTTAAATGTGCCAGGATGTACTGTTAGTTTTTCATGATTTTCTTTAATGCATTCTGGTATTAATTCTCTAGGCAAAACTATTTTCCAATTATTTTCGGTTTGTAAATTTGATATTGGTTTTGAATATCTAAATAGTACTTTATTTTTTATTTGATAGTTTTTATGAAATACTGGGTTTGTTTCTACATTTTTAAATAATTTATTATACCAATTATCTTTAGAACTGCAACCTCCTTCGAATATTACTGCCTCAATACGTGACAAAACGTCTGGTACTACGTGCATGGAGCCTTTTTTATGTCTAATTTCAAAGTCAAAACAAGATAACTGCATTGCCCATCGCGCCAAACGACCTGAAGGGTTGTTTAGCGTTTTGAGCCATTTTAGCGACATATGGTCGGTGACCACCACAAAGCGGCTACCTTCTATGTACGGTCTAAAATGATTTATTGAGTCCACTAATGCTAGGAGTTCACGTTCGGTTGTGCTGTAATTTCGTTCGGTTTTCTTAAGCAACCTAGAATAAAAAGCTACAGGGTGTTCTATACCGCTCAATTCCTGAATAAGTACGCTCCCGATGCCGACGCTTGATGCATCTGAATGGATCTGGAATGGTTTGGAAAAATCAGGGCAGGCGAGCACCGGAGCCTGGGTGAGGGCTTCTTTAAGCGCTAGGAATGACCTCTCTGCTTCCACTGTCTACGGTCCAGTCTACGGTGTCTCTACCCTTTTTCTTGCCAATTAAAGCTGTCATCGGGGCTATGATAGTTGAAAAATTTGCCACGAATCGTCGGTAATAAGAACAGAGCCCTATAAATGCGCGTAATTGCTTAGCGGTTGTTGGGCGCGGGAAATTTTTAATGCTATCTAGCTTTTGTGGATCTGTTAGTAGACCTTGTGAACCGACTATGTATCCAAGGTACCTAAGCTCTGATTTACAAAATTCGCACTTACTAAAATTTATAGTTAGACCTGCCTTGCTTAAAGCTTGAAAAACGTCATTTAAAATAACGATATGCTCTTCAAACGAATTGGTGGCTATGAGAAGGTCGTCACAATATGCAAATATCTTCTCGCCGTATTTATGGTGAAAAAGAGAGTCTACCAAACGTTGTAATTCACAGCCCGCGTTCGAGATACCGAACGGGACGCGTTTAAATTCAAATAGTCCGCGGTTTGGTACCACAAACGCACATTTTTGACATGACGTGCCGGAGCCGTCGACGTTGTCGGAGTCACATAAAGAAATTTGCCAGTAAGCCGCCGACAAGTCGATTGAGCTTAAATAACGTGTGCCACGTAAATTATCTAAAATTGAATTAATGTATGGTACAGGATATGAGTCCTTGACTGTGACGTCGTTAAGTTTTCTGGCGTCTAAACAAAATCTCCAGGAACCGTCTTTTTTTGGGGTCATAACAACGGGGTTAGACCATGGTGATTTAGATGGTGCTATCACGCCCAGCTGAAGCATCCGGTCTACTTCGTCATTTAAAGCCTTCAGTTTAACCGGTGAAAGCGGATAATATCGTTGTTTTATTGGTGGCCCCGTTGTTGTGATCTTGTGCTCTACTAGAGATGTTTTACCCAGACCTCGCTCCTCTGTACTGATTGACTTAAATTCATTTATTACTTTGTCCAATTGAATTGATTCGAGAGGAGAGAGATCATGTTTTGGCACTATGGCACATAATGTTTTTAGTGACTCCGGCCTAAGTGATGTTTTCCTTTTTAGAAGGTGAATATCTTTTAATTTAAAAATATCTATTAATTCTAGTGTTAATATAGAATCCATGCCAAAAATGAAGTCATCAGATACTTCTGGGATTACCATAAACATGATATTATAAAGCATCCCTCTGAAATTGATTGGTAATAGGATTTTACCTATGACCTCAACGACAGAACGGTTTGCACAAGTCGCAGTTGTAGTGTAATCTATTAAATTAAATCCTAAATTTAAGAAATGTTTATGGTAATTGTTCCCTATTATACTTAAATTTGCTCCTGAGTCCATTAGACCTGTATATATTCGTTCTCGTACCTCAAAATCAATGTAAATTCGGTTATCTCCTTCAACCGCCTTTACACCAGGAGTCACCGCACCTAAATATAGTGTGTTTGATATTGTTTTGATGGCTCCTGGTCTATCTAGTTTTTTTGGACATTGTCTGCTTCCGGCGCTGGTCTGCCCTTGGCAGGATTACATTTGTGGCAAGTGCTTGTAAGCACATTTTTCTGACCGCACTGAAAGCAAACAATGCCTGGAATAGTGCGGCATTGTCGTATATAAAAAATAATATTGTTGTGTATAAGAAATAATAAGGTTTTTAAGATGTCTAAATGATTAATGGAAGTGATGCCCCGGATAAGATCCGCAGTAAAACATTTCACCTTTGGAGTGCAAGGGTCCCTGTTCGGGCGCCATTGTCGTATATAAAAAATAATATTGTTGTGTATAAGAAATAATAAGGTTTTTAAGATGTCTAAATGATTAATGGAAGTGATGCCCCGGATAAGATCCGCAGTAAAACATTTCACCTTTGGAGTGCAAGGGTCCTCTTGTTACTCTAACCTGGTTAATGGGAACTTGATAGGATATTGAAAAGATAAGACCAAATATATGACATGCAATTTAATACAATTCGCTAACTACTACAATGCACTCCGCTTTAGGGCGGGCGCTGCTCAGAATACAATCGGTCTCTCTAAACTGTCGGCGGTTATGGGATGACACTATAGTAAACCTTAATCTACGATCGCGAGAGGGACGAGACGCGGGGTTTTGGCCAAAACCTGGGATAAAAGTCTAGTGCACTCACGGGTACCGAACGTAGCTATCATCCACAGGCCCGCTGGTATTTAACGCAGCAGGCGGATCGCTGACGGTGGGCGACGGGCGTTCCTCAAGCTCCGGCTTTGGCAAGCCCGGGCGAGAACAACCCGCGGCGCTCAGGAGTTCCACAAGAAGAACCCGCGCGATGAGACCTTGGGGTCGTCGGACCGCGGCAAGGCTGTCCGACACACGGCTCGCGGGTCGAGGCCGTGCCCTACGGCTTGATGGTGGCGCCAACGTGTCGCGCCTCGGAGTCGACAGGCCACGCAAGTGAAGGGGAGGCCTGTGTGAAGCACCTCGGGATCGCCAAGCGGCACGCAGTCCACAGGCCCTGGAAACTGCGCCCTGCGGTGAAAACCAGCGTCCCCACGACGCTCAGCACATCAGGGAGCGCGCGACGGCGCTCGGAGCCACACGACCGTCGGCCATGCTTGCGCTCGCCGGCGGCACGGAAAGCACTCGGTAGGCTACGCCCTTTTCGCGCACAACACACACACACACGGCGCACTTTACATATATCCCAATCTTCCACCGGCCAGGGCAGGCGGCGGAAGGGGGCGAGGCGGTTTATTTCGATATTCAATTAGGAACTGTATAAATGCTAGCGTGCCCCAGTACCAACTCCCCATCCATTGTTGATTCTAGCAAAATCCACAGCCCTCCGTTTCGATCCATATCGACGCATCAAACGTCAAACCAACTTAAACCTTTTCCAAATCATATGACTCTCGAAAAAATATCAATGCTCAATAATACTTGTAATATTTTAAGTGGTTAATAATAATTACTAATAATTATATTTTTATCGTACGTTTTCTACCTTGTTTCATTCAGAATACCTTCTTTCCGATGCGGTAACTAAACGCATAGTCTACTCTCTGACAGTTCTCCTGTCAAAATTTCAACCTTTTCACACCTTCATATTCACTATTTATGTTTCATAAAAATTCCGAAAATGATTCTAAAATACTAATTAAATTAGGAAGTGACCTATTTGGGCAGTTTAGGTAGACTAGGAGGATCATTTTGATATGCATGAAGCCAGGTTTGGTTCACCAATCTCCGCGCAATCTGGGTGACAAGTTCCGTTCAAGTGGCATACTCTTTAGACTTGTTTCTTCGAAACCAGTTAACCAGGAGGCAGGATATGCTACTCAACCTACAGCTGAGGAGGTACATTATAGTTTTACATAAGTGTCATACTCTGGTGTATGTTATTTTGTTGGAAATGCGACAGTCATGTTGTACCGGTTATCTTGTATGGAAAAGCATGTATTTATCCTAGGCAAATATGTAGCATCGCTACATTATGCATGCTGATTTATTAATTTGATGCCCGTTTATATCACTAACCTACTTGCCTATTCTACTAACTAGTCACGTGATGATTGCATAGTAAACTTAGCAGCACACCCCTAGATATCTAAAACCGCCATTATTTTCAGGCTTCTTTGACCACTTGGTGTAAATGAGCAAACACACCTACATCATGCGGTGTAGCAAATACAAAGAAAGAAAATACATTTCTTTAACGCCACAACATAGAACATAAAAAAGAAAGGCATGCAGACATAAAGAAACATTTACCTAAGATAAAATAGGTTCCCCACTCGAGCCGCGGCAATCCGTGGAGCTGGTTTTCTGTAGGGACCCAACTTTTCTAGGGAACTAGAGTTCATGGCGACACGTAAGCCAACGACACAAATATATTAACCTTGATATAAAACACAAACATTATTATTAATATAATACCAAATAACGCCTTTTAGTTCGCAATTCAAGCAGCAATGGCAGGTAAATGTTTTAAGGGATTAAAGCTTTGCTATGTTGTCTTACACCCAATGCTTGTTTGATTGTTGATTCCCGCACATCTCTCATCTCCGCCTCAGTGGAAAGGCAGCCTAAAGAACTTAGGTAAATCTTCTTTTAAATGTAGCAGCGAAGGTCCTGTAACATATCATAATTTGAAATTCGTAATATTACAAGCAACTTACCCAAGTACTATCCTCGTGTAAACACCTCGCTCAGTGCATTTAAAATAGCCATATTCGCATTGTAACGTATTTAGGTATCTACCACAATGCGGGTCACAGCGTATAATGAGTTGTTTATAGAGTGCAAACATTTCGCATGATTGGCTGGTACTAAATTGGTGTAAATGCGCTTTGCATATAGTTATTGTGCGGTGTAGAAAATTACGCCTTTTTGGAAAAGCTATATTGTAAATATTTACTTAATAAGGACCGCTTGCACAGTAGTATAGACTGTTGAAAGGAGAAAGGAGCGGGTCAATGAACGAAATTCTTAATGTTTAGCGTGGTTGCTTTAGTAGGTACCTAAGGAGGTATAGTCTGTCCGTTTTTCTAAGATCAAGTACGCCATAGTAAATGTATGGCGAACTGAAATCAGATAGGCTATACTAATTTGTAGAGATTTTTAAAAGTTGTAGTAGTATTTTAAAATCTTTTATGAAGTGTTTAATTCATTTAATGTACCCGTGTCAAATGTTATTCTTCCAACTTTTTGGACGCAATTTTTTGCCTACATTTTCATTTCAATTAAAAAATTAAAGTTTAAAATGAATTTTTGGAACATAACCTATCAGTATCTACTTTTTTCGATTTATAAATGTAATATTTTCTCACTAAAGCATAAAATGAACCCTTTCGTCACCAGTCCCAGCACTTCCAGTGTCGCTGTGGTTGACATTCTGTCACAATTTATGATGGAGTGTCACTAAACACGTCAAAACGCTTGCGGGCGAAATGTATGCGCAGCCACGCCTCGGGCTCGGTCGACGTTGAAAGCATTAACCGATGTTCTTCGTGAGTCGGGTATAATAGGGGAGACCGAAATGAGTTGTGACAGAGGAGAGTTGTAACATTGTCGTTTTTATGGAATCTATCATCTAAAAACTAGGTCGCAATAGCGCGCGTTTGTTAGTTCAAGTTGCGAGCTAACAAACGCACACTGTTGTTGCGAGCTCTCTAACAGTTATTAGATTCCAAAAAATCGACAATGTCACAACCTCCTCTGTCACAACTCACCTCGGTCTCCCCTAATGTTGTACGAAATTGAGTTAAGAATATTTTCTGTCAATGTGTTGTCCAGCGTTACTGTAGCAGTAATTGCAGTGCAATATTACTGCTGACTACATCGCCTCTGCACATGTCAAAAATTCGGGCATTGTCGACTAACAAGCGTATTTTGGTTTTAATAACAGGTTATAATTTAGATCTGCGTACCTGTTATAGATG
Source organism: Cydia fagiglandana (assembly GCF_963556715.1). Lineage (NCBI taxonomy): Eukaryota > Metazoa > Arthropoda > Insecta > Lepidoptera > Tortricidae > Cydia > Cydia fagiglandana. The sequence goes on along the minus strand of NC_085954.1, from coordinate 12,752,351 downwards.
GATTTATCCACGTGATAAAATAACCGTCACTTTTTAACACAGTGGAAAGTGACAAACACCTTTTTATCACGCTATCACGTAGACAAGAACGACAATCATATCCGTACTGGATTAGTTATGGATCTGATTCATATTTTCAGCTACTGCCGCATTACTATGCAGTCGGCAGTAAAGTCGCGCTGCAATACTGCTTTTTAGGGTTCCGTACCAAAAAACGGAACCCTTATAGGATCTGTGTCTGTCTGTCTGTCCGTCTGTCACAGCCTATTTTCTCGGAAACTACTGGACCAATTAAGTTGAAATTTGGTACACATGTGTAAATTAGTGACCCAAAGATGGACATATTTTTATGTAATTTTAAAATACATAGGTTCGAAGTTTAAGAAAATAGCCAAAAAATTACCATTCCCCCCCTTTATCTCCGAAACTACTAGGTCTAAAGTTTTGAAAAAAATACTCAAAATAGTTCTTTACCTATAGATGACAGGAAAACCTATTAGAAATGTGCAGTCAAGCATGAGTCGGACATATGTACGGAACCCTCGCACTTGGCCGGTTTTTTAAATGGTATATACTTTTAAATACTTACCCAAATCCTCCTCTTTAATTCCTAACGAGATGTCAGACCGAACATCAGCAAAGAATTTTCCAACATCCACAGTTTACAAAAGATAAAAGCCATAAGTATCAGTTTCAATGCCCACCTAAAAACCTTCCTCAACCCAAAATGTACTCAAAACTAAAGGGCATAAGGTAAAGTTTGCAATGGATGCAAATTCTGGCTTAAACCTATAACAGAGAGCATTTTAAAAGGTTAATTGTCAAAAATGGCTGCCAAATGTGGAAAGTTTTGAAATGGGAAGACACGAGACTTGGATTAAGGGATTGAGATAATTTTTCACGTTATGAAACCTTTGCGGCTTTTGGTCAGCATTTATGAAATGCATGGAGAATAATGTTGTGTCACCATAAAGTTTACATTTTTTTTACACTCTACTCTATCCTAGAAATTAGGAACAATAAATTGACCCAGCTCTTTGAATAATTCATGCGCATTTACTTTTACATGTAAAAATATGTATCAGAAGGTCTATATATTTTATTGTACTTTTTACTTAATTAAAACATATTGCAAAGCAATTGTTATTAATAAGTTAAACAATGATTTGCCGCAAATGTCAAAACCGATATTTCTGCGAGTGTGTACTGTCTCTTCCGAAAATCGTTTTTTCCAGATTGATATTTTTGCCATTCGCAATTTTTACCATTTCATTTTTTCTCGATAGCTTCCTTTCCCGGAAGCATTTCTAACCATTCGCATATTTTCCTGTTATTTTAATTTTCCAATAGCTTAATTTTCTAATAGGTTTTCTAACCATTCGCATAATTTGGATATGTATTCTTATTATAATATACGAGAAACTAACTAAAAAATAACTTCTTTTTGTAAATAAATATCGTACAATATAATTAGTCGATTCTGGCGCTCCCCGGCGGCTGCCGCGGCACGCTCGCTTCGCTCGCTCGGCTTCGCGCACTGTTTTGCTCGCAGTTCACCTAACACACTCCTCCTCGTTTCGCTCGTTGTTATTATCTCGGTCGGCTTTATCTCGGAAAATATTAGGTGTACAGAGACAATTCTAGTGTCTTATTGTAGCAATTTTAGTCTACTTTAAAAACGCCCTAGGAAGTTACTATCAATAACTAGTACTTTAGGGTTATAATCGCCTAAATCTAAAATAAATTGCGTTTTATTCGATTTTTGACAAAGTTGCGTTCGGCGCTCGAGGTCACAAACTTGGATTATTCATTGGGCCAACATCATAAACAAGCCTGCAAAAAATCAGAACTACCGGATTTGACGCAAACGCAAAATGTATAATTTTACTGTTTTATATATTGAACTGAGTAATTCCTCCGACCAAAATTATTTTACCAAATAAGTTATTTGTATCAGTTTGTGATACTAGAAAAAAATGTAAAACTTTTGTCAAACATGAGAATATTTTATGATAATTCTTTTTTTGACGCTCATTTTCATCGGAAAATTGCTCTGCCATTTTTTCCTTCTTATATGATCTTATTCCTTATGATCTTAGAATATAATTTGGCGTAGTGGGTAAGAAATTAAAAAAAAAATGCATACCCAAGTTTATGTGGTGAAAAGATATTTCCATCTGCACCATGGGTAAAGAGCATCATTTTGTCAATAGCTTAAAGATATATTGACGTGACCATTTTCTGTTTCAGGTACTCGCTGATGGCCATTACCAGACCTGATGTTTTTTTTACATAATATTAAGCAAGTATGATCAGGGCCTTCAATTTTATTTTATCCTTATATTTAGGTGCCATAAGTTGCTAAAGCGCCCAGCGAGTAGAGAGTTGACTGAATTGGATAACGGGGTCACATATTTTACAGTAGGTATGCTAGACTTTCTCGGCCCGATTCGAACTTTAAGATACGTCATTTAATAGATCTGGAAACGATATGGATTAGATATGTCAGTGTCAAATGTGACGTTTCTTCAAAAAACCGGGCAAGTGCGACTCTGACTCGCGCACGAAGGGTTCCGTACCATAATGCAAAAAAAAAACAAAAAAAGCAAAAAAAAAACGGTCACCCATCCAAGTACTGACCCCTCCCGACGTTGCTTAACTTTGGTCAAAAATCACGTTTGTTGTATGGGAGCCCCATTTAAATCTTTATTTTATTCCGTTTTTAATATTTGTTGTTATAGCGGCAACAGAAATACATTATCTGTGAAAATTTCAACTGTCTAGCTATCACGGTTCGTGAGATACAGCCTGGTGACAGACGGACGGACGGACGGACGGACGGACGGACGGACGGACGGACGGACGGACGGACGGACAGTGAAGTCTTAGTAATAGGGTCCCGTTTTACCCTTTGGGTACGGAACCCTAACAAAAACGTCACTTTTGACACTGACACATCTAATCCATATCGTTTTTAGATCTATTAAATGATGTATCTTAAAGTTCGAATCGGGCAGTCTATTAGGGAATCGAAAGCTAATTTATATGCTACAGCAATTACAGGTGGGATTAGCATTATATCCAGGAAATGTTTCCAAATTTGCCAGATTTATATAGGAATACTTCTCAGAAATTTAAATATAGCAAACAAATGTCAAGAACTTAATAAATAGGTAGGTACTAGGTACCTACAGAAGAACTGCCACAACCCACAAGAATCTTTCACAATGGAAACTTGTTTAAATTCTCGTGTATGTTATCAGAAACTTTCGAAAATGTTCCTGCATTTTTCGAGAAAGTTTTGCAACTTGCACATTGCTAAGCGGTATAATTATTGTTTTTCGGTATTTTGGACGCATTTAAGAAAAACGGGACATACAGTGTGGAAAGACAAGTCGGGCCCCGGAGGGAAACTACCTTAAATCTTTAAGCTGGCTCATTAAATTTTACTTAAAGGAGACATTCCTTTATTTTTAAAAAGAAACAAAACTGCATTCAAATATTTTTCTTTTCTTCTTCAATTTGGCTTGTCTAAAAAAATCTTGAGTATTTACTTACCGTAAAACGAAGGGTGAAAAATTTTACGGTACTAAATATTAGATTGTATGATATTTTGTATGACAGACGAGTGTAAGATCTAATGTTTCTTGGAGAAATGTTACATTAACATTAACTGTATCGACTAATAGAATAAAATTGCGAGTGTTTATTTTTTGGAATTTTTATTCCGTTCGAGTCCCGGGCGGGGCAAGCGAGTTTTAGAAAATCTTTGAATACAGTTTTGTTACTTTTTAAAAATAAAGGAATGTTTCCTTTAAGCAAAATGAGCCAGCTTAAGGATTTAAGGGAGTTTCCCTCCAGGGCCCGGCTTATCTTTCCATACTGTATATGTATATATATGTACCTACCGTTAACTTTTATCGTGTTGTCCAAAGAAGTGACATTTTAGGTCCTAGTGTTAAGGCACCCGTAATCCTTAAAGTAACCGACTAACAACCAGGCCTATTATCACGAAATAAATGTCGTCAAAGATCTTTGAAATACCTGATCGAACATATGGATGAGCTAATATTTATGGCATAAGTACAACTTTACTATACTTGTGTTTAAATATGTTTAGTGTGCAATACCTTCCAAAATACAAAATGCCATAATTCTTTTATATAATACATTCTAACATAATTTATGACTGCCCCAGCTTTTAAGCATTTCCCGAACTATGATTTATATCCAAACTATTAAGGCATTAGCATAAAAATAAATGTTTTGCACAACTTCGCCTGTTGGGGCAATGTTGGGCACAGGGGAAAGTTTCTCCAACTCTTTTGAAATACGAAACAAAGTGGGAATATAAATCACATGCGTTATACGGATCTGTCGGTTGTAGCATCCTTTGTGGAAATATTAAAGGTTATATTTCAGTTGTGAAAACATTGTGCAGCATTTGAGGATACAGCTGTGTGCAATATAATATCAGTCAATGAGGAGATGAAAATTAACAGAAATTATAACTTTACATCAATAATTCGGAAATCCAGACGTGAAATTCGTAGGGCGCGCATCTCGCCAATTACCAAGATCATCGTCACCGTCGTATCGAAACCAGTTCAAAATATTTACCAATTGCGAAATCTGAATTGGGTTAGCGAGCTGTCAAACTAGAAACTAGACAATAGTACCCGATAGCTAGAAGTTTGGTTTCCATTCAGGGGCAGGTTGAAACAGGGAAGTATATCTGAGCTTACTGGTTGTATTGTGTTTCGTGACTTTTTCGTGGACAAAGGTGGCTGACGTTTTAATCCATCTGTAAAAAAATATGAAAGCTAGACTTCTTCTTCCACTTCTTCTTCATAATTATAATTAATGATAAGTTCGCCAAGGGGACGTCCATTAATTACATTACAAAAATATCAATTTTTATAACACTTTTTGTCACCATTTTCATAGGAAAAAGATAGGTCTTTAATAGGTACGACTTATGGACCTCATGGTACGGAGATAGAAATCCCAAACTAACTCTGCACAGATTTTTAATTGGCAAAGTGTGAAATTGTTATCATAATTTACCTCTTTACCTTCATTTTTACTTTTGTTTAAATAGTATTAATTACAAAATAGTTTATCATTTCATCTGTTTTCAGCCATTCGAAAGATAAATAATTAATAAAATATTAATTTACCAACATTTTAATTGAGTCTTTGTAAGTCATTTCACTGACATGTAAATCCTACAAGAGATACAAATGCGGCCACTGAAAGCTGTCGAAGCGTAATTAATTATGCAACTGTCAATTAAAAGTTGAAACGCGGGGATCCGACGGTTAATTTTACTTACAGTGTTGTACTTTAATTATGAGGTTGTGGATAAGTTTTAAAATTAGTTTCAATTAAAAGTAGGGTCAATTTACACGAGGAACATAGGTAGGTTCACATATTAAATATGCACTAGTGTGATTAAAATATCAATGGTAACCATTCATATTTTGAAGCAACCGCTGCTTAGTTACAAAAGTAAATTTGATTTGTGTAGTTTTTAAAATGTAGAGGATACCAAGGTTAATTGAAACCGAGGTAAGTTAAAATAACGTCAATCTCACGATATTTTATCTTCTTGAGGCAAAGATGCATATTGAGGGACCGGCGCGCCTCGGACGGTGGGGCGGTTTTTTCAACTTGATAACATTTATAGATGTTTCAAAATTGGCGTAGTTTCAATGGTCTCCTTTATAATATAGTTCTTCTCCTTTCGTTTCAACGTTCCTTAGACACTAGATGCCCAGAAATCAGCATAATTATAAATATTAAACCTTATTACAGGTCAAATTAAAATTCGACACTCCAATTTACATTTAGTTAAAATATGTACTAAAAAACCCGGCCAAGTGTGAGTCGGACTCGCATACGAAGGGTTCCGTACCATTATTTATAAAAACAGCCACCCATCCAAGTACCCCCGCCCGACGTTGCTTAACTTCGGTCAAAAATCACGTTTGTTGTATGGGAGCCCCACTTAAATCTTTATTTTATTCTGTTTTTAGGGTTCCGTACCAAAAGGGTAAAACGGGACCCTATTACTAAGACTTCGCTGTCCGTCCGTCTGTCCGTCTGTCCGTCTGTCTGTCACCAGGCTGTATCTCACGAACCGTGATAGGAAAAACGTTGAACTAGGCAGTTGAATTTTCACAGATGATGTATTCTGTTGCCGCTATAACAACAAATACTAAAAACAGAATAAAATAAAGATTTAAGTGGGGCTCCCATACAGCAAACGTGATTTTTGAGCAAATTTAAGCAACGTCGGGCGTGGTCAGTACTTGGATGGGTGACCGTTTTCTTTTTGCATTTTTTTCCGTTTTTTTTTTTGCTTTATGGTACGGAACCCTTCGTGCGCGAGTCCGACTCGCACTTGCCCGGTTTTTTAGTATTTGTTGTTATAGCCGCAAAAGAAATACATCATCTGTGAAAATTTTAACTATCTAGCTATCACGATTCGTGAGATACAGCCTGGTGACAGACGGACGGACGGACGGACAGCGGAGTCTTAGTAATAGGGTCCTGTTTTACCCTTTGGGTACGGAACCCTAAAAACAAAATTACAAAACAATTAATTACAAATATATTGTTAAAGTATGCCATTAACAGTCTTTCATCATCCGTAATCCAAAAAGGAATTCTTAATTCGACACAATCTCGTCGAATCCAACGCTTCACTACGAAACTTTAATTGATGTTTCATTATAAAAAAGTCGTATCTGCATAGAATTATTTCAAGTGGTAAACACCATCGTCAATACTGTTAACTGACAATTTGAACCTTATTTCAATTACATAAGGTCAATTATCGGGTAGTTAAGAGTATTACTGTTACGTTTTTTGATATCGAAAAAGAGTAATTCATAATTAATTGGCGCGCCTTTATTTTGTCCGCGACTGTAGTGAGGATTCGTTAATTTTTTAATTGTTTGCAGCTTGATTAATTGATACTTGAAACTGTTGTTTTTCACGTAAATTTATTATTCGTATGAGCTTTCTCGTATCGCAAAGTGCATACAATCCTGCAGGCGTGTTATTGGATAGCTTTATCCACACGACAAAATACTACGGTCTATACGCAATTGAAAGAGCATCTTCCTCGCGTTATCCCGGCATTTTTGCCACGGCTCATGGGAGCCTGGGGTCCGCTTGGCAACTAATCACAAGAATTGGCGTGGGCACACTAGTTTTTACGAAAGCGACTGCCATCAGGACCTTCCAATCCAGAGGGTAACCGAGGCCTTATTAGTTCGGTTTCCCCACGATGTTTTCCTTCACCGAAAAGCGACTCGTAAATATCAAATGATATTTCGTACATAAGTTTCGAAAAATCATTAGTACGAACCGGGGTTTGAACCCGCAACCTCCGGATTGCAAGTCGCACGCTCTTACCGCTAGGCCACCAGCGCTTTGAAAGCGCTCGATTCGAACTTCAAGAGAGGTACGTCAAATATTACGTGTAGATACGATATGGACTAGATATGTCAGTGTCTAAAGTGACGTTTCTTCAAACAAAAACGTCACTTATAACACTGACAAATCTAATCCATATCGTATCTAGACGTAGTACCTATTTGACATATCTTGTAGTTCAAAGCGGGCCAAATGTCATTATTACGCTGTCTCGTAGAGAAATATGGGCATCAAGTCCGTAGGTAAGTACCCCCAGTACAACCATCAGTCCAGTACGGCTACCACCAGTTTTAACATTGACAGATACGCTCGCGTCTATGTAAATTACTTTCTATACATCTCGTTTGCTATAATATGCGAGTACGAGCGAGATGCATATAAAGTAAGTTACTTAGACGCGAGCGTATCTGTCAATGTCAAAACTGGTGGTGGGTCAGATGTATAGAATGAATACTTAAACACATTCCGATCTTATGCATATTTTGTGAGTAAATAGGTATAAAAAGTGTAATATGTGCACAGATGTCATCTGTCTTGAGTGTTTGATGTGGGTACAATTTACGGCTTCTTGAACAAACAAAATATTCTACAGTATGTGTCTGACCATGGGGCTTGATTTTACTCGCTAAACTGAGCTACTTTTACTATGGGACCAACCCTAAAATCGGGAAAAAATTTATGACTTTTCCATAGAAGACGTCGACAATAATTTGATCAGCCAAAATGTATGAAAAAGTAAAAATAAAATTCGGGATTCCGGGGTTGGTGCCATAATAAAAGTAGCTCAGTTTAGCGAGTAGAATCGAGCCCTGGATTTAAAGCCCGATGGTCAGTAACACCCTGTATATTATTATATGAACGATATGGATTATAAGGATCGGTTGCACCAAACTGTTCGTATCGTTAAAGAGTTCGTTAAATTTTTATGTATGGAATGTTTCATAGTGGCGCGCCGGGGCGCGCCGGCTAACGTTGATCAGTCTGTCAAATGGACGTAGTTACGCGAAAACGTTCCAACCCACAGCGACCCCATTTTGAGATAAACGCAATTTTGTGTTTTAGCGGTACACTTTTTCCCTGTAATTATTTCAGGCAAATACTATTGGTTTTACTGTGGAATGCCAAACTGGTTATTGATTGATATGCATATTTTTTGTAAATACATAATACAAGGGGCATATAAATAGGTAAAACGAGTTTGAAACGTTTTTGCTAAATTTAATTTTGTATGAAACTTGTTAAATAGCAATTATGCATAAACGTTCCAAAACGAATTTAAGTGTATGTAATGAATTTAAATTGACCTAAAGCATATAACATTGTTTTCTTCTTTTTGGTTATTTAAGTTTGATTGGTTAAGTTTTGGAGGAGGAAACAGTCGAGTACGAAACCTCGATTTTTGAGATTTTTACGCAGGATGTTTCGCCTGTCCTCTAGGCTCTGAGCAGCCCTACGGACATCCGCCTCGTTTTCCCCCAGGAGGGCTAGGTCGTCTGCATACCCAATAATTCGGTGGCTACCGTTCAACTCTACTCCGCCACCAAGTTGAAAAGTATGGGAGAGAGAGCATCCCCTTGCTTGAGACCCGTACCGACATCAAACTGGTCTGTTAGGCCGACTCCCGTTTTCACCGTCATTTTGCTCGTTGAGGAAGAGGCAGTGAAGGTTGACCTACGAATTAGTCGGGAGAAAACTGAGTACCTTCGTATGAAGCGATACAGAAATAACTCTATTCGTAGGAAAGATCTCACTATAGGACAAACCTCTTACAAAGGTGTAGAGAAATTTAAATATCTTGGGTGTATCGTCACAGACAGCAATCGGAGGGAAGAGGAGATCCAAATCCGAATTCAGAACGCGCTCCGGTGCACAGCTGCTCTTCTTAAAGTGTTGGTGTCCAGGCTAATGACCAGAAAGACGAAACTCCGTATATAAAAGACTATAATCAGACCGATCTTGATGTACGGATGCGAAGCCTGGACCCTGACACAAAGAGAGGAATACGCACTGCTGGTGGCTGAACGGAGGATCTACCAGAAGATACTTGGACCCACTCGCGGAGAAGATGGCTCATGGAGGATACCTACGCAGGAACCAGGAAATCGAAGATCTAGTGGCCGAGCCCAATATAGTCGGAGAAACGAAAGCCTCAAGACTCCGATGGCTCGGGCACGTGGTCCGTATGGGTGAAGATCGAGCGGTTTGGAGAGCGTACTCGGGCCGTCCGGATGGTCGACGACCGGTTGGGCGTCCTAGGTATCGCTGGAGCGATGAGGTCGTGAAAGATCTGAACGAGCTCGGTGCCGTCGATTGGACAGAAACGGCGCTTGACAGAGAAGCATGGCGTTCCTTAGTGTCAGAGGCCAAGATCCACTTCGGGTCACTGCGCCACGGCAGTAAGTAAGTAAGTAAGTAAGTATGTTTCGCCTGTGCTGCAGTTGTACTTATCGCACTAATTTTAAGGGCGGAGTCAAGTTTCTAAATAAGTAAGTACACAGACAGAAAAGTGATGGGCAATCGTCGACATTTAATGTCGATAATCTAGTGATGTAAGAAGCGCTGGTGGCCTAGCGGTGAGAGCGTGCGACTTGCAATCTGGAGGTCGCGGGTTCAAACCCCGGCTCGTACCAATGAGTTTTTCGGAACTTATGTACGAAATATCATTTGATATTTACCAGTCTCTTTTCGGTGAAGGAAAACATCGTGAGGAAACCGGACTAATCGCAATAAGGCCTAGTTTATCCTCTGGGTTAGAAGGTCAGATGGCAGTCGCTTACGTAAAAACTAGTTCCTACGTCAAATCATGGGATTAGTTGTCAAGTGGACCCCAGGTTCTCATGAGCCGTGGCGAAATGCCGGGATAACGCGAGGAAGAAGAATCTAGTGATGTAAGAAGTTATCGATAAACCGTCTTGTGTGAAAATATCTAGATCATCCTGAGAGACAAGGGGTTTTGGGTTGAGAGGGAACACATTTTTGAAGTCATGTACCTATAAAATCTATTTTGAACTTTTTGATTCTAATATTTCAAAATTGAAATTGATATGAAATTTATTTTATTGCATGGTCATGGGTTTACAAAATTCTTTAGGTACAAGATTGGCGATTCGAAATCTCGCACGAAATATCCGAATAGAGATTGGGTATATAATATTTAAATTTTTTGTTTTTTTTGAGGTTGGGTGTTTCGATATCTCGAGAGTCACACTTTCGAGATCGAGATTAATATCTCGACGAGATCGAATTTGACAAAGTAACTAAAAATGAGTTATTTTAATCAAAAATCTCTAAGAATTCCATATTCATAAATATGTCGGCGGCACATCGGCAATATCGGCATATTTTTTTTTCAGATTCCTGCTACTCTTTTTTTAAAAAAATTGTAACTATACTTGGTCAAGCAGATCTTGTCAGTAGAAAAAGGCGGCAAATTTGAAAAATGTAGGCGCGAAGCGATATCGTCCCATAGAAAATTTGAATTTCGCGCCTTTTTTTACTGACAAGATTTGCTTGACCAGCTATATAAAAAAATGTAAAATACGTTATTTAGTCTTTTCTACTTTACTCACTTTTTTGTTCGAAAGGGCATTTTTTGTTCTAAAAATAGATTCCTTGTCCTTAATTTATCCGAAAATAATATATTACATGCCCTAATAGGTATAGTTTTAGAGAAATGCAGCTCCAAGTAAAGCGCGGCAGTGTTGAACTTCCCCCCCCCCCACCACTAATTGAGAGGTGGCTCTCGATGTCTCCCCGGTCTGTATCTGCTCAAGACCAGCTAAGAATCAACTGTGCCAAGTTTCAGCGCATAGTCACAAAGTGCAAGGTCCCCATACAACGGTGTGCGCTAACAAACCAGCTACATGACATTTAATGACAGGTAGGTCCGCGGCGGCGTTTCGTTTCACATGTGCGTTTCGTTGGTGCTGTCATTTTACGGGAGCAAAGAGTAATAATGTTGCCACCTTTATTGTAAATAGTCCATTGATTGTTTTGACTAAATACATAAACTTAAATATACCATAGTTATTTATTTTGGTAAAAAAAAATTTTTTCTCTCGAACATATTTAATAGCAAAAATTGATCAAGTATATGTGGATCGTTTATAGCATAGCAAAAAATTAGAAAATAATATATTCTAATAAAATGTTCCAATTTATTTAGAACAGTCTTCGCGGCTTAAAAAAACAGTATGGATTAATCTAAAAGGTTTCAAATTACATGGAACATTTTTGCAGAAATAAAAAATGTATAAAGATTTTGCAAAAACGTTCCAACCTACATGGATCATTTAAGAAAAAATTAAATGTGCGTTTTATGAATTTAGTATAATGTTTCAAGACAAGTGGAACATTATAACGATATGTTATTCTATAAGGAGTTTTTAACAATATGTTTCAGTATGCATGTAATGTTTTTACTTTATTTTGAGTACACGTCCTTGGTATAATGGTGGGTTGGAACATTTGGGTCAAACTTTATTGATGAAACTAACCTAAAAATACTAGCATCTTTGTGTGCACATGATGTAATATGTCAAAAATAGTACCCTGGTTATGGTAACTCATTTTCGAGTGACTTGTGGGTTGGAACGTTTTCGCGTAACTACGTCCAAATGTGGTTGGTGTAACTTGCCCTAAATATGTCAGTGTCAAAAGTGACCTTTCCTCAAAAAAAACATCTCTTTTGACACTGACATATCTAATCCATATCGTTTCTAGATCTATTAATTGATGTATCTTAAAGTTCGAATCGGGCCGTTAGTTGCCATATGCGATCATTTCGACTTGTCCTCACAAGTATTAGTTTATATTTACTAAAAAATAATACTTGACTTGAGCCACTACAACATCATACAGTATGATTTTTATCACGACCCCAATCTGCATATTTTGTGAGTAAACATACAGGCCGTGTAATACGAGTCCGTCATAGATGACGAGGGTGCAACGGACTTTCGATATATTTGGATCTGCTTAATATGTATTACGAGTGAAGAAGAAATATCGGGCGTTGCCTTTGGGATATTGTGTTTTATTATGTAAATATTTTGACGGAGCCGGGCGACCAAAGTTCTGCGAATATGTAAGGAAAATACATCTGTGCCGATTTCAGTCTTTTCAAAGATCACTTTCCACTCGTACCTTAGGGGTTCTAAAGGGATTTACGTAATATAGAAAATGTTTTTAAAATGTTGTTAAAAGACTTATAACCTGTTTAGGTACCTATTGTAGCGATGCTACATAATTTCCTATACCAAACATATACTTCCTCATACAACGTGACCTATACAACATTAGTGTCGCATTTTCGACAGAATAACATACACCAGAGTATGACACTTATGTAAAACTGTAATGTACCTTCTCAGCTGTAGGTTGATTAGCATATCCTGCTTCCTGGCTAACTGGTTTCGAAGAAACAAGTCTAAAGAGCATGCCACTCGAACGGAACTTGTCACCCAGATTGTGCAGAGGTTGTTGAACCAAACCTGGCTTCACGCATATCAAAATGATCCTCGTGATCCACCCTAACTGCTCAAGTAGGTCACATCCTAATTTAATTTGTATTTTAGAATCATTTATGAAATTATATAAAAACATAAAAAAGACTTTCGTTGGGTAGTCGTAAGTGTGACAGCCCGGTGACAGCTAAGAATATAGGCGTTTTGTTCAGGCATAAGCAAGGATATATTCCAAAGGAAACAAAGTAGAAACGTACGATAAAAATATAATTATTAGTAATTATTATTAACCACTTAAAATATTACAAGTATTAATGAGCATTGACATTTTTCGAGAATCATTTGATTTAGAAAAGATTTAAGTTGGTTTGACGTTTAATGTGTTGATGTGAATCGAAACGCAACGTGACCGGTAGGAGAAGATTCCGAACTGTCACTGTCACTTACACTTGGAATGGGAATACGCTAGGATGTAGATGGTTTCTAATTAAAGATTAAGAGGAATCGCCTCGTCTCCTTCCGCCGCCTGGTCCGGCTGGTGGGAGACCGATTTGTAAAAAGCGTATATCGCTGTGCGTGAATTGTGCGCGTTATGTATCTAGTGCGTCCCGTGTCGCCGATGGACATGAGCACGGTTGGTGATCGTGTTCCCTGGCGCGCTGTTGCGCGTCCCCGATTTTGCTGAGCGTCATGCTGACGCTGCTTCTACGCCGTAGGACGCGGCCTTGACCTGCAGGCCGTGTGTCGGATGGCTATGCCGCCGTCCGACGACTCCAAGGTGTCTTCGTGCGGTTCCTTCCCGTGAAAGTCCGAGCGCCGCGGGTTGTTCTCGCCTTAGCTTGTCACAGCTGGGGCTCGATGAACGCCCGCCGCTGATCTACGTCGATCTGTCTGCTACGCTAAGTTCCAGGATGAAAGCTACACCCGGTATCCGTGAGTGCACTAGACTTTCGTTTTAGGTTTTGGCCAAAACTCCGCGTTTCGCCCGTCTCGCGATCGTAGATTAAGGATTGCCATAGTGTCACCCCACAGCCGCCAACGGCTTATAGAAACAAATTGTATTTTGAGTAGCGCCCGCCCTAAAGCGGAGTGCCTTGTAATTATTTAGCGGGGTATATTAAATTGCATGTCATATATTTGGTTTTATCTTTTCAATATCCTACCAAGTTCCCCTTAACCAGGTTAGAATAACAAGAGGACCCTTGTACTCCAATAGTCCAATGTTTTACTGCGGATCTTATCCGAGGCATTACTCCCATTAATTATTTAAACATTTAAAACCTTATTATTTTTTATACACTACAATGTCACGTTACTTTAACTTATTATTTTTTTATTCACGACAATGCCACGCTACTTTAAATTTATTTTTTTATTCACGACACTATCTACACGTCTCTTCTATGCACATACTAAAAAAAACTAATTTTCCGATTGGACCGTAAAGGATGACTTAAGGACGGTTCAGGTCCGGGCCCCGTGACAATCACGTGATCCCCGATAATCCGTCACCAGCAATAAGTATCGGACGCCTCGGCCCGGGCCCGGACCGTTCTAAAGCGAGCCATCCTTAATCCACATACAGACTTTCTTCTGTACTATTAACCTGTGAAGTAGTGTGACCACTTACAAAAAAATACACACATGATTTGGAATATAATTATTGGGTAAGTATTAAAAATGACCAGATCATTGTACAGCCATTTTTTAAACGTGTATTTGACCACATATTATTGTTGTGACGATGATCACATACTTATTTTTCCCGGATTTCGCTATACTTATCCTATATCCTTATATTATTTATATTGTGGACCCGGGTATGTCCTTAAACTACGTCCAGGACCCGGGTATGTCCTTAAACCACGTCCAAGACCACCGGTGGACGGGCAGCAGCGTCCCTCAAATTCGGTGTACTCGACTGCGATCGCCAATCCGCCTGCCAAGCGTGGCGATTATGGCATTCGCCCACCAAAAAAGGGGGAGGCCTATGTTCAGCAGTGGACGTCTTATGGCTGAGATGATGATGATGATCCTATATCCTTAGCTATGTATGACTAACATGAAATCCTTCCCCCATGGATCGCTGTCGGCACGGCTAATTAGCTATATTCATGGGAAGACGGGTCAGCAGGAAAATGGACCGTTTTTGTGTGGGTACCATTGACTACGACACGTAGACTACGCTGTATGGAGGATTAACCCGAGGTCACCTACTTCCCATTTTACTTTATCACTCGATTAACTTCTGCAACTAATATTTGAGGATCAATTGAATTTGGCTTTTTTTTTCGTAATTTTACAAGCTTTTCTTTCACTTGTAATTTATACAGGGGGTTTGGTACATCGTTTGCCAAATTAAAACGGCAGATAGGTTGACTCATTTGCTATCTCCTCAGGCCTAGAAATTTTTAATTTGGCGCACATTTTTTTTTCACTTCTATACCAGTTTTTCGTAAATTACAAATTTTTACTTGCGTAGTAGTAAAAAAAACCTTGGCCAATTTTGTTTTTCTAGGCATGAGCCATAATCTAATCGGGTCTAATTCAGCTTGTCCCAAACATGACAAGCTAAATTAGACCCGATTAGATTATTCAATTGAGCTAAAACCTTCAGATACATATGAAGGGTGCAATCGATCTGATCTGATGATGGATACATGAAGTGGCCATAGCAACTCTGTTATAAAACAACGCTACCTAATTGAGTTTGGGTTTGTTAGGATTTTGTCTTAATGAGAATTAGTTGCATGTTGAATAAAAATTGCTAAGTACAGTCAGCAATAAAAGCTTGTATCTAAAATTTTTTTTTTTGCCAAACACTTACATATTTATAATTAACATGATTCCCCACTACAATGCCGCTCCCAGATTAAATTTGCATGCAAGCGCCAATGTGGCGACTGCGAATCGATGCTTCGTCTAATAAGTGATCTGTGTTAATGTAACAGGATATTATTGTATCTGGGTCATACTCGGACTAACAAAAAGTCTTGTTTGTAATCTTTTCCGATATTAGAAGGAGGTTAAAACGCTGTATGCCTGTTACCTTTTTATTACAAGCTTTTATTATTATTATTTAGTTTCACCTGACCGAAATTTTGCATGCATGTACAAATCAGATGACAATGCAATATTATGGTACCATCGAGCTGGTCTGATGATGGAGACAGGAGGTGGTCATAGGAACTCTGTGATGAGACAACGCAACCTAATTGTGTTAAAGGTTTTTAGATTTTCTCGATGAGTATTAGTGTCTGTTGTAAGAAAAGTACAGTCAGCGATAAAAGCTTGTACCAAAAATGAAATTTTTGCCAAAAACTTATTACTTATAAAAATATAAACCACTGAATCGACTAAATGAGGTAATTAAGAGTCCCAATAAGGTCTATTATGTATCAATGAAAAGTAGCACCAGACGTCCAGACATACTCGCAGATACCATTACATAAATATTCATGCCTTTCATGTTATTTCGGTATGTATGACTCTTGAAAAAGGCACGCTCAGTTTTCATTTTACTTTCCACACAAGTCACATAAACTACATTTTCTTAGTAAAAACAACATTGTATGTTATACAGCTTTAGACCTAAAGATAGCAGCGACAATAAAATATTTTGTAGCTTTATGTTAGATACATTGTCTGTGTTGTTGTTGTTGTGTTGACGACCGGTCTGGCCTTGTGGGTAGTGACCCTGCCTGCGAAGCCGATGGTCCTGGGTTTGGTCCTGGGTTCGAATCCCGGTAAGGGCATTTATTTGTGGTGATATTTTTGTTCCTGAGTCATGGTTATAATCTATGTATTTATCTATATAAATATAAATATCGTCGTCTAGCACCCATAGTACAAGCTTTACTTAGTTTTGGGCTAGGTTGATCTGTCTACATAAGATGTCCATGAATATATATTTATTTATTGACATACCGATACCTTGAAATTAAAAGGGCATTAATCAACGGTAATTTTTAAGCCATTATAGGACATTTTGTTTGCAATCAGCAGTAGTAACGAAGAGTCATCGTATCGATGTCGGCGGCCGATCGTAAAATCAGGCTGATCATGAAATTCCTACACATATCTAATCGTGAAATAGTGAAAATCATTGTCTCTGAGTCGACGGAGCCCCGCTACGCGGGGGTTCTGTTTCTGGGCAGTTTTCCCTTCGGGCATCTGAAGCAACCTAACGAATATATCCTACCTATTTATTGGTTTAATGTGACTACCTTCAAAACATTACGATCCGCCTGATTTTATGATCAGCCGCCGACATCGACACCTCAAGATAAAAAGGTCGTAAGTCAACGTTTACATTAAAGCTAATATAGGATATAAGTTAATAGCCATTAGGAGTATAATGGCGTGGCATGGAATACATCGTTTGCGAGTGTCGCTGTGAAATTTGATTGCGGCAGTTACAAGTGAATTGATGGTTCGGGCTACTGTGGTCACAGTTAACATAAAAACAGTAATTTAAGTAGTTTAAAAAGATTTTTATCAAACATTTCATTTTTAACATGCAAATACGAGTACTCATTGAGAAAATTCTAAAAAACCCATACACAATTAGGTTGCGTTATATTATCACAGTGTTCTTATGGCCAACGTGTCCATCATTAATATTTCATTGTCACTCAACATAAATAATACGTTTGGGAAGTTTCAGCTCAATCGAATGGGACGTGGATCTAATTTAACTTGAAAGATTTGACCTGAACTGATTGAATTAAGACTGATTGATTGATTTGAGACTCATTATATGCAGGGAGGTCTCTCTCTGCAGCTTTCTGTACTTACATTGAACGTGAAATAAAAGCTTGTAAAATAAGAATTCACAATGACAGCTTCAAAAACTTTTTTTTGGTTTCTTCTTCTTTGGATGGCATTTCCAGCCAACGCCAGGTCTGTACTGAAAATAATTATTTCATGTAATAAATGTTATCTGTTTTGTGTACCTCATACCTAAATAAAATACAATAAAACCCCTTGAAAGTCGTAAAAGTTAAAATACTGCTTCAAAATCACTGTGATATCGTCGCGCACAAAAATGTATTCACGATAAGCGCCGGATGAGCGCCGTTGTACCGATAACACTCTCGCGCATCGCTGTACGTGAAAAGGTACTATTGTACGCAGTACTGAATGTACTTTTTATTGTACATTTGTACATTTCGGACCGGGATTCGCTGAAAACCGTTTTTTGTTTATGTTAAATGTATTGTGTGAAGTAATTGTTGGTTTTCGTCCTTTGTGGCGGTCGCGTTGAAACGGGTAGTTTGTTTGTATTATGAAAAATCGCGGCAGAATTAGATCAGTAAATTATTTTTGTCTTCGTTTTATTATTTTTAAAGTGATATGGGGATTTTAAACGTGAATTTAATCGGCAGGGCTTAAATTTAACGAAAATTTGAAAAAAAATCTGTCGAAAATCGTTTAGAGAAAAGTTTTTTTTTGTTAAACTTCTATTCGCTCATTATTTATTTATTTATGTATTTATTTATTTATTGAGGAGATAACACCGATCTTGTTTTTTATATTACAATATCTAGGTATGTATCGTATGATATCGATACCCTAGTTCACACTCGTACTAATTAGCTAAAACAAAAATTTTGTTGTCATTTTTTCCGTTATCTAGTTCAAAATGAGACTTAGGGCCCGATTCGGATTTTGAAATAGACATCTATTAGATATCTTTTAGAAATCACCAAGATACGATAACGATATGTTTAAGATCTAACCTGTCAAATTTGACATTTGCGCGATTCTGGAGATACTCTTGAACGATTTCCTCAGGATATGACTTAGAGATCCAATTCACATCTAATAGATATCTTACTCTATCTAACGTAAAAGTGACATTGGTTGCCCGAATTGCGCTGCAAAAGAGAACTAGTTGATATCTAAACTATAACGTATCTAGAATGGATCTAGTACGTGTCGTCTCTTGTGAATATCTTGAAGGATTATAACTCTTAAGAAATTCGATCTTTAAATCAATCTTACGTGTTCAGTTTATTATTGACTATATTTTGTAGGTTCCTATGTATATAATGTAGGTATATATATCTCTATAAGCAATACACCGAATACTCCCAGTATTCGGTGTATTCCATCAAAGAACCCCACGGGTGCGGGTTGATTTAGAACGCGCGACCGAGGCCGAATTGAGGACTCCCACATCCAGTATAAGTCTCTCCGGACACATTCACATACATGGGTTACACTGAAAATATTTGGAATGGGTCACAGATATTGTACAATAAATAGAAGAGAGAGTTTAAAAAAAAACCCCTTGTATATTCTTTCCAAGGACAGAACCAGATGGAGAGGAATTGTGAAAGAGAAGGTGATTCTGAAGGGAGGTCACGACCCTCATTACTGAGGATAACGACGCAAGGAGGGGGAGGTATATTCTTTGACCATTTTTGTTAGTTATTTTATTCTTATTACAGTTGTAATTTGATGCATTTTATAAGCTTTTTATTAACTTGCAATGAACGTAACTATGTTTGTATGATTGTATGTTTGTATTATCGAACTGATCTGAGGATGGAGATAGGAGGTTGCCATAGGAACTCTGTGATAAACTAAAGAAACCTAATTGTACCTATTTGGGGTTTTTTAGAATTGTCTCGATGGAAATGACATTTT
The DNA here is from genome assembly GCF_963556715.1 of Cydia fagiglandana. Lineage (NCBI taxonomy): Eukaryota > Metazoa > Arthropoda > Insecta > Lepidoptera > Tortricidae > Cydia > Cydia fagiglandana. The sequence goes on along the minus strand of NC_085954.1, from coordinate 12,732,786 downwards.
TGCCAAAATCTTATTATTATTTTTGAAATTTAAATCGATTTTATTTTGACATATCAAAATTGCATTTGTCTGCGCAAGTTTTGAAGTCTTGGCGTCTAGAAGACAAGTCTCCGATATTCTAAAAACTTTCAGTATTCCCGAGGCCACGTTATTTACTCCACCGAAGTGGTATAATCTGAATTTGAATTTTTATATTGACACATCAAAATACGGCCGCTAGAAGAGAGTTTCCGATAGATATTCTGAAAACTTTCGGTGTCCCCGAGACCACGTTATATTAGTTCGAGAACCAAACTCTCGTCCTTTGGCAATGGGAGTAGCATACGGTTGATTTAGAGCTCCCGTTGACCGCAAATCACTTCGCTTTACGTCCGCCGTAAATTTCAAACGTTATTGGTTTCAAGGTTTAATTTGAACGGGTATTGTAGGGAGTTTGTATTGAAATTGTTCACGCATAAACTTTTATAGCACGGTATGCCTATTAGGAATTAAAAACTTATACCTACTTTTACTAGTACAACCTGCGCTTGATCTACAATAAAAGATGTTTTAAGCTTTTAGGTAAGCTTATCATTTATTTATTTTTCTTCTTAGGCTAGGTCATTTATAACATGAATATAAAAGTAAAATACAAAAACACATAAAAAACAACAAAAAATAAGTATAAACACTTTATAAAAATAGGTAGGTTCTTTATTATTAGGTATTTGTAGGTGGGTAGGTAGCTATGTATGTTCGGATTAAAGGATGATTCACTTTAGACCGGGCCGTATCCGGGCCGGAGCTTCCAGCATTTACTTTTTTATGACATGACATGCGATCACGTGATGCTTTCCATAGAAGCGATGTGCCGCTGCCGGAAGCTCCGGCCCGGACACGGCCCGGTCTAACGTGAGTCCTCCTTGAACCTTATAAAATATACATAACTATGAGTATGTGAGGTGTGCAATAAAGAGTATTGTATTGTATTGTATTGTATTGTATTGTATTGTATTGTATTGTATTGTATTGTATTGTATTGTATTGTATTGTATTGTATTGTATTGTATTGTATTGTATTGTATTGTATTGTATTGTATTGTATTGTATTGTATTGTATTGTATTGTATTGTATTGTATTGTACTGTACTGTACTGTACTGTACTGTATTGTATTGTACTATATTGTATTGTACTGTATTGTATTGTATACCTGGGTAAACAGTACATTATATCATAGTCTTCTTCTTCCTCGCGTTATCGCGGCATATTGTCACGGCTCATGGGAGCCTCGGGTCTGCTTGACAACTAATCTCATATAATAGGCATAGGCACTAGTTTTTAAGAAAGCGACTGCCATCTGACCTTCCAACCCAGAGGGTAAACTAGGCCTTATTAGGATTAGTCCGGTTTCCTCACGATGTTTTCCTTCTCCGAAAAGCTACTGGTAAATATCGTACGTAAATTCCGAAAAACTCATAGGTAGGCCGGAGTTTGAACCCGCGACCTCCGAATTGAAAGTCGCATGCTCTTACCGCTATGCCACCAGCTCTCTACATACATTATAATAATGAAAATAATTAATTAATACAAAACATATTTCCCGAAAACTTGTTGGGGTGGCTGGCGACCTATATACGAGCAGCATCATATTTTGCCCAAAGGCTAAGTTTAACTACCTATATACAGCGGGGAAATGCGGTCAGTATCCTGGGGACAATGCCCCAGGTGACATTAGGTTTTGTCTAAAACTGATGTCATTTGTAAATATTGTAAATATTATATTGAATCTATTAAATAATGTGAGATTATAGGAAAGAACCGATACTCCCAAAATAGCCGAACCGAACCGAAATTCACAAAATAGTATGGGCCCGATTCGGATTTTGAAATAAACATCTATTAGATATCTTTTAGACATCACCAAGATACGATAACGATATGTTTAAGATCTAAACTGTCAAATTTGACATTTGCGTGAATCTGGAGATACTCTTGAACGATTTCCTCAGGATATGACTTAGAGATCCAATTCACATTTAATAGATATCTTACTCTATCTAACGTAAAAGTGACATTGGTTGCCCGAATTGCGCTGCAAAAGAGAACTAGTTGACATCTAAACTATAACGTATCTAGAATGGATCTAGTACGTGTCGCCTCTTATGAATATCTTGAAGTTAGAATACGGCAGTATGCTATTAATACAATATAACAGAGATGTATAGAGCTCATAGTTAATAGTTAAAAACATGGCACTTAACCCTCTCCTGCCTTAATAACTAAACATTGGGGCCATTTTTCACCCCCCTTCCACCCATCGCCGTACATCATGCGAGCACCTGTCTCAAATTAAACAACTTGGAGTTAGTTCCGAACACTAATATATTACGGCACCCCCTTTAGGGGGTAAGATGGTACAAGGAAGGTAGTGTAAGGGTTAAAATTAGCGTTACTGTATATGGCTATTTATTTAAATTATTTTGCTACATAGACATGAAGAAAGTACATAAATATTAAAGCGGAAATCAGCTCAATTATAGAGCCTGTCATGTAGTTGTAAAAAAATTGGTTGTTGTGTGCAATAATTTCAAATATTGGAAGTAGTTATTTACTTAATCTTAATCTATATTTTATCTATAATACTATAATTTATCTTATATCAATAATAATCTAACAGTGAAAGTAACTGTGTGTGTCAGTCTGTTACCTATTCACACATAAACCGCTGCATCGATTTGGATGATATTTGGTATGGAGAATGGCAAGCAAGCAGTGGTGGCCGAGTGGATATGACGCCCGACTTTCAATCCGGAGGTCGCGGGTTCAAATCCTGGCTCGTACCAATGAGTTTTTCGGAACTTATGTACGAAATATCATTTGATATTTACCACTAGCTTTTCGGTGAAGGAAAACATCGTGAGGAAACCTGCATACATCTGCGAAGAAATTCGTAGGTGTATGTGAAGTCCCCAATCCGCATTAGGCTAGCGTGGGGACTATAGCCCAAGCCCTCTCGCGCATGAGAGGAGGCCTGTGCTCAGCAGTGGGACGTATAATTATAGGCTGAAACGATGATGATGATGATGGAGAATGGAAGATAGTTTGTGGCCCGAGAATGTACATAGTTTTTTAGGGTTCCGTACCCAAAGGGTAAAATGGGACCCTATTACTAAGACTTCGCTGTCCGTCCGTCCGTCCGTCCGTCTGTCACCAGGCTGTATCTCACGAACCGTGATAGCTAGACAGTTGAAATTTTCACAGATGATGTATTTCTGTTGCCGCTATAATAACAAATACTAAAAACAGAATAAAATAAAGATTTAAGTGGGGCTCCCATACAGCAAACGTGATTTTTGACCAAAGTTAAGCAACGTCGGGAGTGGTCAGTACTTGGATGGGTGACCGTTCTATTTTTGCTTCTTTTTGTTTTTTTTTTGCATTATGGTACGGAACCCTTCGTGCGCGAGTTCGTCTCGCACTTGCCCGGTTTTTTTATCAATTAGCATCATTAATCCAGGCAAACGATGTCGCAGGTACACATATAAAAGCCATAACATATAATACATATAATAGGAAGCCAGTATACATATAGTACGGTGAGCAAATCCTTCTAATGTTTGTTGTTTACGAAGGTGCTAACCGTCTTTATTGAGAGTTTCGGATCGTGGCCGTATGGGCTGAAGTTTTCTTATGTTATGAATAATAAAGACTATTGGGTTGGTTAGGGTTAACGGTTGTTTCGATGAAACTTTGATAGTAAAACATGATTTGCTGTCAGAACCCCTAGTGTATATTTTATAGCGTGACGAGCGTTCGCGTTTGCGTTGTCTATTTTTGTATGGGATTTTGAACAGCGCGCCAAGCGGGACGTTTTGGAAACTCTAAATCCTATACAAAATGACGCTTAACGCAAACGTTTACGTCACGTCACGGTATCGAATGAAATTTACAGTTTTACACTATGGGTACAGTTTCAAATTGAGTATTTTGAAAGGGGGCTATTATTTATGTACCGTAAAATGGGGTGAGTTGGGTGAAATTTGACTTTCAAACCTCGATAAAATTTTATTTTTACATGGGAAAACTGAATGGTGTATATAATAGGTGGTTCGGATGTTTGTATTTTATTTTGGGTAGTTCCATTTCATAAGTTTGACGATAAATAGGAAAACCCACCTCACCCCGTAGTGCCTCGTGTTTGGGGTGAGAGGGTTTTTCATACAATTAGGTGATTTTGGAAGATTGTTGGATCGATTTTTTTTATTATTATGCGTATTACTATAGCCCCATTTTAAATTGGAATACATTGTTTTTGTAGCAGTTACCTTAAAATCCCTTCTCACCCCCCTCTCAAACCTTCTCTCCCTATTCATAACCCAACTCTCCCCTCGAAACCTACTCACCCCTTTTTACGGTACATTGTTTTGCTTTTGTAAGTACCTAATACTGATTTTTAAAAAGCACGATTTTTCATTTAAAAGACACGTCAAGGTCGCGTAGTTTTATTCGAATGCTAAAAAAAGGAACTATAGTTGCCGCGCACTGCTACGGGATGGACGCCTGCTCGCGCTTGCGCCACCTAGCGGTCATATCTGTCGTAATAGACGCGTTTTGATACAGAGTGATCCTTCTGTACCTAGTACTATTATTTGTTCTGTGTAGAAACCTCTAACACGATGACAGCTGATATATCTGCGGAACTGCGGACATTACTCATTAGTTTTTGCTGCCTATTAGGGCTGTCACCACATTTGACTGATCGTGGGGCTCAACTTGTACAAACAGCAACAGTGTTAACTGTACATCGGTGGACCTTATCACAAAAGGCATAAGGTGTACATCGGTGGTATGTTAACAGGGTGGGCGTGGTACCTGCTTGTATTGTACCTACGTCGACGTTATTATGTTTACAATTTTGAACCTTAGTGTAATAAGGCAAAAAAAGGTACTTAGGCCTATGATGATGAACCAATGTTTTTTTTTTCTTATATTTTAATTTGAGCTGCTGTTTATAGTATTTACTAGCGAACATGGACGCAAAATTTGAACCCATTCAAAATTATAACAGTTTGAAATTTTGAAATCAGCCAAGCTTAGGTTAATTTAATTTAATTATTAACTAAAGAACATACAGGATAGGAGACTATAACTTGTTCCTAAAAAAATACAGCTAAATTAATACAGTCAAGTATAGAAATATGGGTGCATGCATGTAACTTACTCAAAAATATGTCCCATAGTTCATACTTCGCTGACATAAGAGCTATGGGACAAATTTTGAGTATGATGTGTGCACCCATATTTTTACACTCGAGTGTATATACATGGAGACCGAAGTTATTCCCATCGGGTTGCAAATTACGCTGCATTACGGGGGATGCGGCGCAACCCCGTTATTATTGTGGGTAGTTTCACCCTCGTTACTAGGGTTGGCACTTCGGAGAAATTTAATTTTGTATTAAGCCAGGAGAAAAAATTAACGTAGTGACATATCAGGAGCTCGAAACAGTGGCAGAGAGAAGAAAGGAATGGCGATTACTCCACCGACACGAGCTAGGCTCTTAAGAATAATGATGATGATGATTAAGCCAGGCATGGCTCATTCCACGATTTCGTCTCGTCGCTACAAGTACATGCGGCCCACACCAATTTTGGTGTCTAGCAGTACTCGTAGTTGCCGCGCACCGCTATGGAACGAACGCCTGCGCGCGCTTGCACCAACTAGCGGCCATATAGACGCGTTTTGATAGAGAGTGAACCTTATGTACCTAGTACTATGATTTATTCTGTGATTAAGCAGAAATGAAATGAAGTGAAAGCATTTATTTCGGATACAAATACATCCATGTTATGTTAGTAATAAGTAAGATATTAGGTGTGTTAGTAGAAAGTATAATTAAAATTACAATACAGAAACGTCTGCGAACGATTTTTTTTTTTATTTTTTTTTATTATGAATGGGCTTACTCATGGCCACAGACTAGCCGAGGCGTAGACGTGGCCTACGATGGAGCGAGCTCGCCCAGAAGGTGCCTGTTCACTCTTGATTTGAAGGTTGCCGGGTTATAAGAACACGGAAATATAGACGCCGGCAGGGAATTCCATTCCTTGGCAGTGCGAACGATTGCACAATAGGTACTTAGAAATAAAGGTAAAGTTGGAAAACTCACACTGTGTCAGGCGAGACTGGAACTCGCGACTTCGGGATACCAGCCCGCCGCTCTACCGAGTGAGCTACCAGCGAAATATAATTAAAAAAAACATTTCCAAGTATCGGATTGAGCTAAAATCCTCAAGCTGTCATCAATAAAATCATCTGACTGATCTAATGATGGACGCAGAAGCTATAGTAACTCCGTGATATAACAACGCAATATAATCGTGTTTGAGTAGCCTGTTGCAAGGAAAGCACAGACACCGATAAAAGCTTCAATTTTGTTGTTAACGTGACAAGTGACAACCCTAGGCAACTGGGTCGTGCACCGATCACAATGTGCGGAATTTTCGATCCATTCCCTACCTGCTCATACAAGCGGGGCTTTAAGTATGTCCACCAATTCATACATTCATAGCACTTATAGTACACATTTACACATATGCCCGCAGTCCGACTATAAAAAACCGGACAAGTGCGAGTTGGACTCGCCCACCGAGGGTTCCGTGCTTTACTAAGTATATACAATAGCGGCAACAGAAATACATCATCTGTGAAAATTTCAAGTGTCTATCACGGTTCGTGAGATACGAACCGGTGACAGACGAACGGACGGACGGACAGCGGAGTCTTAGTAATAGGGTTCCGTTTTACCCTTTGGGTACGGAACCCTAAAAAGGAGGAAAAATTATAAAATAAATAAAATACACCCCTACCCCAATTTTAATTTTACTGCTTGTTATAGGTTGATGACAAGTTTTTTAATAAGAAATATCAGTCAATGCGGTTTGTTTTAAGGGTCAGATGTCGGTACCATTTCGTTTATCCATTTTGGGGTTTTCTATTTTTTTTCTTTATTGTAATTTAATGTGACAAACTGCTTATTTTATATTTAATTTAATTAACTATAATTTGTTTAAAAAATGAACTTTTGTGATTTGGGGTGTGCAATAAAGAATATTTGTACTCACTCAGGATATGAGTTAAAAAAATTGTAGGTAGCTTGAAACAGCAAACAAACTCTAGTCAGACATGTGTGTGACAAGACAGTAACATTATTTTTCTCAAAAATAGACGGCAAAGTCGACTTTGCCGTCTAAAAAATAGGTCGCGAAGCGCGGAGTTTATGGTCAGTCAAAAATTAAAAAGTTAAAAACATTGCAGTCTCGATTTTGGGACTGCAATGTTGCATACAAATTCCATTATTTGTCGAGTTCCAAACTTTTTAAAAGTTCAAATGGCCCTATCAAATGAAGGCACAGGCCCATTAAACAGCCAAACAGATGATTAGTACCGCGACTATTTAGTTGTCTCAAATAGGTTGGCGTATTTTCGGCAGAAAAATACACTTCAATTTTTTTTTTTTTATTTAAATTTAAATTGAGAAAAGCACTATAGTCCGTTTTTTTTAGCATTAGAAAGAACTTCGCAGAAGTAAGCTTGTGGTTCCAAATCCGGCACTTTTAGCGGTAATAAATTGAAGTATTTTATATGCATTGACCATGCTACATTAGATAATTGTTTTGTAAGGTTGACTGGTAGAGAATGCCTTGTGGCATTAAGTCCGCCTTTTGTACTATAAGATTTTTCTTTTGTGCAATAAAGATTAAATAAATAAATAAATAAATAAATAATTCAATAATTATTAACAACTAAAGAGCCTGATAAAAACTGCACGCTTGCTTCTGTGGAGTTCTTTCTAATGCTAAAAAAAACGGACTATATATATGACTCGGCTGGAAGGCTACTTGCTGGCTTCGGATTCAATTAAACGGACTCCCAAGGCCGTCCGTTTAAAACGAATCCGCAGCCTGCAAGTAGCTACTTCCGAGCCTCGACAATAATGTACTAGTATGTATGTACCTATAAAGACATGTGTCAAGACAGCAACATATAAAACAGGCCACTAATGAGCCTTCCAAATAGATGCCGTTACAATGGATTCATCCAGATGGACGGCATCCTAATATTAAACTTTGTAAGTTTTTGACATTCACGGACCGATTTTGGATTGCAGCCACGCTATTTGGACTGTTGGAAGGCTCGTCAGTAGCCACCTTAACATATATTGTATGTACCTACAATACAAAAGGACTTAACGTTAATGACGTCATCAGCCTTAATTAAATAGGCACGAAGGTAACCGCAGTTGAAACGTTCGTCCCACAATTTGACGCGAGCCCGACGGATTTATACCGCGAAACCAAACGCTTTGGTTCCGTTGCACCTTGATTTAATTTTACCCATTTACCAAAATTCCTAGCGTGTTCCTAGACCTCAAAACTTAATATTATCAAAATGCCTGAATCTCCAAATGCCTAATTTTATTTCACAAAATGCCTAAACGTCATCACTGGCCCCAATTTCACATCGGTGACAGGTGCGACTAATTGTAAAATCACTGTTTCTGACGTCACAGGCATCCATGGGCTACGATTACCACTTACCATCGGGCGGGCCGTATTCCTGTTTGCCACCATCATTGTATTATTTAAAAAAACTTTATTATATCGAAAAAAAACTGATATTTCTCCTACGAAGTTTCTGACAATTGTCAAAGATTTAGAAGAATTGTAGGTAATTCTTGACAGGTAATGAGTTATATGTCGGAATTTCGTGACAATTGTAGTGTTTCTTGTGACAATTGTCATAAACTTAGCAAGAGAAATATCTGTTTTTTTCCGATATCATAAAGTTTTTTTTAATAAAACAATGATGGTGGCAAACAGGAATACGGCCCGCCCGATGGTAAGCGGTAACCGTAGCCCATGGATGCCTGTGACGTCAGCAACAGTGATTTTACAATTCGTCGCACCTGTCACGTTGGTGAAACAGGGGCCGGCTGTCATAGAAAATTACATGTCGGATGCCTCGGCCCAGGCATGGCCCGGTCTACCGCGAGTCATTGTCGTCGTTTTCGTTCCATTTTAATAAACTAGAACTAGTAAGTACCACTATTCGTAAGTTAAAAACTTTCCTCGCATTTCGAGAAAATTACCATTCTAGGAACCAATTTCCGATCTCTAAAGTTAAATTGTAGATTTTTATCTCATTTACATTTCAAGAACCGCAAAACTTTTACCAAAACAAAAGCATCACTATCGATAGCGAAGAAACTTGAAATTTCACTCCCAACTCACAAATAACATACAAATTTCGCACCCGACTCCCACTGCAGCGTAAAATCCGTGAAAATATACAATAACAATATTACACCAAACTGTACTAGACCAAGTAATATCATTCTATACTTGGGTAAAGAAAATTCAACCTTAACTTCCAACCCGGAAATCTCAAATTCCATTGCCCTCCTTTCGAAATTATTTCCCATTCAAAATTGAACTGTAACTCCATGATTTCAAAGTGCAATTTCAAATGCAGATATCCTCGTAATGTTGCACTTAAATGCCGCATTGAATTTTAGATTCTATCACCAGTAGTTAAAGTGCAATTTGGCTTGAATTTGCCGGTTATTAAGGCGGGAATGGACGAAAATTTGAGTGTAAATTCGCGAACGAATTTGTCCGCTTGTGTTTAAATGTTCGTATTAAGAGTGATTCTTTGGACGCGGTATTTGCTATAGAAATTGGTGGTTTTCAATGTCAACGTTTGCTTTGGGATGCGAAATTGTCGCATGTGAATTTTAACAATGAATGTTATTGAAACTGGGTTTATGAGATATAACTATAAATGGGGTTCTTTAACAACCTATTGTTTATTTAAAAATTTTGCTACGGTTACATTTCTTGGACAAGTGTCTCAAACTATTTGTTCAGGGATATATAAAAACCCAAAAAAGACATAATAACGTCAATATTTTTAACACAAGAGAGAGACTACTGCGCTGTCATTTTGTATTTAAAACTTATTTTCACTAAACTAGGTCGAAAAAGCTCTCTTTATTATTCAAAAACGAAAAGTTACATTTTATCCACAAGAGGAGCAAAGTAAATTGATGCAAGTGGATATGTATTTATATCCATCTTCCTGTCTTTACCTAATATCTCCAGCGTTCAATTATGATTGTCCTTGGGCTACACTGTTCTCTTCCCTTCGCCATCATTCGTTTAATTTGCTCCGTCGTAATAAAAAAGTTCCTTCAAAATGACGAATTTTTCATCAACTCGAGCATTTTAACATGTCGCGTCTAGTATTAAAAATGTAATTTTAAAAATTACTTCACTTACCTGTTTTTTTTCGCCATCTGCATCCGCCATGTTGCATTTTGCCGTCCAGCCACAGAGACCCCTGGTGGCTGCCTGCGTGATGGAATGTTTGGTGCATTAGTTGGGTGCTGAGAGGTCAGCGCGTTGTGGTCGTAATGTAATATGTGAAGCCTTATAGAGTATCAGGTAGACAGTTGAGATTTTTTAACAAAAAGGCCTTCTGTTGCCTAATGGGTAAAGTTATTAAATTTAGAACTATCTTGTATTCAAAGTCAAATTTTTAGTTTTTACAGATTGTTTTTATAATATCGACTTTATTTTACTTGTGTAAAGCACAAACCATTACTTACTACTAAATTTAAAAAACCTGTAGTTTCCTACATCGCAAAAAATACGTAAACAACTTTTTTATTTGCCAATAGTAGATAGATTCATTCAGTATAATAGACTGGCTATAGGACTTGGACGAGGATATTTTTCTTCAATTCAGGCATATTTAAAAGTACTTATGAATGTTAAAAACTGCAATTATAAAACCTCTGTCCTATGAAGACCCAGCACAAAAAATAAAAAAAACTCGGGTAGTGTTTTTTTATACCACATTTGGCTGCTGAGTTTACCAATAAATATTCCTACATGTTACATACAAACAAACAAACACTCAGAAAGATACTGATTTTTAGTAGTAGTAGTAAATCTCTTTATTGTACAAAAATACATACTAAAAACAACATAAAATTAGTAAAAAGTACAAAGGCGAACTAATCCCTTTGAGAGATCTCTTCCAGTTAACCTTTGAGTAGATGAGAGGATTTTTTACCAGCAATCGAGTAAAAATAACCAAGTCTAAAAACGATAAAAGTCATAGAGCGAGTAATTTGCCGGGGGATCCCATGCGGAACGAAACTTGATCATAACACGCCCGTGGGAACGGCTGTCATCCTTGCTTAGAAAAAGGTCCTACATACTCGTACCTGCACCCGTACCATGAGTCAGTGACGGTGTTAAAACTGACATAGGCTAACGTTTACGTAATTTACTTTGTATACATCTCGCTCGCACGAATATGCAAGTACGAGCAAGATGCATAGAAAGTAAATTACGGTCTCGATAGCGTTTATGTACAATAAATAACTATCTTATACTATGTTATCTTATGTCAGTGCGAAACTGGTGATGCTGGCCAAGATGACAAAACTTCAATAATGTATATGTTGCAGTCAAAAGTGTGAACTGATCAAAAGAACTTTTAACCGACAAAAACAGGCAAAACTGCTTTTGACTGAGCATGTTGGTCAGGTTGGCCTTTATCTGACATGGCTATTTTTACCTTACGTATACATTTGACGTGCCCCTCCCCCGCAAAAATGGGCAGACTGTTTTGTACAGAAAATTACATATTTAGCCTCAGGAATTGATACATCTGATTATTCAAATCAAATAGAACCCTCCATATTATGTTAGTTTTTTTACATAGGTACATTTAATCTACATATTAACGTATGCATGAAACTGGTATATTTATTATTTACTCATATATCATGTTCATATATCAAGTGAACCCCAAAGGACTTGTCGAAGTCGTTTTGTAAGCGTGGGTGGAAATAGATGGGTTATTGATATTAATATAATATTTATTGGTTCTTATTTTAAAATTATTGCTATACTTGTTAGCTACCCGAGTGATTTGGTATTTAATAAACATGAATACTAGTATAACCGGCTTAATTAAAATACCTAAGTATATAAAAAATATCGTTATATACTTATAGATAGTGGCATACAATAAACAGCTTAAGCCAATAGGACATTAAAGTTTTAAACATGTAGGTATTAAAACATTTAGAACTCTATAGTCACAAAAGAATTTGTTGAAATTAACTCACGTATGTAAAAAAGGCAAAGTTTTTAGAACCTTAGCCATATTCAAACAAAGTGGAAGCTAGTAAATGATAGGTATTAAAATATAATAAAAATATGCTTTACAAACTTATGTACCCACACAAGAAACAATAAAGTAATAAATTATAAATGCATCAAAAATAAGGCCGCTCATCAACATCGGTGACAAAGAAGCATACGACCTATCTGATGGACGCTGCTACTCCAGGGATCCATCAGGGTACCTAAGAAACCTAAAAGAGCCAAACGTGAGCTATGGAGGTACTACTAAGGTTACAACTTGACACGCCAACAATACACGGTCAGTGATCCAGTATCCATCCCAGCAAAAAGGAAAGGATATCCGCCACAAGCCGAGAGATATCCTCTAACAGAAATATGCTTGACAGGCTACATTAGTGATATAGATTAAGTAACAGTGCTATAGATATGCTACTGTTGCGTATAAAAATTGTTGCAGAGCGGACCACAGACTCTAATGAGCCGCGACAGCACTAAGGAGATGATGATGAAGTTTTGTCAGGTTTTATCACAAAATCGCTTGTTTTTTATGTATTTAGCTAACAAAGAGAAAAAAAAATATTATTACGTGCTTCAGCTATATTGTACTAAAAGCCTCTTCTTCTTTCCCCTGCCCTTATCCCACGTTATGTGGGGTCGGCACAACATGTTTTTCTCTTCCAGTCTCCTCTGTCTTTCGTGTCCTCAGCACTCACTCCTTTCTTTCTCATATCCTCTTTCACACAATCCATCCATCGTGTTTTGGGTCTACCATACCCTCTCCGTCCATCAACATTCATTCCTAACATTCTTTTGCCTATATGGCATTCATCCCTCCGCATTACATGCCCAACCACGCTAACCTAGTACTCCTCATGATATTGATATTGTATGAGTATAATTATAATCTATGTCTCTGACTTTTTTACGAGTCACTTAAAAAGATACCGAAGAAAGCCCCAACAAACCGAATCATCCGTGAAACGAAATTCATTATGACGTTTCGCCTTCACCACAAAAAGGGATCATTAAGGCTATATAAAAAAGGTACCAGCCAATTTTGATTTAACTTTGCTCAATCATTTTTTATACGATGGCAGTAAACCTTCCTATAGCGTAAGGCCTGCCGGTTTGAGACGGCTCGATTCTGAAAATGTATTAGATCTCTACTAGACCTCAACAAGTTACGATATGGATAATTTAAAGATATTTGTAAGATAGGTAAGTATGTCAAATTTGACGTTTCCGCGATTCTGGAGGCCCTCTTGAACGATTTCGACAAGTTATGACTTAGATATCCAAGTCACATCTAGTCGATATCTAATGTAAATCTAGTTGATCTCTATATCGTTTCTAGATCTTGTGATTATCTCGTTTCCCGAATACGCGTGAGATTCATTTTTAACGTAACTATGCAAAGTTCTTAAGCTAGGTACACGAACCCGCGATCAAAAAGCGGCTCCCATACAATCGAAGTTATGCTCAATACGACATGCTTAAATGACATAAAACTCGGCATGGACATTTACGTAACATATACGAGTATATGTAACGTTCCACGGCATAAAGTACCTTAGTTATGGCGGCTGGTGCTTACGTCGCATAGCGCCGCAATAATATTGGAGCGGCGTTAATAATAGCGTAAGCGCCAACCGCCATACGGTACCTTTACCCGTGGGACTATATATGATCTATGTCAGGTATTAGTTTTCATTGCTGGAAATTATAGTTATTTCAAAAAACTATGTAATTTTATAACTTTGGTGTCAATTTTATTAGGTATCAGGGTACATTTTTTACTTAATTACCCACATTAGACCCACTTGACTTGGACCACTCCACTAGCCCGGGGTTAAGCGGTTAAACCGTTAACCCATTGCCAAATTGTACTGGTAATCATGGTAACACCAGGTTTAACCGGTTAACTCCGGGTTAATGGTTTGGTGCAAGTAACGCTTAGGCAAAAAAAACGTCGTTAAAAAAAAGATACATAATTATGCTCAATTTTATGCAATATGTTAAGGTACGTTGTGTCAAAATTTGGTGTCGGTTAAGAACAGAGTAGGGGGAGGGAGGTAATTAGGTAAAAAACGTTAAAAACACAAAGGAGGGGGCAGCGAAGCGAGTATCCTTAACGTGGTTACCCGCTATCGTTTGGGAACCTTTATACAATACGATATTTCGTTTTTTCACATGCTCAAAATCGTACAATGTTTGATGGTGTATAGGTAAGCTTGGACAGGCCAATTCGAACATACACTGACATCAGAATGATATCTGAATTCTCGTGTGTCTTACTCGCTCCAATACAATATGTACAGACTACAGACAAGTAGGTACACTAGTTAGTACAGAAATGCACGATAATTGAATAACATCAGTTAGATGGAATGAAGTGGGAGTTGGAAGGCGTAGACCTTGGCGGACTTTCTCTGATCAGATCGGAGTAAGAAGAAAGGCCAGGTGAAGAGACTGAGGAATGTTATGAAAGCGAAAGAGGTATGTCAGGATCGTAGCAAGTGGAAATCCTTGGTCTCTGCCTACCTCCGGGAAATAGGCGTAATTATATGTATGCGTATTTATGTATCAGTTAAATATATGTAATTCTTATGTCAGTGTTCTTTCGAAGTACCACGTCAATTACTTTAGTAATTTAACAAAACAAAGTAGCTTCATTGAATTTGGACACGTATTTTGTTTGTCTACATTCTTTACTTTCTGGACAGTTTGTTAGCTTAGTTTTTCAAATATTATAATATACATAATTATCGTATTGTATAAAAATATCGCTTTTAGAAGTAACAGCGTCTGTTATTTACCATGATTTAAATGATATAGATCCCTTATACTCCATAAATGGATAAGTTCGCCTTTGTACCTAAATGTACCTATATTAATCTCATGTGATCCTATTTTTGTACAATAAACTCAATAAAGTGTATAATTACTACTGCTACTACTCGTACCTATTGTGTTATGTAATTAAAATATATTTTACTCACTACTATATTTCAGCTTGAGCAACTGAATTACACGAATTTTCAATTATGTAAGAGCTTTTACAATATATAAAGCAGTACAGTTCCATTCTGCATTATCATCACTTTAAGCCTAGGGCAATGTTTTAATTAATTGTATTTCGGTTTCACCGAATCTGATTCGTTTACAAAGTTTTGTATGGAAGTGAAATAGTCGTAGGGGTCTTACTACCTGATTCAGACTTTAAGATACGTCCACAATTTGTCAAAGGACGGATATATCGGTGATGGTTTGTTTACTAATGTCTTGAAGAAAGTTGTTTATTAGAATTTTGAAGTCGGTTATTAATAAATGTCACGTACTACTTACGTACGTAACATTACGTACGCAACTTACTACGTACGTACGTTACGTAGTATTACGTAACGTTACGCAGTACTTGTTTCATATTTATTTACTACTCGTAGTTCTATTTTATCCGGAATCTGTTTTGATATTTCGTTGTTTCTAATAACGGCATTTTTATACCGTCAAGGAGAAGGTATTATTTTTAAAATGAACTTAATGCGGATCGTTCTGGCGTGAAGCGTTCTTTAATCGATGATTAGGTAAAACACCTCCTTTTTATGTTCGTAGCAATTATTGAGTAGAGAATATAGTATTCTCTATAACGCTTCACGCCAGAACGATCCGGGTCCGGGCTAAAAGCATCACATGATCACCGATCACCCATTGAAAATGAAGTGTCGAAAGCCTTGGCACGGATCCGGACCATTCCTTAAATCCGTCTCCTTTTTAAAGAATTATTTGAAACTAAGTGCCAAAGATATATCGTGTCGTAGCCACGTCGTATCGTTCCCGTATCGCACCCTACAAACGATCTCAAGGAGCGCGCAGCCAAGCGTAAATCCTGCTATCGGCCCAAGGTCGTACCGAGCGAGGGTTCCCTGCGGGTCCGTGACGTGTTCCCGTTGAGGACGAGTTTCTTGGGCTAACCAGTGTACCTGTAGCTCCGTAAAAATTGAACGAATGAAGACGTGAACGAATGAATGTTGAATGAATGAATGGTACAAAAATTATGTTTGACTGAATTATAAATATACCTATAAGCACAGAATGAATAATAGTACTAGGTACAGAAGACTCACTCTCTTACAAAACGCATCTGTCACGATCAGCACAGATATGGCCGCTAGGTGGCGACAGTGCCACGCGCGGCTTATGGCAAACCCCAAAATTGGGGTCGAACGGATGTACTTTTAGCTACCTGTAGCAAAGCGATGAAATCTCGGAGTGAGCCACGCCTGCTACTTATAAGTGAAAGATAATTGGATGAAATAAAGATAAATTAACGTTTTTGTCTTTTTTTTGTCTGAATGATAACCCATTTGGGTTATCATTTAAGAAACTACGCGGACGAAGTCGGATGCAGAAGCTAGCATGTTACAAAATCTGTTACTAATAATCAGGTAGCTTTTGTTATCCTCGTTTGATTAAACGGACTCGCCCGCCTCGGCAAGCAAAGGGAACGCCGCTAAGCTCACAGGGGCCGTAAAAACTGTGTTTCTTGAGTGATAACCACTTTGGGTCATGTGTGTGTAATCATGCGTTGGATATATCTTTATTAGGTATATTGTGTCGGATGTAATGTGATAACGTCGATTTAGTGTACCTAGTATAAATACCTACGTGGAAATGTAGATATTAATATCAATAAAGCCTATTTATTAACCGACTTCCATTTCATAGAAGGAGGAGGTTCTGTATTCGGTTGTGGCTATTTTTTTTTTTTTTCTATGTACGTTCACCGATTACTCCGACATCCGTAGTCCGATTTGAGTAATTCTTTTTTTGGTTGAAAGGAGGTACCTCCGAGTTGGTCCCATTTTAATTTGGTTCTGGTCTGATGATGGGATCCATGAGGAATTGAGGGAACTCCTCAATTTTTAAAGGCACATGCATGGTGATTTGGGTGTTTTCTTAAGCAACTCGAGCATTTTCTCCCGAAAACCACCATTTTGATGAAGTAGACCTGATGATGATGATTGTTTTGATGATAATGATGATGATTTTTTAAATGTAGTATGTTCAGCGATTACTCTGGCACCTGTGATCCGATTTGAGTAATTCTTTTTTTGTTTGGAAGGAGTTGCGTCCAAAGTGTTTCCGTATTATTTTTGGTTCTGGTCTGATCATGGAATCCAGGAGGAATTGAGGGAACTCCTCAGTTTTTAAAGGAACGTGTAAAGTGATTTCGGTGTTTTCTAAAGTAACTCGAGCATTTGCTTCCGAACACCGCCAATTTGATGTAGTGCAAGTGTAGCCTTACCACGAGTTTGACATTGACATATTCGCTAAGTTAGCGAGGTTAAAGTCTTCGTAACTTACTTTGTATGCATCTCGCTCGCACTAATATGCCAGTACGAGCGAGATGCAAAGAAAGTAAGTTACACGCTAGCGAATAAATCAATGTCAAACTCTTGGTAAGCTGGTAGGCTGGTCGGATCGGGGGTTAGGGTTAGGAGTTAAGGGGTAGTACATGGATCAGCGGCTGATTCGCTGTGAGGTAGATTGATCGGGGGGTTGAGGGATTGGGTCAGTGGCGGGGCGGAGGATGGATTTAGTGTAGTGAATTATGATTTCCCAGACGGACTCGAGAAAATTCCTGATTACATATTTATTAAAGTAGGTACACGAATTTAGTATTAATCATGATGTTGTTTTTCATTCATGTATCGCGCTCTTAACAATGCGTTAAAACTAAAAATGGAAAAATAAAAACTTTTTACAAAAAAAAGATAACCGACTTCAAAAAGAATGAAATAAAATATTGTCCTTTTTAAGTCTATGCGTTACCAACTGATATGTTTGAAGTCGGTGCCAAGCCAAGTATTAACAATACCCGTCAAAAATAATCAGCATTATGACTATAAATCCCATTGGAACTGTACTAATAACTATTATAAATGTGTAAGTAATTCTGTCTGCCTCTTTGTCGCCTTTTCATGGCTAAACAACTGAACCGCTTTAGGTGAAATTTGACAAGAAAGTAAATTCCTTGAATTGTTTTATATCTGAATAAGGGACGGGAAATAACTTCAGTCCCAATCCCACGCTTGCGTGCCGACAAACATGGTACGGATTGTGCCAAGAAGCTTTGATTGTGTGTTCTGAGGTATGTTCTTAGGTACAACCGACGTCAAAGATATGTTTACACTTTTGCACCTTACTCCTTTGTAATAAGACGAAAAGTGTAAACATATTTTTAACGTCCACTGTACCTACAGAAAGTACGTTCATTGTCGTCGTGTAAGGCAATCCAACGTACGTCCTTATCGAATCGCACCAAAATCATGGTATGCTTCAAAAGTTGGCTTGGCACCGACTTCAAACATATCAGTTGGTAACGCATAGACTTAAAAAGGACAATATTTTATTTCATTCTTTTTGAAGTCGGTTATCTTTTTTTTGTAAAAAGTTTTTATACAGGTACTCATTTGGTATTAGTTTATTATTACTATGTTAAGGGCCACTTGATCATCCCACTAACCCGGAGTTAACCGGATTAACCGTTAACCCAGTGTCAAATTGTGCTGGTAACCATAGTAACTTCAGGGTTAACAAGTTAACCCCGGGCTAGTGAATGGTGCAAGGAGCTCTAAGTGAAATACATATATCTAGTAACATTAACAAATTATTGATTCAGATTCAGATTCATATTTATTTGCAGAAAAAGGGTCAGTTACAGGTCTTAACTTTAGGTTAGTAATGATCCACCTTAATCCGCTATCTCATGACAGCATGCAAATTATTCTTAAAACTATATTCTACAGCATTCATATATGTATTGAATATATATGAAAATATTAGGCAGCGAGTTGAAATGATTATGTAACACTTTTGCCACTAAATTGGCAATGTCCCAAAGCAGCAAGGTATCGAATACCAGGTATCGAATTTCATTCCCGAACATAAGTGTTACCATTTGCGTGTCGAAGCGAAGTTCCGGTGGCACCCTTTTGATGGCAGTGACACGCTCCGCTGGATATAGTTACTTTGCAATATGACCACTTTCTTTTAGCCGCAAAGTTCGTACGCTTTTTCACAAAATAGAATGATTTCATAAATAATTAATAGCGAATTTAATGCCAATTATCATTGTTTACGTATCAGTCAACTATGTATAGGGATAAACAAACAATTTGCTCCCAATATAATAATACAAAATAATTTGAAACTCAAAAATAAACTTTTAAAAATCGAACAACTTTAGGCAATATTTGAATGATTCTAATTTTTGTATAATTCCACTATGGTTATTAAGGAACGTTATAGAAATGGTGCATATTTAGAAAAGATTTTAACTTATTAATTATAATTTTATATTAAATACATTGTCTTGTGCAGTTGCAATTAACTTCTTTTCTAAATAAAAACTCTCTCCTAAATCCTCTCCAGTCAGGGTTTCGTTCCGGTCACAGCACGGTCACCGCACTGGTGAAGATTTCCGACGATATCCGATGCGGCATGGATAACCGAATGCTAACGGTATTGACGTTGCTAGATTTTAGCAACGCTTTCAATACCGTTGATTTCGACATCTTGTTGGGGATATTGCGCTCTCTCAATGTTTCTCCTGCAGCAGTAACGTGGTTTCACAGCTACTTGGATGGTCGTCGGCAACGGGTTAAAGCTGATAATTCTTTATTTTCATCTTGGTGCAGTACGCTGGCTGGCGTTCCGCAGGGCGGCGTGCTGTCCCCTTTACTTTTTTCTATTTTCATAAATTCCATTACTTCAAATCTCCTATCTTCTTATCATCTCTATGCCGACGACCTCCAAATCTACTCCCAAGGCCCGCTGGACGATTTACCCCATCTTATCAATTCCACTAACACCGACTTAGAACGCATATCTGAATGGAGCTCTTGCTATGGTTTAAAGGTTAATCCGTCCAAAACTCAAGCTATTATCATCGGCAGCCCGAGAAACATAGCAAGGGTCGACTTCGAAAATTTACCTCGTGTTTTATTCGATGGGGTACTTATTCCTTTTTCTAACCATGTTAAAAATCTGGGCGTGATCATAGATCAAACTCTTTCTTGGATTCCGCAGATCAGTGAGGTGAGCAGAAAGATCTTTGCTACGGTTGGTTCCCTACGTCGAATTCGAAACTTCTTGCCCCTCGCCACTAAAATTGCGCTTGCTCAGTCTCTCCTCCTGCCAATTTTAGACTATGCAGATATTTGTTATTTAGACATTACTGAAGAGCAATTGAACAAACTCGAGCGACTTCAAAATGTTTGCATTAGGTTTATTTTCGGGTTGCGCAAATTCGATCATATATCAAGCTTTCGTTCGCAGCTTAAGTGGTTGCCTATCCGTTTCCGTCGCAACATACATATTCTTTCCCTCCTGTATGTAACGCTGTTTCATCCCAATACTCCTTTTTATCTCAAAACTCAGTTTAAATTTCTTTCCTCCATTCGTTGCTCGCAAAATCTGCTACTGGTTCCCCCTCCTTCTTCTTCAAAATTTTACATTAACTCTTTCAGTTTTCGCGCTGTCCGGCTGTGGAATGCTCTGCCTATTGATATCAAACGTGCTAAATCACTCTCTATTTTTAAAAGCCTCTTAAAAAATCATTATTTGTCTCTTTCATAAATTTTTCAAATTTTGTTTTAAACTCCTTATTGTTTTATAGCCTCCTTTGTCATCTATATATTTATTTGTTATTTATATAATGTTTATATAGTAATAAATGTAGTATATTTTTATTTCTTATATTTGTAGTATATGTATTTTATTTTATTTTTATTTTTATTATTTGTTTTATTTTCGCACCACCCGTTGACTTGAATTTGTTTCGCCTTCTCACTATCTGAAGGTTGTCTGGAAGAGATCGCTGTTTAGCGATAAGTCCGCCTGTTGTTACCTACATATTTGTACCTGTCCATACTTTTGTACCATTTCTTTTGTAGTGTGCAATAAAGCATTTTATTATTATTATTTGTATCTCCTTTTTTTGGAATCACGGGCCTGTAAATCCCGGTCTTTTGATAGGCTTGCGTGGGGATATAGATCCAACACGTAGAGGCCCTTTGGAGAGCTTTAATGTCATGTAGAACGCCTGCTGGAACCCGTTCACAGGTGCAACAATAGACACCCGTGAACCGGTCTCAGCAGGCATTGGGACTATTGTAGAAAAAGAGAACATTATTATTATTATTATTTGTATGTCTTTTCCATATCTCGGGACCATGGGGTCCCGGACCTTTGGGAGGCGTACGTGGGGCCGAAGCCAACAGCGCAGAGGCCCTTTAAGACACTTTAATCTAAAAGCAAGGGATACACGTGGCAGATACCATCCCCGAACGCACAATGTGATACATCCGGAGATGGTCCCCGCCAGGTGCAAAGACTATTGCAGTGCAGCACTTTTGTGCTGCGATGGGAACTAAGGTCATGGGCTATAGATTTGAAAGTTGGATGGACTGGATAATGGGCTATGGGAGAGACTAGCGGACACCTGCCGTGACAATCAGTCTCAAAATTGTATCAGACAGGTGGTGACTCGCCAACTCATTGAGTGGGCCCCGCAATGGCCGCACGCACGGTGCGACAACAGGGCAACACTTTGGAGTGGCTGTGAGGTTGTCGAGAGGTGAGTCTGCGGTAGCCAGATCCCGGTAATCCGTTCAAGGGCCGCCGGCGTTATGACATTTTACACTTCCAACCTGGAGCATAGGTCCCGCTCTTGCGACTCCACTCTGGCCGGCCAATCAAGGCAAGCACAGAGGCGAGGGCCAGATGACAGGGCCCTCTGGAATAGGGGTCCGCGGTGTCGCCACTCACCGTCAGCTCGCCACAAGCTGCCCCCGCGGGGTTATTATTATTATTATTGTTATTTTGTTACAGGTACTTTAAAAATTCTCCTAACAGTGTGAAGATTGTATATTAGGGTGGGTCATTTTTCCTTTTTTGTTATTTCATAGGGGGCACAGTTAAAAAAAGGTGCCATTTGGTGATTAATTATTGCACATATTTTTATTTTATTTTTAGCTTTAATTTTACTGCCTCCGGATTTTAGTCAAAGTTTTTGCTAAATGTATGGACATTATGAAAAAAAATGTTTCTTTTTGAGTACTTTTTTGGTATATTTATTGGCTCTGAACCTTTACCATGCTATTTCGAGCTAAAAATGGTATAACTTTTTAGCTAAAGTTTGAATAAAGAGACGATACATAAATATACTCAGCAGACCATACAAAATATAACAATATTTATATGAAAACTTTGAAATCGATCCGGAGGCAGAAATTGAATTCTGATTACAGAATAATTTGAAATACTGTTTATTGGCATTATTACGCAAGTTTTTGTAACTGTGCCCGAAGGATAACTAATACTTTTTTTTTCTCCATACACGAGTGACCCACCCTATTGTATATATAAAATCACGGTGGTCATTGGTAGGTATAATTATGAACATTTTTACAATATAGGTACTCATATGTGACGTTCCACGGGAAAACATACCTTATGGCGGCAGGCGCTCACGCTGTTATTCACAACGCTCCTATACGAATACGCTGGTACACGTCATAAGGTACCTTTACCTGTGGGACGTCACATATTTAAACTGTGTCTGCATTTTTACGTAGATAACATACATAATAGCGTGATGAAATGATACTTGGTTAAATAATAGCATATTTTTAATTCAGTTAAAAACAGTCCCAAATATCCTTGATTAATCCATTTTCTCATTGTATTTTTACAAACACCACTCCCAGAAGAATCAAAACACATTCACCTCAGGAACTCAGCATTCCGATAATTCGGGAATTTTTCAACCGACCAATCAATTTACTTGAAAGCTTTGGTTTCGTAATGCTGCCAGATGCTACTTTTATACACAAATTGACTGAAATGGTTAGGTCTAGATGTTGAGGCTGAAATGAACTTAGAAATGTATGTAAATTTTATCTAATATTGATATCTCGTACCTATGTTATTGGTATAAATATCGGCACAATAGTTAGGAAACTACGTCCAAAATTAACTCCAATATCTTCGTTCAAATGAGACTATTACTTTAATGTCGTATTTCTGTGGCAAAATATATTTATAAATAAAATAATAAACTAAAATAAAACCAAGAAGAACAAGTATTTAGACTTAATTATCCTAAAATCAGGTTACTATAATATCCTTAAGTACAACTATGGTCCAGTTTTTAATGTTAATTCTGAGTCTTTATGATTTGTACTCCTATTTTAGATAGTAATATTATAATTAGAAAAACACTTATACATATTTTTCTGGAACTTGAATTTGGACCATATTTGTAAATTATGGACTAAAGTTACCTTATATTACGTTATGTGATCAATTTCTGGACCATAGTTAATAGTAATACAGGACTTTAGTTGTGTGGTTTTGTGGTACGCAATGTGACTAAAACAGACACATTCTAGTGTTGCCAGTATTGCTTGCAAGTTGCAACCACTCGGCCGAAACAAAACAACGTAAGTATTGTTTTGGCAACGAGCAGTCTTGATATAAAGCGCAATTATGCGGATATGCGGTTGCGGCGAGCAATGCTGCCATAGACATATTGCCTGCATAGACATCTCGTACGTATGGTCACAGAATAAATAATAGTACTAGGTACAAAAGACTCACTCTAACAAAACGCGTCTGTAACGATCAGGATAGATATGGCCGCTAGGTGGCGATAGCGCCACGTGCGGCTTATGGCAAACCCCAAAATTGGGGTCGAACGGATGTACTTTTAGCTACTTGTAGCAAAGTGACGAAAACGCGGAGTGAGACACGCCTGGTACGGTCGAGTCCATAAACATCTTTACAATCCAACTTTCTATACATACATTGACACCACCTATTTGTCAGTGTCAGACGCGTGTGAATATATTTATCGAACGTTGATGTGCAATGATGTTTGTGAAATCCACTGCCACTGTCCTACACTTACAACCAAGCGATTATGCTGCCATTAGTGGCAGTAATGCAGTCGCCAGCAATGTCGCACTGCTATAATACTGCAAATGCCCATGCCGCTCCCGCATTGGCAGTCACGAGAGACGTTGTCCCTCGAATACAGACGCTGCATAAATCACCTGTCAAGATTTTAAAGTCGTAATGAATGTTGGTGTAGTCTATATCCGAACGGTACCTGTAAACTAATCGTTATACAATGACAGCAAACATATAATTTTATCAAACCCAAAACCATTGTCTGCGTGCCCATCCCCATAAAACATTTGAGAATAAGAAATCAAGTGCTTTTTGCGTGGTCTACTTAATTAAATGTCTGTGAGCACCGCTAACCATGCATGAGATAGTTACACTGTTCCTACGATATTTTACTTGGCGGGTTTTACATCTTGCACCTAATTATGGCGTGTAACAGAAAATAAGCACTCATTTACTAAAAACACAGGCATTTTGAGGGTAATGAGAGTGCTTTTAAATACTGTAGACTGCTTTAATTATCTTCAAGAAAGGAATATCGAAAAATTCTGTGAAATCTTTATTGAATCAGGATCAAAGAAATGGGGACTCTTAGGATAATAAATTCTGGTACACCTAGTATCTTCTAAAACTAAAATAGATGTCAGCATAAACTAAAGAAAAACTTACCCAACCCTCAAAATAATTTTAAGTACCTAATTCAATCTGATTAGATATTACGTTATTAACAATATTTGTTTTGTGAATAAATAATTCAATCTGATTGGTAAGCTCATGATTGAATTCGGTTTTAAAGTTGATATGATTGAGAATAAACTTACCATTTTTAATCTTGGTTAATCATCTTGGATTCAATCAAACTAATTTTTGCGCAACTTTGCTGTATCTATCTTTAGTAAATTACAATTGATTCGGCCAACCAACCGATATTGAAAGGAAAACTCCCGTCCAAACTTGTCCAAAAACATTTGGGGGGTTAAATCGTAAACAATGGTAACACGGGTATTGTCTATTGAGAGGGGGGTGGGATTACCATAGCCTAAGTTAAATACAATGGGTATCTTATGGGCAAACTGAAATGAATTTGGGGGCTGCCCGTTCTCTAAATCAATGTTATTATTTGGGTTATGATTGGTTTTAGTTTGTGAGTAATACGTTGGAGTCTGCTCTGAGGTAACATACATAGTGGCAATGGCATTCGGATTTCGAGATAATCACAAGATCTAGAGACGATCTAGAGATCAACTAGATCTATATTAGATATCGACTAGATGTGACTTGGATATCTAAGTCATAACTTGTTGAAATCGTTCAAGAGGACCTCTAGAATCGCGGAAACGTCAAATTTGACATATCTATCTTACAAATATCTTTAAATTATCCATATGGTAACTTGTTGAAGTCTAGTAGAAATCTAATTCATTTTCCGAATCGAGCCGATAGTCCTCACTTAAACTGAACTGTAAAATTTCAAACTTCAAAATTTTAAATATACGGTATTAAAATCATCATAAAGTCCCTAAAATAAAAAAAATGTCAAACCTTCTTAAATCAGATATAGCTTAAAAATACCCCCAGATCAAACTCTTAGAACATAGTAATACAAAATAATACACATGCCAACAGTTAGGCCAGGTTTAATCTGTCCCTGTACTTAATGATACACTGCCGTATTCGAACTTCAAGATATTCACAAGAGACGACACGTACTAGACCCATTCTAGATACGTTATAGTTTAGATATCAACTAGTTCTCTTTTGCAGCTCAATTCGGGCAACCAATGTCACTTTTACGTTAGATAGAGTAAGATATCTATTAGATGTGAATGGATCTCTAAGTCATATCCTGTGGAAATCATTCAAGAGTATCTTTAGAATCGCGCAAATGTCAAATTTGACGGGTTAGATCTTAAACATATCGTTATCGTATCTTGGTGATGTCTAATAGATGTCTATTTCAAAATCCGAATCGGGCCCACAGTCTTTAGTACCCACAAGACATACCTTATTAAGCTTACGGTGGCACTAGGTCAATTTGTATAAGATAAAAAAAGAAACAAAGAACGAAAGTTCATTAAAATAAATTCAATAAAGTCCACCTTTGTCCACTTATATATTCCTTATTTATTTCTTAAATCAAAACAGTAAACAAAGAAACAGTCTAATTAGGAATTCCATAAAAAACACAAAACTTTTAAAGGAAAAACATGTAGTTAATTAGGAAAAATCCTGAGTGTTAATTAATTAAGGAAACCTTCGCTGAATATCCTGAAATAGGTACTGAAATAAAAACGAAACACTACATTTTTTCGTTTTTTTTTCGTGGAGTTTATATTTTAACCCGATTAAGTTTTAACATCTTGTTATGGTTTTGATGCGAGCTTGTCGATCGTCTTGGTGATTGGCGTATTTCACGCACGACTTTCACTTCATTTCGCATGCACCATGGTGTAATAATATACTCCGCCTGGTACTCTCTTTCCGTCTTTTCGTGGTCACGTGACTGACATAAGCCTACGTCATCATGTGACAGCGCTATATGATAATATGCGATAGCGCTATATATAGCGGCCATGTTGTTGTGACGTAGGCTTGTGTCACTCTGAGAAGAGAAGACCATGTTTTATTAGACTATGCAGGCATGCCTGGTGGTAATGCCACCAGTTTTGACATTGACATATTCACTCACGCCAACTTACTTTCTGTGCATCTCGCTCGTACTCGCTTATTAGTGCAAGCGAGATGTAAAGAAAATAATTTACGTACACGCGAGCTAATATGTCAATGTCAACAGTGGCAAATCTGGTGGTAGCCGTAAAGGTCGTATCAAAATAAGACAAAACCGTAACAAAGTTCTTAAATTTGAATCAGGCTCTTATAAGCCTCAGGTTTTCCCATTTTAAGAAATGATAATTGACCGAGCGAGCGCGACGTGTGACCGAAGGGTCTCCGTTTCAGCTTGGGCAAATATGCTTTTATGTCAGTCTAGCTGTTCCTATCTACAAGTCTCATTTTTAGGGTTCCGTACCTCAAAAGGAAAATCAAAGCCCTTCACTCGTGCGTTTGTCTGTATGTCTGTCCGACCATACCACCCCCTCTCCGAAACTACACGGTCTAAAATTTTGAAAAAAAAATAAAAATAAATAGTTCTTTACCTATAGATGACAGGAAAACCTATTAGAAATGTGCAGTCAAGCGTGAGTCAGACTTTTTGATCCAACCCCTACGGGATTTTTAAAGACATTTCATTCACGTCCCACATAAATAAATACAATGTTGAAAATTGAGTAATATACGGAAACCTTGGAACGCGAGTCCGACTCGCACTTGACTTGTTTTTTTTTTTCAACCGAATCTTGATGAGGTTAAACCAAACAATTCTTAGGGCCCGATTCGGATTTTGAAATAGACAGACATAACCAAGATACGATAACGATATGTTTAAGATCTAACCTGTCAAATTTGAAATTTGCCCGATACTTTTGAACGATTTCCACAAGATATCACTTAGAGATCCAATTCACATCTAATTGATATCTTACTCTATCTAATGTAAAGGTACATTGGTTGCCCGAATTGCGCTGCAAAAGAGGACTAGTTGATATCTAAACTATAACGTAACTAGAATGGATTTAGCACGTGTCGTTTCTTGTGAATATCTTGAAGTTCGAATACGGTAGTTAGTTCGGAGAGCCAAGGTCTCAAGTTTCAGACAAAAGAACGAACTAATAAATCATGAAAATTGTAATAAAAAATTACAAACAAACATCTAAATCAAACTGGCAAAATATACATTTCAAAATACGCCGCGCCGTAATAAACTAGTAAAAAAACATTTGAATTTCTTATTAAATTTTTGCTTGTATTTCCTTAAAACCAAATAAAACGTCACATCAAATTACGCATATCCAAAACAAATATTGTCAATTACGAAGACAGTTATTTTTTTAAAAATGGCGCCCACTCAGTAGATATCCCCATTTAGAGGGCACTCCTCATTCAACGGGCTGAATAGTCCTCCACCAAGTACCCTTGGTCCCCCATTCTATTATTTTAAAAGAGGTTTTACAATTTCAAGATGGAGAAAAATGGAAATTCCCCGGTCTCAGCGGTGGGTAATTTGTTCAACAATGTATTATGTTGTACGTGGAAATGGTTCCTTTTCAGGTTTTGTACAGTCTGCGTAATAGTACGGAAAACGCGGCAAAAGTATCTGCAACCTATAGTTTTACAAATTAAATAGCAAAATTTAGATGTCGCAAGTTATGTCACTTAATTGTCATTTTGTCTCATTTAGTGAGCAAAATTGAATGTTGTTATACACGAGTCTCAAAAAACTTCAATTGTATTGAAAAAAATCATACCTACTGAAATAAAAAAAAAATCGTCAGAATCAGAATTAATTTGTATATCATACAGGTGGTACTTTTAAATACATTTCGATAACTATGATTTATCCACAAATGCGCATGTACAAATTTAATGTATGTAATGCTTAACTTAAATAATAAAATGCTATACTTAATACTATACGACACTAACATTTCTTAACAACGTTATTTATAAAAGACAATCAATATCAACGTTTTTATTAATTTTGCATCAATTTACATAGAAAACCAAATAAGCTTAAATCTTAAAATTATTTTCAATATCACCGCCTTCTGTTTAGAAAACGTAAAAATGTTTCAACCTAAAACATTTTAACAATACCAATTCACTTTTAAGCGAATTACCGAATATCAATAGAAACAAATGAAGCCAACAAAGAAACAGAAGCTTCCAGAAATCTTGTAAATCTCGGATTAAACTGAAGAATTCTCGCCTAACTTCCCTCTTACGGAATCGAAAACTTCTGAACTTGCCTATACATAGGGCGGGGACTGAAAGGTTCTATATTCATCTGGTGGGGTCTGTAAAATATACAAGAAATAAAAAATACTACGCACGGTCTGTACGGGGTCGGTTTCCTCGTTAAAAAGAAGTGGAAGAACAACATTGTCGAATTCTTAGGTTACTCCGAAAGGGTAGCTGTGTTGAAGTTAAGTCTATCCCAAAATCACACTCTGACGCTAATCCAGGCCTACGCACCAACATCTTCCCATAGTGATGACGAGATAGAAGAGTATTACGATCTCCTAAACAAAGCTTGCGACGAGCACCGAGGAACATGGACCATGGTTCTCGGTGATTTCAACGCCAAAGTCGGAGTAAGGGATGAATTGGATAACACCGACATAGTTGGACCACACGGCCTTGGTAGCAGAAATGACCGTGGCGCTCGGCTTATTCAATTCGCCTTTGGACAAAGCATGAGCATTAGTAATACCTTCTATCTCAAAAAACCTCAACGTCGCTGGACCTGGATCGCGCCAAATGGAAACGTTAAAAACGAAATTGATTATATCCTTTCTTCCGACAAGAGTTTAATAACAGACATATCCACTATCAACCAATTCAAATTTAGTTCCGACCATAGGCCAGTAAGAGCAAAATTAAAATTTAATATCAAAATTCATCGCAAACAGCTCTTTCTGAAAAAGATAAGACGATTAAACAAAGATACGCTCATTTGTAATCACGATCAATTCAACCTAGAGTTAAAAAACAGTTTTGACGCATTTAATAATAACACAAATACTCATCCCGATGTTATATTTGAATAATGCTCTCGAGGATCCAGGGATCCCAGGACCAAAGATGTGAAACCTTCAGTACGCATCTGGCAGTTAAATATCGAAGGCATCAGTCAAGCCAAATGTGACTACCTGCAAAAACAACTGCGGGACTATGACATCGACATAGTCAACATCCAAGAGACACACAGTAAAGACGAGCAAGACCTGCACAGAAGAGGACGCATACCTGGATATACTCTCATTAAGGCGCTCCATCATCCTCAGTATGGATTAGCTACATATGCCAGAGATAACCTTACTGAAGTGGCCCTAGTGTCTGCCAGCAATGACGAAAACATCTTCACTATCACTGTCCAAGTAAACGACCTGAAGATCGTAAATGTGTACAAACCTCCCAGAGTCGGATGGGGGCCTGGGCTACTCCCCACGCACGACCACCCATGTATCTACGCGGGGGATTTTAACAGTCACCACACGAACTGGAAATACAGCAAAAGTGATGAGAACGGAGAAGCACTTGTCCAGTGGGCAGAGATGGCCGATCTACATCTAGTTTTCGATGCAAAGGACCCGGGTACTTTCCACTCTGCGCGGTGGCACAAGGATTACAACCCAGACCTCGCTTTCGTTACAAAGGACTGTCTCGACCAGCCTCTTCCTACTACCCGGACCATTTTGCCTTGTTTTCCAAATAGTCAACACAGGCCTGTACAACTAGAATTGGGCTTAAAAATACCTCTTGTAAACTCTATGCCCTTGCCAAGGTGGAATTTTGGCCGAGCAAACTGGGGTAGATTCAAAACCCAACTTGATGCAGAGCTTTTGGCAGCAGACCTAACCCCATGCGCGCGGAACTATAAGGCTTTCTCTGATTTGGTCATCAAAGTCGCAAAAAACACCATTCCCCGAGGGTATAGAAAGGAGTATGTCCCAGGTTGGAACACACAAAGTGAACTTCTATATAGGTCGTACCAAGCCACAGGAGACCATGAAGTGGGCACAAAACTTCTGCAATCACTAGATCTGAACAGAAAGGAGAAGTGGGAGTCATTGGTGGAGAAAATGGACTTTAAAAAATCTAGTAGGAAAGCATGGCATACGTTGCACAAACTGACAGGGAAAAAGTCGTCACCTAGAACTAACCAGCATAAAGTACACCCCAACGCTATTGCAAGTCGCATGGTTGAACTAACACGGGCAAAGAGAGATAAGCTAGTAACAAAGAAAATTAAGCACAAGCTGACGGAACTCAGACGTTCGATGCCAAGAAATAGCGAACTCTCTAAAACGTTTTCCATATATGAGGTAGCCTCCGCAATAAAGCAGCTGAAACCTGGCAAGGCGGCTGGACCAGATAAAATTTATAATGAATTTATCCGGAACCTGGGTCCAACCAGTGTCAGCTGGCTTGCTGCTTTGTTCTCGGATATTCTGGTAAAGAACCATATTCCGAAAGAGTTCAAGAAATCGAATGTCATAGCTCTACTGAAACCTGGAAAGACCGAACACATCCCAGAAAATTTCAGACCTGTGTCTCTTCTTAGCTGTGTTTATAAGTTACTTGAGCGTCTAATTCTCACAAGGATTACTCCGTACATAGAGGCCGCCACTCCGCCGGAACAGGCTGGATTCAGATGTGGACGCAGCTGCACCGATCAAGTTCTTGCTCTCACCACCCATATCGAAGCTGGTTTCCAGAATAAGTTGAAGTCCACCGCCGTCTTTATAGACCTAACAGCTGCTTACGATACAGTCTGGAAACACGGCATGATATACAAGGTTCTGTCAGTGATCCCGAGCCGAGAAATCGCAGATCTGCTGTGCAACATGCTTAGTGAAAGGGAGTTCGAGGTCTTCCTCGGTGACCAGAAGAGTAGGAGGAGGAAATTGAACAACGGGCTCCCTCAGGGCTCTGTCCTTGCACCACAGCTGTTCAACCTTTATATCCATGATCTGCCACAAACCACAGCCAGAAGGTTCATTTATGCGGACGATATTGCCCTAGTAGCTCAGAGCCGTACATTTGGGGAAGGCGAGAGCCAGCTTACTACGGATTTGAAGATCTTGGAATCGTATTTTCGAGAGTGGAGACTCATACCGAGTGCCAGAAAAACAGAAGTGTCCTGCTTTCACCTAAGCAACCACCTCGCTAAACACGAGCCAACTGTCACTTTAGGTGGTGTAAGATTACCATACAATCCTTTCCCAACATACCTTGGTATTACTTTAGATAGGACTCTAAGCTATAAAAAACACCTTTCCAAGCTCTCGCTTAAAATATCGACCCGGAACAACATACTGCACAAGCTATCTGGCACCTCATGGGGTGCATCTGCGGACTGTCTCCGTTCAACGGCTCTGGGGCTCGTATATCCCACTGCAGAGTACTGTGCTCCAATTTGGCTACAAAGTGCACACACGCAATTGGTGGATTCCAAGCTCAATGTCACCATGCGATGCATTACTGGGACAGTGAAATCTACACCTTGCCACTGGCTTCCTGCGCTCAGTCGAATCCCACCTCCACATTTGAGAAGGAAACAGGCGCTGCTAAGAGAGACTAACAAAATTAGAGCATGTCCGTCTCTCCCAATGCATCAAGAGTTTACCAACCCGCCTGTGGCGAGACTTAAGTCCCGTCGCCCGGCATACGCAGCTGCTGAAACACTCACACAAAGTTCCTTCGACGTACAGCAGCTCTGGAAACAAGAATGGATGAGGCAAGCTGACGGTACCCCGGCCGCGAATATCGACCCGACTATAATGAACAAGGGGACCGACCTTCCTAGGAAACTATGGTGTCGCTTAAATCGCCTAAGAACCGGGCACGGACGATGCAACTTCTTCCGGCATAAGTGGGGTTGGAGTGACTCCGCGCTATGCGACTGCGGCATCGAGGACCAGACCATGGAGCACATCATCCAGCGGTGCCCACTCCGCGCATACCCGGGTGGCCCGGATGATCTACTAGACTTGACGCCCGATGCTGTGCAGTGGTTGCAAAACTTGGATGTTGCCTTATAAATAAAAATACTATGTATACAATTTTTGCCTATGTGACCATATCGCCATACGATTAAATAAATAAATCCCGATGTTCAACTACAATACGACGCCATTATAAACAGTATTAAATCAGCTAGCAACAAAATCAAACCAACCAGAAAAAATAACAATAAACTAACAAAGGACACATTACAGTTGATAGAGGACCGAGAACACTACAAACATAACAGGGAACAATATAATACCATAGATAAACAGGTAAAAAGAAGTATCCGGCGTGATATACGTAACTTCAACACGAAACTCGTTGAAATAGCATTAGCAACACAATCGTCTCTTCGAACACCCAAGCAAGGCATAAATAAAGAAAAACCCTGGATAACAAACCTAAGAGACGAAAACGGGATAAAATGCAGCAGTAGGGACCAAATTACAGATCTTTGCACTAAATATTACAAAAACCTTTATTCTTCCGACACTTTGCAATCGACACTCAATAATAGCCACTCTTGTCCAGATAATATCCCTCCTATAACCGGTTGTGAAGTCAACGCCGCCCTCAAGAGCATGAAGTACCAGAAAAGCCCTGGGGATGACGGTGTCACAACCGAAGCACTTCAAACAGGAAAGATTACATTGTTACCATATTTAACGAACTTTTTCAATTCAATTTTATACAGCGGTAAAATCCCTCCTAAATTATGCCACTCAAATATAGTACTTCTGCACAAAAAAGGCGATAAGTCAGATATAAATAATTACAGGCCCATTAGTTTAATCTCTCATATTTACAAATTGTTCATAAAGGTAATAGATAATAGAATTGCCCCACTGCTGGATAAACATCAACCACCCGAGCAAGCTGGTTTTCGCCCTAGTTTCTCCACAACAGACCACCTTCATACTTTAGATCAATTGATAGAAAAGTCCAACGAGTTCAACGTGCCTCTATACCTTGCTTTTGTAGACTATAGCAAAGCATTTGACAGCGTTAAACACTCCGCTATATTTTCCGCCATGCAAAGCCAAGGTATAGATCCGACGTATGTTGAACTCGTTGGAACAATCTATAATAACAGCACAGCCAACATTAAATTACACGCACCTGGTCCTGTATTCAAAATAGAGAAAGGCGTTAAACAGGGCGATCCGCTGTCTCCTAAACTGTTCACCAGTTGCCTAGAGGAGATATTCAAAAAGCTGGCGGTCTCGTGGGAGGGGTTGGGCATTGTCGTCGGTAATAAACGGTTAACTAACCTGCGGTTTGCCGACGACATTGTCCTTTTCTCCCACACTGCATCTCAACTGCAACTCATGCTACAAGACCTGAGCACTGCGAGCCTTGAAGTTGGACTCACAATGAACAGAGCGAAGACCAAGTTGATGACCAACAGAGCAAAACATAGGGTCACGGTAGATGGGCAGGATATACAATATGTTGATGAGTACATTTACTTGGGCCAGATAGCTTCCTTCGAAAACAGGCAAACCATAGAAGTCAATAGACGTATCGATAACGCCTGGAAGAGCTTCTGGTCCATGAAGGCGCTATTGAAGGGTGACCTTCCCCTGTCTCTCAAGCGCAAACTCATCGACATGTGTATCCTGCCTATCCTAACCTATGGTGCTCAGACATGGTCATTGACTGAGGCTTTGAAGTCCAAACTCAAGGTTTGCCAGCGAGCGATGGAGCGCAGTATACTGGGTGTTCGCAGGACTGATAGAATCAGAAACACGGAACTGCGCTCCAGAACTAGAGTTGTAGATGTAGGTGTCAAGACCGCTAAGCTTAAGTGGGACTGGGCTGGACATGTCTGTCGTATGCACCCTGAAAGGTGGGCCAAAATGGTTACGGAGTGGGACCCACGGAACACCATAGATGGTGCTAGCCGGAGTGCAGGCAGACCGAAAAGGAGATGGCGGGACGACTTGGACGTATTTTCTCCGGATTGGCGGGAGACTACAAAAGACAGGGTTGAGTGGAGGAAGCGAGGGGAGGCCTTTGCCCAGCAGTGGGACACTTAATCAGGCTAACAAAAAAAAAAAAAAATATTTTTTTTTTGATGCGTAATGTTTTTGACCTTAGAATGCCGGGATGGCCGATTTGAAGGACCTGCCACATAGATTTGTTTTTTTTTGCGTTATAAGTTTTTTTTATTTCTTCCTAATCAGAACACGAAACTTACCAGATATGCCGTTAAACGGATCCCCATAACATATTTTTGTTACGCCATTTAGGGTTCTAGCTAAATTGGACATCCATCGCGTAAGTATGGAACAACCAATTTAGTCAGGACCCTAAATGGCGTAATTATCGCGGAACGTGATGATATAGCCAAGAAAGTGGTCTACCACTTTTCGATTCTATCATCTGATTGATAGAGTCGAAAAGTGGTAGCCCACTTTCTTGGCTGACCGTACAACCAAAAAAATTATCACCGATTTAAAATCTTCAGATGTTTTGGTTTTGACATTTTTATTAACAAGCAAGAATCTTGAAATACGCTACAAAATACCTCATGAAAAATACATTTTTGATTTGTCCTTCTACTTTAATCAAGATAAATCAAAGTTTCAAAATTCATTTAATCATTTCATTTCAAACTTGTTAAAATTATTGCACTTTTTACTAAACTTTAAAATAATTATACTCATTCTCGCATACACAAATTTACCCTCATCCCTAAGCCCTCTTGAAATCCAATTTACATCTAGCATATCATCTGAATGGTACAGTGGAACCTCGCTAACTCGAACTTTGATACGACGAAATACTCTTTAATACGAAATTAAATTCTGTATTCACTTCCCTTGACCAAAAACTTTCAAAACTCAAAATATCTGATTAAGATGAATCAACAAGAATTCCTTCTACGGCAATCCAGTACAAATTTTACCTCCATAACACGAAAACATAGAGGCATTTATACTCCTATTGGTCGAACTTGTTTAATAATAAAATTCTGTTACTAGAAGAACATAATTAAGCCTGTAAGTACTTTAAAGGTTTGTAAAATTACCTCTAAAAATATATTGTTTATCTCTGTAACTCCAAAAAGAAAAGAACAGAAACCTAAAAATCTGCAATATCTTCTATTATGTTTCGGTTAAATTATGTTCTAATGTATGGGGAAGACAAACAAATTATAGCCAGCATTCAATGAATGTAGTATGACACCTTTGGGTATGGTGCTTTACGCACACTAGCGTCCCTCGCCCTCCCCCTGACGCAACCCCCCCTTTTAGCATGAAATATGTCCTGATGGGAGGGATTGGACACTAGTGTGCGTAAAGCACCATACCCAAAGGTATCATACTACATTCATTGAATGCTGGCTATAATTTGTTTTTTCAAAAAACACAATTTGACCGAATCAATTAGACGAATACTCGTTAAAATTAATCTTTGGCGTCACCCATCAGATTCATACCATCGAGGTTCCACTGTACATTTTGAAAATACCCGAGTTTAACAAGTAAATAAAGCGTTAAAATATTGAGAATTTCCCGCTCCAATGGAGTCGCACAACTGTTTGAAATATTGCAATTTTCCAATTGAGTTTATTGAGAGTGTAGGTACTCGTAGTTTGTATTCTGGGTGTTAGGTTAGTTTAGAGTGCTTAGATGGGATGGTTTAACTAAGTTAGTTTGCTATGAAAGTTTTGTTGAGGGAATAAGAAGAGTTAGGTATTCGAATATTATGTTATTCTAATATTTGTACAGTTTTTTTTTTATTCAATATTTGATGCTGGCTGTTGCAATAAATTAATGTGCATTTCTGGACTATGGCAGACTGAGTCACATGGCAACAACATTATTGTCATATTTAGCGTTACACTTGAATCCCTCAATATGCTCAGGAGCTTATTTTTACGTTTCAGGATTATTAAAGTGGTCGCTTTGATTTTTCCAAATAAATATTAAACATAAAATCGTCTAGGCCCCGATTCAAACTCTAACATACGTCAATTGATAGATCTAGAAACGACATGGAGTAGATATGTCAGTGTCAAATGTGACGTTTCTTCAAGCAAAAACGTCATTTATGACACTGGGTAGATAATCAGCCGTATTCGAACAATGAGATATGTCATATACTAGATATTGAAACGATATGGATTAGATATGTCAGTGTCAAACAAGTGTCAAAAGTGACGTTTTTGTTTGAAGAAATGTCAATTTTGACACTTGTTTAACACTGACATATCTAATCCATATCTTTTCAATATCTAGTATTTGACGTATCTCATTGTTCGAATACGGCTGAATCTTGTTATCTTCATTTTGTTTTCAAACACCTTTCTAACACGTCATTATTTCCTCTAAGTATACCATTTCCTTGCAATCAGTGTTCATATGTCGTTTAATCAATCGCACCCTCGTTTGCGAAACTAAGTTATTCATAACGTACTGGCCACTGGCTATTTCTGTTCATTTCCAACCCAAAACGACCTAAATCCATACAAACTGCACGCGATTGCACTTCTAATTGCTTTGACAATAAGCCCTTAATCAGCGTGAAAATAAAACCACTTGATTCACTTCGGTTTTCGTGGTAAGATTTCCATGAACTACCCTTGGGACTGACACTATTGGAAATAAAACCTTAACGCGTTGATTTAAAGTCCTTTCTCAAAAATATTCAAGACATATTAACACGGAAACGTTCTCTTTTTAATCTCAATTCAAAAGTCATATAGACTAGTCTAAGTAATTCAAAAGTGTACCTTAATTTGTAAGCGTTATAGTTCATTTTTACGAGAAGAATATGGCATTTAAGACTATTTGGAGTTTGTGGTGGAGTTTTTGAATAAAGAATTCGACGATTCTTTTGTTATTTTTTGGAAGGTGTCGTAGTATTTGAGCTACTCCAGTGACTCTTTTGTTTGACTAATAACGTACATTCAGCAAAATTCAGTAGAACCATGTCATATTGACAAATAGTCATAAATAATGCATCAGTTTGGGCTGAAGTATAACTTTGATAAAGTTCCGTAGAATCATATTAGTATAAGTAGTGCCAAAGTTTAGTTTTAGGTACTAAATGTGGCTTAGGTTTGGACTTCTGTTGAAATTGTGAACTTTGATTCGACTTTGACATATATGAGTTCTTAAATGACACAGTGTACTTAAATGTTGAATTTTAATATTTTTATTTCAAGAGTAACTATCGCGGTAACTGAAGACAATATTAAGTATGTAAAAAGTACTTGAACAATAGAAACACGCTTTTTTCTTCAAAATTAACAGTTTTTAATACTTCAATAATTACACAAATGAATTCACAATTTGATACAGATTCTTTACTCCTAAACATAATTTTTATTCTACATTTCAAATACAATAAAAAAAACTAAAAAAAGAATCGCGTTTTAACCAATAAATATATGTAACTCACTTTTAAATTACAAAAAGTTGTGTAGTAAATGATTATAATACTTTGATAAATAGGTGCAATTACTCAGTTTCTACAAAAATACCTTTACAACTAAAGGATGACTCGCGCTAAGCCGGACCGTGTCCGGGCCCAGGCATCCGACATGTCATTTTCTATGACGGCTGATCGGTGATCACGTGGTGATTTCCATAGAAAACGAAGCTCAGAAAGCTCCGGCCCAGCCCCGGCCCGGTCTAACGTGTGTCATCCTTAATGATGTTTCATTGACAAATGGTTCTTTTGCCTAAAATATATCTAGATTCACTGACCATCAATACTGATCAACTTTTACTATGGTTTCGGCCCAGAAAAAAAAAAAATAGTTCTCTGATGGAAAACATCCACACGTTATTAAACAAAATGTACAGTCAATTTTTTTTCACGATATCGGGGTTGGTCTCTAAAAGTATGATTAATCAATATGATTCAAAAAACACTGTATGGTATGGTAGGCAAGCAATTTTTCAATTATCTTAAACAAAAAACTATTCACACACGAAAATTGTGTTTAAACTAGGCATGAATAAATAATTTCTCGTAAATGCCTAGCTTAATTAAACTGTTACTGAACCTAGCTATTACCTTTTTTAATTCAAGTCGTTATTATTTTAAACTTTCACCGCAAATATGACTAAAACTATTCCACTTTAAAATAAGGTAAAAAAACGTTCCATGAATCACGTAAGGACTTATACTTTTCAAAAGGTTATAATTAAAAAACAAATCCTATTTAGAAAAGTAACTCGAAAAAAAGCACTTTCCAACTAGAAAAATACGCACATTTTTTGTGAATGCCAAGTTACATGCTTTCCGTGGGTTTCGCGAGCACTTTTCGTACAAAAGTGGCACTTGAGTTAATATTTTACAGAATATCTCATCTTCAGTCCTGTTTACTCAAAATTAGACTTTGTTTCGTAGCTTTAGAGTTCAATTTTACAAAGGTTTTATAAGAAGTTTTTGGATAGACTGAGCCAAGTCTTATGAATGTTGAATTTAAAATTCGTATTTTGGCCGTTTTAACCGTTTATTTTAGATTAATTAAAATTAAAAGATGCGTCTGAGTAGGCTTGAACGTTTTACGCATTATTAAGGGCTCTTCTATTTCAAAAAATGTTATTTAAAATACATTTAAATTTTAGGCAAATATAGCAAAATATACATTCGCCGTTTTATAATTTGAAAGTCCAAATAATATAGTCAAATAGGTTTTCGCATTATATTTTGTGAAATTCAACAGGTATGAAAATGCTCGTCAAAACATACATATATTTGCTACTCGTTTTTATTATGTGATAACGAACGTTTCATTTCAAAAATATTGTATTTCGTGTGAATGGTAAAATGGTGGCATTTATTTTACTACAAAGCGTTGTTCCTCTCTTAAGTATATTATAACCAGCGTAGGTATTCAAAGTATTCCATACTAATTTAATGAGACTAATTATTTCATTTATATATATCAACTGTTCTTTTTGGGTGTTGATGTATGAAATATTGTAATTTGCAACTAAATGGTAGGTAAGTCATAGATATTTTGTTTAGTATTATTTTAAGTAGTTATACCACAAAAATGTTTATGAAATAGGGTGTTGCGTTGGCCGCGACAGCTGAAGACTTCGGTCTCGGCCACTTTTGACTTGGTCACTTTTTCATCACCCAGACTGTTAACTCACGTAAGCCTTATTACAACAGGCATAAGGTCCACCGATGGGCAGTTTAGAGTGTAGCTGTTTGTACCTAACCTATATCGTCGAGTGACAAGTAAAAGTCACTAACATCTTTGAAATTATTGTACAATAAACCGTGTTACAAGTGTAGTAAAGTGCATTGTTATTCAAATTTTTTGATAGAACTTACTGAGTTTTGCTTGTCACCCGACGATATTTCTTCGGGTGACAAGCAAAAGTCACTTAGTACATCAAAAAATTAAAGTAACCATGCACTTTATTATACTTGTAACACAGTTTATTGTCCAATAATTTCAGTGGTGCTAGTTAGTGACTTTTGCTTGTCACCCGACGATTTACTATGTTTATTTCAGTATAAAACCTGTAAAAGTTTTCAACTCTCTTTTGTTTTGAAATTTAAAAAAAATACCAAACCGCCTCTCAAAAATTAAATAAACATTTAAGTGAATGGAAAACAACCCACCGTAACCTTCCACTAAATCTTGTTCACAAAACGAATGGAATGACTGAACGAATGAAAAGCGCCGGTGTTAATTCAAATGTAAATCGCGACATTTAAATTCAGATGAGGCGGTCATTATGGCCTTTTACAAATTGAGGAATTGTACTTAATTGTTGTTCTTTTGTTTCAGGTACGAGTCTGTTCCTGGGTTTCGGGTTTTGCATAATAAATACAAAAGTACGTAAATAATACGCCTGATTTTAGTGAAGTTACCGAGGGTCACGGATTTACGCTTGAACCACTACGTATACCTTATTGTTAAATTGTTATAATGAAATTGTTGACCTCTGTCGCTGTAGTCGCTTTCACTATTATGCATTTGCCCTTAGTTTAAGATACCTTAGTCCTAATTATACTTTAAAATATTTTAATCCTATCGTTTTTTTTTAATTGACACGGTTTTCCTAAAGAAGTCATGGACGTTCTCTTAGTCTTAGAAAAAGAAAAATCTCCGCGTACCTAACGATTTTTATCGGAAACTTGGATGTAGTTTTGCGTAAAACTTCAAACTTTCAAACTTCAACATTTATTCAGCAAATAGGCCACAAGGGCACTTTTACACGACAGCACTGAATTTACATACAAGCAAAAATAATAACAATACAACAATTATATGGAATAAAAAGATTAATCCTTAAAAGATAGTCATTTAAATGGGATCCTTTTCCCTAAAGTACGACCATTTTATCTAGAATAATCATGAAAAGGCACAGACAAAACATCCTCCAGACTGAGCATAGACGCGCTACCCCCTCTGCCACGCATACGGTAATTTTACTCCATGTTCGAGTCAAAAGTGTCTTTGTGTGACGTCCGTGTCTTTGAACGGACTTCACTCACCTCGTCCCGCGCACTCCCACGTTTTTGGCATCATCTCATAAAGTCGGTCTAGAGGATTCCTAGTCTATGTGAACAGGTGTCCCTATGCTATACCCAGTGCTAATATTACTCAATATTGACTTCAGCATTTTTCCCCCTTTAATTTTATTTCAAAACTAAAATTAACAGCTTTATTTTTCAATGACATTACTTTGCCGTAAACACTTCGATGGCACTAAAAACTACTCTACGTGTGGAAAAGTTACAATTTCAATTGCAAACTTTCCACACAATAATTGAATTTGTATGGAACGGGAACAATCCAGGGAAACTTTCGCAGCACATTTATAACGATAACACGAAGTAGGGAAGTAGGTTATGAGCGTGTTTGTACAGTCAGATGCAGATTTTTTATGACTATCGACCCGCTCCGGCTTCGCTCGGCTAGTTCACTTCGCACGGCTACACAAAACCTTTACAACATTTAATTAGTTCTGTTTCGTTATCGATATTCATACTATAGCTGCCAAAACTTACGGCGCGATTCGGGAAATGAATTAGAGATGCATTCGATATGAAATAGTAAAGATATGTGACGTTCCACGCAAAAAGGTAGCCATGGCTGCCACCTTATGGCAGCTTGCGCTTACACTATTAATAACGCCGCTCCAATATTCAGCCGGGGCAATGGTACCTTTTGCCGTGGAACGTCACATATCTTTACTATTTCATATCTAGTGCATCTCTAATTAATTTCCCGAATCGCGCCGATAATCCTCTAATACTTTTGGTGTTTCTATGCGCGATCTATCACGAAGATTGTATGTCCTTCGTGCTTCTACTTAATCTGTTTATAAGCCTTCTTCTTCCTCGCGTTATCTCGGCATTTTGCCACGGCTCATGGGAGCCTGGGGTCCACTTGACCATTAATCCTAAGAATTGATGTAGGTACTAGTTTTTACGAAAGCGACGACTGCCATCTGAACCTGAACCCAGAGGGGAAACTAGGTCTTATTGGGATTAGTCCGGTTTCCTCACGATGTTTTTCTTTACCGAAAAGCAACTGGTAAATATCAAATGATATTTCGTACAAAAGTTCTGAAAAACTCATTGGTACGAGCCGGGGTTTGAACCCGCGACCTCCGGATTGAAAGTCGCACTCTCTTACCGCTAGGCCACCAGCACTTTCACCAGCGCATTTTGTTTATAAGCCTTAGTGAGGCCCGTAGCGACATATACCGTAAAATTATCCTTTGACTCTGTTATCCACGCGTCCGTGTCTTCAGAAAATAAAATGCGTTTTGAGTTGGTATCTCGTTTGTCCACATTTGTAAGGTGAGCAAATAGCGGTACACGGACATTTTCCGTGCGTCTCGCCTTGAGTTAAATAGGGACACACGGGTGGATAGAATTTCTTACAAATAACTTTAAGGTAAATAGGTATCACACACATCAATCTAGCCTTAATAAACCTAATCTTAAACTAAGCATAGCTTTTTTATGAATATAAGACTAGACGATGATAACTTAAGTAAGGTAAGTACCCCTATTAACGAGCCCATTAAAATCGGCACTGATTACCGCGGTATGTACAAAAAGCGTTTTATAAGAACGCCTATTGAATATTTTTAAATTGAAGTACACACAAATAAAGCCTTCTCTATTGACTGTCGAATAAGTATAGCACTAGTAAAGAAACACAAAGTAAATAATTCGAAAACCGTAAACTAACTCATCGGGGGCGCAGGATTTGAATGCTCCATACTAACGCGCCACACCTCAAGTAAGCAAACGCGTATTTTATTCAGTGATTTTCATAGTAATGGTGAATATTATAGAAAGATTAAGACTTTATATCAAATCTTAATTATGATATTTATGGTTCCCTAATCCTCAATTTGTAAATATTTGCTTACCAATAGTAAAAAACAGGAAATTAAAAACCTCGGTGTTGAGTTCCATTTTTTGGTGTGGTTCCTAATTTCGAGGTATACCTCGGTAATAGCGGAAACGGTATTTTAAGTTCGAAGGGTTATATATTCATATGTAAATACATATTTCCTTAACTGTTGATTTTATTGAAATATTTAACCATCTATAAAGCTAAAGAGCTATTAACGTGGTATGAAATCTATTCAAGAACTCTTAATTTTGACTACAGTTTTAAGCACTTAACTGGAGGTTTCCTTAGAAACCATTATATGAGAATCTTGTTTAAATATTGATATAAAAACAAAAGCATGGCTGTCAAGTCTGTTTTATACAATGTTTCGTAATATTTAGTATCTTCCATTTTGATTGTGTTCAAAATATACGCGATCTTTATTTAATTTTATTACTCGTAAATGAGTTTTACAATAATGTGAATTAAACCGTTTAGCGATGGTTACAAAAGACATCAATCGGTAATAACATGTATGGGAACCCAATACCGACCCACCTACAACTTTGGTAGGAAATAAATAGGTTCATAATATAATTATTATAACACCTATTCTATTATTTTAATTAGAACATATAATACACCAACATACAATCGCAATCCAATGCGGTAACGCAGCGAGCGTGATGGGCACCTTTGCATCGGGGGCAGCCCGGGACGGGTTTCAGTAGGTTGTTTATTTTATACATATTTAGTTTATATTTAAGTTTCGTTTTTAATTAATTTAAAATTATGTTTGGATTATGTGTTATTAATAATGGGTGCAGTACATCCAAAATTAATTTATTTTAATATTTGATTTCACATATCTAGTATTATTGGATCAATTTGATGTTGATGGGCATTTATTTGTTTGATGAACGCAGATATTTGTTTCTAAGTCATGGGTGATTTCTATGTAGGTATATAAATATGCCCAGCAGTGGGACGTGTATAGGCTGAATTATTATTTTTATTTTATAAATTTCTATTCATCTATATATATAAGTATGTATATCGTCGCCTAGTATCCATAGTAGAAGCTTTGCATAGTTTGGGGCTATGTCGATCTGTGTAAAATGTCCCCTTATATTTAGTTATTTAATATTGATTTATGTAAATATTTATATACAGCATGCATTTTTGATACGACCACATATATATTATTATCTAAGTGTAGTTAGTAGGTGTAAGTAGACTCAAGTAATTATGTTTTACTAAAAATTCTCTTATTTTTCCTTATAGAAAAACCAAAAAAAATATTAATTGAATCTTATGATTGGAAATCTGATTAAATATAATACACTACTATTTATTTAACTACTATTGTCAAATAAATATAAGAAGGAACTAAAAATGCGATGGGTTTATTTACCCTCGTAAAAAGGAACCCTTATCCGCGGTATTTGGGTAGCAATGATCAATTACCACGGTAATAGGCGATTTCGACGTTTTAGGTTTAATAATGATTTTTTTCTATATAACTGGCCAAAACAAGTCCAAAAACGAATGAAATATACATTTCGATATACAAACTATCATAAAAAAACATGTCATTGTCCATACAGAGCCAGCTTATGTTTCATTTTTGGCTGTCTTTG
This sequence comes from Cydia fagiglandana, assembly GCF_963556715.1. Classification (NCBI taxonomy): domain Eukaryota; kingdom Metazoa; phylum Arthropoda; class Insecta; order Lepidoptera; family Tortricidae; genus Cydia; species Cydia fagiglandana. The sequence goes on along the minus strand of NC_085954.1, from coordinate 12,687,994 downwards.
TAAAAGTTGCTTAACCCCCTCGTTAATAGGGGTACTTACCTTATACTTGTAAGTTATTTGTTTTAAAAGTGGCCAAATCCTTTAACTCCTCGTGCTAATATTGATACTCGAGCAAGCAAAAGATTCAAAACGTAGTGAGTGGTTCGAATGTGTAATCTTGAGCATTGCGAGGGTTTAAAGGCCCAAGGATTGAACAAACATTGCTACCGAGTGAAACATAAAAAATCACTACATCAACGCGCAGAAAATTAAATCCCAATGAACGCTAACTCAAAATCCTAAATTACAAAACTATATGTGTCAAAATAGGGAAAGAACTCAAAACTTTCATCGAACTTTACCAGTTTTGTGGATAAAATGCAACTTTCCTGTCAGTTTTAGAAGAAAAAAGAGAGCATTATCGAGTTGGCGTGTTGAAAAATAAATTAAGTGCGTCAGTTTCTTCGTCAGTATGTCACAAACACATCAGCAAACGCCGCGAGCGTTACTTTCTCTTGAAACAACATTTTTGATAGTGTCATTCCTTACTCCCCCCAAAGGTCGAGTCCTTAGGGGTCGCTTTTATTTTTTTACTGGCTCTGGGGTCCAGGGTATTTTTATTTACCTACATTTGGCAAACAAGGATACCTAATATTACCTATATTCCGTCTAATGGAAAACGGTTAACATAGTACTGGATCTTACATACCTTATAGGTTAGTGCAGAGTGCGACTAGATAGAAGGTCAGATGGGGTAAGACAAACACTGTGGTAAGAGTAACACTTGTAGGGAATCCTTATACTGTTACTTATCCCGAGTAAAATAACTATGTTTCTCTTCCCCACATTTCCTTACACAAAGAAAAATTTAACGTTAGCCGTTAAATCTCTTTTAATATCAAAAAAATATGACGGTTATGATAACACTTCCACACGCTGTGACAGGGTGCACGGCGCGTACGGTGCAGAGTTAGCTTAGACGGTAGCGGACTCTATTAGAGATTTTCAAGGTTACCTCGTAGTTGTAGTTATCCCAATGCACCTTATCACTGAAAGGTACGGAGCCAGCACTGCACTAGAAGGCACTAATACTACTACTAACTACTACTACTGCCTAGTAACCTGCCATGCTACTAGTGCTTTCCAGTGCCTACTGGAAGGTGCGTTTTTCGATAAAATACGTGAGTGACCCGTTCTTAATATATTTAATACGAGTAGGTACGGAACCGTTTATTATAATTTCCATTCGCTTTTGTATATCCTTCGTGTACATTATTACGAATCTCGTATCTATATCTAAGTATCTAACTCCCCATCACTGCGACACTCGTGTAGCTAACTCCCCATCATGCCCATATCCAACGCGCTATCAGCAAATATAAATAATGGCGTTGCTCTTTTATAGTTCTCTCACTGTCGCCGACTCGTTTTATTTTCTTCAAAGTGGAGTTTAGGATTTTTGTAAAATATAGTGAGTGTTCTTCGCTAAATAGCGCTTTTATTTTGTTTGTACAATTGAGAAATTTTGCATGCTTGACTAAGTATAATATGGTTCTCCATATAACTTTGTTGTGTTGAAAATAACGATGACTGGGATGAATTTTGGTGGCGAAATTGTGAATAAAATTCTGAGAAATATCAAAATAATCAGAGATCATAAAAATTCTAACAAAAATTTTAGTCAAGCGAAAGAAATAGGTAGACTTGAAAAATAGACAATCAGAAAAAAACAGCGCGTGATATTTTTTCTTAAAATTAGATTTTTACGTTTTCTGCATAAATGCAGTCGGCTGCAGTGCTTCAACATCAACACTGCCGCAAATGTTAAAATAATTATATGTTTCTTTTCTAAATTATGACCTTGCAGTCGGTAGTAATATCGCGCTTCAATACTGGTGAAGTTGAAATCCGAATTAACTTTAACTGCGTATACAAAAATAAATGAACAACGCAAAACCAAGATGAATTCACTAGAAAAACTCCGTTGAAGTCACACTGTATTTACCCAGAGTCAGGAATAAGACTAACTGTACGTTTTTTAATAAAATTCAATTTGCCAGCGTTTAAAAGACGACTGCAGTTTGTTGTCGCAATTCAATTTCTTACAACGCAATTTCGTGCTCACTTCGTTGTGAATGACGTTAGGTGCAATTGTTATTTTACTGTGTATTGAAATCAAAATGGTAGAAAGACGAACATTTTTAAGGTTTTAAAATAGGTATTCAAATTCCACAAACCAGAGATTAATATCGATTTCGACATTGATGCAATATGCAGCTGGCAATAATGTAAGTATATTTCAGCTCGACAATATTCCAAGGAACGTCAAATTTCATATCAATTTCTCGGTAAAATTATCTTTTTAACGATTCCTGCAGTACCTAAGCAGCAGTATTTGCGAATATCAAAATCGATGTTTCCGTCCAGATTTTTGACAATTGTGGCAGCAATGCAGTCGGCAGTAATGAAGTCTGAATCCGAACAGCACCTTAAGCTATACAGCTGTACTTGTTTACCGAAACATCTAAGACCGGGCTTAGGAGTAAAGATCAGAATCATAAATCTCCCTTTACACCAGAGACCGCAGCTTACACGGACAGATAGATCACTAACACTGTAATTGGGACAGAGTAACGAATGGTGTTTACTGGCTTAAGTTATCTGTGGCAAAATGGCGGCATACCAGAATAGTGAAAATTTTTGACAGAGCGAAATGAAGGCCTGCGTTTAAATTTGGTTAGAAAAATTGTTTGTACGACTGTGTGCACAGCTCGCATTTCTCAATCGGTTCTCGGGATTGTGAGTAGAGGGCCTCGTTCGAGAACCAAGTTCGACGTGTTGCCTCCCTGTCACATTTACGTACGAATTTACAAGTGCGAGACAGATGCAACACGTCGAACGTGGTTCGCGGTACGCCCTCAGTTTCGATAACTACTTAATAAAGATTTATTGTTAAGTTTTCGGAAATATCACAAAATGACGGGGCCATGGGGTCGCGCGAGGTTAGAACTTACGAGCCACTAGTTTAGGTAAATAAATAAATAAAGGTCACAAAAGTTGATCCACCCATTATCAGTCAGTCAGTCAATTAAACCTGAAAGGACAGTACTTAATATGTACCTAGTAGAAATCTAAACCTGTTTTGTCTGATGTTACTAACTTCAGAATAAAAACAGCATTGTTTTTTCTGACTGTTTTAGGGCCTTTACTAAACTCATCATTATCATCATCATACCATCCTGGCCAGTTTCGAACACGGCGACTGTTTAGTGCTGATTACAGTGATTACGAGTATTGAGAGCGCCGTTCGCGAGGTCTCAGGTGGCTGCATAACCGATTTTAGCAGCAAATGTACGGCCATATTCACTAGCCAAACTATAGGTTCTACTTGTATGAACCGAACCCTCTGTCTCTGTAAGCTGTGTAGAACAATTTGGTTAGTATTCAGAGGGCGGTAGTCATTTTATTTATCGGTGGCAGAACAACTACGCTACAAGGCCCTGCGCAGCCACGGACTAAATAAGATATGTATATAGCTATACACTTAGGTACATAAGTATATAGGGTTACCCTTAGTTAGGCCCACCAATAACTAACCTAGAGATGTGTAAAAATAGTCCCCAACATACATGTATTTTAATCACAAATAAAATTCTCAACTATATTAAGCTAGAAACTCTAAACGCTGTGTATAAAACAAATTACAAAATTATTCGGTTAAGGATTTTCTTAATGACGATAGTTTACAACATCTATTTTGTTGTAATATTGTTATTTTATAACCCCAAACTTTAGTTTAGTTTTAAGTTAATGTTGTGTGCCCTTACAGGGTGTCATGGTTTGACTTGTATTTTATTGTATAACATGGATTTACTATGTACATGACTTTACAAAAAAAAATGTATAGAAATAAATGCGAACAAGGCGATGCTACATATTAACTCACATTATAGACGGGTCTAACGCGAATTATATTCCATTACTTACCTTGATTTACCGACGTTTTGACACAGGTTTCACTAAAAAAATATTATTAAAAAATATAAATAAAAAAAATATATTATAAGGTGATGCTAGGCGATGACCGCATGACTTCCTCCCTCTTTGGAGGTCGTATCGTAACAAGATCAACTAACAAATCGTAAAATCAGAATAGTGCTCCAAGGTTTAATGCTTAAGCTCCGTTTCCCTATAGCGGCCGTCTCTATACAAATAAATATGGTTAGTACGGCACCGCTTAGCTATCCTAGGAAACCAGAGCTTTACTTAATGAAAGGTAGATAATAATATAATTAACGGTCTTATTAATATCTTACCAGAACTGTAGTAAGGTTTCCTCAAATAATTATATCCATCAGGACCCCGGACTTAATACGAGTCGGTAATCTACTCCAGTAACCTTGGGTAAGTCATAAATCGTTAACTGGGGAGTCACTCTCACTGACAGTTTGGGACAGGAGGTAGCGGGGGCGGGAGCGGCTAACGAATGATCCTCTAGTTTAGTTACTGTATACGATAAAGGAAGAAACCCATTTTTATTCCTGCTCCAAAATCTTTACTATTGAATCTTCTTTTCCTAGCTTATAGTTATTAATTTTTGAGGGGGTTGAAAGTTTGTATGACTACAATAACTGGGCAAAAACGCCTATAAAAAGAATTATAATAATTGATTTCAAGGAACAATCATGCCAAGGGGCATAGCCTGAAATAAATATGCATACTCACTTCTCTAACTCCCCCCAATATACTGAGTTACATGAGCGTTACTTTTTTGGAGGTCGCTAGCGGCAATTGGTTACTATTCCTGATTTTTGTCACGCAAAACGAATCTTGTTTGCCAACCTAAAGACGCTATCCGCAAAACGCATTTTTTATGATATGGAAGGCAAACGCGGCTGAATAAATATTTCACATCTGAGGATGCCGAAGGCCGGGCAAAGTGGAGAAAATTGGGCATGAAAGCAGACCCTGGCGCTAGGCCGGGAAAACGCTAGGTTGAAGAGGAAGATGCGTTCAAATAGTGCTTATCAGTAAAACGCTATAAGCTCTTCACTCGGCCCACAACGTTTACCGTCACTCGGGTAATTGAAGAATTATAGCGAGCCCCTCGACAAATTTGATTACTACGAGGAAGAAAGCAATATGGCGTACTTGTTACGGGAACTCTGGTTTTGGGGATTGCTTTTCTTCTGTTTATATTGATGTGATGATCTGCTTGGATGTTTTGATCCCAAGTTATATTTTTTAAACTCACTTTCTATGACAGATGACTGGTGATCACGTGATGCTTTCCATAGAAAACGAAGCGCCGGAAACCCCGGCCCGGACTCGGCCCGGTCTAACGTGAGCCATTAATCCGAACAGTTTTCGTTATACATGCGATAGATAATGTAGAGCGAGGCTACATCTCTACATTAGCTGCAATGGATTGAATGTGCTGATGGTATCGTAACAACAAGGCGTAAAGTGTTCGTGCCAACACACAATAAATACGAAACTGTAGCAAAACAACCAACAATTACTTTACAAATGATACTTTTACCTGGCTGACTGTATTTGTCGTGTATTAGCTGCAATTTAATGTTAACGAAAAAAATTGTGAAATTCGTACAGTCAACAACAGAGCTATGAATACAGGCAAAGTGTCAAAAATATGTATACAGTACTTTATTGCCTGTACATTAAGGTCGTGTATACATATTTTTGGCATTTTGCCTGTATTCATAGCTCTGGTTGTTGACTGTACAATTCACTATAATCTAGTTCCATAATTATTTTTCATTGAATAGATTCCCTATAAGTAGTAGCATCAGAATCTAAAGTAGTAGATGAAATGAAACAAACCTCCAAAAGTATCTCTGCCATATCGTGGTCATAATTATCCTAATAATTGTTCCTACAGACATATCTGTTTTTGTTAGGTTATTAGAAAAGAAATATGTACTTTTTGACGCGTACTCTGGGGTATAACCGCGAAAATCGAAGTTCGCGAATTGCGGGCATCTTTTTCTGTCACTCTAATTACGCCTTCATTGGAGTAAAATAGAAAGATCCCCGCAATTTGCGTATGTCGGTGTTCGCGGTAGCCCCGGCCCCTGATCCTGTCATAGATTTTGTCATAAATTTTTCAGGAGATATTTTGAAGTGAAAACTTCTTTAGCGGCGCTGTGCTTTTTTTGTGATGGGGAAAAAATGTTAAACTCGCGACAGGTCACGTGACTGACAGATTCGACAGATTGAAAATTCGTAAGACGGACACGTGATCTGATCGAAAAACTGTTACAATGTCATTGAGTTTTCACTTCTGCCGGCACTCCCGGAGTGCAACCCGTTGTTTTTTTTTATCTGTTTCTTACATGTTTCCATAGCTGTTTTATTTCCGTGTTTCTGTCATGAAGCAACCACTACCAGGCGTGGCTCACTCCGCGAATTCGTCGCTTTGCTACAGGTACCTAAAAATACACCCGTCCCACACCAATTTTGGTGGCTAGTCATAAGCCGCGCGTGGCGCGAAGCGTAGCGTAGCGAAGTGTCCTGATCGTCACAGACGCGTTTTGTTCGAGAGTGAATCTTCTGTACCTAGTACTATTATTACTAGGACCCGGGTATGTCCTGGACCCGGGCATGTCCTTAAACTACGTCCAGGACCCGGGTATGTCCTTAAACCACGTCCAAGATCACCGGTGGACGGGCAGCAGCGTCCCTCAAATTCGGTGTACTCGACTGCGATCGCCAACCCGCCTGCCAATCGTGGCGATTAAGACATTCACCCCCCAAAAAAGGGGGAGGCCTATGTTCAGCAGTGGACGTCTTATGGCTGAGATGATGATGTTGATGATGAGTACTATTACTTATTCTGTGCCACTGATAGTTATCATAGTTAATAACATCGCGAGGCGTCAAGTATTCGTGCCAACTAGCAATAACTCCAAATCCGTGTTAAAACAACCAACACTTATTCTAATTTGATGCTCGCGATTGCCAATACCTACCTACATAAAAGCCGTAACCGACATTGGAAAACACATTCAATTTTCAACCGTAATCCAATGTATCTAAGTTGAAATTCAAACTGGTTTTTCGATGGCACGAAATAACTTTGCATTTTGTGTATTTTTAGAATTGAGTGGCCAATAAAAGAAATTGGTTCTTGGCTATTGGTATTAATTTATGCATGTTAAATCTGCGATGGTAGCATGGTCGCATTGACACCATGCCCGTCACGTTCTTACAGGGATAAGTTCGCCTTTGTACCTTTATTTCTGCAAAATATTATGTAAACCTGTGTTGTGTACAATAAAGTGATTACTACTACTACTACTACTACGTTCTAACATGTATGTAAGTGCGAAAGTGTAGGATATACTGCCATATTCGAACTTCAAGATATTCACAAGAGACATTCAAGAGATTCAAGATATTCGTTTAGATATCAACTAGTTCTCTTTTGCAGCGCAATTCGGGCAACCAATGTCACTTTTAAGTTAGATACAGTAAGATATCTATTAGATGTGAATTGGATTTCTAAGTCATATCTAGTGGAAATCGTTCAAGGGTATCTCCAGAATCGCGCAAATGTCAAAATTTACATTGACATTTGTTTGACACTGACATATCTAATCCATATCGTTTCAATCAATATCTAGTATTTGACGTATCTCATTGTTCGAATACGGCTGTTCTCTTTCCGCACAGACTATACCTACTCCTTTTATTATACAAACAAACCATTCATTTAAATACGAGTGTTGCCAGTAAAATCGAACGATCTAAAAACATTACTCCCTCAAAACATCCTCTCAACTTGTTAATTTTTACCCCAAATGCAATGGAGGCTGGCATTAACGGCATTTGTTATAAGTTTGGCAACACTGGGCCGTTAAATTTGAATTTTCATGGCAACACAGCATATTGTAGTCCAGTCAAAAACTCAACATACTGTCTCAGTAAATTTATGTTTCGAATACGACGAGCGTCTCTAATCACTGTTTTCTCTAAGATTTTCGAAAGATTTATGGAATTATAAAATGGAAATTTCCACATTAAATTTATGAGTTTCAAGTGAGACCAAATTGTACATGTAGACATTTATTTTCATTCCAATGAAAATAATATTGGCTTTAAAGTCTTTTACGATTTTAAACGTCTTTTGTGTGATTATTTTTTTTACGGAAGACTCAATAAACGTTGAAAACTCAAAGAAAACTATAAATGAAGTTAAAGTTAGAATTATAGTTAAAATAAGAACTATTAATATTTTCATCTATTTACATTTATAGTGAAGTGAGACAATATTTCGACTTCACTTTAACAACTTAACATAATACATTATAAGCCGTTGCCTTAAAAAAATTAATAAAAAAAACATTTAGTTCAGGTTTCAGGACCCATATTACATTTACAAAAAATAAAATAATTAAATTAAATTAAATTAAATACATTTACAAACTAGGTACCTACGCTACAAACATTTACAAAATTACCCTACCCTTAATTTACCCTCTTTATTCACACATTATTTCCCAAATATTTACACAAATATTGACTTCCTTGATTGGAGTACAAACAGTATGCAGTAGCTTGGTTATGGTTATTTATTTAAATTTTAAAAGCTTCTCTGGAAAATAAAATATAATTTTATGTTTTTACGTTCAGATTGATACTTTTTAGAAGAATAAAATAGTATTATTTTGTGTTTTTTTCTTTTAATTTAACACTAACAGTTCTGTTGTTCATTTTTTTAAATTATTATCTAACGATGTTAAAAGTAACTATAGTTAAATGAGTTGCTATTTTTAAAAAGACAAGTTGTTATAATATAAGCTACCGTGCGTTATATCATCGTAGTACCCACAAGAGAATTATTGACCTTAGGGCCCCCCCAAATCTGGCGTCTTTCGAGCGTCGGCGTCTACAATTCTATGGCCGCTGCTCGACGCAACGTTGACGCAGCGTCGACGCAACTGCGCAGCGACGTCATTTTCCATAGCGCTGACCAGACGCCGACAGACGCCGACGCTCGAAAGACGCTAGATGTGGGGGGCCCTAACAGCACAGAATAAATAATAGCACTAGGTACAGAAGATTCACTCTCTAACAAAACGCGTCTGTTACCATTAGGACAAATATGACCGCTAGCAAGCGCCACCCGCGGCCTATGGCTAGCTACCAAAATTGGTGTGGGACGGACGTACTTGTTGCGACGCGACGCGCCGAATTCGCGGAGCGAGACGCGCCTGCTAACAGTTAACGATGAATATCAAAATAAGAATAGGATAGGTACCCTTATTTCAGTTACAGCAGATTTGTAGCACAAATGAAAAACATACTTAAAAAACACAAGAACCTAACTTAAAACTTCCCAAGCTAGTTTAAACGTAATGCTCAAACATGTTTTTAACCAACTGAGCCAATAGCGAAGATTCGAAAGCCTTTGTTGCTGTAGCATGCTAAATGATCGAAGTTTAACCGCACAGAGTAAAACGGCGAAGTCACTTTGCATTACGCTCGTTTGGTCTTAAGCCTCATTTAGACGGTTCAAGAACTTGCATATCACTACACCTTATAAAACAAAGTACTCCGCAGCGTCTGTCTGTTTGTGTGTATGTATATTCGCAATAAACTCAAAAACTACTGAACGGATTTTTATGCAGTATTCACCTATCGATTATTCTTGAGAAAGGTTTAAAAGTATAATTTGTTAACCCGTGCGAAGCCGGGGCGCGTCGCTAGTTCGATATATGTATTGCTAACTAAAGAATACCTACAATGAATTCAGTTGATCGGCCAAATATTGCATTGCGCATGCTGCATTCTTCTGCAGGCGTCACTGCTGGTTAAGAATACAAACCAGTACATCAGGGGCAGTTTCAAAGTCACACCGATAACAGATAAGCTTATCAAAAAACGTCTACTGCGGTACGGGCCCATTCAGAGACGACCTCTTGAACATATAGTCAAAGTAGCCTTACCGATGCTTGCGACGGTGTAAGGATGCGGGAGACGACCTGCTACCTACTTAGAGAGAGCAAGGACGCACACCTGGCACTAAACCGTCTACTAAACTAATCAACCTTTTGACCCTGGAGATGATTATCTTATTAGACAATGTCAACAAAAATGACACCGCGTTTATTTTAATAACGCCCTCGCTGAATTACTCTATGTTCTCACGTGCCCTGTAAGTAGATGCAGATCGCAACGTCGAGGTGTTTAAGGTAAAGTTTTAAACTCGCTGTTTACGTCGAGAATATGGTAAGTTTGTTATAACGAGGTTCAATACAAAGTTTCTTATAAATAACGTCGGTGAAACGCTGGGGAGTGGAACGAGAGCCGGTGAACTTAGGTGTATTTGGATGTACGTGTTTTAGAACTAGTTTTAGATTTAATAACAAAACTTCACAAATATGTTAAAACGACCCTCAGGTATTTTTAATTTAAAAATTGCTGCAAATTAGTAGGTGTATACAAGTGCTAAAATTTTATTTCAAATAATAATATCCGAAAATATACTTGCTTGAAACATAATTGGGAATGAAATTTTCTAAAAGAGTATAAGAAATAAAATATAAATATGTTACCTACTCCACAGAATAAATAATAGTACTAGATAGATATAGATGTTTTTTCTGTATCTTTTGTTTTGTAGTGTGCAATAAAGTATTTTATTATTATTATTTTGTGTCTCCTTTTGGATTTCACGGGCCTATAAATCCCGGTCTTTTGATAGGCTTGCGTGGGGATATAGATCCAACACGTAGAGGCCCCTTGGAGAGCTTTAATGTCATGTAGAACGCCTGCTGGAACCCGTTCACAGGCGCAACAATAGACACCCATGAACCGGTCGCAGCAGGCATTGGGACTATTGTAGAAAAAGTGAACAGTATTCCGGTCTATGGATTGATGTTTGGGTGGACAATGAGACTGGGCTATTGTAAAAGAGGTCCGGACACCTGCCATAACAATGTTAACACCGTCATCGAGGCAGGCGGTGACTCGCCGCTGACTAGATGGGCCCCTGAAACTGCCGTCGCGAAGACGACCAGGAGCAACATCGGTGTGAGCGGCTCAGGGGTGTCGAGAGGTGTGCGCCACTTTCTACCCAGTGACTGTTAACAACCACTGTGCCAACTCGCGTCTTATGCATCTTTCACTTCCACCCCTGGAGCATATAGCTCTAGCGACTCCTCTCTGGACGGCCAATGAAGGCAAGCCAGAGCTCAGAGTCCTATGGGTCCCCTTGGGGTCCACTCCGACCGACGAAGACACGCCGGAGACGGAGACCCTGACCGACTCTCGGGAGCACTCGGGTCCGTGGGGTCGTTACTCCCCAGCAGCTCGCCACAAGCTGCCCTGCGGGCTTATTATTATTACTAGGTACAGAAGACTCACTCTCTAACAAAACGCGTCTGTCACGATCAGCACAGATATGGCCGCCAGGTGGCGGCAGCGCCACGCGCGGCTTATGGCAAACCCCAAAATTGGGGTCGAACGGATGTACTTTTAGCTACCTGTAGCAATGCGACGAGATCGCGGAGTGAGCCACGCCAGCCTACTCGTAAATTTTACCAATTTAGAAATAGCTAAACTTAAAATAGGTAAGTAAAAACATTCTCAATTATCACTAACTAAATAGAGTGTAAAAAAGGTCTAAACAATATAAATAAATATTCGTTATAAACACAGACTGAATTTAAAAATATAAAAGTTCTAACAGACAATCGAATTACAAAATATATCGAGTGTCGAAAAACGAATTTTAGCAACAGTTGGCATGACAAAAGTTTCGTTTATTCAAATTTAGAATTCGAAAATACGTTGACAACGGTGACTGTTCAAAAATCGAATTGAAAGCTTTTAAAATTCCGATTGGCGTTTCGTTGGCAGTTTTAATGTTTGATTCGGAAAAACTGCGCAACAATTAGATTTAGTGGAAAAAAGAATACTTAGTAAAAATTGTAAAAAAGCACCACGTGGTCACCGAAAATGACATGATCAGTGAAAATGACATGTCGGACGCTTCGGTCCGGGAACGGCCCGGTCTAGCGTAAGTCAAACTTAAGATGAAAATGTTTTTGCGTAGAGGTTTTATAATATTAAGTACCTACGGATTGCAACACTTTTAATTAACTATTCAAAACAAGATATATTATGAGCTCCTGACTTATGAGGCCATTAAATTTAATGAATATTTAAATAAGCGCAATTAGCGCGCGTAGCGTTGTAAAACGTCGAGGTAAACTAAATATTTAACTCGGGTTTTATGCTAAGTAATCATTTTTGCCTCTAAGCTAAAGCCTTTTATGCCTTATTTACATATTTCCAGCATCAGCCCTTAGGCTATCATTTAGGTATTTATATGTTACCGTAAAACCCGTGTTTAGTGAAAACGCGTATTTTCTAGTTAAAGCCTGACAACAGTTTATTTAACCCTGAGATAGTGTCGCTGCAAATAGCTTACGTATGGCAATAATGTGCGTATGTCATGTATAGTTGGGGTAGTGGGCATTGGCTTCATGTTGATACTCGTATAAAGTCAAAACATTGCTTACAGAGAATTCGGTTCTTTCAATTTCAATGTTGTGTCGCTTTCAGGACCACCAACCTCGATGATAAAACGTTCAGTCTCCAATTCGATTATAGGATTTTTATCGTCGATCTACATAAACCTAAAATGAAATATTCAAGTTTAAACCAAACAACTAACCAGTTCAATAAAACCGCACTATAAAATGTCAACACCGGTCATGTCAACAACCAACTTTAAAACATTGTTTATTGGAATGCTATGTAATCCTTCGTCTTTTTTAAGCTGTAAGTATTGCATGCATTACAATTTTTTTCGCATCTTTGGTAATTTTCTTTGGCATTTTTGTAATATTTGAATATATTCGTAGATATTTTCCGTTTGTTTACATCGGTGACATTCGATGACATCCAACGTTCGTTGTCAAAGAGTACTTGTTGCCAGTAAAAGAAATTAGTACCATTGAAAATCCGCAAAATGGCGAGGGTCAAATAAACTGTTGTCAGGCTATAAAATACTTTTCGCAACATGAATATTAACGCGACAAATATCTGTCTGGTGCTAGTTTTTGTCACTAAAAATTGTATTGTATAGTTTTTTGTTCTCATTTAGTGACAAATTTGGTTTGACTAACTATAATTATGTTATATGTATATTTAGCTTTTGTTAAGATTATCAGGCTGTCCTAGTTTCAAAAAGCGTCTGAATAACTTTTTCAAAGCGCTGCTGCAGCAAGTATTATTAGCCTGTAACCAAACTTTTAATAGATAAACTAACAGCTTGGATTGCTAACAATATAATATTGAAAATCAGTATTTTGACTTAACTAAATAGAAGATATTTTATAGACAAAAAATATTTACAAAAAGGGTACAATAAGTCATCATCATCATCATCATTTCAGCCTATATACGTCCCACTGCTGAGCACAGGCCTCCTCTCATGCGCGAGAGGGCTTGGGCTATAGTCCCCACGCTAGCCCAATGCGGATTGGGGACTTCACATACACCTTTGAATTTCTTCGCAGATGTATGCAGGTTTCCTCACGATGTTTTCCTTCACCGAAAAGCTAGTGGTAAATATCAAATGATATTTCGTACATAAGTTCCGAAAAACTCATTGGTACGAGCCAGGATTTGAACCCGCGACCTCCGGATTGAAAGTCAGACGTCATATCCACTCGGCCACCACTGCTTCGTACAATAATGTGTATTAGGTTAAATGTGCAATTTGTTGTTAACATCTTTAGTTATTTCTAAACAGCCATGCAATATATTATACACCGTTAAAAATGAATTACATAAATTAAATTAAATAAATTATTAAATTTCATGAGAAAAAAACTATAGATAAAAACAAAAATGTAGTATAGGTAGGTATTAACTAGATAAATGTTGTAATACAATATTATAGGTAACTAGAAAAATGTTCGGAGTTTAAAAATCAATTTCTACACAAGTACATTTAAATTGATACATTACGAACAGTACCTATCACACATGTTTATGTTACATTTAATTTATGATAACAATAAAAACTACGATGAATATTCTTACAACACTATTACGTAAATATAAAACATTAAATTAGCTTAAAAATAATAATAGAAACTATCTCTAAACTAAATAAACTTAAAATAAAAATCCTATAAATAAAAAACGTCCCCCAAGTCACTGCCGATGGGCAGTGTGCAGTGGGCTGGCCGCATTGCCACGTTGTATGGCAATACTAATGCGTTGAGCAAAATACTGGCCAGCCCTCTTTTACTTAATAGTGTTGTAATAAATATTTTGCGACTCATATTCTTACAACGTTTGGCTGTTCTTTATATTGTCAGATTTATTATTTATTCCATTATTTGTATTACCTATATATTTATAGATAATTAGAAATTATTAGCAGTTATTTAATTATATTACCTCTATATTCTGCGGTACTTTGTGCTACATCTACCTGAGAGTTAATATATAAGCGCGTTTAGTAGTCACAATACTGGTTACATTGACTATTTTTTGAATGGTGGTTCGTTACCTACTCGTGCTGAAAAGTTCCAACTACGCTGAAATTTTCACCTGAAAACTTCCATCATTATTTACTTTGTTGCCGAAAGGTGAATACTATTTTCAGTTTCGCTGAAATGCTAAAATGAAATATTTTACAAAGTAATATGTCACACCAACCTACTTGTATATTAAAAAGTTGTAATTTAAAACTCATTATAATTTTTGATATTACCCCGTTCCCAAAATATTCCCACCGCACCGTTTTTAGGGTTCTGTACCTCAAAAGGAAAAAACGGAACCCTTATAGCATCACTCGTGCGTCTGTCTGTCTGTCCGTCCGTCTGTCATAGCATATTTTCTCGGAAACTACTAGACCAATTAAGTTGACATTTGGTACACATATGTAAATTAGTGACCCAAAGATAATTATAATTTAAAAATACATAGGTTCGAAGTTATTTAATAAAATAGCCAATAAATGATCATCCCCCCCCCATTTATCTCCGAAACCACTAGGTCTAAAATTGTGAAAAAAAAAATACACAAAATAGTTCTTTACCTGTAGATGACAGGAAAACCTATTAGAAATATGCAGCCAAGCGTGAGTCGGACTTATGTACGGAACCCTAGAAACGCGAGTCCGACTCGCACTTGGCCAGTTTTTCCACTTAACCGAACAAAATTAAAGGAAAACACGCGGATATCTGAACGCAATAAAGCACGCATTATACGCAAACGCCATGACAACCAACATTATAAATTGTTGCTTTTACCGAAATTAAATTTGGAGCACCGTTAATGTACGAGATGAACATATATTTATATGTACACGTTGGAGAGAGATCACCGTTTATTTGTGAGTTTTGTTTAGTCGCGCTTAGTGTTGGGGCAATCTAGAAAATTTCCCGGGAAAAAATTTCGTGTATTAATTTTAAACATGTCTCAAAACTCGCGAATGCTCCAGCATGAACTTTGTAGGCAGGGTCACTATAAACAAAAAGCGCTGCCATATTGTATATTAAATGCCACGAAAAAAATGTCGTATGATTTTTGTTTTTCAAAAAAATTGACAATAATAAGTAAACATTCTTTTTTTGTACGATACTCTGACAATAATCAAAGGAGTGAATATGTAGGTCATACTATTTGTAATTTTAAAATATATTTTTTATAATATGTATGTTAGTTTTGAGATTAATGAGCCTGCTATAAAAATATTTCATTCATTCATTTAAAATGGTACATTAATAATTTTAATGAAAATCAAAGTCTTGGTACAGTTTTGTATTTAATACATAATTTTGTATTTAATAAAAAAATGTTAGCCCGTTAGCAAGAAAATGTTCCCGAAATCAGGGAAAAGTCCCCATACCAGGGAAGTTTTCCCACATCACTAGTCGCGCGGAGTAATGGGTTGTTTATTATAGCCCGTTTAGAATGATGTCTTTTAATAACGCCCAGGCCGTGTTATAATAAAAGGTACAGCCTACCCCAAAAATCTTGCACTTTATACCAACGCAATAAAGGCGATAATCGTATGTATTTGATATAGAATGTTTTGTAAACGGGTGATGATGGATTTTTTGTACGGTTCGCGTGAGAAATGTTTCACGAGCGAGGATTGTGGACGATCAAGTAAATAGGCATTTTGAAACGGTTGCGTAATGGATCCGTTATTTGGTGATTTCATAAATGAGTAACGAAGAAGAGTGATTTAGCGGGTGATATCTATCTACACGTTCATTCGTAAAACAGGCCAATTCGAGTGTTAGTTTTTCGATCTATTTTCAATATGATATTGATCTGTCAGTGTGGAAAGTTACTTTTCTTCAACCAAAAACGTCACTTTTCCCACTGACAGATCAATATCTATTGGGAACATCTTGAATAACATACAACAGATACAATATTAAAACTAAAGTTAAAACTAGAAATAAAATAAAAATACGAACTATAAAATATACTTACCTACAAAAAAACCAAACTATAAAAAGAACACTGTGTTTTTTCTTCACTTAAATAAAACTTATAGTAACTTAACCTGGAATAACTAAAACTGGAATTGGTCTGTGCGTTTCTCTTAACCTTGCTTACCTTGCTTTACCTTGCAACCTCTATGATGTTGTGTGTCAAAAAAATGTCAAGGTTTTCGGTAGAGGGGTAAGCTCTTAAAGGCGACTCCGGTTATTAAATGCTCTGTTGAATTATATTAAAAAGAAAAATACGTATTTTTTTGAAAAA
The DNA here is from genome assembly GCF_963556715.1 of Cydia fagiglandana. Classification (NCBI taxonomy): domain Eukaryota; kingdom Metazoa; phylum Arthropoda; class Insecta; order Lepidoptera; family Tortricidae; genus Cydia; species Cydia fagiglandana. The sequence goes on along the minus strand of NC_085954.1, from coordinate 12,671,245 downwards.
TATAAAATAAAAATTACTTTTTTTGGTCTAAGATTATAACTACCCTTAGAATATATGTAATCCTATCAAAAATACATGCTATAGTTAATAAAAACAGATCAAAACACATTAAATGACCATAAAGATTTATAACAAACGATTTGTCCATTTTTCCTTAAAATTATCCCGTAACCCGAGGGCCCCATCTGCAAAAGCGTTGGATCCACTTGCGACAAAATAAATCGTTGCTTTTAGTCAAATCGTACTCGCGGTTACACCTCATTTGTTGCCGAATTCCCCTCCGAGCGAGACGGCAATATATATTTTTAACAAGAAGAAGAAGGACGGGTATGTTTTTGTCAGGGCGTTTCAGCAAGGATTGAGTGTTTTTGTCAGAGTGAGCGCGTTAGTAATTTTTTTTTATCAGAAAATGGGATGTCTGTATTTTTGATGGCTGTAAGTGGGGAAATAATTCTGGACGGATTGAGTTTTTTCGCGAAATGTAATGCGTTTCTTATTGTTTACAAATTGTCAATTGAAAACACTTCAATATAGGTACTTGGAATTTTTTAAATTTGATTTTAAGACTTGGGTCGAGTTATTCCACGACCAAAACGCAAGTGAAAGTTAAGCTGCTAATTTATCAATAGATATAAATGTAAATATTCGTTCGTACATGTTTTGTGATCGTCATTAATCGTATCAAAACATTGCGATTTCAGTTTCAGCACACAAAACCCATATATTACAGTAACTCCATCATTCTCGACGTCCAATAAAAAACATAATAAATCATACTAATGGTGGTGGCACGGAATTATCATCATAATGGGGTGACGCGGCGTATATTATTACAGGTCTAACTCTTGTAGAGGAAAGGAGCCAGACATCGCGAAAAAATGTTTATGGTGCACAATAAAGAATAATATCTTGAAGACCAAGCTTTGGTCGGAAAGCATATATAAAAACTTAAACTATCTGTAAGGGTCGCAGTTCAAACCTAACCTAACCCACTTTTCTAGTAGCATTTCTTTTCTGTAAGGGTCGCAGTTCAAACCTTACCTAACCGACTTTTCTAGTAGCATTTCTTTTCTGTAAGGGTCGCAGTTCAAACCTAACCTAACCTACTTTTCTAGTAGCATTTATTTTCTGTATGGGTCGCAGTTCAAACCTAACCTAACTTACTTTTCTAGTAGCATTTCTTTTCTGTAAGGGTCGCAGTTCAAACCTTACGTAAGCCACTTTTCTAGTAGCATTTATTTTCTGTATGGGTCGCAGTTCAAAGCTTACCTAACCCACTTTTCTAGTAGCTTTTATTTTATGTATGGGTGGCAGTTCAACCCTAACCTAACCCACTTTTCTGATAGCAGTTTGGTTCTGTAAGGGTCGCATTTCAAACCTAATTTAATCCACTTTTCTAGTAGCATTTCGTTTCTGTATGAGTCGCAGTTGAAACCGAACTTAACCCACTTTTCTAGTAGCATTTCGGTTCTGTGAGGATCTCAGTTCTAACCTAACCTAAGCCACTTTTATAGTACCATTTCGTTTCTGTAAAGGTCGCAGTTCAAACCTAATCTAACCTACTTCTCTAGTACCATTTCGTTTCTGTAAGGGTCGCAGTGCTAACCTAACCCACTTAACTCAAAAATGCGCGATTTCGCAGAGACAAGGCCTAGCTAGATCGATTTTTCGTCCCCGAAAACCTCCATACTCATAGCAAATTTCATCGAAATCGTTACAGCCGATTCCGAGTTCCCTAAATATAAATATAAATAAACAAGAATTGCTCGTTTAAAGGTATTAGATTAGATGTAGTATCAAATGCAGTTAGATATAAATGTTTCCATATAAAAATCATAGGCTTTGCTTGTGTCACAAAAGGGAACTTTTTCTGAACCAAGTACAGTCCACAGCACAAATTTAACCAAAGGGGTTAACTGAAAAATTCAAGACAAGTGTCACTCGAAACTTGTAAGTTTTAAATTTGCAAGTTTCACTCGAGTTCAAGTCTTGTTATTCGAGTTTTGCAGTTGAACCACTTTACTTGCAAGCTGAGTTATATGGGAGCTTTTGGAGCTGATTAAGTTATTTCGAAAATAAGTAGTAAAGTGATATAGGTGTACAAATATTTAGTCTTATAGCTAACTTATTATCATCTATAAGCTTTTTACTCCTGACTGGCTAGTATGAGTTGGGCTGTCGCGCGCGACAACATACATCTAGCACGACTTCAAGTATGAACTCGCAAGAGAAACGACGCGCGACGCTCAGAACGCAACCCATGCTACAGTACAGTGACGTCAGAATAATATTGAATCATACCTATGTATGAAACCTAATAACAAAAAAAAAACTTATTTTTCCAATATTCCATAGCAGCAGAAAAACCCTACATAGTTCTGGACTCTGTCTCATTCAATAAAAACACTGTGAATGATTAATAACAACATATCGAATAACAAATAAAAGTCATCCATTCGTTTCCAATGTTAGCAAAAGCCTCAGTGGTCGATTCGAAATAGCAAATTGATGTAATTTTGATCACGGTTGTATTTATTGACCGAGTGAATTAAGATCTTAGGGCGCCTAGTCTGACAATCTAAGATAGATAACGGTGTTATCTATTCGTCTATCTATCGAAACTTAAATAGGGGAGACTAAGGTGGGTTGTGACAGAGGGGAGTTGTGACACTGAAGATTATCATGGCTAGAGGTAATTTGGTGTGCAGTTTTTCTGTTTGCATGACTGTATATTCCATGTTTGACTATATGTTTTCTTTATCCAATATTCGAGAAATGTATTAGTTAATCCACCCATGTCCATCGCCATTCAACGCGGTAACGCAGCTAGTGTGATGGGTACTATTTGACTAGGCTTAAGCTATTCTTAAGTTTTTGTTGTTTTTTTTATTTATAGTTTTGTATTGACGTTTATTGAATAAATAAGTAATTAATATAATTCACGAAAATACATTTTTTGAGGTTGGAATTAAAAATATGAGAAGAATTAGAAAATACGACATGCCAAAATCAAATGTTTGAATTTCGAATGCCGCTAACATATTTGTAAGCTTTTACGCAAAAAATTGTTTGTCGAACTCCAAAATCTAAAACTGCCGTGAAACTAGAAAATGGAATGGAAAATAACGAATTTTGTTTCCATTTGATGCTTTCTGCCTATTTGCTTCGGTTGAGTAAACTAATATTTAATCAAAATAAAATTGGCAAATAATATTTAATCCCAATATGGCCACTGTTGATTTTTATGAGGATTTTTATATTAAATAATATGCGTATTTGGTAAAAAATACTTATTTTATAGTTTTTAATTAACATTGGAAAACAAATTCTGAATTCGCATTCAAATCAAATATAGCTATAATTAAATTAACAAACAAATATTTTAATATTTTATCTCCATAACACACATATGTCCTTAAACTACGTCCAAGACCACCGGTGGACGGGCAGCAGCGTCCCTCAAATTCGGTGTACTCGACTGCGATTGCCAACCCGCCTGCCAAGCGTGGCGATTATGGCATTCACCCCCCATAAAAAGGGGGAGGCCTATGTTCAGCAGTGGACGTCTTATGGCTGAGATGATGATGATGATGAACACACATATTAATTATATATTTACGACATTCGAAATTAATACAGCAATAAAATGTAAGCGAAACTCTGCTGTTTGAAGGTTTTGTGGAACATGGCTAGAGGTCAAAATAATTTTGTATATAATTTTATATTTTTAAACTTACATAAAATAAGACACTTTTTTTCATACTCGTATATTCTAAGTGTCTTCTAAATGTTCAACAGAGACTCAAACAAAAACTCACAAAAATAAAATTTCTTACAAAACTTCTCAGCCAAAGAATTCCTTATCTTGCTACGCCTTTTGTTCGTAGCACGGTTACGGCGTAGCGCTACGACTTTCACACTTCAGCTCCAAAAGGTCTTAATTACATAGCAAATTCATACAAAATTGTCGATTTGAATTTTTGCCGTCGCGCTACGCCGTTTATATCTCACTTCCAAAAGGGTGTAAATATCAAGAAAATTAAAAGTAGAATCGTCGTTTAAAAATTAAATTTGAGTTTTAGATGAGAAAGATAAATAAAAGATTGCTTTTATTTTTATTAATTGTGCTTTTAAAGGGAGATTTTAATCAGGCTTTTTATTACTGGTCCTCTTAATAGTTATTTCCTTTCGTTGCGATTGCGTTTTTGTATTTCTTACAAACGATTTTGTTAAAATGGAGATGGGATCTTTGTTTCAAAACACTGAAGTATTAGGGATGACCCACGCTAGACCGGGCCGCGCCCGGGCTGAGGCGTCCGACATGTCATTTTCATCTATGACGGCTGATCGGCGATCAGAGTCGTGGTGTTTTCGATAGAAAATGAAGCTCCGAAAGCTCCGGCCCGGGCACGGCCCATTCTAGCGTAAGTCATCCTTTATGGCGACAATTTTGTGTGACGCAATACATAAGATACTTATTTATGGATTACCTTTTGCACAGGGTGTACATAATGGTCCAGTAACATTGATTCGAGTTTAAATATTGCTATGTTACATAATTTTATGAACAATAATAAAATTTAATAATTTTATGGCAATAGTTTCTAATTTTCCGTCCATAGGTATTAGATTTTTTTTTACGATGGGCCTTCTTTGGCGCTAGTACCTTATTTCGTTAATGTTTATTTTTTTAATTTTTTCGACATGTGGAACGACATGTTTTGGAAATTTCAATAAATTTACTGAGAATTTTATTTAATATTTTTTTTTTACAGGTAACCGACCCTATATTCTACACGCTCACCTGATAACAACGTACGTCTGTAGTAAATAAATAACAACAGCATTATTTTCTAAAAAAAAACCATCCCCAGATTTTGCTTGACATGTGCGCCAAAGGTCGTACTAAAGAGCATGATCGTGCAAAAATCCGGGCAGCTAACATTGATTTTGGGCCCGATTCGGATTTTGAATGAGACATCTATTAGACGGGCCATTTTATGTAAAATTGTCCCCTACACTTTTTTTTCGAAATTGGGATTTTTTATGTAATTTCTATTTAGAATCATGAGCTTTTTTGATCCTAATAGGAGAAAAAAGTGTCCCAAGATTTCCATACATTTTTCGATCTTTCCATTCCGAAACCGCCATACAAAGTCTATGAAAAAATGGTGACGGAATGGGGAAAAAACCTTGGGACACTTTTTTTCTCCTAATGTGATAGAAAGAGCTCGTTATTCTGAGTAGAAATAACATAAAAAATTCCAAATTTGAAAAAAAAGTGTAGGGGACAACTTTAAATAAAATGGCCCAGGCATCACCAAGATACAATAACGATATGTTTAAGATCTAACATGTCAAATTTTACATTTGCGCGATTCTGGAGATACTCTTGAACGATTTCCACAGGATATGACTTAGAGACCCAATTCACATCTAATAGATATCTTACTCTATCTAACGTAAAAGTAACATTGGTTGCCCGAATTGCGCTGTAAAAGAGAACAAGTTGTTATCTAAAATATAACGTATCTAGAATGGTTCTAGTACGCGTCGTCTCTTGTGAATATCTTGAAGTTCGAACAGGGGGTTTGACATCAACGACAGTAAGGTAGTGAGCAGTAATCATAATCATTTATTTGCCCATAAAAAGGGTTTTACATAGCCTCTAGCCGCCCAGAGACCTTTAAAAAGGTCTCCTGTTCCATTCTAATTTGAACTTTGTGTGGACAAAATAAAATTTCATTTTGCTTGGCAAGGTTTGACGTATAGGCGGCTAGAGGATAGAGGTGTGTAGTAATGTAGCGCTCAAGCTCACCTCCTCAAGGTTTTGCTTACGCTATGGGTCTTGTAATAACTCTCTAGACTTAAAACAAAATACACTATTAAGAAATTAACATTTTTATCATACATTCTAGAACTTACAATTCTTTTAGAAGGATCTGCAAGCCTATTATGGATCGCTTTATCCACATTTATCCACGTGATAAAACAATTGTCACTTTTTAACTCTGCGGGATAGAAAGAGACGGACACCGTTTTATCACGCTGTCACGTAGACAAATACGACCATCATATCCGTACTGATAAAAATTTCTTGCTGTAAAACTGTTATCAATTTCACTAGAGTACCTTATGAAAACGCCTCAGTCACAAAAGATTCTAAAGAAGCAAGAACAAATTTCACTTTAGTAAAATGTTGCCATCATTTCATTTTTAAAGCGCACTTCATTGACTTCCTTCCCTAGACTCCGCATAACAGTTTTTTCAATGGATGCACTTTTTTATAAGCTGTTTTATACTTTTATACTTGAAATGCTTTGAGCCAGGGAACTAACCCAAGGTTTTGTTATTAGCCTATAAGAAAATCATCAACCATTTTAAAAATAAGTACACAATAAACTTTTTTTTTAGACCAGAAACGTCACTATTGACACTGACAGATCATATTTATAACAAATCCAGATAAAATACAATGGGCTAAGCCGGCCGAAAGGGTTTGGGTTAGCAATCAATCAATAAGTAATTATTAGTTCCAAATATCCATCAGGATATTCAGAATTCATATCAGAGAGTTAGGTCCACTTGCGCCATCCCACTAAGCCGGGGTTAACTGGTTAAACCGTTAACCCAGTGTCAAACTGTACTGGTAATTATGATAACTCTAGGTTTCACCGATTAACCCCGGGTTTGTGAGATGGTACAAATGGCGCTTAGTAACACAACAGTATATTACTCGTATCTTACTCTATAAGTAAGTGTTTTTGTACCTAAAGTTTATTTTTCTTTAACCTCCTAAGCCCCTGCGTACATTTTTTTGTACATATTCCAAAATCTATTTTGAATTTTATTGCGTACTTCTAAGGGTTCCAATTTCAAAAACAAAACAATTGCTTCTGGAACTCACGAGGGTAACACATTTGCTAGCGCGAGTCATCTTAAATGCTCCATCTAGTAGGTGTAATCTGTAGTACTTGCTCTCGTATCTGTTTACTTTTAAAAATGGCCGCCGCATTATGCAGAGGACACTACATTTCAGCCAGAATTTGCATTCCTGAGACTTTGAAAGTATTTTGTCATTTGACTTACAAAAGAAGAATAATGGGCTTAGTTGCTAGTTTACAGTAGTTTCATGCGGTGATTTATATTTTTAAATTTTGTAATAGTCACTTATTAAGTACCTCCTCCTCCTCAGTCGTTCACTCTTGACAGAGTGGTCGTGGTTGTATGATGAGACGTATCTATCGTGGATAACGCAGCCCTCGCAATGCGCCTCCATTTGCCACGGTCTTCGGCGTTACGGGAACATTGGACTATGGTGGTTTGTGTCGCAGATTTTATCAGGTCTGTCCAGCGCGTTGGTGACCGACCTCGTGACTGCTTGCCTTCCACTCGTCCTTGGACAACGAGACGTTCCATGGAGTTTTGGTTTCGTGTGACGTGCCCGAATTAAGTACCTACGTAGGGTAATTCAGCACTAACTGGCCACTGTTAGTAACTGGCCACCCTAAACAAAAATAACAATTTTATTCACATTTAAACATAATTCATTTAAGTATAAGGTGGCTATTTATTGAAGACTGGCCAGTTATTGAAACCTTATACTAACATGAATTCTGTTTATAGGTGAATAGAATTCAGTTTTTTTAGTTAAGGGTGGCAAGTTATTGGCTGGTGGCCAGTTACTGGCGAATTATTACCCTACCTATTTATTTGTTCGCAGGTGAGCATTCACCAAGACAGGCGATAACTGAACTAGTTTTTTATAAAGCAGATAGGTCTGCGAGCAATATTACCAACACATTTTTAATTAACAGGAAAAATGGGAAAATTCAACGCATCGAAGCTTTCTTTCGGAGGTTTCTTTAATTTAAAAATTTGTTACACGACAATTACTGATGATTAAAATGGGTATTCGAATGGCACTTACAGTTTTATTGCGTCGTGGAGCACAACTTTTTCTCGATTAATAATTTGAATTAACTTGAGAGTATCGGCGCGATTCGGGAAATGAATTAGAGATACACTAGATATGAAATAGTAAAGATATGTGACGCTCCACTGCAAAAGGTATCATTGCCCCGGCTGAATATTGGAGCGGCGTTAATAATAGCGTAAGCGCCAGCTGCGATAAGGTACCTTTTGCCGTGGAACGTCACATATCTTTACTATTTCATATCTAGTGAATCTCTAATTCATTTCCCGAATCGCGCAGTATGTTTTACTCATAAGATAATAATGAAAGTATTTAACTGCGCTGAAAAATGTACTTAGCACTTTTCAGCGCCTTTCGAAAGTCGCATAACGAAAAATATTGCAATAACATTTGTAAAACACTTCCAACTACGTTTCAAAATAACACTAAAATCAAAACATTCTCATTAATTTGAATACATGCGGTACTTTGATGAAAGGCGAGCGTGTTCGCTCCGGTGACGAGTGTGCCCTTACGTTAACATGTTTAGGTTAAGTGCAGTGGGGTTAGGCGGGGTCAGCGCAGAGCGGGGCAAGACGGGGTTCTTACCAAACATAGCATTCAACTCAAAACCGCTAGAAAACCAAGATTTTGGACTTACAAGCGTATTCTGGTTATAAAAATAAACTAGATCTGGATTAGTTATGAATCTGATGTCTCAGTGTGATAAGTGACGTTTTTGGCCGAAGAATATGGTGACACAGATTCATATTCATATTTATTTATTGCAACTATGGTATTACTATAGATATTACAATGTCTGGGTAGTTTCACATGGACCCTGTGAAGGCATAGCAATATTACATGCTTAGGATCTAATCTTAAATCTATGTGTATAATATTAAAGTAAATCAATTTAGTTTTTTTTTTAGATGAATGTCGAATTGAATCAGTTACCTATTACCTACATATATTTGCTACTTCTCAACTATAAAATAAGTTTTTGGCATAATTTCATTTTTGGTACAAGCTTTTATCGCTGTCTGTACTTACAACAGACAAAATACTCATCGAGACAATTCTTAAAACCCCTAACACAATTAGGTTGCGTTTCATCACAGAGTTCCTATGGCCACCTCCTGTCTCCATCATCAGATCAGCTCGATGGTACCATAATATCGCATTGTCATCCGATTTATACATGCATGCAATATTTCAGCTCAATCGGAAACCGGGAAGTGGGTCAAATTTAACTTGCAAGATTTGACTACAGACAACGGGACAGGTGAAAGTAAAGAAAAGCTTGTAACTTTTTAGAGACTCAAACTCGGTAACGGCCTCCTAGCCTAGTCGGTAGTGACCCTGGCTACGTAGCAAGAGATCCCGGGTTCGAATCCTGGCAAGAGCATTTCGTCGGGTGACAAGTAAAAGTCACTAACTAACACCATTGAAATTATTGGACAATAAACCGTGTTCCAAGCGTAATAAAGTGCATTGTTACTTTAATTTTTTGATAATACTTAGTGACTTTTGCTTGTCACCCGACGATTTAATTGTATGTCACGAATGTTTGTTCCTGTCTTTAAAGTGTCATTCTATGAATATGGCAGTTTGTTTACATAGTTAGCAAGTTCCATAGAATGACAATTTAGTCTTCGTGGTTCCAGAAAAAAATTAAGAAAGACTCTTCAACACGTCGGAGGTAGTGTTCAAGTTTATTTACACTCGAATAAGTATAATTTTAGTTAAAATAACACCCACTTGACTGCCGTGCCATGGCGTGGATAATACCTAATAGTGCCTATTATATCCGTTCCCTAACTAGTTACTTCTCATGAGTTAATTAAAAATCCAATACCCCGCTCCATTTTAAAGCTACTCGAAACTATGCCAATATCGCTTGAAACCTAATTAATATTTGTAAGGACTCTCCACTCTCTCCAGTCGCCGGCAGAGGCCTTTATTGTGTGGACTTTATGTTAGGAGTGTCACATATGCGAGTATGTTACGTAAGGAGTTTATAGCACGGCACGGAACCGTAGAGTAAAGGGGTCCACTGATTAACAGTCCGCCGGATGGTATCGGCCTGTCGGTTGTTTGGAACTGTCAAAATTTTGTTCTAACTGACAGGCCGATACCGTCCGGCGGACTGTTAATCAGTGGGCCCCTTAACGCTACGTTGTCGTATATATCCTAAGTAGTACTCATACGAGTATATGTCAAAGAAATATGGCGAAGATTAGATAACAGTGATTCATTTAATTAAAGACAATTTTATTACTTTAAGCACATAATAAATAATTGTACAGAAGACTAGTAATGGTACTAGGTACAGAAGACTCACTCTCTAACAAAACGCGTCTGTTACGATCAGGACAGATGGCAGTTAGGTGGCGACAGCGCCACGCGCGGCTTATGGCTTTCCCCAAAATTGGTATGGAACGGATGTACTTTTAGCTACCTGTAGCAAAGCGACGAAATGGCGGAGTGAGCCACGCCTGCTTTAAGTTTGTATATTTATTTTAAGGGTGTGTAATAAAGAGTACTTCATTACATATAACTATCATACAGTCAAGGAATTTAAATTCCGACCCCGCTAGCCCGAAGCCGCTAGAGACGTCATACGGTTGTCACTGTGACAAAGTACGAAATGGGTCGGAATTTAAATTCCTTGACTGTACATAGAAAATCAAAATAAGATGGCATTGAACTTTTGTATCAAAATCATTTTTTTACTATAAACGTATAGAAACATATTGGTAGGCTATATTTTCAATTTTTTTGTCAGCAGCATATTTCAACAAATTTTACATTAAAAGTACAGTAACTACAGTACTATTTAAATACTATGTATACAGGCGAGATTCAACCTATCCTATAGCATATTTTACAAAAAAATCAAAAGTCCATTTTTACTTATATATTTTATACAGCACTGGATTTTATTTTGAAATTGATGAACTAGCCAATAACAAATATAGAACAATCAAAGACCATAAAAATATCAAGACCTATAAAACTATACATAGTCTGAAGCGCGGCTTTATCAAAAATTCAACGAACCGAACTGGAAGTTGGAAACTTAATAAAATTTCCAATGAAACCTTTTATTTCATCTCTTCCAGCTATTTCCAGTCATATCTATCGCTCTACTGAATATGATATGACGTTTTCTGGAGCATTTCAAAGTTTATGAAGGCATGTACATATCTCTATTTTTGTGGACTATCTGTTACCACAAAAATAGATTGACGCACTTAAGTCCTCTTAAGATGTATTACTGATGTCTCGGCCGTTGAAGTCAAATATTGTGTATATAAATAAGTTCATGTTGACCTAACCCACTAACCCAGCTAAGGGTCGAAAACACCCCTAAGATGATGTATTTAAGAACCAAAACGTCACCAACACCGAACAGTATTGCTTCCATTCGTCACACGTATTTATTCAGCGAGCAGTAACCAGGAATAATGGGTTACGTGCTCGGACACTGAGAATCGGCGAGAATAGGCTTTAAGGCTCTCTAGATATTCTGAGGTTCGGATTTTTAGTGTAAAGATTTGCTTTTGAGGTTAAGTGATAGCACAGTATAATAAAGAGTACTAACGTACAGTATGGACACTCCCTGCCTCCCGTTGAAAGTGCCGCCCACCCGCTCTCGGTTACCTCACAGTTACCGGCTGGCAAGGACGCGACGACGCGATGCGCAGTGCGGAGGCCACGTAAAATATTCAAATATTAAACAAATATTTACAAAACCTATCAGATTACACTGAAAACAACACAATATCTATATGAACAAAAAAATCATGTTTTCAACTTACGTAATATTTTGGTGGCCTGATTTCCTTACAAAAATTTTGTTACTTCGTTTATACTGATTCTAAATAGGAAACTATTGTAAAAATCGAGCTTTGATACCCACCTCACAGCATAATACGATTCTTATTTATTAATAATTCGTGCAATGAGTTTTGAGTCACTGAGGTCATCGAACTTGACAACAAAATGGCGAGAACCCTCGCGCGTCTTATCTCACTCACACACGCATAGTACGCGTTCACCTACACGAGCTTAGCTGTGCGCGTAGGAACGCGTTTGTTTCATACATTTGATCGCCAGTGTCCGGGGTGTGGTGATAGTGTAAGATTATTAGGAAGTTATTTAACTTTTAAGGTCCAACTTGTCTTGTCTTATATGTTAGCATGATCTCAACACTTCTCGCCATTAGGTAACATTTATTTTATGAACCTAGCTAAAGAGTAATTTTACGTATAGAGGTGTAACCTTTACGGTAAACACTTTCATGGTTCATGTCCTTTGTTTTGACCTAAAATCGTGCTTTTTGAATATTTTACGTCGTTTACCATATAAATACGTAGCAATATCGTAAGTGGTTGCATGCATAAGTGATGGAGGCCTGACCTCGACAATGTGGGGTAATTCCAATATGTTTTAGGGTTACGTAGTCATCAGGGAACTCTTATACGTTGTTTAACATGTCCGTCTGTTTATCTGTATGGCGATGAGGTGTTGGTACTATAAGTTTTAATGTGAAAGTATCTATTTGCAAACGTACACTAGATTTAGTAATTACCTTTTAATACATTATGTTAAATAAAGAACTTATACAAAAATGTGAAAGTATACAGGATGCCCAAAATACAGCCTGTATATAATTATGCTTTTTAATTACCAGCAATTTTTTGCGATGTGGATATAATATAGATCATACTGAACGAGTTTCACTATGGGACCTGTTGCGAACTCTTTAGTTTTTTGACAAATATTTAAATTTGTATTTTTTATGATTCTTTACATCATAATATGTCACTCTAAAATAGTCATAGTCATAGTCATAGTCATTTATTTGATAAAACCGGTTTACATGTCAAAGATAATAATTATAATGATTCCCAACAGATTACAGTATTGTAAAATGATTGAGTTAACATTAGATCACAATATGATAAAAATAAAATATTAGTAAAAATGTACAATTATACAACCATAATTAGTCACTTCACGGATTCATCCGAATAAATTATAACACATACCCAATAACAGTACCTACTATTGAAGTCAGTACCGAAGTAATAAATAAATAATCACACTTAAAAAGGATGTTGGTATATGGACTAACTGTCTTTATACATTAAAAATTCATCATAGCTATAGAACGAGCGCTCAATAAGCCAGTGTTTTAGACGGCACTTAAACCTATGCAGACTTGTGGCCTCAGTAACAATGCTTGGTAACTTGTTGTAGACCGTGGGGCCCATAACGTGAGTTAACTTGGACGACTTCACAAGTTTGCGGCTAATACCTACAAGCTTGTTAGCGTTTCGCGTATTGTACTCGTGTACCATTGCGTTCGTTTTGTAGGATGTAAGGTGTTCACGCACATACACTGCGACCTGCATTATTACTACTGCGGGTAATGTGAGAATGCCCAGTTTTGTGAACAGTTGCTTTGCCGGAGTATCTAGCGGTACTCGTGAGATGGTTCGTATGGCGCGTTTCTGGAGGCGAAAAACTCTTTCCCACTCGGCACAGCGTCCCCAGAGTTCCGCCCCGTACTGTATTAGGGAGTGAACTGTAGCAAAATAACACGCGCGGGCCACCTCCGAAGTCACAGACCCGACTACTCTACTAAGGGCAAAGCACGCGCTTGCTACTCTGCTGCACAGTTTGTCTACATGCCGATCCCACTTCAAGCCCGAGTCTATCTCAAAACCCAGAAAAGCTGTAGCAGTGGTTTGTTCCAGCAGCGTTCCATCAATTTCAACAGCCAGCGGCGCTGCTTGGCGACCAGATAAATTAAATTGCATGAAGTGCGTTTTCTTAAGGTTGAGAGCTAAGCCATTGGTTCTGAACCAATAAGCAAGCTGCGCCGCTGCCTCGTTCAACGCCTTCTCAACGCCATCTCCATTCGGAGCAGTAACAATCGCAGCAACGTCATCAGCATACATTAGTACCTCACCGGCTTTTATGGCATCAGGCAGGTCGTTTAAAAGCAGTGAAAAGAGCAAATTTGAAACTGATGATCCCTGCGCCACGCCCATACGTCCTCCCTGTGGATCAGACCTCACTTTCCCACCATCACTAACCACAACTTGTGTCCTATTTTGAAGTAGGCTTGAGAAAAGGGACAATGATGTATCGAGGATGCCGTAATGGCGCAGCTTACCTATGAGCACTGCATGGTCGGCAACATCAAAAGCCTTTGAGAGGTCACAACACAAGACTGCGACCTCCTGCTGACTCTCTCTAGCTGCTACAATACGCCGTATCAGTTCACGGGATAGCGACGTGGTGGATCTGCCCTCACGGTACGCATACTGTCTGTCAGATAGACTATTTGTTGATTTTAGGAACTGTGAGAGACGGGCACTTAGGCCATGCTCAAAAATTTTTGCTATCGCCGGAATAATCGATACCGGTCTATAGCCATCCATGTCTCCTCTGCTACCCTTTCCTTTGAAGATAGGTGCAACCTTACTTATTTTAAGCGGGTCCGGGTACGTACCTTCTTTTATGCAGCGATTAAAATAAATGGCTAAACGTTTCGGGTGTATTTTGATTCGAGCTATATTTTCTCTCATTTCCTTCATCTGGCGACCGTTAAATATAATGGAAATGTTACGAAAAGAACGAAGTATAGCCAGGAGGCTATTCGCAACCGCAAAAAACGATATTGTGGCTAAGTTTAACAAGCTCCAGCTTCGAGCCGATTCCTTGTTCAACGTCGACCAACGTATAAAAGAACAATGGCTAAAAACGGACGAGATGACTGAAGATGAAATTTATGAAGACTGCATGACCAGCGATAAGTATGAAAGCGACTGGGAGCGTATAAAAGTCATGTACGACAACGTTTCCCGGAAGAACGAACGCAAGAAGAGGTCTCGCAAGTCTAGCGGCTGCGATGAGTCGAATAATATGGACAAATCTCATCAATGTTGTGAGAAGTCGGCGTGTAGTTCTGCATGTCATTCAAGACGATTCCGTCTACCGAAATTTGAGTTACGGAAGTTTGACGGCAATACGAAAAACTGGATTGGTTTTTGGTGTCAATTTCAGAAAATCGACGACGACGAATCTATAGACGACGGAGATAAGTTTCAGTATTTATACCAATGCACTGTTCCAGATACTCCAGCGCGAGAGATCGTCGAGAGCTTTCCGCCGTCGGGAGCTAACTATAAGAAGGCTGTTGAGCAATTGAAGTCCAGGTTTGCACGTGACGAAATGTTGATCGACATTTATGTGCGTGAACTGCTTAATCTTGTATTAGCACAAGCCAAAGGTAATACTTCCTATAAATTAGGCCACTTATACGATAAATTAAATACGCAATTACAAGCACTACAAAGCTTAGGTGTCACTATAGATAAATACGCTGCTTTACTTTTCCCTTTAGTTGAGTCCGCCTTGCCCGAATCTGTTTTACGAGCATGGCAGAGATCCCACGTACTCGAGGAGAAGAGCGACGATCATCTGAACCGGCTTATGCAGTTCCTGAAACGCGAGGTGGAGTCGGAGGAGCGGATCCAGCTTGCGCGTAGCGGAATAGCATCGGGTGACAGTTTGCATAGCGTTTCTACTCAACCTACCGCGGCATGCTTGGTATCAACGGAAGACGCAGGTAAGAAGATTTGTTGCGTTTGGTGTGAAAAGGCATCGCATACCAGCTTCGAGTGCTACAAAGCTAACAAGATGTCGTATGAAGCTAGGAAGGATGTGCTAAATAAAAAAGGAGCATGCCATATTTGTTTAAAAACGGGACATAATACGAAAAGATGCAAAAATTTCACAAAATGCCTTTTCTGCTCCAAACGTCATTCTATATTGATGTGCCCTGACGTTAAAACGTCAAGTCAAAATGAAAATGATAAAACTTCAGATATTGAAACGTCAGACTTAAATAACAACGTAACTCAAAATAAGGCTAGTACTATACTATTGCAAACGTTTATGGCGAATATTATAAGCGATAAGAAATGTATACCGGTACGATGCTTTATTGATTCGGGAGCACAGAAGACTTATTTACGTCGCGATATAATAGAAAGTTTAAATTTGAAGCCTGTTGGCAAAGAAATCGTGTCGAATTGTCTTTTTGGTGGGATCGAAACTAAAAAGGAACTGTTTCATACCTACGAGTTCACTGTCGCAAGTTTGGATAAGAAGTATCAATGTAGAATGACCGCGCGCGACAAGTCTAAGCTCTGCGGATATGTTCCTCGTTTAAATGTAAATCATGAGATGTTCAAAGAGTTGCAGAAACATAATATCACCCTGAGCGACGTCGGCGATGCGACCGCACCTGACATCGGGCTTTTGATCGGCGCAGATCACGCAGGCGTGTTGCTCACGGAGAGTTTCGTGGAACTGAACAATAACCTCGTGGCAATAAAGAATAAATTTGGATGGACGCTTCAAGGACCTATCATGAACACATGCAGTGTCCTAATGAACGTAGTATTGGAAAATGAAACTAAGTTGACAGTTTATGACAGAGAAGTCAACATAGAAACTAAGAAAGTACTGCTCGCTAACAATACTGCAGATTATAGTACGTTTCTGTGTACACTTATTTACTTCTATAAATACATTATAAACCTAACCGGTACTCTTTTCCTGCGGTTCGGAGGGATGATATGGATCATTTTATGCACGTGTGTAATTTACCAAGTCGTGCATCTGACTAAATTGACCATGTCGCTAACGACCAAAGCCTTTCTTATGGACGTACGAACATTTTTCACAAGACGTGGAAGAGTTGGCGCAAAGTACATCACGGATAACATCAGCAGCACTAACTTCCGCGAAAATGAAAATGGTTCAGGAACGAGTACGTGGAGAGGCTCATCCAGCAGGGCAAGGAGAGGGAATCGTATTTAAGGGTAGGTGATGTAGATTATAAAGTGGTCTTTAAGAGATAATTGTGTAAGAGTGGCTAAGGTGCGCACAGCAGATGGGCAATAATTCACACGAGCCGTTCAACGCCTGAACCCGCTTGAAACACAGGACTCTACCGAGATCTAGAGAAGAGTTTTGGGCCTCTTGCCCAAAAGGTGGGAGGATGTTGCGAACTCTTTAGTTTTTTGACAAATATTTAAATTTGTATTTTTTATGATTCTTTACATCATAATATGTCACTCTAAAATAAATGGCTAAACGTTTCGTGGATATTTTCTTTTGGGCTATATTTTGTCTCATTTCCTTCATCACCTACCACAAAAACGCAAAAAAAAATCCTCTACTATAGAAACGATCAACACCTGAGTAGCCAAAATGTATGGATCAGCCAATTTTTTTTGTGTTTTGGGGTTGGTCCCATACTAGAAGTTGATCAGTATAACCTTTATGACCTTGAGAACGTAACTTCGATTGTATGGGAGCGTCTTTTCGAGTGACTCTTTAAAAAGTCTAAAATTAAAACTCACAGTGTAACACCTGTGTCCTCTTAAGTAACTACGTATATGTTGAACAGTAAGTAATATCATCCAAACTTTGTACCTAAATCGTTTACATTAGGTGTAAGTACCTATTTATACAAAGGATGACTGCTTAGATTTGTATGAGAGCGGCTTTTTGACGGCAGATCTAACAAATTGTAAAATCAAAATACCACGGTGTAACACTAGCCCTCTCGAGTATATGTTTAGTAACTCCATCCAAACTGGGTAACTCGTTCACATAAGATGTACACAAAGGACGAGTGCTTAAATTTGTATGGGAGCGGCTTTTAGACGGCAGCTCTAACAAATGTAAAGTCAAAATACCACGGTGTAACACTAGCCCTCTCGAGTATATCTTTAGTAATTCCATCCAAACTGGGTAACTCGTTCACATAAGATGTTCACAAAGGATGAGTGCTTAGATTTGTATGGGAGCGGCTTTTTAACGGCAGCTCTAACAAATTGTAAAGTCAAAATACCACGGTGTAACACTAGCCCTCTCGAGTATATCTTTAGTAATTCCATCCAAACTGGGTAACTCGTTCACATAAGATGTTCACAAAGGATGAGTGCTTAGATTTGTATGGGAGCGGCTTTTTAACGGCAGCTCTAACAAATTGTAAAGTCAAAATACCACGGTGTAACACTAGCCCTCTCGGGTATATCTTTAGTAATTCCATCCAAACTGGGTAACTCGTTCACATAAGATGTACACATTGTTCACAAAGGATGAGTGCTTAGATTTAATAACGGTATGAGACTTAGCGCTCACAAAGAGCTAAAGTTGTGGAAGCGAAAATAGTCGTGTAACATGAAAAATACTACATTTCAGGGCTTGGAACCGGTATTTTTTAACCCCGAATTAGCCCATTATTTATTTCACGCTCGTTACGTAGGACTGAATCATGTATTTCAGTAACAACTTTGTATTATTAGAGTTTTCCATTAAAAATGAAATAATAAACCAAAGAACGCAAAAGAACGTAATAATAACGGTATTTTTGTATGGACCAAATACCGGTTTCCGACCCCTGCTACATTTAGTTTTCCACGAGGTTGTTAAAATTAGCCTCATGCATGACTATTAATCTTTATTTTTTATATCGTTTGAACACCAAGAATAAAAATACTTTCATAAACCTTCCCATGATAATCATTATTAAAAAATATTTAAACTGTAATTTTTGGCACGAATTCGGCAGAACTGATGACATAATATTTTAAACTTTCGCGTTTTGAACACTTTAACTCACATTTATAGACGGGTCTAACGCGAATTTTATTCAATTACCTTGATTCACCGACGTTTCGACGCAGGTTTCACTGGTCTTGGATAAAATTCGCGTTAGACCCGGCTATAAATGTGAGTTAATATGAGAACTGATGACGTCACTCTATGTGGACGCAACTGACGTTTGCTACTTTGCGAGTCAGGTCATAATGCCATCTATTTCACTCTTGGTTGGTCTTAACAATTTGCTGAAACGAGTGAGGTCACGAGGTCATGAGGTCACTGGACGCCCCGGATACTGCTGGAGTGACGAAGCCCAAAAACATCTATCCGCTCTCGGAATACCCAACTGGCGTGAAGTGCCGCAGAATAGGGCATAGTTGCGCTCTCTGAGCCAGTAATGTATGTATAGAGTACAAGCTTTTAGCTTGTACAAGCTTGTACCAAAAATATTTTTTCCAAAAACTTATCTACCTACTATTCTGGGCCCGATTCGGATTTTGAAATAGACATCTATTAGATATATTTTAGGCATCACCAAGATACGATAACGATATGTTTAAGATCTAACCTGTCAAATTTGACATTTGCGCGATTTTGGAGATACTCTTATTAGACGATTTCCACAGGATATGACTTAGAGATCCAATTCACATCTAATAGATATCTTATAAAACCCTCTGTCTGATAAAACCCTCTCGCGCATGAGAGGAGGCCTGTGCTCAGTAGTGGGACGTAAATAGGCTCAAATGATGAGATATCTTACTCTATCCAACGTAAAAGTGACATTGGTTGACCGAATTGCGCTGCAAAAGAGAACTAGTTGATATCTAAACTATAACGTATCTAGAATGGATCTAGTACGTGTCGTCCCTTGTGAATATCTTGAAGTTCGAATACGGCATTCTGTAGTCACATCCAGTACATTCAACCTCCACGTGCGCCATATTCACTCATAATCCAGTAACCGAGAGGATTATTCCGTTTTAATCCCACGGTTTTATTAACCGAACCGGCTGTTTGTGCGTCTCGCGATTCGGCTAAGCTGCTAAAAGTGTTTATTAATGTATATACATGTATGTATTCATAGATACGGGGGAACTAGAGCGGTGTTAACTTTGCAATAAGTATGTCAAAATTTTGATATACTTGTACTTATGATCTGTATGAGAGTATGGCTACATTTCGCAAAGACATAATGCGATAAATTGAAACACGACCGAAGAAAGTGTTTTAAATAGACACAAGTTGCGAATTACCTTTTCGCACGTGCATTATACATTTTACAGTACGCACTAGGAAGGTAAAGTAGCACCATAATGTACTGTAATAGTTATTTACCATACAAGTGCGGAAAAGAGGAAATTCGAAACGAGTGGCGTTAAATTATAACACAACTGAAGGGAGTGTTTTAAATCGACACGAGTTGCGAATTACTTATTCGCACGTGTAGCGTACAACTTTTTACAGTACAAATGGCACTTTAAACATTTGACATACGCACGAAAAGTGCTATTTCACGCACTAGTGCAACAAGTAGAGCCATACATATGTACTGTTAAAATTGTCATCCTTTACTCGGAGCAAGGTCTCTAGACTCCAAGACATACCTCATAGTGACGTCAGCCGTCATTTAGTTTTCCTTTCACGTCAAAATCATTACCAACTTGTCATAACCGCGGTTAAGCCTTTTGTCACGTTTTTGTCACGTACGTCATGTCACGTCGCCTGTTAGAACGTGACTGTCGTGCAAACATGTTTTTATAAGTAAAAAAAAGTTTAGGCCATTTGGAACTTTATTACGATGTGAGAGAGTCTCTATTTGATGTACGTGCTTATTGAATTTGTGGGATATGTTATTTTAAGCGATTTTGATCCTTGGGGAAAGTAAAACAACGTCCGAATTTGGAAAAAAAATAAATGTATTGAATTGAAAGCTAACCAGTGAGCTAACACTAAAAAATGTTAACAATTGGTTTAAATACCAAATGATTACTAACTGAAATTATTAGTTAAGTTACTAAATATCTAATCGTGCTGTTTTAAATTAATTACAGAGCACCTAAAATGAAATGGCAAATTCATCAAGTTTTAGGGCCGGTACAAACGGACTGCAACTCGACTGCAACTGTATGGGAACTGCACGCCGACGTTGCAGTTGGCGTGCAGTTACTATACAAATTATTGCAGTCGGATTGCAGTCCGCTTGTATCGGCCTTTATAATTATTAGTTGTATATTAACATAATATGACGTAAAAAGTAGATCAATGCATGCTAAATGTACTTATGATGATGAATAAGATACCTAATTAAATTCCCTTGTAGTTCAGTTGGGTGTCAGCTCTGCATAAAATAACATTTGCATATTATTGCACATTACAGCCGTTTACAATATCTTCCCCATCCGGACTAGCACATGATTGGCGCGACAGTATCTCTCCACGAGATAAACTACCCATCCCTTTTTAATTAATACAGTTAGTAAAAGACGGGTAGTCTGTGTCATGTGATTGGCCTAACTGTATCGCTTTTAAGCCGCTCATAAAATCTGTGTCACCAAAATGAACTTAAAACTGCACTACACTCGTCAACTGTCATGTGAGTTGAAAAAAGCTCAATAAAAGTCCAACCGGAAAGCCCGAAGCATCATTCTCGAACGTCCACGCGACACTTGTCATGTCACACTTGACCAGTAAATAAAAAAAAACATAAAAACTTCAACTTACTCAAATTTCAGCCTAAAACGCTTTGTACAAAGTCGAAATTCCTTTAAGCGGAAGGCGCTTCGAACGTTTTTTGTTTTGTCCAGTTTTTCATGCACTTGCGATTCACTGTGCAATTACTGTTGGATTGCAAAAAGGAAATAGAACCTTGTTGCTTCGGGATAAGGTTGATTTTTATGGGGATTGTTTTTGCTGTCAGTAATGATTTGACACTTGTATGCGTTTAATTGAATTTATAAAAAAGAACTCGGTCGTGGTAGGATTTTTACTGACCTATAAATAAATGACAAAAATGTTGGTTTATATTTTTTTTTTGGATTTTAAAAGAAGTAAATGGAACGAATGATGAATGAATGGAATTACACACACGGATAAAAGTAGAATGAACGTAAAACAGACAATTTTGCAAAACATACAAGGTAATTTTGTTATGTGTGACTAAATTCGGAGAGGTGAATATCTATGACGTACTAAACCACTTTTTCTGTTGGGCCGACTTCGAAAATGCAATAAATCGCTTATAAATTCGGCAGTCATATTATTATGTCAATGTTTTCTATAGAGTAGGTGTTTTTTGACCTCTAAGATATTAAAAAGTGTATTTACAAAATATATTTTTTTTTGTAGAAAAATATTTATTACTTGCCTACCATTTTTAGTGTTGCGTACAAAACTTTGTTTACGGAACACTTATTTTTAATTATTATATCAAAGAAAATTACATTGCATGAACGAGAAGTATCAGGTTTCATAACATAAGGCTTAGTATCTGAATTATTATTCGATCATTAAATTAGAAATCCTATTAATACCTAACTAAATATTATTGCGGAAAATATCGATGTATGTCGGTCATTTTCAATTTAGTTCGATATTAGATCTGAAATTAGTTTTCATGCTCCATCGAAACCGAGAGGATTAAATACCCATTTGCTAACTAAATTAGTCTCATACATATACAAATAACTATACATACTCGACATATACTCACACATAACAAATACACACGTACAGTCAGCAGCAGAAGTTGCTAAGCGGGCCAGGTGCTAAAAATGATTTGTCGCGACTTTATTGTACACGACGTGCGTGAACTCCACGAATGTAATTAGATAGTAAAGTAAATAAGATATAATTTAGATAAGCCAAAGTTTGTGAATAATAAAATATAAAATATCCTCCTATTGTCTTTCATTACGTACCTGCCCCCCCTTTTTTTTTTGACGGAGTGGGAATGCGTTAATGCGAACTCGCCGCTCCTTCCCCCCCCCCCTGCGCACCCCGCTGCGACGTATGAGGATAGGGCCTAACACTCACATTATTGTTAAGAGAATAAGAGCGTGCCAAGGTAATTTTAACGCTTAGTAACTTCTGTTGGTGACTGTACTCGAGCAGTAACGAAATTGACTTTTAAAAGTAGATCCAAGAACTTTCTTCTGACAATGTACTTTGTGGTCGAAATTATTTTTCGTCAGATTAAAAAAAAATTGTGCAATTTCACCGTATGTCCTAAAAAACTGTCTGTTTACGAAAACATAGAATTTCCGTAATTTGCCGGAAAATATCATTCATTTTTCTAAGGAGAAGTTTTGTTGATGTATATGTGTCGCCCCGAATGAGTTCTTAACCCTTTAACCAATTATTTCATGCAACCGATGATGCCAAAAATGCGGGGGTGCGCGGGACGAGGTTAGCGAAGTTCCGTGCCGTGATTGGTCCGTTCAAAGACACGGACGTCACACAAAGACACTTTCGACTCGAACATGGAGTAAAATTACCGTATGCGTGGCAGAGGGGGTAGCGCGACTATGCTCAGTCTGGAGGATGTTTTGTCTGTGTTTTAAGACTTTTAAGTATTTATGATGGGAAGTTCGAAACATAAAGTAGTAAAAAAATCTAGTTCCACATTTTTATACATTTATATTTACGAAACATATCTTTATATGGTTAATAAAGACATATGGCTGGATTAGGCAACTGAATCTGACAGCCAATCAGGATGATACGTTCCGCGGACGAATCATGTGATTGATTTACGAACTAGCCAGGGCTGTCACAGCCACAAATTAAAAAATATGTTTACACACAATTATTATCCGACAAGAAATTGTAGAGAAAAAGAGGGCGCCACTTCCTAGGTAACTGTCACATTTTTGACTTAAAATGCTTAAACATGGCAACAGTTTAGTATGTTTTAGTTCCATTTTATTAAATTTCTACTATTTTATGTCGCACCATACATCAAACGTAATTTTATTTATTTAACACCATAATAACAAGTAGACACCACCTACGCTTAAAACAATCTTCTATAATCATATTCTTACTATTAAATCATAATATTTTATTGTGTTACCACGGAATATTTATCTGTGGTATCTTTTAAGTAACCTAATGTCTAAATTTAATAATGTTTTAATATCTTATATTTTTTGTTGCAGGTACGAAAAGAAAAGAAGCTATATATGCTGAATCAAATGGCAATACAACTCAATGTTATTCGAGGTAATGGGAATAAATAAAATAAAAGTTAGTAAAGGTACAGAGGAAACAATAATATATGATGCCTGTAGATGATGATGATTTAGGTTTAACACTTTAGGATGGTTTGGGTATGCCAAATTTCATCCAAGTTTGTTCATTCGTTTTACTTGATTCAACTACAAATTTCCAAACAACAGAGCTAAAAATCAAACCATTAAAAATATTACAGGACAACATCAAATATTACACAGATCGAATTAATCCCACAGTGAAAATAAAACAGTAAAATATGTGTAGCCCTCCGAAGTGGCAACCCTATCGCGCTGTCCATCAAATCAGCCTGGATAGTTCCGCGTCGCATTTCGCGCACATGACACTCGCGACCAAACACTCCAGTTAGCTTTGTATTTGAAACAGCGAAACCACTCAATAATGTCATCGCTCTGCTATGCTGTGGACACACGCGAAATCCTAATGCTCGAGTTGGTATCGTCTTGGGTCGTCGTCAAATTCTTAAATTAGTCCTATTCTGCTTTCGTCACCCATTCTACATTCGTTCAATGTAGAATGAGTGACGAAAGCAGAATAGGACTAATTTAAGAACTTGACGAAAAACGAATGGGACGACCCAAGACGATACCCTCGAGTTTTATTGACAAAAACTTTCAAAAACTTTTTTTTATGTTTTCTTAGCCATGTTAAATATATGTGATGATGATGACGATGCAATCCTGTTATCCCTCATTAGGAACATAGGGCGAAGAATCCTCCATTTGTCGCGATCTTGAGCGGCTTCTTCCAGTTCTTTCTAGCTGAATCCAGTTGAGCCAGCTTTCTCAACTGATCGCCTCCATGTAGTACAAGGCCTCCCCGACCGTCTACTGCCGGCCGCATGCCAGCGGAGACCCTGTAGGTAGTAGATATATTATCTGTCTCCGTGTCTGCAAATAAAAAAAATATTTTCAATGCGGACGCACAACTTTTAATACTAATTAGGTGAGTAAATATCTACGAAAATGATATGATAACTCAGATTGTCTCTTAAAGAATAAATATATCCATCCTAAGACGAAAAAAATAGTTTATACGAAAAAATTGTTACATAGGTATACCAAAAAAAAAATGGTTGTCTGTAAAGTCGGTTTGCGGACGATAATTTTATTGTGCGTGATAACGTCATAAGAAAACATTACCATTACATTACGTAACATTACCATGGAGACCCGTCCTCAACGTTACCATGGAGATCCGTCCACAACGTGACACTTTCTCGTCCATGCTACTCTTCTCGTTCATCGTTTTATGACACGTTATCACGTCAAAAATTTTAACGGCTTAAGTGGCAACCCTATCGTCCTGTCCATCAAATCAGCCTGGATAGTTCCGCGTCGCATTTCGCGCACATGACACTCGCGACCAAACACTCCAGTTAGAGCTTTGTATTCGAAACATGCCACTGACTCTATTGTTGGTACTGTCAACGGTTAATTCCAACATTTTAGCGAATGGTTAATACATTAGTACAGTCGCCATCAGATATATCGGAGCGGTCAAGGTGTTCACAAATATCTGAACACGCCTCTATTGTCAATGCATTAGAGTGCGTGGTCAGATATTGTGAACACCTTGGCGGCTACTAGTACTATTAGAAGGCTGGTTTACTATAAGTACCATCGCCCACACTCTTAAGAGCCAACAGGAGTGGTCATTTCTCCATAAAAACGTACTCGACTGTTTCCTCCGTGGGTTTTGATGCTAGAGCAATGATTTTTTCAACACAGATTAATATTGCCAATATCTGTGTCGGACCGTTTTGCTTTTTTCGATATTTTTATTTTTTAAGGCGCTAGAGCCCTTCAAAAATGGCCAAAATGGCCTAATTGACTATGCGGAAATGAGAGGCATAGTATTCAAAACTTATATCAATCAGCCAAAAAAGCTAATCGGTCCGACACAGACAATTTTATAACCATTTAGATTTCCAAATTTGTTTACGATTGGTTAAGTTTTGGAGGAGGAAACAGTCGAGTACGACACCTCGATTTTTGAGATTTTTACGCAGGATTTTTCACCTTGTCTTTATCGCACTAGTTTTAGGAGCCGCTTCCGTTAGCGAGACGGGTATATTTATCTAAAATATTTAAAACTCAACTCCTGTTTTGTCTTAACTGTCCATCGGTGGACCATATGTTAGTAGCTCGGTACATGTGAAACTCGGAGTAAATATCTATGGAGTAGAGACGCGCACTAATTTCTATCTGAAAAATTCTGTCGTTTTTGGCGCGGGGGACGAGGTAACGCACACAAATAATGTTAACACTAATGCATTTTTAGCATACGTCGCTACACACGCACACGACAAAATTATCAAACACTAGCAAAAACTATATTCACACAAGTACAAGAACAAACACAGACAACCCTGTCCGTGAACGAGATGACGTCAGTTCTAAGTAAACCTAGATAGTGCGAGGGACGCGTCGATAATATTGTCGATAAAATTGACAATGAATTTTAATTTCTGCTTTTATCAATTATAATAATAATACAATATCAAGTCTTTGTACCAGCATTTTACTAACTTTAAATTTTTGTATTGTTTAGATGTTATTTCTAATAGTTTTGTCAATTTGTTTAGGGCGAATCTTGCAAGCTGATATAGAATGATTTTTTATTATCAGTTCATTAGTTAATATTTTACGTGTTGGTTTACTTCTGAAAGCAATGCAATATACTATCGAGCATACAGATCTGATGACAGAGATGGAACGCGGCCATAGGATGTCATTTAAGGGATATTGAGTAGGGGATAATTAGTATATATATCGGCGGTAGATCGTAAAATCGGGCATATCGAGATAATCCTAGGCATATCATGAAACGCCGCCATTTAATTATCTGCCTTTTGCATTTTTTGCCACTGCTAGTGCTGCATTCTATGTGGCATTTGGAGCAGAATGCGTAGGTACTAGGTAGGTACTAAAATCATACGCTACCCAAACACGTACTACAAGTAGGCTGTCAAGCCATTTCAATGGTTATCATTTGCTAAAATTTAGGACATCCTACTTATTCGATATGCCTAAATGTTGAGGTTTGAACGGTATGGCTGGTGGTCACTAGTCAGATCATGACATGCCGGCGTTTCATGATCTGCTTAGGAATATCACACCTTGAAGTTAGCACGATATGGCTGGTGGTCACTAGGCAGATCATCATCTGCCTAGGAATATCACACCTTGAGGTTTGTACGATATGGCTGGTGTTTGCTAGGCATCATGACCATCTGTATATTATTCATTATGTTTATATCGATTTTACCGATATTGGTTTTTATGGTGTCCCATCACTAATATTGGTACGGTGATACCAGAGTAATAAATTAAAAGTGCCTATTTATGGAAAGTGACAGCCGTAAATACCTTAAATTAATAAAATATTTGACATTTTAAATAAAAATATATAGCTGGTCAAGCAAACATCGTCAGTAAAAAAGGCGCGAAATTCTAATTTTCTATGGGACGATATCCCTTCCCGCCTACATTTTTCAAATATGCCGCCTTTTTCTACTGACAAGATCTGCTTGACCAGCTATATATTATGTAGAAACTAAAGGAAAAATTAATTTTCAAAAAATAGTCTATCGGTAATTTTACATTATTTAGGGGTTGTGCACAAATCACGCGAGATGTTTTCGACTACTTTTTGATCCCCGTCCCCCTTTTCTTTATTCTTATAGATCTATTAATTTGATTAAATAGATTAGGTTGATATGAAACTAAGGTGTTATATAAAAATAATGTGTGACATAAATTATAATATAACAAAAAGCATATCAAATAGGGCATATTACTGCAATGTTCTGCCGCCAGAGTGTAGCACTAAGCTAGCTAGTAAATTTTCTCTTTTCTCTTTATCGCTCAAATATGCAATAGTGATAGAGAGGTTAGATAACGAAATTTAAATTTTCTTGTTCCGCGGCGGACCCCCAGATTGTGATGGATTGTGGTAGTCGCGCCCCCTACGCAGAGTTTCGCATAATATTTCCTATTAGAAATTCTACTCGTACCTAATTAATATTTAGAAAGTCTTCTTTAGAATTACCCTAATTTAGATCTAATATCATATCACTGGTATCACTGTCAGATTGACAATGTTTTTTAGTTATTTGCAAAGTTAATGCACTATTTGATAATATTTAGATGAAATAGTACTTAAATATGATAAGAAACGTGTTCTTTTTGTAGACTAGACGTTTCCTATCTCATTTTGCACGAGAAAACGCTGCAATTCGGCATTTTCGGCTCCTATCATTCCGCTTAGACTGACGTTTGCTGAATGGCGTATGACGTGTGGCAACTAGTTTTATATAACCTCCTTGACCGGCGGCCGCGATCTTTTTGCAGAGGGGAACGCCTGTTAATGGCCGCTCCATAGATATTTACTCCGAGATGTGAAAGGCCGGACCACTGTTACTTTTTACACTATGGGCCCGATTCGGATTTTGAAATAGATATATTTTAGACATCACCGAGATACGATAACGATATGTTTAAGATCTAACCTGTCAAATTTGACATTTGCACGATTCTGGAGATACTCTTGAACGATTTCCACAGGATATGACTTAGAGATCCAATTCACACCTAATAGATATCTTACTCTATCTAACGTAAAAGTGACATTGGTTGCCCCAATTGCGCTGCAAAAGAGAACTAGTTGATGTCGAAACTATAACGTATCTAGAATGGATCTACATAGTACGTGTCGTCTCTAGTGAATATCTTGAAGTTCGAATACGGCAGTATGTTAAGGGATGAATTGTGAGCATTGTTCATCGAGTAACATTCGAAGCCGTTTAAAAGCAGAATGTGAGCATCATACATTCCTTTGTGTGTGTGGGAGTTAGAACTAAGCCGTATTTGGATCTTTGTTAAGCCGGGACAGTAGGGAGGGGACGTCTGGACACGTGCAACGTTGTCGATATTTAAGGGCCTGGGTTCGAATCACGATAATGTGATTTGTTTGTGCTTTTGATCGATATTTTTCCTCTATATTTCACCTAGCACTTCTTCTTCTTAATCGCTCCCCCATTGCTGAGGATCGTGACTCCACTTGCGATTTATAAATTGCCTCCAACTGTTGCGGTCTGATGCTTGATGGAAGGCGGTGGTAACAGGTAGCTCCAGCTGTTCGGAGATCTGGTCCGACCATTTCTTTGGACTTCGTCCTCTAGGTCTTTTACCCTCGACCTTTCCCGTCACCACTAGTTTTTCTAAATTGTTGGCCCCTCTTCGTGCGATATGGCCAAAGTAGGTAACAACACGGTGTAGACATATAGAGGACAGACGTTGGGTGTTCTCCATTCTGAGTTCTTTGAGGATCGAAGCGTTTGTGCGGTGGGCTGTCCAAGGAATCCTTAACATACGGCGCCAGCACCACATTTCGAAAGCATCGATCCTCTGCCTATCAGCGGCTTTCAGCGTCCAGGTTTCGGCCCCATACAGAAATATGGAGAAGACAAGTGTGCGGACGAGATGTATTTTAGTGCGGTTCGAAATGTTCCTGTCTCTCCATACTTTGCCGAGTTGGGTCATTGCTGTCTTAGCCATGCCGATACGTCTGCGTATCTCCGGTTCACATGTCCCTTTATTCGTGATCACCGACCCAAGGTACTGAAAATGATCCACGGTTTCAAAAGCGTTTAGTGCATCTGTACGCTGCTCAACACCGAAACGGTCCACTATCATCAGTTTTGTCTTTCTTGCATTTATCTCGAGCCCCATTCTGCGGCTGGTTTCTTCAAGTCGTTTGAGAATTTCCGCCATTTCCATTTCGGACGATGCAAGGAGGGTGTCGTCCGCGTAGCGAAGGTTCGAAATAAGTTTTCCTCCGACTTTCACACCGCCCTCCCAACCTTCAAGGGTGTGTCGCATTATATACTCCCCATATATATTAAATAGTATGGGAGATATAATGCATCCCTGTCGTACCCCCTTCTGGAACTTAAAGCTCTTGGACGTGACGCCTCCAATGGTCACCGTTCCATAACCAGAACCATAGAGACTTTGCAGTAGAGCTATAAGGTGGCTTGGGACTCCAACTTCAGCTAGTATCTCCCACAGCTTTTCCCACCTTACGCAGTCGAAAGCCTTCTGATAGTCGACAAAGCACATGTACATTGGGATGTTGAATTCATAGCATTTTTCTATTATGAGCCGAAGGTTTAGAATTTGCTCGCGAGTCCCTTTCCCCTTAACGAAACCGGCTTGTTCTTGCGGTATTTGCCAGTCAAGATATGATCTTAGCCTTGCATTAATGACGTGAAGGAGAATTTTGCTGGCATGAGAAATTAATGCTATTGTACGATAGTTGTTGCAGTCGCGTACCGATCCCTTTTTATGTAGGGTAAGTATAGAGGAGTGTATCCAGTCAGAGGGCCACATACCGGTTTTCCAAATTGCGTTGCAGATGTTATGCAAACAGGTGACTCCTTTAGGCCCTAGAGCTTTAAGTACTTCCGCTGTGATGTTGTCCGGTCCAGGAGCCTTATTTGTTTTTAGCTTTCGTATTGAGTCTTCAATTTCGGAACGTAGTATGTTGGGTTCTGGGTCGTTTGTCATTTCAAGGTGCCGTGTTAGTATATTCTGCCGATCCTGATAGAGTTGCTCACAATACTCTCTCCATCTCTCTACCACTTGACAGAGGTCGTGTATTGGTTTCCCGTCTTTGTCATCGATTATCCAAGAGGTCGGCTTAAACTTGTTTGTAATGTGGCGGATCTTTTTGAACAGGTCGGCAGATTGGTACTTGTCAGCGTGAGCTTCGATTTCTATGCAGATGTCCTCCAAATACTTGTTCTTGTCCCTTCTGCACAGGTTTCGAATTAGTTTAGTCAACCGCGCGTATTCTTCCTCAAAATGTTCGCTCTTTGGACCACTCTTGAGCTCTTTCCTCCCTTGTATGGTTTCCCAAACTTCATTCGACATCCAATCCTTCCTCGTATCAGTATTGATTACCATGGAGTCCAACACTTCATTGATTTTTAATTTTAAATGTACCCATTGTTCCCCAGGGTCCAAAACTTCGACGCTGTCTATGAGTTTTGGTTCTAGATGTTTCTGGAAGTAATCATATTCCTGTGTTGATAGTCTTCTTGCTCGTTTTGACTTGTGGCGAAATGACTTCAGTCTCAGGCGCAGGTCTGCAACTAACAACTGGTGGTCACTACCACAGTCTGCCCCGGGGAAGGTTCTCACATTCGTTACAGATGACTTCCATCGACCTGCCACTGTAATATAGTCAATCTGGTTGCGATAGCGGTCACCGGGAGATATCCACGTATATAGCCTGCGCTTGTGATGTTTAAAGCAAGTGTTGGTAATTGTCAAGTTGTGACTAACACAGAAGTCAATGAACTTCTCCCCTCTTTCGTTTCGGACTCCCAATCCATATCTTCCGAGTATGTGACGGATGTGGTCGTCGTTGACAGTATTTCCCACCTTGGCATTCCAGTCACCCTGGACGATTAGGATTTCCCGTTTTGAAATGGTCGATATAGTAGTTTCCAGCGTGCCATAAAAATTGTCAATGTCGTCCTGTGTTGATTGAGCAGTTGGTGCATAAACCTGAATAATATTAAGTGGCAGAGGGCTACAGCTTATCCGAATACATATTATTCTATCAGTAACAGTGTTATACCCCGTGGCAAATGGTGCCATCTGGGGATATATTAAAAAGCCTACTCCATTTCTGCTCTCCGCTTCGTGGCCAGAGAAGAACATCTTGTAGCCGTTCCTTGTTGTAAAATGCCCTGCACCTTTCATATGTGTTTCACATAGTCCGAGGATCGCGAGTTTTTGTTCGCTCATCTCCTTCTCGATAACTGACAGTTTTTCAGGTTTTAAAAGCCCCCTGACGTTCCAGGTTCCGATCCTATGTTTTGGGCGTAAGGACGGTCCTTTTTTGTCTTCAATCGCATTTACTATCTCGACGGCTTGATGACGCACCATCGAGGAGTCACCTAGCACTTACTCTACTACAATATGGGCTCGAAATCGAAGCTTTTTATTTGAGTTGTCGAGATCCGGACCTGCACGGCGGCTACATCTGGTTTCCTCACGATGTTTTCCTTCACCAAAAAGCGACTGGTAAATATCAAAAATTCCGAAAACTCATTGGTACGAGCCGGGGTTTGAACCCGCGACGTCCGGATTGCAAGTCGCGGGCTCTCACTGCTAGGCCAGTAGCTCTTTTTAAAATAAACGTTTAATATTCGAATAAAACGTCGACTTTTCCCATCCCTATTAGGATTAGCGTCTAAGGCATCGTGTAATGTTTGTCGACAATTAGGGCAGCAAACAAACAAACAGGGACAAGGGACCAGGATTTTTATGTTTGCGCGGACTTTGTGATTAATTTCGCCTTTTACAAGCATTTATTTATGGTGCTAACTTCGTACGAGCTCAACTAGGGTAAACGTACTTGTCCTCGACGCGGTCCCAGTTCCAGTACATCATCTTGAAACTTAAGTCATTGTCAATATAGGTGACAGCAAGGTGTCATCTATTGAGCATTAGCATGTCGAGCACTAGTACGTTTACCTTATACTTATATATTTACTATGTATTTTGTAAGAAGATAAAATAATCAGTTTTACGATAACGAGTAGCTGATTAAAAAATACGTACACAATATGTAGTTTCGGAGAAAATAATGTTTATTTTCTTGCCGAAGTACTATTTTATTTTGTCAAAACTTTACACAAATACGTCAATTTTATTTATTTATTCGTATGTAAAAATAGAAACAATACAAATACTTACAAAAAAAATATTTCGTTACCAGGCATAGATGACACATAGGCTAAAACAAAACAGTTTCAGTTAAAATATTACAATTTGGTTAGCATTAGCCCTCACACTAGGACAAGCCTGTGTCGTGAGGACTCTAGGAAATTCCAGTAGATTTATCAATAAGCTGATGCAAAAAAAATACAAATAAAAAGCGGCCAAGTGCGAGTCGGACTCGCCTATGAAGGGTTCCGTAACAGTAACAATAAAATTGCGGTTTACGATTTATGTCGTATTAAAACAAACTACTTACTAGATCTGGTTCAAACCAATTTTCAGTGGAAGTTTGCATGGTAATGTACATCATATATTTTTTTTAGTTTTATCATTCCCTTATTTTAGAAGTTATAGGGGGGGGGGGACACATTTTACCACTTTGGAAGTGTCTCTCGCGCAAAGTATTCAGTTTAGAAAAAAATGATATTAGAAACCTCAATATCGTTTTTGAAGACCTATCCATATGATACCCCACACGTATGGTTTTGATGAAAAAAAAAAATTTGAGTTTCAGTTCTAAGTATGGGGGACCCCCAAAATTTATCGTTTTTTTTTCTATTTTTATGTAAAAATCTTAATGCGGTTCACAGAATACATCTACTTACCAAGTTTCAACAGTATAGTTCTTATAGTTTCGGGAAAAAGTGGCTGTGACATACACGGACAGACGGACAGACATGAGGAAGCCATAAGGGTTCCGTTTTTTGCCATTTGTCTACGGAACCCTAAAAACGAGTTTACAAACATAAATATAAGTAATTAAATGTCTACACTAGATTACTAAATATTAAACTAGTTATACTATTTATTACCTTATTAATATAGGTACACATTATTCGAAATAATATAATAATAGATTACAATAAGACATCCGGATGAACTAAGATTATGGTAGATATGTGTACCTAACGATAAGTTATATCGAAACTGCTTGATTTTACGACAGAAAACATTTTTCATACCGCCTAATACCAAAATATCACAAGTCACTATAACAACTACTAAGGACATACGACCTTATAAAATTATATAGCAGCGTTAAGTAGGGTAAAGTCACCAAATAGAGGACCTTGTGCGTTCCGCCATGTTAGCTAAGATCGTTTTCACCCTATGAAGTGTCCATAAAAAACATTCTTGGCAGGAAATGCATATTTATTTTTGAAAAATTGTTGCCAAGAGCAAATCCGTTAGTTGCGGGGTAGATTTTGTAAAGCATTTTCTAACGTATGACGTAAATGTCATAAATGCATAATAAAATAAACTTCCTTTTTAATAAATATTATTATACATTGAAATGATACTTACTTTCAAAGGGTTTTAATGTCTAAAACAGCAAGTGAAATTTAAAATGATTTTCTTCTTGACGGTTAAAGAACTAGGAAATAATAATTAAATAAAACAGGCCACTGCCGAGCCTTCCAAATGGATGCCGTTACAATAATGGATTCATCCAAATGGACGGCATCCTAATATTAAACATTGTACGTTTTTGACATTTACGGACCGATTTTGGATCGCAGCCACGCTATTTGGACTGTTGGAAGGCTCGTCAGTGGCCACCTTTAGGAAATAATTAAAAAGCAATGATTTTTAAAAGTAACATTAATCACATTATTTAGTATTTACTTTTCTCTTTATCAGAAAACTACGGAATGCTTATTTAATTTAATACGAGTTTATTATGACGTGATTTTTGCCTACTGATGCGAAATCATAGTAAAAAAGTAAGGTACAAATCAATAAAAAACAACTATCGATCATACCTACAGACTATTATTAAAAAAATCAATACTAAAATAGCAAACAATTTAATAACCATAAAAAATATAACCTAAAACACATTTCGCTGTGAAAAATTATCAAATATTTTCCAAACGTATTTCACTATTTTTTACACCATCATATAAAGGTTGGGTCACACTGGTCCGCTTAATCTATGCAACATTAATGCCGCACTTGCGTACACGGAATAACACTTAGCGTGGGTCATTGAAAGAAACCGGTTTTATATGGGAAGGGTTCCGGTCAAGTATTGGGGTTGAAAAAGCCTTTTAAACTATATTTTCGACGTCGAAAATATATCCATTTTTGCGGGAAGCTATAAACATGCCTATTTATATTTTATCGACTGTGGGTATCTAAAAAAAAT
Source organism: Cydia fagiglandana (assembly GCF_963556715.1). Classification (NCBI taxonomy): domain Eukaryota; kingdom Metazoa; phylum Arthropoda; class Insecta; order Lepidoptera; family Tortricidae; genus Cydia; species Cydia fagiglandana. Next base: position 12,636,429 of record NC_085954.1, on the reverse strand, counting down.
TATGGGACCTTTAAGGTCTTACTGCCGTATTCGAACTTCAAGATATTCACAAGAGACGACACGTACTAGATCCATTCTAGATACGTTATAGTTTAGAAATACCTACTTTCTTTATTGCACTGACAAAATATTATTACATGAATTACTAAGGGCCACTTGCACCATCCCATAAACGGTTTACTAATATGTGGCCGAAAATTGTATGGCAAATTATCACTTCCCAAACTATTTTTCCCATAGTATCATTTGGCAAAACTATCAGATGGCAAACCAATGTTTCGCATATATAACATGTCGCAAATGATTATTTACAATATTATTGTATGGCAAAATATTTAGTTGGTCATGTTTCAAAATGTCTTTTATTGTTATGTCGAATGTATTGATAGGCATAAATTATTTTTCGCCTAATATTGTGATGCATACTACTAAATACCCTAATAATATAGTACTCAACTACTCATGGTACAAATTACAGTAGCATTTTATTTCGTTACGTAGGTAGTTTTTTCGAGATGTGCAGTTCAATGATGGAGGTAGTAATTTTGTTTACTACATTTCTGGCAACAGTTTGTTTTCGTGGGGTCGCAATTCTTACCTAACCTAACCCACTTTTCTGGCAACAGTTCGTTTTCTTGGGGGTCGCAGTTCTAACCTAACCTAACCCACCTTTCAGGCAACAGTTTGTTTTCGTGGGGTCGCAGTTCTGACCTAACCTAACCCACTTTTCTGGCAACAGCTCATTTTCTTGGGGGTTGCTGTTCTAACCTAACCTAACCCACTTTTCTGGCAACAGTTCGTTTTCTTGGGGGTTGCAGTTCTAATCTAACCTAACCCACTTTTCTGGCAACAGTTCGTTTTCTTGGGGGTGGCAGTTCTAACCTAACCTAACCCACCTTTCAGGCAACAGTTTGTTTTCGTAGGGTCGCAGTTCTAACCTAACCTAACCCACTTTTCTGCCAACAGTTCGTTTTCTTGGGGGTCGCAGTTCTAATCTAACCTAACCCACCTTTCAGGCAACAGTTTGTTTTCGTGGGGACGCAGTTCTAAACTAACCTAAGCCACTTTTCTGGCAACAGTTCGTTTTCTTCGGGGTTGCAGTTCTAACCTAACCTAACCCACTTTTCTGGCAACAGTTCGTTTTCTTGGGGGTCGCAGTTCTAACCTAACCCACCTTTCAGGCAACAGTTTGTTTTCGTGGGGTCGCAGTTCTAACCTAACCTAACCCACTTTTCTGGCAACAGTTCGTTTTCTCGGGGGTCGCAGTTCTAACCTAACCTAACCCACCTTTCAGGTAACAGTTTGTTTTCGTGGGGTCGCAGTTCTAACCTAACCTAACCCACTTTTCTGGCAACAGTTTGTTTTCGTGGGATCGCAGTTCTAACGTAACCTAACCCACTTTTCTGGCAACAGTTCGTTTTCTCGGGGGTCGCAGTTCTAACCTAACCCACCTTTGAGGCAACAGTTTGTTTTCGTGGGGTCGCAGTTCTAACCTAACCTAACCCACTTTTCTGGCAACAGTTCGTTTTCTTGGGGATTGCAGTCATCTAACCTAAAACATGTTGGTACAGTCATCAAATCTATTAGCGTAGTGGCACCCGTCCATGGAAATATGTAGATACGTTTGTTAAAAAAAAAGCCACCAACAGGTCAAATAGCCATCAAAATATATTATGAAAAGTAAGTATAAATAAAGCAAACGTTTTTTGACAATTAAGAGTTAGCTAAGTTGAAACATTTGCTCAGTGACTATTTGTCTTAATGAATTTTGGTAAAATGAACATCTACTAAATAAAATTGTGATCAAATAAAAAGTATGCGAAGTTTCAATTTTGGCAAACGTTATGTAACAATAAATAGTTAGGTATAATAAAACATTTGCTTAGTGACTATTTTTCTAAATAAATCGTGGTAAAATGAACATCTGCTAAATAAAATTGTAGTCAAATAAAAATTATGCTAAATAATAATATGCTAAGCATTGGTTTGCCAACTAAAAGTACTGCAATAAGTTGGTTGGGAAGTGAAATTAGGCGAAAAATATTTCGGCGAGATGGCAGTACACCCCCATAAACCCAGGGCGAAGCAATTAAACCGTTAATCCAGTGTCAAATTGTACTGGAAAACATGGTTACTCCAGATTTAACCGGTTAACCCCGGGTTAGTAAATGTTGCAAGTTGCCCTAAAAGACATAAACAGAAATATAAAACTAAAATTAACTACAATTAAAATAACTAAAACCAAAAATTAAACTTACCTATCAAAATTCGGTGCCTTCGAGAGGGTGCCTGTTATAGTTTAGATATCAACTAGTTCTCTTTTGCAGCGCAATTCGGGCAACCAATGTCACTTTTACGTTAGATAGAGTAAGATATCTATTAGATGTGAATTAGATTACTAAGTCATATCCTGCGGAAATCGTTCAAGAGTATCTCCAGAATCGCGCAAATGTCAAATTTGACAGGTTAGATCTTAAACATATCGTTATCTTATCTTGGTGATGTCTAAAAGATATCTAATAGATGTCTGTTTCAAAATCCGAATCGGGCCCTTAAAATCTAAAACATTATGTAATATGTACTTACTTGTTGCTTAGACTTTAATTTTCGATAAAGGCAGAAATTGTAGTTAATTACCTACCTTACCTAAGTTTTTTAAGTACCTAAACTATATTCAACCAATAATAGTCAAGTAAATGGGCGGTCGAAGTACTTTACAGATGGCGCCAGTAAGGATTTACCTGTCAATCTTACGAGTAGTGTCAAATTATACTTTATTTTAGAATTTTATGACTTGGATGTTTTAAGTATTTCAAAGAACAAAACTAGAAAGTGGCAAAGTATACTGGCACCATCTATAGAAACATTTGACATTTTCCAACCCTATTTAGCGGCCTTTAAATTTCATACAGTTATAGTGCTTACTAGATACATAATATCCCTTTGTTTTACCGTTACAAATGTGTACGTAAGCAGATAATATAATTATTATATTATAATTGTTTTACAGCTTAATTTTTGGGCTATGTAAGCCGCAACACATCGAATTTTCTTATATCATCTGGCTATCCCTCCTAAAATTATTTTTATTCATCATTTCTCATCAATAACGATGTTTCCTACGCTCTTTTACTTCAAAGACGCCCAATTTCTAGTAATCTTTTCTTCAAAAATTAACTTTACTCCCATTGTATTAAAGTGCAAATTTATATGCAGAGTCAATTTTATGAATGTCTTAAAAGTTTGACAGTAACACCAGTAGTGGGTGCCAGGTCTGTATTCACTACACTTACCCTATAAGAACAAACCAGTCTAAACCTGACCTTCGTTTACAAACAGTAATGAAGGATCTAGAGATCAAGATACAGTGGTTAAATTGAAACTTCTAAAATGTGTGAGAATAAGTGAGTAACTTCTCAAATTAGCTGAATTTATGTGGCGGTAAAAATGTTAATGTTGCGTGTAATATTCGAGACGATTCGGGGACCGGAAACTCCCCGTTATGGGGAGATTACCCTTTTTATGGGGAAATATGAAGTTTCTTTTGACCTAGGGAAGTATGTTGTCAACAAACTACTTAATAAATTATGATAAACTACTGATACAAAACAGAGGCTTAGTTTTTTGATGACAGCCCGTGATATTCGGCACAGGGAGAGAGATGGTGCTGCCATCATTCCATACATAATCTAGGGAACAAATCAAATTATTATTATTTTTTTTATTTTTTTATGTAATGACGGGCGAGAGAAAGGTATGGAACAAAAAGACATGCTGCGCCGACCCCAAATGAATGGGATAAGGGCAAGCGAATGATGATGATGATTTTTGATGTGTAACTACCGCCATGACGGGTAGTTTTGTAGTTTTGACATCAATTTCAGATTATAATGTACTAGTTTGAGTACTAAAAACACAAATAAAAAAAAAAACACTTAGTCAAACAATAAAATTATAGATTTGTTGCCTAGTCATACAAAATGTAATCCTAACAAATGTTAATAAAATTTACATCCAAAAGGTACAATATTTACAATTATAGAATACAAACAGACTATTTTTACAATTCAGCTAAAAATATGCTGTAATTATTATCCCACGATACCAAGATTAGCTTGGTCTCCAATATCATACAGTTATTATGTATCTCTAGTTCAATATATACTGGTATTTATAAGCTTAGAACAAAATCCTTGTAACGAAGTCCAACATTTCCCGCTTGTTTAGGAGTTCAGTACAAACAGACAGACAAACTTTCCTAATAAAAAAGCTCGTGGACTTTATGAATTTTAAATGAAATTGAGTTTAAAATTTTAAATCACATGCAGGATGTTGGATTACATTTGTTGCAGGTACAGTTAGTTACAGAAGTTGGTATCTATTTTTACCCGACTAAGGCAACGCAAACGGAGGGTTATTATATAAATAATTAAATTACAATTTAAATGTGTTTGTTGTTATGAAAACATTCCAAATTTTGAAATCGATAGCTTCAGTAGTTCTCGAAATATTTAGCGATGTAACAGACGGACAGAGTCGCATCATAAGGGTTCCTTTTGTACCTTTTTGGTACCCTAAATATAATAAAATAGCAGTTGTTATTTTTAAGGGCCGACCTTTTCGTAGTATTTTTATTTATTTGGTCAGCATTCGATAACTTACGGCAACTTCACTGGTTCATGTATTGAATAATATTAATATCTGTAAGTATTATTATACCGTTTGTGCCCAAATAAACATTAAAACATCAAATTTGGTGGATATACCTATAGAGAACGTAGAATCGTTCGTCGTTCAACGTGACCACGACTGCTCTGCCAAGAGTAATTCGACGGAGAAGAGAAGAAGACCTATAGAGTACAACATGTGCAATTTATTGCATGCCCTACAAAATCTTTCACTGAGTTACGAAAAGTAGGTGTGGTGTTTTCGTAACTCGACGGAAAAATCCACACAAAGATTTTTTTTATTACATTTACCCATAAATTAGTCTATAAAAAAAACAGAAATTGTGATTTTTATGGTTGAGTGGTAAAACCCGTTAAAACCATTTTAAAGCGTGGAATGCTCAGATGGATAATCACAAAATCGAATTTTCGCTCAAGGTTTATGTGAAAAACCTTTATTATTAGTAACATCATAATTATCACCCCCTTCTTCCTGGCGTTATCCCGGCATTTTGCTACGGCTCATGGGAACCTGGGGTCCGCTTGACAACTCATCCCATGATTTGACGTAGGCACTAGTTTTTACGAAAGCGACTGACATCTGACCTTCAAACCCAGAGAGGAAAATGACCTTATTGGGATTAGTCCGGTTTCCTCACGATGAACCCGCGACCTCCGGATTGAAAGTCGCACGCTCTTACCGCTAAGGCCATGCACCAGCGCTTAACATCATAATTTAATAAAAGTCCTATCCATCTTATGCTTTCGTCACCGTATTGCATCCGCTGTCCGCCCTTTGACCTTCACCGATCTTACTTTTGAATCATTTAAAAAAATGTTGCTACTGTAACTGACTGTACTTATACCAATTAATTATCATCGCTAACATGTCAATGTGGTGAATTTAATAATTATATTAATAATGAAAAGCCCTGATGACTGATAACGATTCCCGGAATGCGTAATTAGTACGATTCATTTCGGGTATTTAATTAAATTGTTTTCATATTGTGACAGCTAGAAATAATACGGTAGTAATATATTGAAATGAGTCGCTCATGTATTTTAAGTCGAAGATTGCTCGACATGGACTTAATAACGAGGAGCTACACCTGGAGAACGTGTTGGCGGACCTACAGACTCTCTAGGCTCTGTCACCGACGTTTATACACCGTCGTCTAGTACCCAGTATTTACACAAGAAGTATTCCACGGGCTGTCCCGTACAAACGGCGATTATATTCCTGTGCATATTTTTGAACATTTGTCACGGAAAAGGAAACTATTATACCTGCAAATCTTCAGAAAATTCGCGTTTGTACGGGACAAACGGTAGATAATTTCATGGAATGCTCCACAAGCTTTATTGAGCTTACTGTGGGACTAGGTCGATCGGTATAAAATAGTCCTATAATATTTATTTATCTCCAAATCATTGGCCTGTAATGTCAATAAGATGATGGTTTAAACAGCGTCCATAAGAGTGCGGCACTTCCGCAAATGGCCAGTAAGTCCAATGCCAGAGCGGCAGCCGCGACCGCATAGCTGGCAGGAGAATGCCGTGCCCGGTGACGAAGGTGGGAGAGCGGCGCGCTGGTGTCTCAGTTCTCACCTAGTGTGAAGAAGGCTAAACCACGCTTCATCGTGTGCAACTACCCCTTTACCCATTTCCACATAAGGGTATCGTTACTCACGAAAAGGCCCTAACTTGCATATAGTAAATAATAAATAAATAAAATAAAAATAAAATAAAAATAATTTATTTCAGACAGTTGACAGTCCATATTTTAAATGAAATAAAATTAAAATTACAATTAAATTAAAGATTAAAAATTAAAATTAACAAACAACTTACACATAATTAAAATACAATTTAAATTTGAAATTACTATTAACATTCATAAATAACATTAGATTAAATTAAATTTACAATTATTAAGACTAACATGTAGGGAGGACCAGTGCTTTAGCAAGCCACTGTCCCACCTGTTACCCACAATAGCCAGGAGGCTGTGGCGGCTGTCACGCACTCTGCTTAGCATCGCGGCGCAACGCTTGCGGAGCGTGGCGTGGAAACCGTCCACGCTCGCGTCCGCAAACATTCCGGACGCGCTACAGTGCCGCGGCAGCCGCAACAGGACCCTGAAAGCGTCATTAAACTGGACTCGCAGAGCGTTTAACGATCGCTGAGTGTATCTTGTCCATAGGCTACAGGTGTACAGCGATGTACACTACGCTTTAAATAAGGTTATCTTTACTTGGGCTGTACATCGGCTGAACCTGCGCGCTATCATGTTTGCTCTCATCATATGTAATCATCATATGTAAAAGAATACATGTAGTAATCAATAATATTAACCTGCCCTATCTGCGGTGTTCGTCTATCCGTCTCATCCTCCGTAACACCTAAACATCGTAAAGCCGGCGGGTAGCGAGGAGTCGATCCCGAACTTTTGACTGAGACATAAAAACGGGAACTTTTTGAGCTCGCCTTAGGACTAAACGTGTTTGAACGGGAGAGCTACTTGCGCCAGTTTTCTTGCCAGTGACTAAATTATTCTCCCAACCAATGGGTATTAATACTATGAATATTTGCTAGTTTAAACTTATTCCGTCAAGTTGACCAAAATACTTTATTGGGGCATATTGTAACTGCATATAAGTCGCCGGTCGTTGTGAGTGAGAAATACAATTTTACAATTTAAAATTGTAAGTCTATAATGAATAAATTAATAACATATTTTTCCGGACATGTCCCATATTATGTTAGAGTCCAGTTACCTTTTACCATGGAACGTCACATATCTTTACTATTTTATATCTAGTGAATCTCTAATTCATTTCCCGAATCGCGCCGATGGAGCTGCGTCCATCGACGCATCAGCGCATAATATTGCAGACATTTTATTAACCTTTGGGAGACTGTGAGATAAAGTTTGGTAGACAATAGCTTAGCTCTGATACAATTAGAATGTGTAGGTATTAGCGTTTATTTATTTTTAAAGAATGAGCTTTCTGTAAAAGGCTATAAGTTTCAAATGACAGGAGAAGTGATGTTCTATACCTTCTTAATAACCATCCAATTAAGTCACTTACACAGTTTCTCGGTGACTTTCCATGCCAGTACTAATACTAACCCAAGTTACTGGCCTAATGTAAACACACCTGCACCTCCGCCACATAAATTGTAGGCCAATTACAGAACTGCACATTTATCGCGCAAGTTCCCGGAATATTTCTTTTTTATTGCCATAGTTTTAAAAGGTTAAAAACTGGTTATTTACGAGCACATCCGGCTGTCGAAACTAATGTTAGTTTGTGATTGTTAGTTCGTTGGGATCTATTTAAAGTGTCGAATGGTATGTCTTTTATTTAGGGACACTTGCACCATCCTAGGTACTAACTCGGGTTTTAGCGGTTAAACAATTAACCCAGTGTCAAATTGTACTGGTAACCATGGTGACTCTAGGTTTAACCGGTTAACCCGGGTTAGTGGAATGGTGAAAGTGGGCCTTAAGGACATTTTCCTCTTGTCTGTAGATATCTTCTTCCTCGTGCTATCCCGGCATTTTGCCACGGCTCATTGGGAGCCTGGAGTCCTCTTGACGACTATATAATTCCATGATACGACGTAGGCACTAATTTTTACGAAAGCGACTGCCGTCTAACCTTCCAACCCAGAGGGGAAACTAGGCCTTATTGGGATTAGTCCGTTTCCCCACGATGTTTTCCTTCACCGAAAAGCAACTGGTAAATCCTCATCATTCTTGTCCCATCCAATTGGGGTCGGCGCAGCATGTCTTTCTCTTCCACACCTCTCTGTCGCCTGTCATCTCATCATTCACTTGCGTTCGTTTCATATCATGACACAGTTCATCCACCTTTTCCTCGGTTTTCCTTTCCTCGTAATTCCCTGCACATTCATTCGCTCGTCACATGACTTTCATCCCTCCGCATCAAATACTACAGCACATACCACTGAAAAGCAACACGTAAATATCAAATGATATTTCGTACATAAGTTCTGAAAACTCATTGGTACAAGCCGGGGTTTGAACCCGCGACCTCCGGAATGAGTAATTATTTGAACATTGTTCAGTTATCACTTTCAGTTTCAAGTCTCATATCTAATCTCTCGGTTTAGCCTTACAAACATAACACCCTTAAATGTGTAAAATATCAAGGGATTTCCAAAGGACTTTTTAATAACCTCCCCCGGCCCTAAATAATCATAATTAGTCCTAATGCGTAATTAATTCAAACGAATGCTCCCTTTAATATATCCCTTTTAATTAGCAGCTAATTTTTTAATTAACTGAGATTAACGAAGGTATGTGAGTTACGGGTGTTTACGGACGTGGTTACCGCTTTATTATTTATTCTCTTTACACTTAACATATGCCTGTTAGTAGCGAATACACTCGGTTTTGCGTGGGTTGTATAATAGGTAGTAGGAGGTCATCATCATCATCATCAGCCTACTCTCGTTCACTGCTGGACATAGGCCTCTCCTATTGCACGCCATTGAGCACGATTTGCGGCAACTCTGATTCAGCTCTTACCAGCCGCCTTGCGAAGGTCATCGCTCCATCTAGTCTGAGGGCGTCCTACGCTACGCTTGCCGATGCGCGGTCTCCACTCGAGAACTCGTCTACCCCAACGGTTATCGGTTCTACGGCTAATATGACCGGCCCACTGCCACTTCAGCTTGCTAATCCGGTGGGCTAAGTCGACGACTTTAGTTCTCTGACTGATGACTTCATTTCGAATACGATCCCTCAGAGAGACTCTGAGCATAGCCCTTTCCATAGCTCGCTGGCTCGCTGCTCGCAGTAGTAGGTAGGTACCTATAATTAAGTAATTCATTCGCGTTAGGAATGCAGTAAAATCATTATTGCCCGCCTGATTCGGTCAAGTTGTATGGGAAAGACAAACAAATTATAGCCAGCGTTAAATGAATGTAGTATGTTACCTTTGGGGATGGTGCTTTACGCGCACTAGTGTCCCATCCCCTCCCCCTGATGCAACTCCCTCTTTTAGCATGAAATATGTCCCGGTTGACTTTCTTTTTTAATTTTGAAGACAAGTAAGAGTTGGGAATAAAGTGTCAACCGGGACATATTTCATGTTAAAAGGGAGGGTTGCGTCAGGGGGAGTCTCATTGACCTCAAATTGTTGCAAATATTACTTACTAGCTGTGCCCGCGGCTACGCCCGCGTGGAATTCGGTTTGTGTCAGTAAGCTGCTAAATATATAAAAAATAGTAAATTACATTACGCTGTATTTTTTTATTCAAAAAATTATAACATTTATAATTTCCTGCATGATAATTTCTTAAAATAATTCTATCTTATTGTTTCATACTTTTTAAAGCGCGATTTGTAGTAGTCCGACTACGCCCGACTCTTTTAGTATAAGAAAGTCGAAGTCGCCTATAGCTTTGGACCGCGTGCAGTGTGCCACATACGTCGGGAAATTCCCGACTCTTTTAGTATGAGGGCGCCGAAGGCGCCCGGCTTTGGAACGCATTCAGCGCGCCACGTGCGTCGGGCGTAACCCGACGCTTTGAGTATGAGGGTGCCTTCGGCTCCCAACTTTGGCGAGCGTACAGCGTGTCACGTACGTCGGGTTACGCCCGACGCTTTGAGTATGAGGGCGTCGAAGGCGCCCGGCTTCGGAGCGCGTACAGCGTGCCACGTGCGTCGGGCGTAGCCCGACGCTTTGAGTATGAGGGTGCCTTCGGCGCCCAACTTTGGCAAGCGTCCAGCGTGTCACGTACGTCGGTCTACGCCCGACACTTTTAGTATGAGGGCGCAGAAGACGCCCAGCTGTGAAACGCGTACGTTACGCCCGACGCTCTGAGTATGAGGGCGCCGGAGGCGCCCGGCTTTGGAATGCGTACAGCGTGTCACGTACGTCGGTCTACGCCCGACCCTTTGAGTATGAGGGCGCCGAAGGCGCCCGGCTTTGGTAACCATACAGCGTGTCACGTACGTCTCTTTTAGTATGAGAAAGTCGAAGTCGCCTGGCTTTGAACCGCGTGCAGTGCGCCAAGTTGTCGGGCTACGCCAGACTCTTTTAGTATGAGGGCGCCGAACAAATTTTTCGATATAAAAACACAATATGATAGACAGCTGTACATTTTTGCTTATAGTATGGAAATCAGTCACATCATTTTATCACGAAAACTGACAGTGCCGTAGTAGTAGTGTTGCAACAGAGTACCTAATGCTGCTGCAGTCGCCACCCGAATGTCACCTTTATCATATTTCAGGTTAGAATGTAATTGAAAACGCGAGCGTAGCGAGCGCGAAAATTTTTCGATATAAAAACGCAATATGATAGACAGTTGTACATTTTTACTTTTAGTATGGAAATCAGTCACATCATTTTATGACGAAAATTGACAGTGCTACAGCAGTAACGTTGTAACAGAGTAATGCTGCTGCAGTCGCCACCCGAATATCACCTTTATCATATTTTAGAAAGTCATTTTTCGATATAAAAAACGCAATTTTACTTTTAGTCCCAATCAGGCGCGAATCCAGGATTTCATACAAAGAAGGGATGGGACAGTTCTCTATCAGCCTAGCTTCGCATAGGGCTCGATATTTAAGGCTATTTTCATGCATAAAAGATGCAAGAAAGCAGAGCTTGGAATTGACCAAGTGAATTGAATTGGCGAAGTGTGAGCAAGGCAGTAGGCCCAGCTGCGAAAGAGGAAAGCTTGGATTTGGATCCACGCCCAAGTGTAATTAAGGCAGAAGATCAACTTTGCCGTAAGGCAGAAGGCTTCGCATAAGACCTAACGCCGAACCGCAAAAGAGTGGATTGAAATCGAATCTATGCATGTAATCACGACTCTTCTACTGCTACCGATTGTTTCCCAAAGAATTAAGAATTAATTCCATACAAAAATAACCGATTTGCATTCCCTAGTCGGGCTAAGATTAAGGCATTCAGAAGTTAAGGTGTTATAAAGAAACTCAGAAATAAATATATACCTACATACAAACACGAACGCTGAAACACAATACACTCTCTCTCTCTCTCTTTTTTCTGGGTAGTCGTGAAAAAGATGGCACTGTGCAATGAGGGGTAATTAATTTACTGTCGTTTAATTTTGTTGTATATTATTAATTCGACATAATTATTCAATTAAATTTGTTGATGTCCGTACCCCCTCATCTAAACTTAGAGTTAATTTGGCAAAAACCTTTCTCGGTGGCTATTCATGTCAATACGTATTAAATTCAGCGCCATCTGTTAGTTTACCAGGATACTCAATAGTGGTAGCACATATTTGAAAAAAGTTTGCCCCTCCTTCCTAAGTAGCGCCATAAGATTCAGGGGCAAACTTAAATCAAGCGAGGATTGTGGCTACCCCCCCTTTTAAGGGTTGAATTTTTATAGCCTATAACCTGGCCGAAGATGTCTTCGACCGATTAGTAAAGTTTGCATCAAAATCCGTTTAGCCGTTTTCACGTGATGCGCGTTAAAATAAACAGACAAACAGATAAACAGACAAACAGACAAACAGACAAAAATTCTAAAAACGGTTGGAACGTGTTCTGTTATCGATTCTAAGTATCCCCAGCCAACTTTTTTTCAAATATCTTCCATGTACAGACTTTCGACCCTCTACAGCTTTATTATATGTATAGAAGAAGATTTAAGTTAATCAATGAGCCATAATGGTTCCATTATTACATAACCAATAACAATATTCCAATTCCAACAACAATTATTCCAAGCAATAACTACATTATTGCTTGGAAGCAATAATGTAGTTATTGACTTTTGACAGTCGATAAGCTGACAAGCGAAGCACTTGACTAAATCAAAATGACAGGCGAAAGGAGATAAACTGCCGTATTCAAACTTCAAGATATTCACAAGAGACGACACGTACTAGATCCATTCTAGATATGTTATAGTTTAGATATCAACTAGTTCTCTTTTGCAGCGCAATTCGGTCAACCAATGTCACTTTTACGTTAGATAGAGTAAGATATCTATTAGATGTGAATTGGATCTCTAAGTCATATCCTGTGGAAATCGTTCAAGAATCGCGCTAATGTCAAATTTGACAGGTTAGATCTTAAACATATCATTATCGTATCTTGGTGATGTCTAAAAGATATCTAATAGATGTCTATTCCAAAATCCGAATCGGGCCCATATTTTAGGGAACGGAGACGTTATACCTACTTAAGACAGCGACGTTATTTGACTTAGTATAATTGTAGATTGTGACATGGATAGGTCATCTTAGCATTGATAATTTCTTTATAAACAACATTCTAAACTTTACCCCCAACCTAACCTGATTTCAAAGGTCCAGTTACCTTCTCTACCGATTTTAATAAAATATCGGACCCCTGAACCCTCTGTTGAAAAAAAGTTATAAATCCGGTCCTAATTGCAAAAGGACGTTTAACAGAATTACAATCCGTAACTTCGGAAGCCGATTTGATCTTTCAAAACTTAATTAAATTTTATACTTAATTGATACTTACTCCGTTGGCTCGGCGACTCAAAATGAGACTTGGCCTCCTACACAAGACAGCGCCACTTTCCTCGGTCCTGTGCGATCTCTCACCAATTTTTGACTCCATCATGTCGCACCAGCGATACCTGGGTTACATAATTGATATCGCTTGTATTTGACATTTGGCACGAAATAACCTATATATTTAAGTATCAAAATTTCACGAGGATCCGTTGAGTTGTACGTTAATTTATTCGATATAAGCACGAAAAAGCCGAACTAAGCCTAATCTGATAAAAGTTTACTTTATGACCCTAGTGCTAAACCTTTTGTAGACGACCTTTTCTATGTTAGTAATATAGTTGTTTATAAAACTGCCCTAAATATTTTATTACGAAGTGTTATTGTACCGTACCTTTTAGTTTATGAGTTGTTAAGATGTATATCAAGCTGAAAGTTAATTTTATTTGGTGAATTGGTATTTTACTTAATAGCTACTACTTACATAAAAAGAGAAAGAAGGTATTTTTTCATAGGTTGTTAGAAATATTAGCCACTATTATAATGTGTATTGTTAATTGGTTCTTGACAGTTTCTTCTTCGTCTTCAATTTAAGAGGTATCCTCTTATCGGTGGAGTATTTTCCATTTCTCCCTCTCATAAGCCATGGCTTTGACCTCCTGATACTACACGACACCAGCTTTTTCTTTTATTTGGTCTTGGTGTGCCCCTGTCTCTCTTTCCTTCTATCTTGCCTTCTATGATGGTTTTAAAGAAGTTGTCGTGCCATAACAAATGTCCAATCATTTTTTCCCGTCTGTTGTTGATGGTGTTCAATATCATCCTCTTCTCTTTCACTCTTCTAAGACTCGTATAATAGTTAATTACGATTTAAGTACGAAAAATAGTTTTGCAACGAGTGGCGAATTACCTATTCGCACCTGTATCGTTCAACGTTTTACAGTACGTTAATGGTTCTTTAAATGTAATGTGCTTATTATAGCAAATGGTGTCGTAATGGCGCACCGGATGTAGAATAATTAAAGTCTGCCACCTATGCAAGTCTCCCAAATTCCATCAAAATTTAAGGCTGTCTCATTTGAAAACAAACGAGGTCCATTTTAAAATAGCGTAAGTGTAAGGGGTCGTTATTACGCACCATATTCGGGTTAAATCGTTTTATGATATGCAAGCTGATGAAAATCAAATTGGCGGTTGGAGAGGAAGTAATACGGTTTTCAGGGTGAGAATAAATGAGTTTTGGGCCCTTACTGGTACTTTAAGTAATCGTTTTGGCGACCCCTGCTAAGTATATCCAGATCGAAGGACCATGAGCTGTATTCAGATTTTTAAAATTATTTTGTTATGATAGGATCACTCGCTCGCTCACTACGAGCCGTGTCAAGAATGTATGAAAACAATACCTAGTAAACCGTCATGAAATTTGAAAGATACAGACCATTTTTTTTTATTGAGGGCGTCTCCGCCGAGCTTTGACAGACAAAACATGACATCAAACAGACATTACATCCATACATCCATCTCCTTCTACCGCATAAATGCTTCCTTTACATTTGTTGTTTTACATTATTTGCCATTGACATTCATAACGGATATTTTCAAGTAACCTCAAGTTTACAATAGAAAAATTAGACCAAAATATTATGTATCTCATCAATGATTTATCGATTTTATCATTATGCTTTGATTTATCAATATAAAGTTATGTAATGAGAGATATAATACCCATTATTTTTGCAGGTCATTCATAAACAGCTTTACGCTGGTGACCTAGCGGTAAGAGCCTGCGACTTTCAATCCGGAGGTCGCGGGTTCAAACCTCGGCTCGTACCAATGAGTTTTTCGGAAGTTATGTACTTACGAAATATCATTTGATATTTGCCAGTCGCTTTTCGGTGAAGGAAAATATCGTGAGGAAACCGGACTAATCCCAATAAGGCCTAGTTTCCCCTCTGGGTTGGAAGGTCAAATGGCAGTCGCTTTCGTAAAAACTAGTGCCTGCGTCAAATCATGGGATTAGTTGTCAAGCGGACCCCAGGCTCCCATGATCCGTGGCAAAATGCCGGGATAGCGCCAGGAAGAAGATTCATAAACAGCTTTAAATCAAATTACTATCCGCCTACTTGAAATTTTAGCTAACCGCCTTTTAAAACACGTTTAATTTTATCTTCCAAGCCTACTTTTGCCTTTGATGAAAAAGATCGAGTGACAGAAATTCGAATACGCCTCACAGAAATATTGCAAGTCGTAGTATGGAGTTTCAAAAACAGAAGTAAAGATGGCCGCTGTTCTAGAAGTTTCTTCACTAATAAGTAAAGTTGTTGCCTTTCAGTTGAGGTTGTAAAGAGAACACAAACCATATAGAAACAGAGTATAAACACTATTTGTCTCTCTCGTGAGTTTCTACATATCTTTTCATTTTACTTGCCGTTCCTTTTTATTTCGTCTGATATGCATAAATTAACCCTGTTATTTTACTTAATTTGTCTTTAGGTATGTAGGAAAATGTACAGTTAAATATGTATATTAATTTTATATTTGGCAGGCATACAGATGTGCATTTATTCTCAACGTATTTTTTCGGAAACGTTCGTATTGGCCATGCTACTTCAGTCAACCTCAGTACTTCTTGTATCGAGACTGTTTTCGTGAAAATACGATGGAAAATAATATGCACTACATTTATCCGTAAGTACCTACATGCAAGCACAATTTGTTAGGTGTCATAGTAAGAATTCTGCACTTTCCTACTATTTTATGCCTTCAGAAATTAATCAAGTGCACCGTTAGTTTTTGTCTACATTCGTTAGGTACAAGTTATAGAACTAGTTTTTCGCTTCAAAGGCAAACGTAGTGCGCATTTTACCACTACACGCTGCTTTTTTGGGAATACATACTAAATAATATCAAAATCCCGCTGTCAGTTTTGTGATTAATAATTTGAACAGCCAACTGCAAGACTGACCAGAAAGTTTCTACATACCTATTTTATTAACGCCTGTTCAGAGGCTGCACAAAAATCTCATCCCATTTGGACTTTAATTCTTTTCTGTCTGTTTGTCTCATTCCATTCTAATTGGATAGCCCGTCAACGTCAGGAAGAAAACGGTCCTGATTACTCTAGTTCCTTTCATTTGACATATTTCACTTAGGTAGTTTAATTACAAAAGTGTCCGGGAAAGTTGTATAGTATTACGTTCTTGGCCTGTCTGTTTTCAAGGAGGCAGTCTAATATTTAGTGCTTTAGGATATTTAATAAGGCCTAATTTAGTTGGCTTCTGGATTAGGTTTTTTTAAATACTTTATAAAAACATTTTTATTTTTATCAAGGTTGACCTTTTCTGAAGTTTAATTACTCGTATTTAATGAAGAGCGTTTTGAAGAATAAAAAATGGCAAATTACAGGTCCTTAGGTATAATAGGGTATTACAGATTTTTAGAATTTTTACACTTTTTCTTCAGAAAAATTGATAACTTTTTATATTTGTCGATAATAATAATATCAGTGATATAACACCCAGTTACAGCGACAACGTCGTGTTTTAGCTAAAGCTTAAATATAAAAAAAAAATTTAAAGTGGCCTTATCTTTTGGCAATCTCAAACATAATTTTATTTTGTATGTCTTGTAAAAAGTTATATCCTTAAAAACAAAGAAAGAAATAAACAAACATAATAAAACTTAAAAATCTATAGATAAAAAATATGCCCCAGATCACCATCAACGGGCAAGGTGCACAGAAGGCTGGCCGTCTTTCCCCGCTGTATAGCGATGCTAATACGCTGGGCGAAATAATGGCCAGCCGTCCTGGTCACCAGAAGCCTCTATTAGGCGCGCCGACAAGACAAGTGGTACAGTCGACGCGCACTTGGCCCCCACGGTCCCAAAGTTTCGACACCAATTTTGTATTGATATAACCTGACACAAGCCTACTTTAGCTTACTGTCGCGGG
The DNA here is from genome assembly GCF_963556715.1 of Cydia fagiglandana. NCBI lineage: Eukaryota > Metazoa > Arthropoda > Insecta > Lepidoptera > Tortricidae > Cydia > Cydia fagiglandana. Next base: position 12,619,299 of record NC_085954.1, on the reverse strand, counting down.
ACTAGGCTGATGTGCGTGAGATTATGTCATAATATTTATTTAATTATCAAGTTTACTTGTTTATACAACTTAAATGGAAACTGTCTTCAATCAAGCACTTTCTTTGTTATCGTGAAATGGCTCGCACCGACCGAGACTTGATTAATTACAGCTTGCAATTTTCAGAGGTTGATGAAGAAAATTCTTAATTAATGTGGGTTTATCAAATTATGTGTTAGAGAATTAATTAATAAGAATGACAGTGACTAGTGTAGCTAGATTAGTTGTTGCTTTCCTTATGAAAGAATAATTTTAAGCCATTTTAAATATGGGTCATACTTAGGTAGAGTTAGACCAAGAAAAGTATGCAGCGATTTTGATAGCCCACACAGTGCAAGTGTTATTTACATCATAATTTCATAAAAGTTTGTCGTTTAAAATGACACTTGCACTGCGTGGGCTATCAAAATCACTGCAGACTTTTCTTGGTCTAACTCTCTGTACTTACAGATTTTATAATATGCTAAACACTTCGCTTCTTTTCTGTAGTCATCACAAAAGGAAATTTAAAGCAAATTTTTACCGATGCCCATTACAAGCAGCATACAATGTTTAGAGTAGGTAACCCTGCAATAATACCTATGTTACACATGGAAAGCCGCAAAAATATCTGACACGATCTTATTTATAGAGCCTTAAGAGCATATTTTTGCGGCCTTCGAAGAGTAACATATTATTGCAGGTGACTGTATTGGAGGCTCAAGTAATAAAAACGGGATCCACAAAACATACCGTGTGTAAATGTGTTAGACCTTATCAACAATTAAAAAATATACCTACATCATATTGCTGCAGATTTCGTTATAGTGCACAATTTTGCTTCTGATTTGGCTGTGAAAGGGTTAAGTTTATAAAAGCTCAAAAAAAGAATAATCGACGATCTGGGGGTCTAGCCAAGATGCCAATCGTTTGACATCAAAATAATATTTCAACGATGTCATTTAGTTATCAGTCGAACTCGTCTTTCGGTCACGACAAAATGACATCATTTAGATCATTTAGGTATAGTCGACGTCACGTCAAAGATATGTTTACACTCTTCGCCTTATTACAAAGGCGTAAGGTGCAAAACTGTAAACAAATCTTTGACGTCGACTGTACCCATAATTTTTACGTTAAATGTAAATTTGAATTGGTCTTCCATTATCGTGCAGTCATGGCCTAAAACAGTACCTAGATATAAAAAATAAAGTAATATTCTTACAAAACTTGAAGAAACACCTCATTTGGATCATTATTACTTTGATAAAGCTTAACATATTTTTAAGTTTAAGTCAGTCGAAACAAGCAAAAACCGGAAAACCGTTTGCAGAAAGTGTTGAATCTTATTACAATGGAGTAAGGTCCTCTATTTGTTTTGTTTCGAAATTATTTCTTTTGTGTTCCAAGCAGGAAAGAAGGTAAATGCGACTGTAATCCCCGGGAGCGCTTATTATCTCACTTGTAAATAAACGCTTAGTGTAATTCCGGTAAAAAATTGCAGTTTTAGTACCGTAAAACGGGGTGAGTAAGTTTCGCGGGGAGAGTTGGGTTATGAATGGGGAGAGAAGGTTTGAGAGGGGGGTGGGAAGGGATTTTAAGGCTACTGCTACAAAAATAATGTATTCCAATTTAAAATGGGGCTATAGTAATACACATAATAAAAAAAATCGATCCAACATCACCTTTGTATGAAAAACCCTCTCACCCCAAATACGAGGCACTACGGCGTGAGGTGAGTTTTCCTCTTTATCGTCAAAGTTATGAAATGGAACTACCCAAAATAAAATACAAACGTCCGAACCACTTATTATATATACCATTCAGTTTTCACATGTAAAAATAAAATTTTATCGAGGTTTGAAAGTCAAATTTCACCCAACTCACCCCATTTTACGGTAACATTTTTGCATTTAAGATGAAATTGTTACACGAATCTCTTAAAATAGATTTTATACATCATAATGTTCTTGCTCTGCGCCTACCTAATATCAAAGAGTTATTGGTTGTAAATAAAATCCTGTTCCCTTCCCTAGTTTGACAGATGAATGGATAGTGTTCTCCTAAATATTACATACATACGCGTCTGTTACAATCAGGACAGATATGGCCGCTAGGTGGCGACAGCGCCACGCGCGGCTTATGGCTAGCCACCAAAATTGGTGTGGAACGCATGTGTACTTGTAGCTACCTGTTGCAAAGCGACAAAATTGCGGAGTGAGCCACGCCTGGCTATACACAAATTAATTTTTGCCTTGCACCTTTGTCTATATATCGTTATTTTTAATTTCATCTTTACTTACCTATAGTATATGACACTAAGCCTTTTTATGAAAACTAGTAAAAGGTTATTTTTTTAACATTTAAATTTTAGCCTTGCCTTAGCTTAAATGACCACTCTCAAATGCATGAGCTGGGTTTTTACCGCAGTAATTTCGTTTTTATAGTATTCAGTTTATATTGCTCGTGACACAGAATCGTATCACTTATTGCAGTAGAAGGCTCTGTAATAAAATACTTTAACGAACATTCCCAAGAAAACTTTTTAATACGATTGCTCAGTAAGAATTCCATTACACCATTTCAAATTCATTTCAAAATGTATCTTAAAATGCAAAAGAAAAGGTTCATATTAGTAAAGCATGTTTACAGTTTGGTGCCGTGACCAGGATTAAAATTAAAAACTTTTACTAAAATTCAACTAAACTAAACTTTTTTCACACGACTTCTATGAAATTGTAGGTGTAATGTTGTACGTGAGCAGTTTAATAAAATTCCTGTTTCGTTTATATTTTTTAACTCACCGTGTTTTTAACATCTATTAATATCCCTTCGAGATGGCCAAGCCAGCGGAGACGATGCGATTCGGTCTCACCTATTATATTCAGCTCGGCTATCAGATGTTTTATTTCGGCATTCTTTCGGATCCTCCAACTGCCATCGTCTCTTTTCACCGGTCCCAGAATCTTTCTTAACACGTTGGCACGCAAATCAATCTATGTTTTTGTTTACAGAAACAACCGCAGCGCTAGTAGGCGAGACCGCACGTATAAAATGCCGGATCGACAGCGCCTCCTGTGGAGAGATGCATAGCGTGAAATGGTACAAGGACGATGTCAGGATATATGTGTTCTCGGCGTCTAAAGGCGCAGCTATCAACAGGCCGGAGGGCGATATGATGACCAGGTAAGTTGTCGATTTTTTTATATATTAGGGAACATCTTACACAAATCAACCCAGCCCTAAACTAAGCAAAGCAAATTTTTGAAGTGCAACTTCTTTAGCGGCCCTGTGCACTTCTTGTGATGGGGAAAAAATGTTAAACTCACGAGAGCGTAAGACGTAACACGCTTCGTAAGACGGACACGTGACCTGGTCGAAAAACTGTTACAATGTCATTGAGTTTTCACTTCTGCCGGCACTCCCGGAGTGCAACCCGTTGTTTATTTTTTTATTTATTTACTATTTATTTATACACATAGAAAAACACCCATGAATCCAGGAACAAATATTTGTGGTCATCACACAAACAAATGCCCTTAACTGTGATTCGAACCCAGGACCATCGGCTTCACAGGCAGGGTCAAGGTCATTACCCACTAGGCCAGACCGGTCGTCAAAATGTACACAATACTTTCCTTGCGAGACTGTTTCAGCGCCCTTGTAGATACAGTAGGTATCGTGTCATGGTATTATTTAATTAATAGCAATATCAAAACTGAAGCCATAAAATCTGAATACAGCTCAATATCCCAGCGGCTCGATTCTTACTTTAAGATACTTCAATTAATAGATTTAGAAACGATATGGATTAGATATGTCAGTGTCAAATGTGACGTTTCTTCAAACACATACGTCACTTTTGACACTGACACATCTAATCAATATCGTTTGTAGATCTATTAATTGACGTATCTTAAAGTTCGAATCCGGCAGTAGGTTAGATTAGGTTATGTACTTACATAATATATTATAAAGTTACAAATAATAACCAAATCGCAATGAAACTGTAAACTGCTGTTAATGATGATCATAAATCCTGTATCGCTGCGAGATGATCGCGTAAATATCGCACTGATCGAAATACAATATCCAACATTAATGCGTTACAATTCATAAGCTTAGAGCGGAATAAAAATATCACATTTGAAAGATAGTTCAACTGCCTAGTGAGTTATAGCTTTTTTTCACAATCCATAATTCCCGCGGGATTGCCTTTATAGGCCTTTGTCCTTCTGTTCAGTACACCTGCATGAAATAAGATATTTTCGAGCAACTGTGATTTTGATCGCATTTTCATTTCAGTCATACAAATTGCATATTTCCTTATCTCTCATATTTGTGCTGGTGATTGACAGACAGGGCAAAAGTTTATTAGATAAACCTATTATTGTTTAACAGCCTGTTAAACGTTTTCTTCAGAGAGTCGTCCAACCCATCCGGCTTCCGTACCTCAAAATTTCTATTTCTAGTGCTAATAGAATCGCTATATCGCGAATAAATCGCTCCGGCTACCGCCTTCGCTCGCTCTACTAATCGCCTACGTGCTCGCAACACTAGTACGTAACTAGCAACATTATCAGTGAGTTTAGTTAATCAACTTATTGTAGTTGGGTCACCGAGGAGCGAGCGACGGCGGGTCTCGTTAGTGTATACACTATAGCTGTCGATCGCTCCCGCTTCTGCTCCCGCTCCCTCCAATCCTTCGCTCGAGTCACCTACGTGCGCGAGTCGCGTAGTGCTCGCAACTAGCACGTAGCAACATTATGAGTGAGTTTAGTTAGGTAATCAACTTATTGTAGTTGGGTCACCGAGGAGCGAGCGACGGCGGGTCTCGTTAGTGTATACATTATAGCTGTCGATCGCTCCCGCTCCCGCTTCCGCTCCCGCTCCCTCCTATCTCTTGCCCCAATCGCCTACGTGCTCGCAACACTAGCACGTAGCAACATTATCAGTGAGTTTAGTTAATCAACTTATTGTAGTTGGGTCACCGAGGAGCGAGCGACGGCGGGTCTCGTTAGTATATACACTATAGCTGTCGATCGCTCCCGCTTCCGCTCCCGCGCCCTCCTATCCCTTGTCTCAATCGCCTACGTGCTCGCAACACTAGCACGTAGCAACATTATCAGTGAGTTTAGTTAATCAACTTATTGTAGTTGGGTCACCGAGGAGCGAGCGACGGCGGGTCTCGTTAGTATATACACTATAGCTGTCGATCGCTCCCGCTTCTGCTCCCGCTCCCTCCAATCCTTCGCTCGAGTCACCTACGTGCGCGAGTCGCGTAGTGCTCGCAACACTAGCACGTAGCAACATTATGAGTGAGTTTAGTTAGGTAATCAACTTATTGTAGTTGGGTCACCGAGGAGCGAGCGACGGCGGGTCTCGTTAGTATATACACTATAGCTGTCGATCGCTCCCGCTTCCGCTCCCGCGCCCTCCTATCCCTTGTCTCAATCGCCTACGTGCTCGCTACACTAGCACGTAGCAACATTATCAGTGAGTTTAGTTAATCAACTTATTGTAGTTGGGTCACCGAGGAGCGAGCGACGGCGGGTCTCGTTAGTATATACACTATAGCTGTCGATCGCTCCCGCTTCCGCTCCCGCGCCCTCCTATCTCTTGCCCCAATCGCCTACGTGCTCGCAACACTAGCACGTAGCAACATTATCAGTGAGTTTAGTTAATCAACTTATTGTAGTTGGGTCACCGAGGAGCGAGCGGCGGCGGGTCTCGTTAGTGTATACACTATAGCTGTCGATCGCTCCCGCTTCCGCTCCCGCGCCCTCCTATCCCTTGTCTCAATCGCCTACGTGCTCGCTACACTAGCACGTAGCAACATTATCAGTGAGTTTAGTTAATCAACTTATTGTAGTTGGGTCACCGAGGAGCGAGCGGCGGCGGGTCTCGTTAGTGTATACACTATAGCTGTCGATCGCTCCCGCTTCCGCTCCCGCGCCCTCCTATCCCTTGTCTCAATCGCCTACGTGCTCGCTACACTAGCACGTAGCAACATTATCAGTGAGTTTAGTTAATCAACTTATTGTAGTTGGGTCACCGAGGAGCGAGCGGCGGCGGGTAATCTCGTTAGTGAATAAGTGCAAATTAGGTTGTATTGTTTACTTCATGGGATAATTTATCTACTTGTCTATATATCTATATATAGAGAGTTGGACCAAGAAAAGTCTGCAACGACTTTGATAGCATACGCAGTGTAAGTGTTATTTATAGGTCATAATTTCATAGAAGTTTGACGTTTAAAGTAACACTTGCGCTGCGTATGTTATCAAAATGCGTACCTTACTTTTTTTATAACCATCTGTCAATGCCACACCCGATATGTATTGAAACTATTATTACTTGAAGACTTGACGACATATACATACAGAGTATCGATCCAGAGGCCGTGAGTTCAAGTCTCACCCAAGACAGTAATTTTTCCACTTTTAAATTTATTCTAAGCTTAATAGCATCGTTCGCAGACGTTTCTGCTTGTTAAAAATTAAAATTAGTATGGGTAGCACATCGTAACTGGTGAATTTCCAATATGACTTGGAACTCCGGTAGCCGTTTAAGAAGTATAACACTCTTACGGTAGATGTCGCTAAGGGTCCCCTTGACCTATAATATATGGTGGAAAGATTTGCTGGCTAGGGATGAGGTCTTGGTGGCTCAGATGGCAGAGCGCTGGAGTATCGATCCAGAGGCCGTGAGTTCAAGTCTCACCCAAGACAGTAATTTTTCCACTTTTAAATTTATTCTAAGCTTAATAGCATCGTTCGCAGACGTTTCTGCTTGTTAAAAATTAAAATATACATACATGTAAGCAATTATAATTAAATAAATAAATAAATAAACCACAACTAAGCCGAGCCAAGGTGCGAGACGTGGGTGACGTCATCACCAATCTTAAAACAAAACAGGAGCTGAGATTTGAATATTTTAGGTAAATATACCCGTCTCGCTAACGGAAGCGGCTCCTAAAACTAGTGACAAGGCGAAAATCCTGCGTAAAAATCTCAAAAATCTAGGTTTCGTACTCGACTGTTTCCTCCTCCAAAACTTAACCAATCCTAACCAAACTTGGAAATGTAAATGATTATGAAATTATCTGTGTCGGACCGTTTTGCTTTTTTGGCTAATTGATACCAGTTTTGAATGCTACGCCTCTCATTGCGGCATAGACAATTACCTAGGCCATTTTGGCAATTTTTGAAGGGCTCTAGCGCCTTAAAAAACAACAATATCAAAAAAGCAAAAAGGTCCGACACAGATATTGACAATATTAATCTGTGTTGAAAAAATCATTGCTCTAGCATAGCAATGCACGCACGAGAACTTTCCAAAGTTGCGAAACTTTCCACATGAGAAATTCTCGGTAACTTCTGAGAATGTTCTCGAGAACGAGAATTTATTTATTTATCGTAGTTTATACCATGAATATTCACGATAGTTTAGGTGTAGTCCTTACCCCCAGAAAATTCCGACTTTTGGTCGTCCGCTTCCGGTCAGAAAAATGTATGACGGCCCGGCCAAACGGTCAGACTTAGGTGGGGGGTGCTCGACCAAATGTCATAGACGGACCCTGGCAGTTTTTGATTCCGCCATTTCTTTTTTCAATATGGCCGACTTTTTTTTTACTTTTTTAATTTTGTCCTAGTGCGCTGAAATTTTGGTCACGGAATCTCGGGGTCCCCTAGATACCTATGAAAAATTTTTTTTTGGAAAAATGCTACAATTGCGGGAAAACTGGCCACTTTTATTTTGTATGGCAACTTTTAAACGGTGCGTGATAGGTGGGGAGTGCTCGACCAAATGTCATAGAGGGCCCCGAGACAAAATAAACTGCATTAAAAAAAATCAAAATGGCCGATTGTTTTTTTTAATTTTTTCAAGTTGGTCCGAGCGCGCTGAGATTTGGCATGGCGAGAGACAGAGGCCTCTAGATTCTAATGAAACAAAAAAAAAATTTTGGTAAAATGGAATTGTCGAAAGTCGAAATGTTCTCTGAAATACAGTGACAATTTAAGCAACTTATTGGTAAACTTATCACATCAACAAAATAGCTAACTGTAATAGACAATAATATATGCATAATAACATTAAGTTTTAAGTTATGCCTATTTAAACTTTATTTCAAGTATATTCTCTTGTTTAAACAATAATTTCCATGTTGCAGGAATGTTCTGAGAACATTCTCGAGAACGTTTCCGCTTTTTGGGAATGTTCTGCAATTTGTACATTGCTACTCTAGCATCAAAAACCACGGAGGAAACCGTCGAGTATGTTTGTATGAATATGGAGTTGGGCGGGACATGTTGCTAGGCAGAGTAATGGCCTCCTCCTTAGTCGTACACTCTTGTCGGACTGGTCGTGGTTATGGGTTGTCCTTTCCTATGTTTATTGCGGCTGTTGCGATACTCCTCCATCTCTCCCTGTTTGTGGCACTCCGAGCACACTCAGTCAGGGAACATTTCGTCGTGGACTTCATGAGATCCGTCCACTTTGCTGGATGACAGGTGATGATAGAGTGATGGCAGGTGGACCACAATGTTGACGGATTGGTGGCCGCTTTCGGATGAAAGAAGCGCCTGGCGTCCGTTGGCTCGTCCGGACCGGACTAATCTCAATAAGGACTAGTTTCCCCTCTGGGTTGGAAGGTCAGATGGCAGTCGTTTTCGTAAAAACTAGTGCCTACGCCAATTCCTAGAATTAGTTTGTCAAGCGGACCCCAGGCTCCCATGAGCCGTGGCAAAATGCCGAGACAACGCGAGGAAGATGAGTTATCATTAGAAATGTTAACTTTAAATCTTCCTGGTTTGACCCATTGGTTGACTGGTAGAGAATGCCTTAAGGTATTAAGTCTGCCATTTGTACTTGTGTATTGTGCAATATAGATTAAATGAATAAATAAATAAATAAATCATAAATTCGCAAGTTTCTTAACGTTCTTGGGTAAGGATATAACCCTATAGTAATGGTTTTTCCGGTACAATACTGTAAAGTCTTGTTAAAGCTACCTTAACTTGCCACAATTAAGACTAAGGAATAAAATAACCTTAACCGTCGTTTAGGCGAGTTTTAAACGGCAGTTAAAGCTAATTAGCCCGTTAAGGAAGCAGTTTGCAGGATATAGTTATTGTGGAAGTTAAGGCTTCATTTTGGGTTTAAACAGCTTGTGGGAATAAAATATGACGTCCTCTCCTCACCTCTTTATTTCTTGTTTTAGGTTAGTTCAAAATTTAATAAAACCATAAATGTATGTGTAATGTCTAAGTACTTATGTGTTTAGTAATTACTCTAGTATTTAATATAAATAGGGTAGGTGATTCGTCAATTACTGGCGACTGCTTAATAACTGGTCACCTTATATCTACTATTAATGTGTTCTATTCACCTATAAACAGAATTAATTTCAGTATAAGGTGACTAGTTATTGAAGGGCGGCCAGTTATTCCTTATATTAAAATGAATTCTGTTTATAGGTGAATAGAATTCAGGTGGCCAGTTATTGTTAACAGATGACCAGTAAATAACGATTACCGTATTAAGAAAATGGCGTATTTTCGCGTAAACTGACTTCGGATTTAGTTATCGTACGCCCCGCTTGCGTCATTACATAATCATAATCATACTACCGTATTCGAACTTAGACTTAGAACAAGATATTCACAAGAGACGACACGTACTAGATCCATTCTAGATACGTTATAGTTTAGATACCAACTAGTTCTCTTTTGCAGCGCAATTCGGGCAACCAATGTCACTTTTACGTTAGATAGAGTAAGATATGTATGTATTAGATGTGAATTGAACCTGTGGAAATCGTTCAAGAGTATCTCCAGAATCGCGCAAATGTAAAATTTGACAGGTTAGATCTTAAACATATCGTTATCTTGGTGATGTCTAAAAGATATCTAATAGATGTCTATTTCAAAATCCGAATCGGGCCCATAATATATTTATTGTGTCTATAGGTATACATAAAAGGTGTTACATATGTCAAGTACGAGTGAAATGCACGGTATCTGAATGACATCATTTCGATCATTCTGATAACAGCGTACGTTCGAATTGTCCTGTTAAAGAGTGACGCGTTTACCCGTTAAAACTAGAATTGCAGGGCATTGTAACAGGGCTAACTGGCCCCGTTTACACAGCCTCTAAATTACCGCTCCTGTGTAACACGTCCAGAGCAATTACTCCCACAATTACCTCTATACAGCTCCGATCCTCATTCTGCTGTTCCCAACGCTATATAACAAAGGCGAGTAATCGACTACAATGTTCATCTCTACATGACATTTCCATCTTCACTACTACAGCTTTATAAGGCAGTAGACATGTGTCGTTCACGAGAGTTCACGAGTGATTTAAATGTACTATAATTGTCTTTTGATTGAACTCACTCACACTTTTTTACCTCACTGATGATTTAACTCGCTCAGTAACTCATCTATCTCATTGTTCCTCGCTCGCTCATTCCCACTCATGATTCGAATGAACTGGCCGAGCGTGACGAGCGAGTGACACGATGGGAATATGTTTCGAAACGGTTCGGAAGAATTCGGAGGGTGTCGCTGTCGGGAGAACATGGCGGGATCGTACCAGCTCTGTCGTCTTCGGTATTTCCGGACCGATACAATATTCAAACCTTCAAGAAAAACGCGTGCTCACATATCAAAGGCTGCCAACCACGGGCGACACTAATTTCTTACCATCAGGCGATTCATCTGCTCATTCGCCTCCTATATCACCAAAAAAATAGTACTTATGCATTTGAACCAAACTTAAATACCCATCCCAAGCACAACATTAGTAATTTGGCACAACCCTAACGCATTTGTATCCTCAAGGGACCAACAGAGCTGATCGCTTTAAAAACAAAACACTGCGCTAACACGAGAGACTCATCTATGCCCATACATACCCAGTTACTTAACTCTTTACAACATGTTCGTCTAAACTGAACTGTATTGGCTGTGCATTTAGGTTGAGTTTTGAATGACAGCGTTCGAGGTTGAACCATTTAGGGTTGTGCATAGCATTTGTTAGTTCGGTGATCGAAAACAATGGCGCTAGGCACAATAAACAGGGAATGGACGGTATTAGAGGCTTTGAGCGCTTTAATTTGTTAATTAACTGAAATTGTCGCTATTTTGGACTGGGTTTGAAATGTATTGACGGCAAATACCTACATTAGGTAGTAAATAGCGCTAGGAATCTCTAAAGGGGCCCACTGATTACCAGTCCGCCTGCAGTCTCTGGCCTTATCGGGCGGCCTGCCGTCCTAGACCAATAACGTCCACAAACATAAGCGATTATTGCCGGCCGGCAATGGTCTGCTGCCACCTCTGCGACTACAGACGAGTCGTCACTTTCCCACCGTACGGCCGCCCGCCGGCAATAGTCTGATATAATTTTGACAGGTCCCTACAAATTGACAGTTCGCCGGACGATATCAGCCTGTCAGTTGGCCGTAAAAGGCCACACATTAACAGTTCTATTTCAGATTTTGGACTGACGGCTATTCAAAATACGGCTCGTCGATTCCGGTCAGCGTCGACAGATATCTGCCGGACAGTCCGTGGCCTGCAGGCCAATTTACACACACATTATCAGATAGCCGGCCGGTGGCCTGTCGGCCGTCATCTGCTGTCAGTCGACGGCCTTCAGTTTCACGTTTTTCAACTAGTTTAATTTTTTCAGCAAAATGGACAGTCGACGTCAAAGATAATGTTTACACTTGTGGACCTTATTCCGTTGTAATAAGGCAAAAAATGTAAACATTTTTGACTACTACAGTGAAATCTGGTTAATTGGTTACTTGGATAAATGGAAAACCTCAATAGTTACAACCAAAGCTCTGGTTCTGGTCCTTTGGAACCAAAGGTCCTCTATAATTGAAATAATGAAACTTTTTTAGTCATTATATTAGTTACATGAAATTTGATTTTGATGTTTTTTTAGGGTTCCGTACCCAAAGGGTAAAACGGGACCCTATTCCGTCCGTCCGTCCGTCCGTCCGTCTGTCACCAGGCTGTATCTCACGAACCGTGATAGCTAGACAGTTGAAATTTACACAGATGATGTATTTCTGTTGCCGCTATAACAACAAATACTAAAAACAGAATAAAATAAAGATTTAAGTGGGGCTCCCATACAGCAAACGTGAATTTTGATCAAAGTTAAGCAACGTCGGGCGTGGTCAGTACTTGGATGGGTGACCGTTTTCTTTTTGCTTTTTTTCCGTTTTTTTTTGCATTATGGTATGGAACCCTTCGTGCGCGAGTCCGACTCGCACTTGCCCGGTTTTTTTATGTTTGCCTCCGTAATTAAACAGATTGCATAAAGTAGATACCTACTCTATAATTGTAACAGTTTCAAATAGTTCCACTGTTTGGTCCTATTTATTATTTCTACTAGTAAGATAGGATATACTTTGTATATTTATTTATTTTATTATTTTAAACTTTATTGCACAAAACAAGTTAAAGGTACAAAAGGTGGACTTAATGTTTTAAGTTATAATTCTTTACCAGTCAACTACTGGCCCAACCAGAAACTATTTTACAAGCTTTTATTACCTAACTGACTTTCAAATCTGAAAAGGCCGGACGGAGGTTATCAATAGGGAATATTACGCGAAACTCTGCGTAGGGGGCGCCAGACCGTTACAGAAACGAAATACTACCAGAAAAAGGTGACGAAGTGGATTACTATATCTGGTGATTTACGTAATTTTTTTGTTTGATTTCTTGTAAATTATAAAAATCTTTTATTACAAGGTATCAAACAAAAAAATCACCCGTAAACCGCCCAAGTAGACCTAATAGTATGTAGAAAAGTTTATAAAGAGTAGAATGAATAAAACAAATACATAACAGTAAAAGTATTTTTATTTCTTTCAATTTGATTTACAAAGATAGCACCTAAATAAGAGCCGGTGTAATTAAAAGTAGGTTGAATCCACCGCTTGCAGCTTTTGACTTCACATCCTTTTTTTGTAATAATTGTCACATAGTAGGAGAATTTCGGGTAGGTAATATCGCCTCGCCACGCTCTGTAACTCCGAATACAGTTTGCTCCAGATATTCTCTTAAGTAAAAACGGAATGAATTAATGTTGTCATAATTCGGATCCAACTTGTAGCTGAAGAATTTCAGGCATAGATCTTATCTCTTGTCTAAGCAGGTACCTCCATACTTGCGCTAATGTTCCTACCTCGTGTCTTTATAGCGGAATCAAATCGCACAATTTTTGCAGAATGTCAGTCGTGAAAAATAATTAAAATTGTGATATTATATTTTCGATTTACTTATAAAGGTATTTTTCATAGCTAGTCTTTTCATTGCTAGCTGCCGTGAACGCCAACGATGGTGTACCTCCCGCCGTTGTCTTGAGAACTATTAAAATTTTAACCAGTGTTGTAGGTAATATTGGGAGGCTAAGTAATTTACTTATTTGAATCTTTGAATGCATGCTCCTTTTTTACTCGGTTACACTTTCAGCAATCAATAATCATGTCTGTATTTTCGAATATATAAGCCACGCAAATACAATATGTCACATTTAAAATTAATAGAGAAAAAATAAGGTTTATGTCATAATTCTCTTTACGACATTTATTTTTGACTGACAGTAAACAACAGTTACGAGGTAACAACATGATAAATAAAGAAAAGTCTTGACAAACTAGATACATGCAACCTTCGCATTGTTGTATTCAGGCCTTAAAATTGTATAAATTTTATACTGACATCTGGTGACGTAGTTTGCACATTCGGAATAATTTTATTTCAATTTGACAGACGCCCTACCGTATTTAAGATTAATAAGGTGTACTGGCCGTAAATTGTGTATGAAATTACAAGCAAATATCAGCCTCAAAGAATTAAGTATTGGATCCGTGATGTTCGAAGACAAAAAGTCGTATGCTTATATTGCTTATTAGGGACTATGAACTCTTAAGTATTAGGAATAAAATAGAATTTACTAATTCTGTAACGTGTGTCGATCGCCGGCCGGCTACCTCATGATGTGTGTTTGACTGGACTCGAGGCCACGGACTGTCCGGCGGATATCTGTCGGCGCTGACTGGAATCGTCAGGCGGCCACAAACGATCAGTTCGTGTAAGTCGTCAGGCCGAAAACTGACAGAAAACTGTTAGTGTGTGGCCTTTTGCGGTCAACTGACAGGCTGATATCGTCCGGCGGACTGGTAATCAGTGGGCCCCTTAAGTTAAAAATACCTAATTATTATCCTTTATTTTACAATTTCTTTTTCTAATACCACGTCAATGGCAAATAAGCATACGGTACGCCTGATAGTAAACACAAGCAGTCACCGTAGCCTATGGAGCCCTGCAAATTCATGCTTTAGTCTCTCGAGAAAGCCTCGGCAGTGCGTCTCTTCGAATCTTGGTTACGAACCAAAAGGTTGTCTCTTGATATTTATTTAATCCTAAAAATGGTTTGGATATAACTATTCACACAACGTGGATTAAATTCATCACTTGAAAGACAGCTAGACGTGAAATCACCGAACTTCACATAATAAGAAAACTTGAAATAAGTAAACAAAAAACTGTTTCACTAGAAACCTCCAAATACACATTGCCAAGCAAACTTTACCTTAACACTGCAGTCGCTTACGTCAAAAGTCGTCGAATTTATACAGTATTCTTTTTAATAATGACGTAAGAGTTAATTGCTTTAGAGTCGATTTTCCATTGGCAAGACGAAAATAGGCTCCCATTCCTATAGAAACAAAGATCCTTTCAAGTTCCCGAATGTGTCCGAAGTTTATCCTTGATATTCGTAAAGCACGCAATATAGTTTGTGTGGCCGACTACCACACAAATTTAAGACTTGATTTTACTTTCGTTAATTTTTTACGTGACTGCTGAAAGAGTTATGTTTTCTAGCGTCATCGTCACCGGAATTTCGGAGGTAGAAAGTTCCTATTTTATTTAATTGTTCCAATCAACCAGTGAAACTATAAGTACCTACCTACGTTAAATAAAATTTTATGAAAAATCAAGACAATTATTTTATTCTATAAAGCAATTTGAAATTTTTTTCGACATTATTCTTGCAATTCCGTTAAGTACCTTATTGGAATTCTGAAAGTCCTTACTATTCATTTTTAGATAAATTTAACGTGATGCCTTAATAAAAAAATTCAAATGGAAATTTAATCCCCTGAGGGTACCAGCACAATTTTATACATTATTCTTTCTAAAGCACTTAGGAAAATTACCTGCGACAGTCGATTGCATATTATAAACCCGTGACCCACATTTGTAGAACTGCCGGCGTACATAAATCAGGTTGAATCCTGCAAATCCAGGGTCTGTAAGATCTACCTGACTTTGATTTGTGGCGACATTAGCGAAAACGACGCTTATTACATACGAATCAGGGTCCAAATTGCGCTGGGGGCTGGGGTATCTTTGATCTCGTTTGTGGGCGGCTTTAGAAGTCATTAGGTGTAGTGAAATGATTTAGTTTAATTGCTTGCTTGGGGGTAAGTAATTACGTATTACTAATATTTTGGATTGGATTGGATATACTGATTTATATTTGTTTGTGTTATCTGTTCTAGAAAGTGCTTTTGCTTTTGAGTAATGTGTATAATTATAATATATGAATATATTTTATTCATAATTCATAATAGTAGCATCACATACCTAAATCATGTAACAGACATAATTAAAAACTAGGTACAAGCTGTCATTAAAAAAAACCCTCGCTACAGAGAAGTTTGCATATGCGATACAAAATAACCTCGGTAGTCACTCGGCTCAAATTTAATATGGCTGGACTAAGCCCAAAGTCCAGTAAAACTTAATTTTTAAGTCCAGAAATGTAGGTCACACGTTCAGAAAACTAGGGCATGCCTAGCTAAGCTAACATACGGCTTATTTGTCCGAGTGAATTGCATAATTTAAGTTTGGATATCTTAGTTTCGAGAACGAACTTTACCGAAAGGTCTTATGGTATAATTCGAACAAAGCTTATAAGATGTCATAGTGATACGATACTGATCTGTCAGTATCATGACGATTTTGGTAGAAATGTCACTTTTGTCACCTATAATATTTAAAACTTTCGCGTTTTGAACACATATTAACTCACATTTATAGATGGGTCTAACGACTACCTCTCTCTCTCGGGTCTGTGACTTTTGTCACAGATTGGTATCGTATCGCTGTTTTTTTTTTTATAAAGCCTATAAGGTGTCCCACTGCTGGGCAAAGGCCTCCCCCCTAGACCTCCAATCCTCCCGATTAAGTGCAGCCTCTGTCCAGTTGCTGAGAAATGTGTCCAGGTCGTCCCGCCATCTCCTCTTAGGCCGACCTTGCCGGCGTTTACATTGTGGCACCCACTCCGTGGCTAGTTTAGCCCACCTCTGTGGGTGCATACGTCGTACATGGCCTGCCCAGTCCCACATTAGCCTGGCGGTTTTTACCCCAACGTCGACGATGCCTGTTTTGGTGCGCAACGTAGTGTTCCGGATCCGGTCAATCCTTCTCACCCCAAGCATGTTGCGCTCCATCGCTCTTTGGCAAACCTTCAGTTTGGTCTTTTGTAACTCGGTAAGAGACCACGTTTGAGCACCGTAAGTGAGGATTGGCAAAATGCACATGTCGACGAGTCTACGCTTAAGAGCTAATGGAAGGTCTCCCTTCAGTAGCTCCTTAAGAGACCAATAGCTCTTCCAAGCGTTTTGGATCGCTGTTACATCTTATAAATATTGTTCGAGTTGGACCGTTACGGTTACTACGTATTCGCTGTGTGGGAGTTAAATACATCGCTTGTGACGGAAATCTGTTTTCAGTTTTACGCTTCGGGAATCCTAAAAGACCGTATTTGAGATAGGTACCTACTACAATTTAAATAAGTGTTTATTTTGGTTTGTGTAGGAGTAAAAGCAGGCTTTGTTGAGTATTGTGAAATACAATTCCTTCAGGTTAATATTAATAAGAGAAAATTATTGATAATAGGGGCGGGCGTTATGTAAAATATAATTTATATTTCTGGAGGCGTCGATGTAGGTGTAGGTGTAGGTAGATGTAGTAAATAGAAAGCGCTGGTGGCCTAGCGGTAAGAGCGTGCGACTTTCAATCCGGAGGTCGCGGGTTCGAACCCCGGCTCGTACCAATGAGTTTTTCGGAACTTATGTACGAAATATCATTTGATATTTACCAGTTGCTTTTCGGTGAAGGAAAACATCGTGAGGAAACCGGACTAATTCCAATAATGCTTAGTTTCCCCTCTGGGTTGGAAGGTCAGATGGCAGTCGCTTTCGTAAAAACTAGTGCCTAAGCCAATTCTTGGGATTAGTTTAACCCCAAACTCCCATGAGCCGTGACAAAATGCCGATACAACGTGAGTGAGAAGAAAAAGATTAATGCGAGCGAGATGTAGGTATTATAGAAAGCAAGTTACGCAGACGTTATCGAACTTGTCAGTTTGACAATGCTAAGACATTCGTGGTAAGACTGGTAAGGGTACTAATAAAGTAAAATCATAATATGCCACAGGTTGAACCAAATATTCAAGTACCGTACCAATAAACCCAGTTTCAATCGGCAGTTAGTGGAACGTTAATTCCATCAGGACCCCCCCCCCCACCCCCCTGACCGACATTACTCGCCGAAAACTGTATTTCCAGTTGGATCAGCCGTTTTAAAGCCGGAGGGAACAGCCCTCTCGTTTTCAAAATCATGTCGGTTGTACACGTCGAGAGCCTCTCGCCGGCAGTCTCGGCACCGCTCCCATCCAATCGGAGAATCGCGAGACGAGATAAAGGAAGAGCGAGACGAGAAGGGAGCAGCATGTAAGTACACACTCGTTCTCGGCCTGTATCGGGGTCTCTCGACGTGTGTGTACAGCTCGCATCAAGGTAGTTTTATTAAATTATAGTGATAATTTTATAGTTAAAACCTGAAGCCACCCAAAAATAGACCAATAGCTCCCAGGCTCAATACTATTTCGAATATCTTTGTTCAGGTGTGAGTACGGTTGGTGCCCCAAAACTTAAGTAGGTACACAAGTTTAATTTCGTTGTATAAAAAAGTGGTACCTAACTTAAAATGTTAGGGAATATATTTGATTGTTCCAGTTCTGAAGCAAAATATTTTCTGAAAGGAAGAATCAACTCAGACAAACGACAAAAATGCGTTGGTATTGAGACTTAGGTAATTTCTTGTTAAACTTGTGAACCATTTGGTAGTAATGGACGGACGGTAGTTGTGTGATTATACGGAACTTAATTGGACAAACACAAGATATTATCAATATTCATATTTTGTTGCAAGTAATCTTCGAATGTCATTCAAATTGTAAGGAAATTCGTGTATCTTACAAAAAAAAACGTGCGTTTAACACTTGACTAAATAGTCTACCATATCTGTCAATGTAGCGCTCCCGTCCCCCGGGATATGAGTTCATAAATAATGCGCCGGCCACGCTGCACTGTAATTGGGCTTTTAGGTTACTACTAGCATAGTGGCTAGTACCTATAGTAGGTACAGTAGTAAAATGTACGTTCCAATTGGTTTCCTAGTTATCAAAGAGGCCAATCCATTTTAACATCAAGATGCTACGTACCATCTTGATGTTAAAATGGTGTCATTTTGTTGCATATTGGTACATGTATACGAACAAGTACGAACGGAATGCACTTGTAAATAACATATTGACATCATGTTGATATTGCATTTTGGTACATGTATACGAACAAGTACGAACGGAATGCACTTGTAAATAACATATTGACATCATGTTGATATTAAAATGTAAGTAGGTGTGTTTGAATTGGCCTCATGGTTGGAGAGCCAAAGTCTATCTTCTGAGTGCTAAAAGGAACGGTATTCTGAGTTTACAAGGTGTTAAAATTTTGATATTTTTTAGGGTTCGGTACCCAAAGGGTAAAAACGGGACCCTATTACTGACTCCACTGTCCGTCCGTCTGTCCGTCTGCCTGTCACCAGGCTGTATCTTATGAACCGTGATAGCTAAACAGTTGAAATTTTCACAGATGATGTATTTCTGTTGCCGCTATAACAACAAATAATAAAAAGTACGGAAACCTTGGTGGGCGAGTCCGACTCGCACTTGTCCGGTTTTTTATATTGATATAATATATTGCAGCATTAATGCTGGTGTTGGCAGAATCCGAAAGTTATTTTATTTCGCGCATATCAATTAATACGCAAGAGAAACGGATCATTAAGCATTAATTAATATAAATTACTAAAAGACATAAACAGGAATATAGAACTAAAACTAACTACAATTAAAATAACTAAAACTAAAAATACCTATCAAAATTTGGTGCCCTCGGGAGGGTGCCCAACACGCAGGCAGCGTTCCCGCGCTGGATTGCGATTGAAATTTTCTTCATGCGCGAGAAAACTGCCCGCGCGGTCGTATCATATTTAACTAGGACACAACCTTAACAATATTAACAAATAAAATTGTGAAAGTAAAACAAAAATAATATCAGCACGCGCAATTGAACTAGTCCGGTTTAAACCGGATTTATCCGGTTCACTTGCGGCGCTTGCTTATTTAGTGTTCGGGATAAATGTGATTTGTTTAGCTCGGGACTTTTCCGGTAAAAAGTTCATAAAACTCTACTCAAACTCAAATTCAAGTAACATAGATACATACACGCGTATTCGGGAAACGAGATAATCACAAGATCTAGAGACGATATAGAGATCAACTAGATTTACATTAGATATCGACTAGATGTGACTTGGATATCTAAGTCATAACTTGTCGAAATCGTTTAAGAGGACCTCCAGAATCGCGGAAACGTCAAATTTGACATATCTATCTTACAAATATCTTTAAATTATCCATATCGTAACTTGTTGAGGTCTAGTAGAGATCTAACTCATTTTCAGAGCCGATAATAGTAGTTTGCGTTACAAGGGATCAAAATGATATATTTCCGTCTAGGGCGTACATTGAATCCAGAGCTTTGAATTCCTCATTACGAATTCAAGTGTTAACGCCCAAGACGAAATAATTTTGATACCATGTGACACATACTGCTTTTCACATCAACTATGAGGAAAATAAAAAATCTTAGTGTTGACACTACAGTGTTGCCACTTTTTAATTTCTACTCTTTTTTGCCAGGCTGTACATACGATGTTCATAGTTAATTTTATTGATAATATTTTATACTGGCAATGAAATGTCGTTGAGCAGAAAAGTGCCACTTTGATCCCTCCTAGCAGGTAAGAAAAATCCATTTTCTGATTAGCTGATGTGAAAAGTATATTATTCATCCTTACGTGTCTTATCATGTAAACAAACAAAATTCATATCCATAGAAAACCTAGACATCGTAATGTCAGATGTTTTTGAGGTGATCCGTTCGTTACTGGTATTATTAGTGAAAATCAGAATCAAGGATTTTATTCGTGATAAACTTAAAAATAAGGTTACATACAAGAGTATAATTAAAAAACTACAAATATTAATAAGATTGGTAAGCGTTAAAGTTTGCCACGAAATGGGCTCGCCTCAGTATAATACTGACCCGAAGGTCAGCGCTGATCTTCCGGCGAGACCATTTGTGGGCCACGAACGCAGCAGCCGTACGACACGGCCCTATCATAAGCTGAATGCCGCCTTTGCAGCTGCAGCGACCGGCGCCTTCTTCTCTTATTAGAAATTATATTTTACTGTGGTTATTTGGTTGATTTCAATACTTTGTGAGTTTTTTTAAGTGTATACTTTATCGCGAAAAAAAAAATATCCTCCCACAGAAAATGGACTAGCCAAAATGTATGCAACAGCCAAATTTTTGTTTCGTGATTTCGGGGTTTGTCCCATAGTAAAAGTTGCTCAGTTTAATCCCAAAACCTCCCTGGCAACGGAAATGCAGTTATTTTTTAGCCACCCTGTATAGGCTATATGATGATCATGACATTATAGGTCCATATGTATTGTTATGTATGTCAGTTACATAATATTTCCAGTGCAATAGTGCATTCATATCACGAAAGATCCAATATCGCATATTTCTTTGCCGTCAGTTTCATATCATATTGTTGCACGAGACGGAATAGGTTGGAGATGACATATCAATAAAAACTTTTTATTTTTTCATTTTACTATAATCATAATCTTGAATTTCGGTTCCACACATTACATAAACATATTTCATGGTAAAAAGGATAGATAATTAAGAATATTATCTTCATATTTGTTAGGTATGAAATAAATAAATCCTGAGAAATTTTCCCAAAGGGTAGCCCTTGTTGACAAATATTTTTTACTGTGCATATTGTTGATCATTTTAACACATAGAATATTTCGAAGATATGCGTTTTTTTATAGTTAAATTATTGTAGTTATAATGTTAATGACATTTTGTATAAGTGTAAGACAGATATAAAAAAAAACTTTGTCAATTAAATGTATTTTTGGGCCAACTTACCAAACTACCATAATGGCCACTTCTCAAGACTCTTAATACCTCCGTTAAAACGTCATGCTACCGAGAAATTTATATAAAATTTGTATAAAAGTATAGTGTGAATACTATGAGTACCTGAAGTCACCTCCCAAGACTTCCATACCTCTTTAAGATCACGTTTGTTGCCAGGCCCGGAGCTCAAAACAACTCCTTTGACCCGCATTCTTGCTAAAATGGAGATTATTAAATGTTGAATTGCTACTGTTTCAGTCCCAGATGTTTATGAAATTTGACGTTCTATGTACAGTCAGAAACTTCATTAATAGGTCTATCATTTGACAGGGGGTGGGAAGCCAAAAAAAGTAGAAAGATACAAAATAACGACGTACAATTACTTATACACTTAAATATAAATGATAATAAGACAGGTTTTCGTGATTTTCTTCTATCGAGCCAATTTTAATCTCTTTAAGTTTTAAGTTTTAAGACCACCGGTGGACGGGCAGCAGCGTCCCTCAAATTCGGTGTACTCACTGCGATCGCCAACCCGCCTGTCAAGCGTGGTGATTATGGCATACACCCCCCAAAAGGGGGAGGCCTATGTTCAACAGTGGACGTCTTATGGCTGAGATGATGATGATGATGATGAAGTTTTAAGGCTTTCATTAAAATGTGTAAAAAAAATAATAAAGAAAACAACAATTTTGTACTAGTCTTAACCTAAAATAACATAATATAGTGTTAAATTGTTTCTGGCATTTCCTAAGTATTTTATCTAACTCTTTTCGAACTATATTGATTTTAGCAAAGCCAGTTTGGATTAGGCTAACCCGTGTACTGCACGGACGTTCGGACGCGGCTTTAGGCCGGTATTAGGCAGTGGGGGGGTTAAGTTTCAGCAACACAGGGATAATAAATACAGTTGAAAGGTTACATTGGGGTTTCAGGTTCCCGGACCATGTTTTGTTAAAGCTGATATTTTGGAAACTTTATTTCTTCTGAGCTGTTGAAAAATTGTTTCAACTTTTTCTACTTTCAACTTTTTCAGTTTTTGAAAAATCAATAAATGATGAGAAATTTGCGTTTTATCCACAAGAGTGTCAAAATAATTTGATGCAAATTTTTTCATGTTGCCTGGTGGAATTGACTTTTAAGTGAAGATTTTGAACGATAGATATTTAAATAGTGGTCACATGGATTTTATTTGTATTTTTTTTTGTCAGTACTTTCTCCACGCTGATGTTTCCCTCGGTAGCAAGGTTCTTTTAACCCTCGTACCTTGAAATACTCGCAACGCTCAAGTTTTTTAACTTTTCAGGATTTTCGTAAGGTGTATATCTATAGGTTAGGTTTATTTTATGGCAATCCCGAAAAGTTACGCGTTTCTGAGAAAAACTAAATTATGACCAACGAAAATGCGGACAAACAATGCTTTATGACTTAAAACTTTATGGGAAGCAATAGAGACCCAAACTTTTATGCTCTAGCGACCATTCTAGGTACTGATAATGTTCCTAATAAAATCATCAATATCATGATAAGTATGGCTTCAAAAAAGATACCTATTAATCCGAACAGGGTATCCACACATCGTAGGACGTATTAAAAGTCGTTGGCTATGCAGGGAGCGTTCTCCAAACAGTTTGGTTAGGGGCGGACAGTCCTGTTTATTGTCACCCTAGGGGCACACCTAAATAAATGCGGGGGTGGGACAAGTGAGGATCGGGAGAGAGAATGTCCCACAGTTTTAGTTGATCGTGTGGTCATAGCCCTTACTGCCTCTTCATTTTATGTATTTCTTTTGTTAGATTTTTTTATCATATAAGAGGTAAACGAGATGACAAATCATCTGATAGTAAGCAATTACCGTCGTGCATGACTACCTGCAACACTAGAGTGGTTGCAAGTGCGCTGCCTGCCTTTAAGATGGGAGTACGCGTTTTTCTTGAAGGATTGAAGGTCAGAAATACCGCGGGCGATAGTTCATTCCACAGTTTAGCTGTGCAAGGCACGAAGTTTCTGGGGGAAATACACTGTTGAGGCGTACCAAGTACTACCAACCATCTTAGTGGTGAAGATGAAAATAAGCTGTCAAGTCAACCGTACCTTTTCCAAATAAATTCTACATAGAAGAAAAAATTGAAAAATTTGTGCTTCCGGCAGGACCCGAACCTACGCAATCCCTACGTTTGGTTTTAACCAATTGAGCTACGGAAGCCTACCAGAAACTCGCGAATCTTTCCATTCCTTCCCATTTGTATACACGCCTTTGAGGTGTCGTATAGTGACATCTACCGAAAGACGATTACATCTTTTAAAAATAATATTTCAAATTCAGAAACCGTTCGATTCCCTCTTTGAGCCACACAACGAACCTAAATAAATAGCCGGCCGTGAGGTGCGTCCTGAAATACGGGCTTTTACATAAATACACGTTTGCTGTGGCTTATAAATATTGTCGATATCGGATATGTTTGCCGTATATTTATATATTTGTTGTTTATATATTTGGTATTTGTATATTCGAAGCCGGCTGCCGTTGGCATGGTTTTATTTCGCTTTGTTGGGATTAAAAATACAAAGGAAATTTGTAAATGTGGAGAGGTGGAGAAGGATTTTGTTTCCAAAATATTTGGGAATACCAGAATATATGCTCTACGCTTGCTGCTGCCCTGCACAAAGTGTTAGTATCCAAACTAATGTCCAGGAACACGAAACTTTGAATATATAAAACGGTTATAAGGCCAATTCTTATGTACGGATGCGAAGTCTGGACACCAACACAAAAAGAGGAGCGCGCACTGCTGGTAGCTGAGCGGAAGATCTACCGCAAGATACTGGCACCCACACGTCGAGAGAACGGAACTTGGAGACTCCGCAAGAACCAGGAGTTTGAAGATCTGGTGTCCGAGCCGAACATCATTGGAGAATCGAAAGCCGCTAGACTCCGATGGCTCCGGATAGGGGAAGATCGCGCAGTCTGGAGGGCGTACTCTGGAGTACCTAGTGGCCGAAGGCCGTCTGGGCGCCCTAGGTACCGCTGGAGAGACGAAGTGCAGAAAGACCTTAGCGAACTCGGCGCCGTCGACTGGACAGAAACGGCTTTGGACAGAGTAGCATGGCGGTCTTTGGTGTCGGAGGCCAAGATCCACTTCGGGTCGTTGCGCCACAGCAATAAGTAAGTATTGTATTGGTACCCATCATCATCATTTGGCCTCAACATCAACGGCGAATACATCACTCACCTTCGGTTTGCCGACGATATCGTAGTCAAAGTCGTTGGAGGAACTCAGCATGATGCTCGATGACCTCAACCGAGTTTCACAACGGGTCGGCTTGAAAATGAACATGGACAAGACGAAACAAAATACACAACACAGCGTACTAGGTACGATCAAAGCTAGCTAGCCAGTTGAAATTTTTAAAGATGATGTATTCTATAACAACTAGTATTAACAGTACGGAGCCCTCGGTGGGCAAGTCCAACTCGCACTTGTCCGGTTTTTTAAATGTCAATTCACCAAGTATTCTCCTATAAAAGAGTAAACAAACTTAAAGTGGCTCCATCTGTTATTGAAAAACTCCAACTCCCCATCCAGTCAGTTCACAGATGTAACTCACAATTACAGACGGTTTAAAGAAACTCCGTCCTGCATATCCTTACTCAGACTCAATAAAAGGCTTTGACCGTTTGTCGGTAGTGATGAGAAATACGGAAATATTTCTCAGATAGGTATTATTATTATTTATTTTCCTATAAAGATATTTTTTTTAGGAAAAGGTCAAGAAGTGGAGTGGACTGGAAAGCGGATGGAGGCTTGGGAGCTTGAAACTAGATGTCACATGGCGTTGTTGACTTACAGTCCGTTTTTTAGCATTAGAAAGAACTTCGCAGAAGTAAGCTTGTGGTTCCAAATCCGGCACTTTTAGCGGTAATAATTTGAAGTAAATTATAATATGTATTGAACAACTGAACATGCTACATTAGATAATTTAATAATTATTAACAATTAAAGAGCCTGGTAAAACTGCACGTTTACTTCTGTGGAGTTCTTTCTAATGCTAAAAAACCGGACAAGTGCGAGTCGGACTCGCCCACCGAGGGTTCCGTACTTTTTAGTATTTGTTCTTATAGCGGCAACAGAAATACGTTACATCTGTGAAAATTTCAATTTTCTAGCTATCACGGTTTATGAGATACAGCCTGGTAACAAACAGACGGACGGGCAGTGGAGTTTTAGTAATAGGGTCCCGTTTTTGCTATTTGGGTACGGAACCCTAAAAAAACCGGGCAAGTGCGAGTCGGACTCGCGCACGAAGGGTTCCGTACCATAATGCAAAAAAAAAAAACAAAAAAAAAGCAAAAAAAAAACGGTCACCCATCCAAGTACTGACCACTCCAGACGTTGCTTAACTTTGGTCAAAAATCACGTTTGTTGTATGGGAGCCCCATTTAAATCTTTATTTTATTCTGTTTTTAGTATTTGTTGTTATAGCGGCAACAGAAATACATCATCTGTGAAAATTTCAACTGTCTAGCTATCACGGTTCGTGAGATACAGCCTGGTGACAGACGGACGGACGGACGGACGGACGGACGGACAGCGAAGTCTTAGTAATAGGGTCCCGTTTTACCCTTTGGGTACGGAACCCTAAAAAACGAACTACGAGTATAATAAGGTTCACTATATTGACAGTCATGAGAGCTCATAACGCAGTCATATTCAGGTCATCACCCCTAACTTACATAATACATAATACAGGGTTTTTTCTCTGTGTTACCATTAAGGTAGTCGGTATTAATTTTTTTTACTCGGTCTGAAGACGATTTTTTTATCTCTTTTTATTCAAATGGCTCCATAATAAAACAAAATGCAGAATTTATTTCTTTCATCTCCAAATTTATATTTTACCGTAAAAAAAATATCTTTAGGTACATATCGCCGTGTGCCTGCTACACTGCCACATCTCAAAAAACCGTTTTTTCGAGAAATCGCGTCTCAAAGTTGTGAGAGTATAGTTCAGGGTGTTTAATAGGATCTTACTCCTTTAGTTTTAGGTCTATGAATTTAAAATTTACCTTTTTTTACTCGGAATGATATAACCCTCCTTATGACCACGCCACTTTTTAAAAGAAATGTATATTTTTTAAGACACAAGGCCCTAAAGACAGGTATTTAGAGTTGTGGCCGTATTGCAGAAACGTTTTTTAAAGATTTTGGGATGCGGCCAAATTTAAACACAAAATTATTGGATAAAGGTTACCATGCAAATATAAATAAAAACACCAAAATAGTTAAAATCCCTTTATTTTATCAATTTTGATAGGAACAAGATCACTGTACGCGATAATATGTGTAACTCAACTAATTATTATTTTCTAGGACGCAACTCAAAAGCTTCATTTAAAACGTGTGCTATATAGCCACAACTCAAAAGGGCCGTCTGAGGGCCTACCGCGAACCACGTTCGACGTGTTGCCTCTTTGTCGCACTTGTAAATTCGTAGGTAAGTGTGACAGGAAGGCAACACGTCGAACGTGGTTCGCGGTAGTCCCTTAGTTCATGTGCGAACGCCGCGGGAGCAGGCGGCAGACTGGTAAGTGTCTGTATTGCAGGGAATCGTCTGACAATTTATGGTCAAATGCATAAGGCCACTTGTGAGAAAAAGGCTCTTAAAGACCTTTTTTGCTATGGCTCTCGAAATAAGGTCGTAAATTGAACAATTTTGAATACGAATCTGCAATAATCCGGAAAATTAAAAATTTTGAATTGTGGCCGTATAGCAGGCACACGGCGATATGTGGAAAGATTTAAAGTTTTTACTATGAAAGGATGACAGTAAATTTTACATGTAATATTTTTTAAGGGAATATTTCAGAAAAAGCTATTATATTTCCCATCACTAGTTAACACAAATAAAACGTCCGAAACTTCACCATTGCACTATTGACCAAAAGTCCTTTAAGCGCAGAATCGTATGCAATTTCACCCGTAGTGCATACAGAATGGACCAGAGAAATCGATACCCTCAAGCGAAACTAGTCCTTCTCGATATCTATTAAACTTGTAAGTTATGTATGAGTTTCTTTAGCGAAGTTTTTCAATTTAGCACATTATAACTTTTTATTAACTTTCTATGGAGGTGGATGTTTCAGAACTTTCAGGAGTTTCGTAGAGTTCGTAGAGTTTTTCGTAGATATTTATGATTAAGGTTCCTTTGATCATGGTTTTTATGAAGAAATCCGGCCAAGTGCGAGTCAGACTCGCGCACGAAGGGTTCCGTACCTTTACACAAAAAACCACAATAAAATCACGTTTTTTGTATAGGAGCCGCACTTAAATATTTATTTCATTTTGTTTTTAGTATTTGTTGTTATAGTGGCAATAGAAATACATCATCTGTGAGAATTTAATCTGTCTAACTATCACGGTTCTCGAGTTACAGCCTGGTGACAGACAGACGGACACTGGACAGACGAACGGACAGCGGAGTCTTAGTAATAGGGTCCCGTTTTTACCCTTTGGGTACGGAACCCTAAAAATAAATAGGTGATTTATAAGTGTCAGCCTAATTAATGTTTTTGGCATAGGCCTATTCGAACGTACACTGACATCAGAATTATACTTGAATTATGTCATTTAGTTATAGCACAGAAAAAAGCGCTGGTGGCCTAGCGGTAAGAGCGTGCGACTTTCAATCCGGAGGTCGCGGGTTCAAACCCCGGCTCGTACCAATGAGTTTTTCGGAACTTATGTACGAAATATCATTTGATATTTGCCAGTCGCTTTCCGGTGAAGGAAAACATCGTGAGGAAACCGGACTAATCCCAATAAGGCCTAGTTTCCCCTCTGGGTTGGAAGGTCAGATGGCAGTCGCTTTCGTAAAAACTAGTGCCTACGTCAAATCATGGGATTAGTTGTCAAGCGGACCCCAGGCTCCCATGAGCCGTGGCAAAATGCCGGGATAACGCCCGGAAAAAGAAGAAGTTATAGCACAGAATAAATAATAGTACTAGGTACAGAAGACTCACTCTCTAACAAAACGCGTCTGTTACGATCAGCACAGATATGGCCGCTAGGTGGCGACAGCGCCACGTGCGGCTTATGGCTTTCTCAAAATTGGGGTGGAACGGATGTACTTTTAGCTACCTGTAGCAAAGCGACGAAATCGCGGAGTGAGCCACGCCTGGCATAGGCCTATTCGAACGTAGACTGACATCAGAATTATACTTGAATTACTTATGTCATTTAGTTATAGTACGCCTCGCCTCTAGCGGCGCTATCATGGTCGCTTTTTTATCACTTGTCATGTCGTGCGTCACTTTCGCACTTACATTCATGTTAAAACGTAACAGGCATGACGACAAATGATAAAAATCCGACCATATCTTAGCCCTACAAGACAGGTAGGTACAGACAAGTACGAGCGATATGCGCGATAACTAGATGACATGATTCAAATGTCATTCTGATGGCAGTGTACATCTGTCACTTGCAATAATAATTATGTTACTCTACGAAGGCCGCAAAAATATCTGAAACGCTCAACAAATAAGATCGTGTGAGATATTTTTGCGGCCTTCGAAGAGTAACATATTATTGTAGGTGACTGTACGTTCGAACACAAAAGCCCTAGCTTTCAATAAAAATAGCTGAAGTGGCCGAAACAAAGATGGACCCTAAATCTCAAATTCACCTGCTTCCGGAGGTCACGTACTGTTTTTATGTAGTTCCGGCCGCGGGAAACATTGGCCCCCGGGCCAATGTTGGGAACATTATTATTTCGGAAAGGACGTCAAAAGGCCAATGTGCATGAAGATATAAATATTATAGGACAATTTTACATATGTACATAGACCAAGACCACAGTAATAATTTTAGAAAATTGTTCACTCTTTTAACTGTCGGACTCGCCCACCGAGGAGCTACTTTTTAGTATTTGTTGTTATAGCGGCAATAGAAATACATCATCTATGAAAATTTCAACTCACTATTAGCTATCATGGTTCATGAGATATAGCCCGGTGACAGACAGACGGACGGACAGACGGAGTGGGATCAATGTTAACCTTTGAAAAAGATGAATCGTCTATTATTCTCTTTTTTTAGGAAGCTGAAGAATAACATATAATAATAATACATACATAACATAAATAATCATAGTATTTATGATATTTCTATGTGTGATTTTTATGTCATTGTATTTATTTATCATTGTTTTACTAAATCCTAAAACTTGTTTCGTTAAAAGATGAATTTCAGAAAAAATGGTTTTACTATGTTAATCTAAGTAATTCAAAAAGTATACGTTAAAGAGTAGGTAACAAACACACTTACTTTCTTTTTCACCTATCGAATATTAAAAACTTTAAGCATTACGAAAATAACATTTGAAGCTTATTTATAATATTCCCAGAACACATTTTAGTTCCAGCCTTCATAAAGTAACCTAAAAATTACCACCAACCCCAAACATTGGCCCAACCCACCGAAATATGGCCCATTATTACAAGAAAAATATCGTAATGCTATACGACATCGAAAACGTGGGCCCAAATCTAGCTCATTTCATACAAATAAAACGAATTAACTTCTATATAACACCCATGCACTTAAGCCTTTCTTAAATTAAGCAATCTTTTGATAGGTAGTCTACGAAAGGGCGTATGTTTATTTAATGTGAAGAGCACTTACGACCTTTTGTGCTTTAGTGTTGTAAATTTGACCGCCACTTGACTATTCTTGTCGCATAAAGCGTTAGAGTTTATTATGTTATAGGTGAAAAGAAAATAAATAATAATGTAGTAAATAGCCTTAACTTGTATAAAGAAAATGTGGTGAAATTTTCTTTGTTGCGTATTGTGGGGAAAAAAGGTTTAGTGTTAAGGAATACTTTATTCATTTTATTTACTCATATCTATACAATGTGTACGTTGTTGTAATAAAATTGTCAATCGATGGGTCACATTATGGATAGGTGGCGCCACAATATTTAGAATATTTGATAAAAACTTGCAAGTCATTGGCAGCTCCGTCAATAGGGCCTACGTTCTTAGTTAGGGTAACATTCCATTTCTGACCGCAGCTGCACTACTACTAGTATGAACGCGTCGGTGTTACTGTCAATTTCCATTGTAAAATGAATGTTAGTTCTGCTGTCGTTGGAAATGAACTGTCACCTGTACTGTAGCGCTACTTTGGAGAGATTTGGAACTGTCATTTATAGCTGACAGCTGGATATTTTTGCAAATGTTCTCTTATAATAGTATTTTATGCAACCGTTGTTTAAGAGAGATCAAAAAAGGCGAGTGGCGTGAGTAATAATTTGAGGCAAAGCCGAAAATTGTTAATAAAGACGCCACGAGTATTTTTTGACTCAGTTAAACAACGTTCCATAGAATACTTTTTCTACGACCAAGCACTTACTTTGAAATAAAATTGAATATTTAATAAATCTTTTTAATTCAAGAAGTAGACAAAATGGAGGGTACGGGCGGGAAATGATTGAATGAATGAAATTTAAAAATACATGTCTATGGTTCACTTATTTCTCAGAGATGACATTTAAAATAAGGTTGGCAACATTGTATTTCATTCAATATTTTTTAAGTGGTCATTACACGAAGTTTCGTAAAATCGCCAAAAAGAAAAAGCGTGTATGCACAAATAATTTTTTGGGGAATAGACTAAAGATTTGTCTTGACAACTATAAGGGAGGGTTTTAAAGGTGTGTGCACAACCCTTCAAATGACAAATAAAGGTACGGGAGTAGAAAAAAGAGTTTTTCCTTACCTCTACCCTCCAAAGGTCACATTTTACGGGATAAGACAACAATATTTGAGAGTTATTATGGTTTAAATTAAATCAAATACCATAATACCAATAATAGAATTATAATAACTTAAAAAACCTTTATTTTTTTTATAGTATAGGAGGCAACCAAGTAGACGAATCGCCCGATGGTAAGCTATTACCGTGGTTCATGGACACCGGCAAAACCAGAGGGGTTGGAAGTGCATTGCCGGCTTTTAAGATGAGAGTATACGCTTTTTTTTAAGGATGAAGGTCGTATCAGTTTAAATACCGCGGACGACTTTTTACAGTTTCGCTGTGCGTTCTTAACCTATAAGCCATAGGGTCGGTTGCACCAAACTGTTCGTATCGTTAAGAGTTCGCAAAATTTTTATGTATGAAAAGTTTCATAGTAAAGCGCCGGGGCGCGCGCCGGCTGGCTTTGATCAGTCTGTCAAATGTGGTTGGTGCAACTGGCCCTTAATAAGTCAAAAGACAGATTTTGCGGCAATTTATTTACACGTTGTATAAATTTAACCATCCCCAGGGGTTTTGAACCTGTATGTTAAATCATAATATATTGGTAAAATAAGAAACAGAACAAAATGGCATTATTACTTCCATTACATTACTCATATTAGGGATTTGTTCAATCGTATATCTTTAAGGAAAGATAAGAAGACTATAAATCTTCAAGATATGTTATATATTGCATGGGGATCAAATACACTCAGCAATAAATTAGGTTACTTTGTATAAAAATTTTCAAAATCATAAAGCGATTATACTTATATTTTTATAATGATATAGGAGGCAAACAAAGAGACGGATCGCCTGATGGTAAGCGATTACCGTCGTTCATGGACACCCAGAGGGGTTGTAAGTGCGTTGCCGCCATTTGAGATGGGAGTACGTGAGTTCTAGAAGGTTTGAAAGTCGTATCGGTCCGGAAATACTGTAGGCGACAGTTCAGTCCACAGTTGAGCTATAAAAAAAAAGCTGTGCGAGGCCGGAAGTTTCTGGAGAAACGCACAGTTAAAGACTGCCAACCATCTAAAATATTTTAGTTATAAAAAACTCACTTCAAACTCACCTACACATACCTTTAGTTATTTTAAGATATTAACATTAATAAGACAGCATTAAGAGGGACGACTGTAGGTACACATTTCCCTAGTGATGGTTATCTGTTTTAAATCTAGATGGCTCTGTGCTCGCTCAGACAGAAAGCTGATACTGTGAATGTAACATACAAATATACAGTAGGACATAGCAATTTTTTTATATATGAACGTTTGTCCAAAACAACCAGATTTACAATTGTTGGAACTTTCGAGAACTGAGGGCTTAGATAAGGTGACAATTGTTGGTATGGCTATAACTCTGAAAGCTTAGAAAGAGTTTAATAACCGGAGTCGCCTTTAAGAGCTTACCCCTCTACCGAAAACCTCGCACAAATTGTGCAAACTTTTGTATGGACTAACATGGCTACTTGTACGTTACGTACAAATCATGTAGAAATATCAAAACATTGGACGTCCCCTTCCCCGCAAAAATCGGCACTATTTTGTATAGAAAATATTAAATACTATTAGAAGTATTTGAAAAAATTAAATTATTTTTCACAAAATATTTTAATTTGTTTTTATCAAAATACATAGAAACACTACTATATAAATTATGAACTGAAATAAAACTAAAAATGTTTACTAAACGGACAGATGGACAGCGGAGTTTTAGTAATAGGGTCCCGTTTTTACCCTTTAGGTACGTATTATAGATAATGACGTCGGGTACATATACACATTTTTATACCTAGCTACATAAATACATACATCACAAAATGCAGACCTACTGTAGGTGCCTGTCTCTCATACATCAGATCCTCATTAAGATGTAGTCCGGCTTCATGATTTAATCCTTCCACCATCTCTTAAATTAATTAAACGTATGGAAATTGCGAACAAGAAATAGGATTACCACGATAGTTTGAAGGATTTTGACGGAATATATGATCAGTAGAATAAATTAGAAACGGTCTTACCGACGTCCGTCTGGCTTTGGTATTATAGATATATTATTATTTACGAAAACGGGACTAACGGCTCGATTCGGAAAATGAATTAGATATCTATTAGACATCAAGAAGTTACGATATGGATAATTTAAAGATATTTGTAACGTAGATTATGTCAAATTTGACGTTTCCGCGATTCTGGACGTCTTCTTGAACGATTTCCACAAGTTATGATTTAGATATCCAGGTCACATCTAGTCGATATCTAATGTAGATCCCAAAAATCTCTAGTTCGTCTCTAATCTTGCAATTATCTCGTTTCCTGAATACGCCTGTAAATTGTGTATAATTAAGTTTCAAGTTGACCCAACAAAAACATAAATGTAAAATGAGAGCCAAGTATAATGTGTCATTATTGACTCGCCGACAAAAAATGAGATCTATATGGGTCTGAGTCTTGTGCTGTGTAGAAAATCTTGAACTTATAAAGGATTTGTCTACGCTAGTTTTTACCAACAAACCACATTTTAGAAAAGTGACGTAGACTAATACAATGACCAATACGTAAAACCTAGCCAAATCCTTTATAATTTCAAGATTTTCTAACTATCATCTAGATAAACAATACAAAGTGCGGGTAGTTCGAAAATCTCACTCAGGTAGAGCACACTACTAACTTTAGCCACTTTTTCTTCCGGACACAATGCCACATTCGAAACTTCGGAGGTAATTAGGGTTCCATACCCAAAGGGTAAAACGGGACCCTATTACTAAGACTCTGCTATGCGTGCGTCCGTCCGTCCGTCCGTCTGTCTGTCACCAGGCTGTATCTCACGAACCGTGATAGATAGACAGTAGAAATTTTCACAGATGATGTATTTCTGTTGCCGCTATAACAACAAAATACTAAAAACAGAATATAATAAAGATTTAAGTGGGGCTCCCATACAACAAACGTGATTTTTGACCGAAGTTAACACGTTCGCGGACGCTCAGTCACACCGTTTGGACACCTACATTTTGTATGGAGATTTTGGGACTGTTATAGCATTCCTGTCACTGCAAATATATATTTTAGGTTTGTATATGACGTGTAATGCTATGCAAGGCGAATGCTATGCAATCCGCGTCAATATGAAGTATATTTTGTATACGCTATATGACAACAAATGCTCTACAATTCGGATGCATAAGCATCTCTGTCACATGACGTAGTCAAGATGTGATCTTATATGACATCGCATGTTATAGCATTCATTCATCGTGGTCGATGAACTTGATGGCTGAGAATTCTGACTGCCTAGAGTCAAGATCTTTGCTCTAAAGACTCATTGCTGGCGTCTTCAAACATGTTTCTACTTCTGTTTTGTTCCCTCATTGCTGCATCATTGTCATATTGTGTCCATCTCATACATGCCCCATCCCAAGCACGTTCGCCATTCATTCGACCTAAAATTATGTGATACTACACATCCTGCGTTGGAGACCGCATCATATGTCTGAAGAATCTAACGGCCCACTCATGGCATATTGCAGAGAGCCGAAAGGGCAATGTTGAGCTCTCTAAAATAGAGTGGTTTGTTTTTCTAGCTGTTCAAGGTATACGCAGCATTTACGCCAACACCACTTCTCAAAAGCGTCAGTCTCGTCCGCATTACACTTTTAGAGTTCCCTGTAACGCACCGCCGCGTTAAGTTCTGGACGTAAAGCGTCCACCACTTTTCCTGTCAGGCGATGACTCACCCAACTTTATATTATTTTTCGAATGCATCTGCACCAAACATAAGGCGTGAAATATACAAGAATTATGCCACAATACTTGTCATAAAGGTTCTTACCTTGTAAGAGGTGATGATCGAGCGCCAGCAGGCTTATAATTCACAATTATACCATCAAAACTATGACTAGTAACGTAATTACTTGAATGATAGGTATACACATTCATGCCTCACTTTTTCACATTCACCGTTATCAAAATTTGATTGTAGCACAATAAACCACTAGTAAACATGTTCGTTTATTAAAACACATTGAAAAACTTAAAGAAATTGCAAGAAAAACATTAGTTACGATTTTATAAAAATCCGTCAAAATCGCTATCGCGCACGAAAATCACCCAAATTTCATGTGTCCACTCCCAGACGCACCTGCCGGGCTACTAAGGGAGCTCCCATACAAAGACGAATGCAATAGCAGGTGCGTCACAGAAAGGGGGGCCCAATTGGAGACGTCACAGGATAATTTTTAACTTCGATAAAACTATGTAATATGGCAGTATGCAAACTTTGATTCTGGTGACTGGTAGAGGAAAAGTTGGTGAATAATATTATACTGTGGTAAAGCGGATTGATAAGCATTTCAACGCAGAAATTTAAAACGAATAACGGATGCTATAGCATACGCGTCACCAGGAGTAGTGCAAAAACGGATGCTATGCAATCCGCGTCCGCGAACGTGTTAAGCAACGTCGGGTGGGGTCAGTACTTGGATGGGAGACCGTTTTTTTTTTGCCTTTTTTTGCATTATGGTACGGAACTCTTCGTGCGCGAGTCTGACTCGCACTTGCCCGGTTTTTTTTGCTTTTTTGCTTACCATCAGGCCATTCGTCTGCTCGTTTGAAGCATTTTATATCATAAAAAAAAACTTATTCTGTGCCTATAGTCTGACGGCCTTTTATAAATGGAACCCTAAAATTGACCTTTCATAGGCTCCCCTTGTCCCCTTACAACTGGATTTTCGTCTCTACGTTGGATATAATGGAAGAATGGTAGCAGCTATTGTTCTGACCGTACCTGTCCAGTCTTTTTTGTACCGTCAGTAGAAAAATAACAGCTTAAAAATTTTATCCATACCATTTACACTATACACGGTGGCTAAAAAATAACTTCCAATTCCCGTTACCAGGGAGGTTTTGGGATTGTATGTACTGAGCAATTTTTACTATGGGACCAACCCTGAAATCGCGAAAAAAAATCCTCCCATAGAAAATGGACTAGCCAAAGTGTATGAATTAGCCAAAATTTTTTTTCACGATATCGGGGTTGGTCCCACCGTAAAAGTGGCTCAGTATAATCCCAAAACCTCCTTGACAACGGGAATGCACTTATTTTTTAGCCACCCTGTAGATATCCCTAATAATATTGTATGAAATTAACTCTGCTTGTATCCATCCAAAAATACCGCGGGTGACAGTGACAGTTCATCTCACAATTTAGCTTTGCAAGGCAGAAAGTTTCTGGAGAAATGCACAGTTGAGGACTGCCAACCAATCCAACCATCTAAATGGTGAAAATGGAACTGTTGTCGCATAGAATGACGGTGGAAAGAAGCAGCAGCGATTTTTTTTTCTAACCTATCTCTTCGAGTGGCATTGTCCGCCTCGAGGTCTCTACAGTAAGTGGCGGTGGCCGCGAGACGGACAGACATATCAAGCCGTTGAATGGCGGCACCTCAGATTGAACGAAGGGTTGGGTGTCCCACTGCTGGGCAAAAGCCTCTCCCCTTAATTTCCACGACTCCCGATTTGGTGCTTCCTCCGGCCAGTTATTCAGGAAGCTGTCCGGGTCATCTCGCCATCTCCGTTTGGTCCTGCCGCGGCCACGTCCTTCTACCGGCATCCACTTGGTGGCTAAGCTAGCCTACCTCTCCGGATGCATCCAGCGATTAGTCCAACCAATTCCTCGAAGCTCTCCCCATTCACCCCGTTATACTTAGGTAGGTATACTTATAAAAAAGTTAATTCATTAAGAGCCGTTGCAAAATTTTTGAACTGTATTAAGAACTGAGAACTGTAAATATCACATAATGAAATCCGCACTAGCTTTCATTGAACCAAAATAACATTTAAAATTATTATCTAAAATTCAGCACTTATCAATTTAACACACTGCAAATAGCGGCCCATTAGCAAACTTAGCAAATAATCCTTTTCGGGGTTTTAGTTTCGTTGGTTCTAGAATATTCTATCTGCGTTCATTAGCCAGACATTCGTTACTGCAATTAGTAATATGTCGGCAGTAACGTCTGCAAAATTGTTCAAATAAGTATAATATAATAGCGGCTAATATTTTAACTTATTCACTGCGGAAATACTCTTAGGGTCGGTTGCATCAAATTTTTCGTATCGTTAAAGAGTTCGCAAAATTTTTATGTATGGAAAGTTTCATAGTAAATCGCCGGGGCGCGCCGGCTGGCGTTGATTAGTCTGTCAAATGTGGTTGGTGCACATAGACAATTTTAGCTTCTCGTCAGACCACAGACCAGGGTGGGGCAAGTTGCCCCACTTGCCCCACCGTGCGTACACCTATAATGGTGCAACTGGCCCTTAGCGTCCTCAGCGTCCGCTAGTGCCGCGCCGTTCCGGATGCAAAGTTGCCCATCACGCTCGCCACGTTGCCACTCCGAATCGAGATATACACACCGAATGAGAGAATCGAGATCGAGATAGACAGCCTCCTTTTTTTTGTAAATCTAAAATATTTTAAAAAGCTTTTTATCTTTAGTATAGGTAAACACGTTTAAAGTTTTTATAAAATTCAGCAATGAAATTTTAAACAGCTCCTATGCTTTTTTTCGGAATTTATAACCGTCAGGTGTGTACATTATAAAATAATTACAGAGTGAAAGAGTATACTCCTCTCGTGTATTTGCACTTAAAATATTGAATTTCTTTCAAGCTACACAACTTTCGCCCGTATAATAACAGTATTTTTCCCACGAAAGCGAGCCATCACTTTTTAACAAAAAACCTTTTTAAAGTTTAATATTTCTCTCCACCATTTTTTCTAACCCTACACCTGCATCATGCAGCAATTGATCCCCTCGCCTAATTGGGGCTATGCCCAAAAAAATCCATTGTCTGCCTAATTCAGGTTTTCAGCTCGAAGCTATTCTATTTACTCCAATTTCAACCCTATCGCTATGTTCTTAAGGACCATATAAAACATGAAATGTTTAGGAAAAGTTATAATTGACATTGTAAAACCAACTTTAATGCAAGATTATTAAGGTTTAATTTTAAATACCACAGCATTAAAAATATAACAGCGTATGTCTATAGAAAGCGCTCGGTAGTTCCTTCATTCTCCCAACCGATGCCGTTAGTAATTTATTAGGAGGTGTATTAATGCAGGTATCCTACATTAGTCTTGTCAAACTGTCTATTTGGTGAGGCGGTTGATTAAGGACCTGATAGGTGGAATTGCTGTAGTGCTATTGAAATGGAATTGAAATTAGATTTCAATTAGTTTAACCATTGATGTCTATTATACGATTACAAGTACTGTAAAGTCTAGGTTTCTGTCTCTAGTTTTAATCTAATTTATTTAGCTAAAGTATTTATGCCATAATGTTGATAAAAAATATTTGTAAATTTTAAAATAGGTATTATGGTTGTATATTTTAGAACTTTGGTAAATTTGATAAGTCGCAAAATGATTTTCATTTTATCATAGCATGTGACGATTTCCTGCAAATCATTGTAGGTTGTCAAAATTATATTTTGCTTGAAACCTAAATGGCTTGTTGTGGTTGACAGGAACTTGGGGTGTTCCTGCGTTATTACAAAATATATCAGAGCAATCATTTTTGCCAATCATACCAATATTTTACCTGACTCGAAGACAACAGTCCAGGTGAACCTTAACCGATTCATAACGAATACACTGTCTCCCAGTAATTTTGTTAAAGTTTCACCCCTCACTAAGACTACTTCCTTTCAAAACGTCTTGTTCTCATATATTTCTGTTGTGACATACGTCGTTTTGTGTCTGAACAGCTACACACTTGTGTCCCAGTGATTACAAGTTACGTGTCGTCGACCAACACAGACTACATTCCCAGTAGAAGCAACAAAAAACCGGACAAGTGCGAGTCGGACTCGCCCACCGAGGTTTCCGTACTTTTTAGTATTTGTTATAGCGGCATATCACGGTTCATAAGATACAGCCTGTTGACAGATAGACAGATGGACAGTGCAAGTGGAGTCTTAGTAATAGGGTCCCGTTTCTACCCTTTGGGTACGGAACCCTAGAAAATACTTTCTGCGCTAATTTAGTCAAAAATGACATTTCTTCAACCAAATACCCACTAATAATAATTCACTTTTACCCGGCCTTTTTAGGCCCTTTAGGAGGTTAGCGAAGGTCTTCGTTTCAGTTTGGGCAAAAATTCTTTCGTATGTCCGGATGTTCTCATCTGCAGGTCGCATTTCGTAACCGATTCTCGTTTTTTGTGAGCAGATTTGTTATCTTAACATTTTTATGTCGTTTGGTTTTTTGGAAAAATGGCGAAAATGGGCCTAAAAGACATAAGCGCCAGTAGGGTTTATAGCACTTATGACCATTGTGAGTTCGCTGTGATCATGACTCAACGAAGTAAGTAGGTATAAATAAATAAATATGAATAAATAAATAAATATTATATTAGGACATTTTTTACACAAATTGACTAAGCCCCACGGTAAGCTCAAGAAGGCTTGTGTTGTGGGTACTCGGACAACGATATATATAATATATAAATACTAAAATACATAGAAAACAACCATGACTCAGAAACAAATATCTGTATCATCATACAAATAAATGCCCTTACCAGGATTCGAACCCGGTACCATCGGCTTCATAGGCAGGGTCACTACCCACTAGTCCAGACCGGTCGTCAACAATACCTGAGTATACTCAAACACACCCAACTTGTCAGTAGAAAAAGACGCGAAATTCAAATTTTTCAGGGGAGATCAACCCTTTGCGCCTTTATTTATTTTATATTTTTTCACTAACAGAGGGGCTGTGCCAGAGTAATTTTTTGTTTTAAATTTTTTTAAAGCTTATCACAAGGTCGACAGCTCACAGAGCCACTAGTAGGAGTAGGAGTAGTCTAAAGGAGACAGTCAATAGTCGAGACTCGTTTAAAGTCGCAGCACGTGGTGCGGCCGAGATTCCTTTTTGTTTCCCATTTATTAAACCTTGACACATTTGCGGAGTTTCGGTTCTGTGCCAGGAAACTACAAGGTCGTTTCTCAAAAAGTTGGCACCGCCAGGTTAACGTTAACGTTTTTCAAAAATTTTGCATTTTCGCATTTTTTTTTTATTGGGATCGTTAAAAGGCAACTTTAACTATTAGAATATGTGGAAGGGAAGCAATTCCTTCAATTAGTTTAGGAGATATAGGCGTTTGAAATTCAGGTTAATGATATCAAGGACAGGTGAAAGATATTTTGTCTCCAGGTTATCGATAGTAGAAGCAGGTTATCGAGAAATAAGTACAAATTCCAATGAAAATATTGACAGGTTATCGAGAGGCGTCATTAACCTGTGTCCGTTGCCGTTAACCTGGTTTCTTGTCATCGTTCACCTGTAATGAGTGTCATCCACCTGTCCACCACATCATTTTCAATGCCTTCTCAAAATAATCGAAAAATGTGTCATCTTCTGTAAAAAGGGACCTTATTGTCCACCATGATGATTAAAATTTTGGATTCTGACCCACCTCACCTTCGATTCGATTCCCAATTTAACAACAAGTTTCTGTGAATAAGTAAACATACAATCTTACTGTCTATTCACCCTGGCAGTACCTAGTGGAACTCAGGTTTGGTGCAACATAGGCACATGCAGTTTTGGTCATCCAACTCGTCTTGGTGAGCACTTGGGAGAGCAGAACTCAAGATAGAGCTGATGCTGGACCATCGCAGTACCTAGTGGAACTCAGGTTTGA
The DNA here is from genome assembly GCF_963556715.1 of Cydia fagiglandana. NCBI lineage: Eukaryota > Metazoa > Arthropoda > Insecta > Lepidoptera > Tortricidae > Cydia > Cydia fagiglandana. Next base: position 12,578,309 of record NC_085954.1, on the reverse strand, counting down.
TGCAACATAGACACACGCTGTTTTGGTCATTCGACACGTCTTCATGAGGACTTGGGAGGGCAGTACCCAAGATAGAGCTGATGCCGAACCCTCGCAGTACCTAGTGGAACTCAGGTTTGGTGCAACATAGACTCACGCTGTTTTGGTCATTCGACACGTCTTGATGAGGACTTGGGAGGGCAGTACCCAAGATACAGCTGATGCTGAACCCTCGCAGCACCTAGTGGAACTCAGGTTTGGTGCAACATAGACACACGCTGTTTTGGTCATTCGACACGTTTTGATGAGGACTTGGGAGGGCAGTACCCAAGATCGAGCTGATGCTGAACCCTCGCAGCACCTAGTGGAACTCAGGTTTGGTGCAACATAGACACACGCTGTTTTGGTCATCCAACACGTCTTGATGAGCACTTGGAAGAGCAGTACCCAAGATAGAGCTGATGCTGAACCCTCGCAGTAACTAGTGGAACTCAGGTTTGGTGCAACATAGACACACGCTGTTTTGGTCATTCGACACGTTTTGATGAGGACTTGGGAGGGCAGTACCCAAGATAGAGCTGATGCTGAACCCTCGCAGCACCTAGTGGAACTCAGGTTTGGTGCAACATAGACATATGCTGTTTTGGTCATCCAACACGTCTTGATGAGCACTTGGAAGAGCAGTACCCAAGATAGAGCTGATGCTGAACCCTCGCAGCACCTAGTGGAACTCAGGTTTGGTGCAACATAGACACACACTGTTTTGGTCATCCAACACGTCTTGATGAGCACTTGAGAGAGCAGTACCCCAGATAGAGCTGATGCTGAACCCTCGCAGTACCTAGTGGAACTCAGTTTTGGTGCAACATAGACACACGCTGTTCTGGTCATTCGACACGTCTTGATGAGGACTTGGGAGGGCAGTACCCAAGAATACAGCTGATGCTGAACCCTCGCAGCACCTAGTGGAACTCAGGTTTGGTGCAACATAGACACACGCTGTTTTGGTCATTCGACACGTTTTGATGAGGACTTGGGAGGGCAGTACCCAAGATAGAGCTGATGCTGAACCCTCGCAGCACGTAGTGGAACTCAGGTTTGGTGCAACATAGACACACGCTGTTTTGGTCATCCAACACGTCATGATGAGCACTTGGAAAAGCAGTACCCAAGATAGAGCTGATGCTGAACCCTCGCAGTACCTAGTGGAACTCAGGTTTGGTACAACATAGACACACGCTGTTTTGGTCATTCGACACGTCTTGATGAGGACTTAGGAGGGCAGTACCCAAGATACAGCTGATGCTGAACCCTCGCAACACCTAGTGGAACTCAGGTTTGGTGCAACATAGACACACGCTGTTTTGGTCATTCGACACGTTTTGATGAGGACTTGGGAGGGCAGTACCCAAGATAGAGCTGATGCTGAACCCTCGCAGCACCTAGTGGAACTCAGGTTTGGTGCAACATAGACACACGCTGTTTTGGTCATTCGACACGTCTCGATGAGGACTTGGGAGAGCAGTACCCAAGATAGAGCTGATGCTGAACCCTCGCAGTACCTAGTGGAACTCAGGTTTGGTGCAAGGTCAGGTCAGGTTAGGTCCGGGTTCAGGTTCAGATAAGAGCCGGGATCCAGGTCCAGGTCCGACTCCGGGTTTGAGTCTAGGTCCGGGTCCGAGTCACAGTCCGGGTCCGAGTCCGGGCCCGAGTCTGCGTCCGGGTCCCAGCCCCAGTCCCAATCCAAGTCAAAATCTAAATCGCCAAACGTGTACTATGCATCATTGAAGAGTTCTGTTCTAATCATCATCAGCAGTTCCACTTCATCAAATGCGACAGTTTTTAATCAAAATGCTTGATTTTCTGATGTAAATCCAAAAGTCACTATACGCATGCCTTTAAGGTTTGAGGAGTTCCCTCGATTCCTCATGGATCCCATCATCAGAACTCGAGATTGACAAAAATGCAGCTTATAAACTTATCTTGCTTAACAAACATAACGAAGAGGACAAATCGCCAAACGTGAACTATGCATCGTTGAAGAGTTCCGTTCTGATCTTCATCAGCAGTTCCACTTCATCCAATGTCACTTTTGTGAATGTATATGCTTGATTTGTAAATAAAAACACAAAAATCACTATATGTATGCCTTTAAGATTTGAGGAGTTCCCTCGATTCCTCATGGATCCCATCATCAGAACTCGAGATTGACAAAAATGCAGCTTATAAACTTATTTTGCTTAACAAACATAACGAAGAGGACAAATCGCCAAACGTGAACTACGCGTCGTTGAAGAGTTTCGTTCTGATCTTCATCAGCAGTTCCACTTCATCCAATGTCACTTTTGTGAATGTATATGCTTGATTTGTAAATAAAAACACAAAAATCACTATATGTATGCCTTTAAGATTTGAGGAGTTCCCTCGATTCTTCATAGATCCCATCATCAGAACTGGGTTTTGACAAGAACGGGACTAATCTGCATATACTTATACTTTTTACAAAACATTTTAATATATGTCTAAAACTAAAAACCCTCATAAGGTACCTTTTCCCGTGGGACGTCACAAATCTAGTTTGAGTATATGTAACGTGGATTTTAAATAATTATCGATCACCTGTCATATGGCAGGTGAAGGACGCTTCGTTCACCTGCCATTGCATCATTCACCTGACTTTTTTGGACAGGTTAACGAGACTTAAGACAAAAGTACAAAAATTTCAATAATATGCAGCTTTAACAGACAGGATAGTTTTTATTCCTAAATTAACACACAAAAGCGATATAACCGCTATATAATTATATAGTTACGAGTATTAGTTGTGGTATCAGTGACATTAACCTGCCGCAAAATCTCAGCCACCTGGCAGTTTTAGCCAGGTGGACGATATGCAGGTGATGGGGAAAATGGCAGTTATATCGCGAATACACAAAATGTATTAGCTTGATGAACTCCATACTTAGGCATATAAAACTAAACTATTGCTTACGTTACATATCTTGATAGTAATGCGATAGGTTACATAATTTGCAAGATATCGACTCCAGGATAAAGAGTACTTACCCATTACAAACTCCAATTTCCGATACTTTGTCGTTTGTGTTTTATTTGCGAAGCACAATAACCACGTCTTCGTCCTACCAGGTGATAGCTGATGAGTGACGGCTTCAGCTCGTGCGGAGTGAGACGGGAAAGGTGCGGTGGGGGTTATACAATCGTCGTGAATGTGACGCGCCAGGTGACTGTTAAGAATTGCCTTGGACAAACTTTGAAGCCGAATAACTTAAAATATAAGTATAATATTGTTATGCGATAGTAATACTTTAAAACTTAAGGATATATGTTAATAAAATACGGTAATGCCGTTAAATTAAGTTAATATTTTGTGTGGTTTTCATAGCTCGGAACATCAGTACCTCGCGTTGGGACACGGCAGGTTAACGGATAAACGTAGTTACAATATTTTTTTTTGTAATCAATATTTATTAAAATTTTTTTCAAAGTATTAGGCCTCTGTGTAAAAAGTCTCTCTAAATATGTATTAATTTTTTATATATAAAAATTGTACATAACGAAAAAAAAGTTCTAACATAAACCTATTTACAGGTGGCGGTGCCAACTTTTTGAGAAACGACCACAAGTACATGTTACGACTTAACCATATAACTTACTTGTCTGTTGTTACTGTTCTTTTATATGTCTTAAATAATCGTATTAATTTTAGTCAATATCTATCAGATAAGAAACAATTTATAATACTTATAAGCCTATACTATAAAGAACTATAAGTAAAACTAAACCCAACCAAACTAACCTACTAAGCCTACTAACTATCTTCTCGAACAACCCACCCCGCGTCGTTCCCGGCGAAAAGGTGCCCATCACGCTAGCCGCGTTTCCGCGTTGTTCTGTAACTGTTCTTGGTTCATACCCAGGTTAGGGCCGGTACAGACAAACTGCAACCCGACTGCTACTTGTATGGGAACTGCAGTTGGCGTGCAATTCCCATACAAATTGCAGTCGGGTTACAGTTGGCGCGCAGTCGGCGTGCACGACACATGACAGCGGTAACGCCGCGCTGCTGCAGTCGCAATTAGGAAATTACATTTTATGAGCTCAGATTATTATTTGTTCCTGACATTTTCCAGTGTCATCTCTGGAATTCTAGATGTTTTAGAGCCTAGAACAAACGCCTCAATAAAGTTACTTTCAATAATCAAAATATATGTTTTGATCGCTTTTATTATTGTGTAGGATAGTTATTCGCGCAAACCAAACCAGAATTATTTAAAATTAAATATATTTCATAAGAAAACTAATCTTCCCAAAGCATATATTTAAAATCACGAGACTTTGCGCTAATGTATATCGAAAATATCTTTATCTTATCTTAGGAAAGAGAACTCTGCTTTACCCTAGATTTGCTACGATTTCCAATACCGCGATTGCATTATGTCTATTTTTGTATAGGATTTTGAACAGCGCACCAAGCGGGACGTTTTGGTAACTCTAAATCCCTTAAAAAATGACACTTAACGCCAACGAGTACGACACGTCACGCTATCTAATGAAATTTACACTAGAAACTTTTATCACTCCATTTTCTGATAGCCTATTATTTCAAGCATGATTATATTAAGAGTTAACCAATTTCCTCTTAAATATAATCGAAAAACTTTTAGGTTATTTACGTACTTTCCCCTTAAACCTTTTGTTTTCCTACACGTCCAATCTTAATTCCCAACGAGTTGCGAACCAAACTCTAATGCTCGCTATCGCAAACTGTATCGAAGTCGGCTTAGCCGGCTAAGCGGCTTGCCAACTTTCCCGTGAGTGGCAATTCTTCGTGTCATTAATACTTTTGAGATACAAGCGAAAATGCATCTTATAGACTTGGCTTGTAAGGCTTTTTAGTTTATAAGAGACGTGATTACTTCTAAGCGGAATACAAGCGAAAATAAACCTTAAAGGTTTGGTTTAAGTGCCTTGTTTCCTAAATTAAAGTGATGGTATATTCATGGCTTTAAAAAGGCGAAGTAATGGTAGTAGGACAACGAGATTTTTGCTTGGATACCTATCTAAGTTACGCATTTACACAAATGTATTGCTTGATTTAGAAGGTGGAAAAATTTGCGATATTTCTGGACCGCTACGAACTCCACACCTTTATGCAAATAGCATGCCCATCTTAAAGGTCGGTAACGCACGTGTTATTGAGGTTTTCCATGGAAGCCGAAAATGGCTGTCCACCAAGTGACGCATCTTCTCGCTTGCATATCTAACTTTTGTATCACTAGGTGTCCATGAGAGCCGGTAATTGCTTTCCATCTGGCGATTCGTCTCCTCGTTTGCCTCTTATATATGCTTTTGTATCACTATATTTACTATAAGCAAAACTGTATAAACTTTTATTAGATTTCCGCAAGAACCTGTCAAAACTAAAGAAAATCTGTAATGATGTTAATTTTCTTTGTTCCAGGTACACTGAAGTTAATTTCAAGAAGTTAATTATTCCTGGAGCTAGAAGTAAAGAAAACAAGGTGTTGTCTAACAAAAGTTTACCGATGCGTTAATTATGAAATCAGGAGCGGTTTTGTATCTTTGTTGTTACGAGTATTATAAGATAATTTGTTCACGAGGAACAGGTAATGAGATAGCTGCGATCAAAGAATTTCACTCATAAATTGTCACAGTGACATTATTTATTTTATTTTTTATTTATTTATTTCATGCGAAAAGCCATGAATATATAAGGTGTTACATAAAGTTTTGATACAAGGGTGTAGCTGTCTTAAAAAGTAGTTAAAAACTAAAAAGTTTATTTATATAAAACAAGATATATTTAAACACATAACATAACACACCAAGAAAAGTCTGCAACGATTTTGATAGCATACGCAGTGCATTCAGTGCAAGTGTTATTTATACGTCATAATTTCATAGAAATCTGACGTTTAAAATAACATTTGCACTGCGTGTGCTATCACAATCGTTGCAAACTTATCTTGATCTATCTCTATCTGTGTAGCGGCTTCCATTTATTGTTTCTTACTGTGACTAGGTTCAAAGTGGCATTTTTATATAAACATTAAAAAAAAAACAATTTTCCTGAATATTTAGAATGCAAAAGCTTAATTTAAAGTATTTAATGCAGAGTTTTTTGGTTGAAGAAATATCACTTTTGACACTGACAGATCGGTATCGTCCCGCTGTGAGTTCTTATACGCATTATTCGTATCGGGCCACTAGTGGAAGACTTAGAAGAACATTTATTGGATACTTGCGGCCCGATTCGAACTTTAGGACACGTCAAATATTACCACTAGATACGTGGATTAGACGTGTCGCTGTCAAAAGTGACTTTTCTTCAAACATAACGTCACTTTTGACACCGACATATATAATCTAATCGTACATAGCCGTAATATTTGACGTATCTTAAAGTTTGCATTAATTACGGTTATTATTTATACATAATATCAAAATATCAAAAACTCGCTTTTTCTATTACATTTCCCACAGATCACTAGTTAACATTATCCGTACAACCTCTCATACTCTCCCAATATGCTCTACCTGATATAATAATTATCAGGTAGCGTATATTAGCTTGTACTAATGTACAATGTACAAGCTCATAATTAACAAGGTAACGCTATGTAGAGCCACGGGCCACGCTAACTTTATAATGAGGACATGCTTGCCAATGTAGTGTGGCTGAAATGTAAACTTTAACTTTGGTACTGATCAAAGTTCTCATAAAGTTATCAAAAGTAGTAAAGAAAATTGACATCTTCCTAGAATTTGTCTCGGCTTCTTGCCTTTGTCTAACAAGTGTGTACAAATGTGTATGTGTGTGTGCGATTTAAAGTTCCTTACTAATGCCCGTTGCAACCAGAAAATTACAGATCCCTTTGTTTCCCATAAAGTTTTGAGTCATAATGTATTGTTTGTCCGAATTTTTGTTATACAATACGTGCCGCCCTAAGTAGATACTTCTTTTTGAGATGAGTGGGCCACAGGAACAGAGAATGTGCATTGCAGTCTCCTCTGACTCCTGACAGAACCTGCATGTCGCATCTTGTTTCTTGCCGATTTGAAACATGTGTTCAGGACCCCTATTCGACAAGCGACGTTTGACGTATCGTGTTGATCTCCCGTTGATGTGGGAAAAATCATAAGTTCTCGAATACGTACAATGTCAAAATTTGACATTAACAATCCACAGTTAGGGTGACAAGCAAACCAAACCGAACCACCCTTAGTATAGTGTTGAGTTTTGGTTGTACCAAATGATATTATCCACCGTTGATGGAATCAACACTGAGTATGCAATAAAATCAACTGTTGATTTGACGTGGATGCGCAATCTGACAGTTGTACATGTCGAATTTGGCCCCAGTACAGTATTCAGTCAGTATTCTAGTCACCGCGCAGGTTATAGGCTACGGTTACCACTTACCATCAGTCAGCCCGTACTCTTGTTGTAGGTAGGTAGGTATAGTCCGCATCAATACTAGGTACATATAGATACATATCTGTTAGTAAAGCTATTAGAGAATGGTAGATGTTTTTGACGCGTACTCTCATCAGATACTTTTGAAGTTCACTGTACAACGGGGTATAAAAATACAAATCCTTCTTCTAAGATTCGGTACCTCAGTTCTTTTTAAAACGGTTTCCATGTCCAAGTTCTAAATAGTAGTAAAAAATACAGTAGTCAGGAGGATATTTTTTCTCGAAACTCCTCAGAAGCGAATCTCGGAGACACAAAAAATCCATTAAAGAAAGTTTAATACTGCTAAGTTTCATGTTTCCCTGTCTTTTCCTAAGGGGTGGTTACACAGAAGTGTAAGAATACTTAGAAAATTAAAAGCGGTTGAATTTAGGATTGTTCAAAACAGCTGCGATTCCACCAGAGGTGTACGACGACGCGTAGCGGGCTAGCGAAGAATATGTCTGTTAAGAACAAATAGAATCAATACCTATCCTAGCTCAGCACAGCTCTAGTTTAGTGGACAATATTTTTCCTTATTGGCTCTTAGCAAACACATTCCTTGCTACGCATCCTCGTGCATCTCTGATGGAAACGCAGCCTAAAATTAGTAGCTATACATTACTTGATCACTTTATTACAATACATGATTTGTATTTGTATTTTTGTATCTTCTAGCGTGGGGACTATAGCCCAAGCCCTCTCGCGCTCGAGAGGAGGCCTGTGCCCAGCAGTGGGACGTATATAGGCTGAGATGATGATGATGATTTTTGTATGTGCAGATGCCTTTTCAAGCTAACGTGGAGGTAGATTCTAATTTGACAATTCGTTACGGTTTTGATCTTTTAGATCGATGTATTTCATCTGGATTAAATCTGTCCGTGTCAAAAGTGACGTTAACGGTTGAAGAAATGTCACTTTTGACACTGACTGATCCGATCCACATCTGATCCGGATCCTAGTCTAATAAAACATTGTCTTCTCTTCCCAGAGTGACACAAGCCTACGTAACAATAACATGGCCGCTATATATAGCGCTATCGCATATTATCATATAGCGCTGTCGCATAATGACGTAGGCTTGTGTCAGTCACGTGACCACGAAAAGACGGGAAGAGGGTACCAGGCGGAGTATATTATTATACCATGATCCGGATTGAATTCATATCCTGTAGGTAATTAAAATGAAAATACGCGTGTATTTTTACTGCAAAAATATTCTAGTAATGAATCATTCAAGATGAATTATATGAAATACAAACTTCCACGGTGCAACAAGATGCCCCTTTCAGATTTGAATTTTCAATAACGTATTTCACAGACCTGAAAGTTTAAGAGTTCCCCCTTCAATTTAGAATTTTATTCATTTCTTCGGATTCTCCCCTGTTTCCCCATAATGCGATAATTGGAGGAGATTAGGGATTATTTAAAAAGTTTAAGCAAGATGAATCGGTGCCATTTTAGAAATCTTCTTCTTCTACCTAGCGTTATCCCGGCCTTTGCCAGGGTCCGTTTTCCTACTTGCTTTCTTCCACTTTGCACGATCCTGGGCGTCGTCTCGTGTGAGCCCGTTCACGCTCATATCTGCTTTGACGACATCAGCCATCGCTTTTTACAAGCTTTTATTTAGTTTCACCTGACCGTTGTCTGTCTGTCTGTCTGTCTGTGTGTAATCAAATCTTGCAAGTTAAATTTGACCCAGTTCCCGGTTTCCGATTGAGCTGAAATTTTGTATACGTCGTAAGTCGGGTGACAATGCAATATTATGGTGTCATCGAGCTGATCTGATGATGGAGACCGGAGGTGGCCATAGGAACTCTGTGATAAAACAACGAAACCTAATTGTGTTTGGGTTTTTAGAATTGTCTCGATGAGTATTAGTTGCCTGTGGAAAGAAAAGTACAGTCGGCGATAAAAACTTGTACCAAAAATGAAATTTTTGCCAAAAACTAATTTTGTCTGCCTTGGGGGTACCATTTCAGAAATATTTTTGTAATTTCTTTGAAGCACTCCATAGTGCCTAAAAATAACCAAAAGGATAAAATAAACATTCATTAGAGGTTACATTTATATTTATAGTTACCTACTTTTTGCTTAATAGGCTTGGTTTTCTTGTTAGTCTATAAAAAAAACGACAATGTACGAAGTCGACGTGAAGCGTTATATAACGTAAAACTGCAATGTTTACAAGTCGTAAACAATTTAGTAGGCTGGTGCTCTATTAATATTTTAATACTTTAGGTACTAGTTCTAACATTTGCCTATAACTTTGATCAAGTAAGTGAATTTATTAATACCTGAATCTCAACGGGACAAGTGTGTAAAGAAACGGATAAGCTAGAATATCTGGAAAAAATCAATAAACACCCAGATCAAAATCTCATTTCTACCACGAAAATTAAAATGTGAATAAAGCATGACTCACGTTAGACCGGGCCGTATCCGGGCCGGAGCTTCCGGCGTATCGTTATCTATGGAAAGCATCACGTCATGTCATAGAAAAGTAAGCGCCGCAAGCTCCGGCCCGGACACGGCCCGGTTTAACGTGAGTCATCCTTAATACTTGTTTGATGTTTAATAAAAAGTATTATTCCATTTTGAAGACCTAATTATTAATTATTTAATTTATTTTAGCTCCTTTTTCCGTTAACATAACTATAATCAGTACTTAATATTCACAATTTAAAAAAATGAATATAACTTTTTAAATATTCCATAGCGCACAAGTTTCGGCCTCGATTTAACAAGTTTAATTCGCTATCCGATGAGATAAAGTTAATTAACTCTCGCTGTTTCGGTAAATTCATTCCAGTATGAAATATTGTACACCCAAGTGCAATAAAAAGGGGATATATTGTATGGAAATGTCGGTGCAAAGGGACCCGGTTTGATTGCGCTTAAGTGTACTTATCTCTGACAGCTTAACAGGCTTCTGTTGGCATAAATACTATCGTTGTTTTTTTTTAATGTGGAAAACTAATTGAAAACTTAAATACAATTATATTTTATTTTTAGCTTTGCATAAATTATACCAGGGATAACAAACAGCTGTACAATTATACTTACTATTATCACAGAATAAATAATAGTACTAGGTACAGAAGACTCACTCATTAACAAAACGCGTCTATCACGGTCAGCACAGATATGGCCGCTAGGTGGCGATATCGCCACGCGCGGCTTATGGCAAACCCCAAAATTGGGGCCGAACGGATGGACTTTTAGCTACCTGTAGCAAAGCGACGAAATCGCGGAGTGAGCCACGCCTGCTATTATATCTTTTTATTATTTGTTGTTTTTACTGTAATTTGAAGCGCTGTACTGTAATTTGGCGGTAAGAGCATGCGACTTTCTATCCGGAGGTCGATGGTTCGAACCCCGACTCGTATACCAATGAGTTTTTGTTTGAAGAATCGTCACTTTTGACACTGACATAATATTTAATCCATATCGTATCTAGAAATAATATTTGACGTATCTTAAAGTCTGAATCGGGGCGTTATTGTGGCATAGTGTTCTGATTTTAATATTAAGATATTGATAGTTAATATTATATGATATCTTTGGTTGTTGTGCGCAAGAACATTGTTTTGTTATTTGGAAGATCGTTTTCTAGCGATAAGACCGCTCACTGTTTGCTTTTTATCTTCAATCGTTTGTTAATTTTCTGATTGATCAGAATTTCTATTAAATTATTTTCGTCTCTCAATCGCTATTCAAAATATTCAGCAAGATTTTCTGAGACAATTTCCTTTAATAAAAATTACATGAGTTACCGTAAAATGCAGTAAGTAAAACTTTGCTCTATAATTTGACTCTTAATTTACATTATTAAAATTATCATGTTGTAACACTTAAACAATAAGGTTGTGGATTTATGTTGATAAACTTACCAAGATGATAGACGTACAGCAGTGATCAAAGCGTGCATCAGTCTGAAACTATCTAAGTCAGCCATTCTCAAAGTGTGTTCCGCGGAACCCTAGGGTTCCGCAAAGCCTCTGTTGGAGCTCCGCGAAAATATACTTGTAATAATAAGAAAAAAAACCAGCTGTTCTATAGGTATATCTGGTCCACAGTAATGAACGAAAATTTTCAAAGAAAATTTGGGGTTCCGTCAAATATTCTATTCGTCTAATCGAAGGTAACCTGGAACGCCTTTGTACTTCCATTACTGTAATTTATTTTTGTAAACCTGTGTTGTGTACAATAAAGTGATTACTACTACTACTAATATTTCGCTTGCCAAAAGGGTTCCATCACCAAAAAAGTTTGAGAACCGCTGATCTAAGTAGCCATACTGCCGTGTCCTTGTTTTACCCCGTTTCACGTTTTTGGGCTAATCTCTACTAAACCAATATCATCCTTTAGCTTTGACTTTCCCATCAAAAAGCATTCACTATCAACCCAAACACATATTTGACTAATAGAACCCGGACAGGAATCGAATCCTGACCCTTAATAGTAGAGATGGGGAATACTGAATTTGGCCGAATACCGAATCTTCAGCTACCGAATATTTGGCATGACGTGTGATCATTTTGAGTCACAATTATTATGAAAACTGTTCGCCAACAAAGCACAACGTTTGCTAAGATATATTTTTATGTTGAACATAATCAATGGTAAAAATAAAATCTTTATTTTTTATCAACAAATGCTCAAAAACGTGCCTTCTTATTTAACTTTATTCCAAGAATACATTTTAACTATTAAACATACCTAGTCTTTGGTTATTTTTTTTGTGTAATTTCTCTTTTTAGGTAGGTGCTACAGATATCAGAGCGAATAGTAGGCAACATTCGGCCGAATACCGAATATTCGGCAAAGTGGCCGAATAGGCCGAATACCGAATAGTTGCCGAATCTCCTGGCATCTCTACTTAATAGTGCAATAAGTCATCGATATTGGGCCGATCTACATACACCCACGGAGATTTATAGAAGGCCTTTGAGGCGAAACGAAGGGAGCCGGGATTATGTTTATGTTCAAGAGTGAACAGGCATCTTCTGGGCGAGCTCGCTCCATCGTAGGCCACGTCTACGCCTCGGCTAGTCTGTGGCCATGAGTAAACCCATGCGTAATAAAAAAAAAAATGTTTATATACAGGCAACTGTAAAAATATGGGTGCACAAATCATCTCAAAAATATGTCCCATAGCTCTTATGTCAGCGACTTAAGAACTATAGGACATATTTTTTAATAAGTTGGCTATACAACCATATTTTTACAGTTGACTGTACCATGAGAATCTGAAAATGTTGACAACTTGCATTCGGCTCGATTCGGGAAATGAATAAGAGATGCACTAGATATGAAATAGTAAACATATGTGACGTTCCACGGCAAAAGGTACCTTATGGCGGCTCGCGCCGCGATTCAGGAAGTTAATTGGAGATTCACAAGATATGAAATAGTAAAGTTATGTGACGTTCCACGACAAAAGGTACTTAGGTATGGCGGCTGGCGCTTACGTCGCATAGCGCCGCAATAATATTGGAGCGACGTTAATAATCGTAATCGCCAACCGCCATAAGGTACCTTTATCCGTGAGACGTCACATATCTTTACTATATCGTATCTAGTTAATCTCTAATTCACTTTCCAAATCGCGCCGATTGGCATAAGCAATGTGCACGCTGTAGGAATATTCTCGGAAGTTTCTGGTAAATTACCCAAGAATTAAGGTCTGGGTCGATTTGTGGAATATTGTCCTATACTTTTTCATATCCTGGAATTTGAGTACAATAAATTATTTTCATATACATATCTTTTTGTTATGTATATTTATTAAAAGGACTACACTATTAATCTGTTCCTTTTTAAGAATGACAAGTCTTGTATCTTTTCCAAACCATCCTAATCGATAAACAAATCAATTGTGATTATACCACCATTTATTTTATTTTTTTCTAACCGCGGTATTCATTTACCACACAACTTATCGACTTTTTGTCACTAATAGCAGGCGTGGCTCACTCCGCGATTTCATCGCTTTGCTACAGGTAGCTAAAAGTACATCCGTTCCTACCCGAATTTTGGGGACAGCCATAAGCCGCGCGTGGCACTGTCGCCACCTAGCGGCCATATCGGTGCTGATCGTAACAGACGCGTTTTGTTAGAAAGTAAGTCTTCTGTACCTAAGTAGTACTATTATTTATTCTGTAATAGTACCTCCTCAATCCTACAAAATGGTTCCCGATTCTACGAGTACCTACTTTACCATTACTTACCACTTATGTAAATGAATACAGCTACTCCGCCCTGTCAGTATCACCCAGACAAATGGAGAAACTGAGCGGTTGAACCGAACGTAAAAAAGGCTCGTTTCTCCCCCCTCCTCCCTTGGGTTATTTGCGGTCGGATTGCGTATAAATTTTATTTTTTCCGACCACGTGTGACACTTTCCCGATGGGTTCCGTCCGATTGATTTATTCCGCTTTTTGGGCCAAATGTGACTGATAAATGGGATCCTTGAAGAATGTATGGTGATAACTTGCGTGGGTGATAATGTTGGGCTACTGCGTTTTTTAAATTGGAATAGGGTACATAGGTATAATATGTATGTATCTGTATGTAGGTAGGTGTGTAGGTATCAGTGGCGGAGCGTCAAACATCTCCATAGGCAAGCCGCCTAATTTGGCTTACATAATATTTCCTTTACAACTCCTCTCAAACGTCCAAAAACAGGTAAGCCGGTGGGAATCGGCTTTTATGGACGCGCCGCCACTGGTAGGTATAGGTATGCATGTGGTGTTTTTATGTAAGTACTAACATAGGATGTAAGTTTTTCTGGTTAGCTAACAAAAATATGGATCTCATGGTCTGAAATAAACTATTTTTCTTATATTATATACATCTATAGAAGAATATTTGAGGCGTAATTTTGTAGTAATATTCATAGAGTAGTTTGTTTTTGTCCATCTGTTAATATTATATCATGTAATGGTATTTTTTTACATATTGTAAGGTGCTCAATGTATTTGTGCTCGACGCGGTCCCAGTACATGTCATCTCGAAACTTAAGACATTGTCAATAGAGATGACAGCAAGGTATCATCTATTGGGCATTAGTATGTCGAGCACTAGTCAGTTTACCTTACCTGTGACACACCATAGGCTCTAATATTTTTTTTATGTTTGGTTTTTATGTTGATAGCAAAAGTCAGATTCTTTTAAATATATTTAACGTAAGATGTTCCACTGAAATTAGAGGGTCCATTGACGTATTAAAGAAAGTAAAGGTCATATATTATTAAGAATTGATAATATTTATTTAACCTTAAGTTGTTTCTTAATAAAAAAATGAGACTCATATTACATAATTCATATACAATATGACTTTAACTCACAAAAGACAGCATATTTTACAATTTATTCCCCGTATTCTTTATTACCTTCAGTTATCTTTTAGCAATTCCGACAAAATTCCCGAATGCCCTTCTGTCACATAACAGTCGCATTTACACAACAATAAACGTCACTTTGATTATGATTTACATACTAAAAGTACGCGAGTTCGTCTATGCACATCAACCATTATAACTTGGCCCGTCCTTCTTCATACAAACGTTGGTAACTCCATTAATTTTCCAAGCGCGTTAAAATGACAAAGCTCAAGATATACTGGTATATCAAGTCATGTCTCACTTCTACAAATTTAACAATGCAGTCAACATGACTCTTAGTCTCTTGTGATAAGGATGGTTTTAGTATTAGTGTTGTTTTTAGCTGGTAGTGGAAAGTCACGTATCCCATTGGGTATTCATGATTACGCCTCTGTAAAATAGAAGGTAGCCGTGACATGCGGCTTTGCTTTGGACGTCAGGTGAAATTTGCTCTGAAATATGATATGATATGAACACATTTTTTGTACAAGTGCGGAAAAGGAAGTTTAAGTAATTTTTCACAAGATTGCTTTGGTTTTGCATGCAAAATAAATGGCATTCATGGTTAAGGTGAGTTAGAAATATCCATAGATAATATAAAGTGAAGTGTAATGAGTGAAGTGAAGTGAAGTGAGGAAACCTGCATGCATCTGCGAAGAAATTCAAAGGTGTATGTGAAGTCCCCAATCCGCATTGGGCTAGCGTGGGGACTATAGCCCAAGCCCTCTCGCGCATGAGAGGAGGCCTGTGCCCAGCAGTGGGACGTATATAGGCTGAGATGATGATGAATATAAAGTGTTCAGAAGTAGTCTTAGAAGCGTCCAAGAATTTATTTTTATTTGATAGGTAATTATGGCATATCTAATCCATATCGTATCTAAATGTAATATTTAACGTAATATGAAGTTGGAATCGGGTACACTACATAATTCCGAAATATTTTATGCCGAATTTTAAAATATCGAATTTTATTATTCCGATTTTTAAATGCTCGACCCATCATAATTCCGAATGTCGTAATTACCGAACGATGAAAATCACGAAGTTTTATATTTCCGAATAGCAAACCCGCCGATTTTTAAAAATTCCGAACCACATAATTCCGAATATTACAAATCCGATAGTGAAAAATACCGAATTTAACATTAACGATTGTTGAAATCACGAATTCCGAATTGTCATTATTCCGAAATTTTGAATTCCGATTTGACGTGATTCCGATTTTTTAAATTCCGAATTTGTTCATAATAAATAATGGTACCTACGTCGTTAAAGTAAGCAGAAATGCCTGTTAAAATTTCCTATTTTACATAATATTATAAGAGTTATTCACAAGCACAATTTTTCAACATAATTATGTATTATGTATGTTTCTACATAATTGTGTATGTAGTTCGTTCTGTTTCTAAAAACACTTCTTTTCTGTGGGGGGTTACAGTTCTAACCTAACCTAACCCGCTTTTCTAGTAGCGGTTAGTTTCTGTAAAGGTCGCAGTTCTAACATAACCCAACCCATTTTTCTAGTAGCAGTTGGTTTCTGTAAAGGTCGCAGTTCTAACCTTTTTTTTTTTTTGTTACCCAGGGGAAATCCGTTATGGATCCCACTGGCCCGGGAGCAGCAAAGTGGGTATGTCCGACTCCCACGGACTAAAACCCCTGGGGTGTTCCGCCGCGCGCTTTATGGACGGGGTTTCGGGAACTCCAATGTAGACCTCCGATACCCCGCCGGCGTTGCCCTTGCGGGCTCATCTTTTGGGGCTGCTCTAGCAGCCTACTCCGCTGAAGGCACCTCGGAACACTTGAAAGGCCTTCCAGCTCGGAACCTCTTCAGGCGAGTGATGAGACTCCCGGCCCATCACCCGCAGGTTCCCGTTAAGGCGGCATCATTCGGGCTGCGTAGGCCCTTCGCCGCCGGCCCGGCCTCCTACGGCGCTGAGGGAGCGAATTTGCATCGTCCTCGCGTATTCTTTCTGCAGCCTCCTTTTGTGTCAGGACGGTGACGCTAAAGGTGGCCACTGCCGCCCATGCCTCCTCACTGCTGAGCATGCGGCGTATTAGCGCCGGCAGTGAGAGGTCTACTCCCACAGCTGCGGACAGGGCGGTGCGAGGCTCCGCCCACGCAGGGCACTCTTCGCGTGTGTGTTGGGCCGTATCCACGGCTCCTCCGGTACAGTGGTGACACGCCGTCGTCGGTTCTCTGCCTAATCTCTCACACAGGTACCAACCGAAGCAGCCGTGCCCCGTCAGAAGCTGCGTAAGATGAAAGGAGGGTGCGCCATGTTTGCGTTCGACCCATTCTTTTAGAACAGGCCGCACGGCAGCCACTAGGTCCCGGCTAGCTCCCGGGATTTCCAGACGCTCTGACCACTGCTGGTAGAGGACGTCTTGCGCCTTTTCACGCCACTGGCGGACCTCACGAGGGGCGGGCCAGTTCTCCTCCCTCCTTGCTGCTAGCACCCGCCAAAAGACCGCGGAATGAACCTTGGCTTCAAGGTCCCATGGCGGGCTCCCTGCTAGCAGGCCGGCTGCTGCGTGCGAGTTGTCGCGGTACGCTCGAGCCACCCTGAGAGCTATGGCCCGCTGCGGACGGCGCAGAAGGGCTGCACTCCGAGGACTCAGGGTATCCGCCCATATTGGCGCCCCGTAGAGCGCCATTGAGCGCACCACATTCAAATATAGCCTCCTGCAGGCTCCTCCTGGACCGCCCAGATTTGGAAGGATCCGCCCAAGCGCTCCGGCTGCAGCCAGCAGTTTTGGAGCCAGGCGTCTGAAGTGCTCCTCAAACTTCCACCTACCGTCGAGAACGAGTCCAAGGTACTTCATCGTTGACCCGGCGGCGATGGAAGTTCCTCCCACAGTTATCTGAGTCCCCTCTGGTGGTTTATTTCGAGGCCCATGGAAAACCAGAACCTCGGATTTATGCAGAGCCACTTCCAGACCTATAGCTCGAATCCTGTGGACCACGAGTGCGACTCCGGCTGTGGCCAGGTAAGCGGCCTCCCTGTGGGTCCTGCCACGGGCCGACACGAGAGTGTCATCAGCGTAACACGTGACACTGGTTCCCTGCAGAGTGTCCCCGCGTAGGACCCAGTCATACCCAATGTTCCACAGGAGCGGCCCCAGCACCGAGCCCTGGGGAACACCACACGACATCTCCCGCCTCCCCCAGCCGTTCTTGGTTGGAAATATCACAACGCGGCCTGCAAAATAATCTGCCACGATTTTTTGCAAGTATTCGGGCACGTTGTGGTATTTTAGAGCCGCCTTAATTGTTTCCCAGGGCAGGGTGTTGAAGGCGTTGGAGATGTCTTATCTAGTGACACAGACATCACAACCCCACCCTGAGAGACCTCCTCCTTGGCTAAGTCCCTTACTCGGGCAATCGCGTCCAGCGTCGAGCGCAGTGGGCGGAATCCATATTGGCAGTCGCTCAGACCCGGCTGCAAGCTCCTGACGAGACGAGTTGCGATTATACGCTCAAAGAGCTTACTCGTCTCGTCGAGTAACACTATTGGGCGGTAGGCTGATGGCTGATCAGATGGGCGCCCATCCTTCCGGAGGAGTACCAGCATGCCTGTTTTCCACCTATCGGGGAACCGCCCTTGAGTCAGACAAGAGGTAAAGAGGCCTCTGACTTCTTCTTCCAGTTCGCCGAGTGCTACCACCAAAGCACGTCCAGGTACGCCGTCCGGCCCGGGAGCTGTATCATTTTATTATTTTGAAACAAGAATACTTTAGCATGTAAGCTTTACCTGTTTAGGGTTTTGTACCCAAAGGGTAAAAACGGGACCATATTACTAAGACTGCACTGTTCGACTGCCTGTCTATCTGTCACCAGGATATATCTCATGAACCGTGATAGTTAGACAGTTGAAATTTTCACAGATGATGTATATCTGTAGCCGCTATAACAACGAATACTAAAAACAGAATAAAATACTTAAATAACAAATGTGCTTCTTTTGTCGTTTTTCGCGTAATAGAACCCTTCGTGCGCGAGTCCGACTCGCACTTGGCCGGTTTATTTCCGTAGCTTTATGCACAGTTCGTATTAGTTACCAATCATCGTTAGCAATTACTGTCGAACATGGACGCCTGTAATACGTGGGGGTTGCCAGTGCGTTGTCGGCCTTTAAAAAGAGACGCTCTCCTTTGAAGGTATAGGTACGACCCGCCACCTGCCGCGATATCAGAGGACGCTGATTCGATTCCAGCCTGGGGCACTGGAGGCCTTCTTTCACTTTTACTTAGTATAGTATTGGCATGGCCTTTTCAATCAATCAATCATTTACTGCATCACGGTTACAACAAGAGATGTTACAACATTTATACAAGTAAGTACCTCATGGACCCTAAAAGGGTATGGACAAACATTTCCTTAAACTAAGATTTATAATATTTACGTATGTCATGCAATAAAGCACAAACAATTTGTGTAAACATGTCCTATAATATTTATTTATTTATTTATTTATTTACAAAAAGTAGCATCCTATTAAATTATATAAAAGAACTAATAAATTACATATTAAAGCTATCTGCAAAGAAATCATTAATAGAATAATATACTTCTCTCGCAAGGAACCATTTCAATCTTTTTGCATATGTTGTCTCTCTTTCCTCTGCCTTTATAAAGTCCGGGATATGATTGTAGCATTTAGCTGCTGCATAAAGGGGGCTTTTCCTATATATTTGTGATTTTAAAGCCTAAATGTATATGGCTCTATAAATAATAATGTAACACCATTGTATGTATACCACATTTAATGGCAAATAAATATAATTGTTTCTATTTCTATGACATTTATTTCAGGGCATACGTCGGTCCTGAAATACTGTGGGCAACACTTCATTCCACAATTTAGCTGTGCGAGGCAGGAAGTACTACACTTGTATGCAAACTACTAATCTTGTAGAGTCGGACCAAGAAAAGTCTGCAGCGGATTTGATAGCCCACGCAGTGCAAATGTTATTTTAAACTTCAAACTTCTATGAAATTATGACGTATAAATAACACTTGCACTGCGTGGACTATCAAATCCGCTGCAGACTTTTCTTGGTCCGACTCTAGTCTATTTTGTCCACAAAATACTAACTGCAACACCAAAGCAATACGTCTGCCTCAACAGTAAACCGGCACCAAATAAATCTCAAGGCGAAGACGATTAATGACTGAACCAGTTCAGCAAGCGTCGTGGTGGCGGAGTTATGTGCGGTATCCAGTCTAGAGCATATGCTTAGTGAACTGCTTCCTGGAGAATATACAATTACTAGCTGAGAAATTTTTGAATTAAAGAATAAGTAAAAAAATACCGCTTCGGGCAAGAATCTTGCTTCGGAATGACTTTTGAAATTTTTTCCATAAATCTCATAAATTTTCGTATTTGCTTTTTACTTAATATTCTCTCTCTGCACCCATTGTAGGCTGTTTGGCCCCTTGACTGGTAGAGAATGCGATTTAGCATTAAGTCCGCCAATGTACATTATTGTATATATTTTGTGCAATAAAGTTTAAATAAATAAATAAAGAAAATATTCTCCGTTTTATTTTATCGAACATGTTTCGTATGTCTGTCTGGCTGTTGTCCTTTACAGTATTTCTCGACTTATTCCAGTGTTTGGCAAGTTCGATAATGACAAAGAAATGTATTGTCTATTCTGTTTTTGGACGATTAATGACTGTACCAGTTCAGTTGCAAGCGTCGTGGTGGCGGAGTTATGTGCGGTATCCAGTCTAGAGCATATGCTTAGTGAACTGCTTCCTATGTGGCTACCACCAGTTTGGCACTGACTTAAACGTAAGATACTTTCTATGCATCTCGCTTGTACTCGCATATTAGTGCGAACGAGATGTATAGAAAGTAAATTAAATAGACGTTAGCGTACCGATACTTCAATTTTAACTCATGGTACTGGTACTGGAAAATCACAATTACTGACTGAGAGAAAGCAAAGGTCACTGATTCAAATTTTGAAATTAAGGAAAAAATGAATAAAATACTGTTTCGGAGTGAATTTTATAAAATTTCCATAAATTTTCAAAATTTTAGTATCACTCTCAGATGTATCTGCTTGATAAAAAAAACTGGACAAGTGTGAGTCGGACTCGCTCACCGAGGGCTCCATACTATTTAGTATTTGTTGTTATAGCGGCAACATAAATCTCTAATACGTCTACGTTTAACAAACGTAACCTCACCTAACTCGCAGTCAAAGCATTTACAAGCTTGAACAAACTTTTTCAATCGTCCCCATGCAAATGGTGCTCCCGCACGAACGTCAACAACGTGAACACACAGGGACAACTTACGGCCGCGGCGGGGACTAAACTAGACTAGTTTACAGGCTGGTTGTGATAAATAAATAAATAAAAATAAAAAATAAAAATAAAAATAAAAATCATTTATTTCAGAAAACAAGTTCCATAATATGGTTAGTAACTCTTAACTTAACAACTATGTTAGTTTATTTGTAAAAAGACAGGAGAGAAAGAGCACATAAAAATAGAACTAAAATTAAATTATAAAATAACAAGTACCTAACAACACAAAAATACACGCGACCACCCCCCTCTGTCGCCTCATGCATCCCATGGCCTCCTCATAACATGCAGATCCATGAAGCGGCCGAGGACGGGCGAATCCAACCTGTCCGCGATCATCTGCAGGATGCTGTTGCCGCTCCCTCGCACACGTCGTATGACGGACGCCGACTTTTTGCGTATTATCGCATAAAAATCGTCGACGGCCGCGTCGGCAAACATGCCCGACGCGCTGCAATAGCGAGGGAGCCGCAACAGGGCCCTGAATGCGTTATTGTATTGCACTCTTAGTGCATTGTACGCCCGCTTCGTAAAGCTGACCCATAGACCACTCGTGTAAAAACTTTGGCAGTACGCTCTAAAAAGAGATAGTTTTACAGGCATACTACAGCGAGTGAATCTATGAGCCAGCATATTGCCGCGAACGGACAATGACCTTCGCTCACGTTCTATATCCTTATCATCTTTAAGGTCTTCGGATAGCACATGGCCCAGATATTTAAATTCTGTCACTCGTTTTAACGGTACACTGTTTAAAAGAAGCGGTGGAATGTATTGTGGCAACCTGTTTCTACCTTTGAAAATCATGAACTCGCTTTTTTTCACGTTATACCTTAAGCCATGAGTATCCGCATACCTTTCACATATATTTATCAGCTTTTGCAGTCCATAGAAAGACGGACTGAGCAGCACCATATCGTCCGCATAACTTATATTATTTACGCTGATATTATCCAGGCGGCACCCGATATGCATGCTACTCAGCTCGCCAATCAGCTGATCAACATATAGGTTAAATAACCTTGGCGATGTTAACCCTCCCTGTCTTACCCCACAGCTGAGTGAATACTCGTCAGAATACACATTTGCCCACCTCACTTTGTTCTTTTGATTACCATACCAATATGAAAAAAGACTGACAACCTCAGGTGCCACGCCTGTCTCCCTTAACTTGTTCCAAAGTAGATCATAAGACACGAGATCAAAAGCTTTGGACAAGTCAAGGAAACATGCGTATATAGGCGATTTTCTATTGATATAGTAATCAACAGTGTGCTTCAGTGTTAGGATTGCGCATTCAGTACCTAATCCTTCTTGAAAACCAAACTGTGCATTGCATAGTTTTATATGTTGGCTAAGATGAACGTCCAGTATTTTATCCAACACTTTAGCAACCACTGTAGCAAGCGAGATGGGGCGATAGTTCGCTTTGTCGGAAATGTCACCTGTCGAGTTTTTTATCAGCGGTATCACAACAGTTTTCATAAGGTCACATGGTAAATATGAGTGGCGTAAACAAAATGTAAACAACATAGATAAAACTCTGCATAGATGCGGACCTGCGTGCTGTAGATGTTCTATACTTAGCCCATCGTGTCCTGGAGACTTACCCCTCTTCATGCACTTTATAACCCGGCCCACCATTGTACTTGTTATTTCAAAAACCGGACTCGTTGTAGTGTCCAATGGATTGAGCACCGCACATGACTTTAGGGGTGAGTCTACCTTAAAAAATTGCCCAAACATATTGGCAATGTTCACGGGATCGCAAGTACCATCAACACTAACAGGCAGAGATACTTTCCCATTCAACTTTTTTGTGTTTTTCCAAAACTTACTGAATTGCTTAGACGCATGTTGCGAGGCAAGAATATCCATGTCGATTTGTTCTTGATTGACTTGACAAAACTTAAGCCTAGATTTAAATATTTTTCTACTACGGCACATAGCCTCATAAACAGGCCCGCACCGTGGTCTATTATGCAAAACATATGTGCAAAAATCCAGCCTAGCCTGCTTATGCGCCTGTGACACATGTCTATTCCAACCCCGCAGACATCTATTTCTATTCCCTACTCGAACAAGTTTTTTAGTACATGACTCTATAGCCGCCTGCCTCAGAGTATTAATAATATTCTCATAATATTTTTCTATAATTATCTTATGTGTATCATCCTTACAAAGTTTATCGGCACACAATTGAAACTCAGAAGGAAAATCTATTAATTTTAGTTTATTATCACATATGTTGCTATATTTTTCAATTTCGTCGGGACTTCTCAGGCCCCAGATAACATATTTATTACAGTTGTCAGTGCTTATTTGTAACTTACTTGCGATATGACCTAAATCACACTCAACCCGCATTGGGAAATGGTCCGACCAATATACGTCATACAAGACTTCGATATTTTTTATTGTTCTCCACGCTGATTTGCTAACTATACAGTGGTCGAGCCATCTCTCACATCCATGCGCCTCGCTTACGTAGGTATAAGTATTAGACGCAATACCTAATTTCACAAGATCCGCACAGACCCAATCATTTTCACTACAAAAATTGAGTAGTTCCCCTCCGAAGGACGCTGTAGGATGCGCATTTATGTCACCTAGTATATAAATATTTTCAATACTGTTGTCCTGTACTAACGCATACAACTGTGATGCTGTAAATCTTAAATGGCCGCAGATGTTTTGAAACAGAATATAGCCGCAACTTAATTCGCTCAGATTTTTAGAATACATAGAATGGTATATTGATATTGCTCTACATAGAATGGTATTTATTGTATTATGATTATAGTATTTAATTATTTATTCGCTAATTGTATTTGACTATTTTTTTATTTATTTTTTATTTCTTTGTTGACTTTTATCTTTATTTATCAAATGACATTTATATTAGAATAAGCTTGATGTGATGACATTTTGTTTCTTTAAGTATAATTTTTATTGATTGTATATAATTTTTAAATTTTTTAATGTTAAAAATGTAATTAATGTGTAAGTGTTTTGGTTCTGCACTGTAAACTTGCATGTGGTTTAAATAAATGAAATGAAATGAAATGAAATATGCAGCCAAAATGTATGGAACAACCAAATTTTTTTTCGCGATTTCGGTGTTGGCCCCATTAAGTAAAAGTTGCTCAGTATAAACCCAAAACCTCCCTGGCAACGGGAATGCAGTTATTTTTAGCTACCCTGTATAAAAAACATAGTTCCTCGCCACGTCTGTCATTGTCAGTATGTTTGATTTCGTCGTCGTCCGATTTTTATGACAGGCTATATTATATCAGCAATGCACGGCTCTAGACTAGTTTATATATTTCTTTAAAAACTTAAAAATCACATCTTTCATATGACTCTTTTATAAAACTCCATAAAAATTAACAACTACAAAAGGTCTGAGAAAGCTTTTAAAGTATTAAAGCTAGCGATAAAGCTTCGCCATGAATCTAGAACGGTTAACCGTTTACGAGTTGTTACAAGCTACGGGTCTAGTCAATTTTCAAAGCTTGTCACAGTCATAAGAAACAGTATCACAACTTATCGTAAATACTTACTTAGGGGCATATGCGTGAGAAATATCAGGTGATTGTCGGAGCTTCTAACCTCCGCCTCCGTGGTGACCTGAGGGCTTACAGCGAACACCGAAGTTCCCAAATTCCGGATATCCTTCTCTGTCACTCTAATAATGCTTCAATTCGAGTAAAAGAGAAAGATGCCCGTAATTTGCGAACCTCGGTGTTCACGGTAGGCCATCTGACATCGACCGACTGGCCGAATGATAGGTACACTTATATTAGGACATTTTACATTTTAATTCAAATTCGAAATCGGCTCGATAAGGCAAAATCATTTCAGTTTACGACAAATAACGACGACAGACCGTTCGTTGACGTAATGCTCATTTTTAAGAGTCGGAAAATTTGATATGGAAATTTCTTATTTACCATAAGACCTAGGCTTTATATATACTTACACTTGGATATATCGTTCTGTCCCTAAACGCAAGCTATCTATATTTACTACAGTTTGATCGCGGGAATCCAAATGAATGATGGTGAATTTATTTAACTGTTGAAAGCGCCATGATTCTCACGGCCCAATTCGAACTTTAAGATACGTGAATAGATCTAGAAACGATATGGATTAGATATGTCAGTGTCAAAAGTGCGTTTTGAAGAAACGTCACATCTAATCCATATTGTTTCTAGATCTATTCATTGACGTATCTTAAAGTTCGAAACGGGCAATCCGTTCCTCTCTCTCATTGAGACTGTACGTTCAAGTTAAGATACTGCATTTTAACTGTGTTTAGCTCGTGCAGCTCACACTTTGATACAAGGCTTATAGCACGACGACGTCAATGCGAGCGAAAAAGCTTAACTTTAGTTTTAAACCAGGGGCACATTCAGATTGTAAAAACACGATATCAATGAAGTGGAACCCAATCCCAATAAAGTTAAGATAAGATAAGATAAGATAAGATAAGATAAGATAATGTTTTATTGTCAAAATTGTGTAAAAAGTATAACATGTTATAAATTATAAAGGTATCAACAATTTTGCCCATTTCGAGCGTACAATAAATCTTATATAACTAAATTCAATGTCTAAGAAATACTTAAATAAAGTCAGTCTAAATTACAAAAAATATTCATTTAAATCATAATAACATTTATACAGCAGCCAAAAAAAGCCAAAAAGCCAATTAAAAGGCCAATTGCTTCATTTAACCTTTTAAATTCCCCGCCGGTATAAAAAGTCAAATGAAACGATTGGCTTTTCAAACTTCATTCAATTTTAATCTCAGTAGGTATATCTCGCTCGCACTAGGTACCTACTGCAAAAGGGAAGTACAGTTACCTGCAATAATATGTTACTCTTCGAAGGCCGCATAATATGTGACACCCTGTAATGGCTCTACAATTATTTGTCCTACGATTGTATCAGATATTTTTGCGGCCTTTATTGTGTAACACGTTATTGCAGGTGACTGTACATCCTATTATATTTGTATATAATATTGACATCAAAATTTGAAAAATCGGAATATGCCCTTCGTAGTTTATAACTGGATTTTCTTATAACGTTTAACTTTGTAGTTTTGCCATGTTTCCAGTTTTCGAATATGTTGCTTTAAAGGTTTTTAAATTTAATCCCGTTTACAGCGGTTAACTTTAACGGCGATATTTTTACTCAGATTTAGTTGAAAAAGCAACAATTTAACGAAGTGTTAAGGTACCGTTCGGATTCTGACGGCACCAGCGTTACCGCCTGCAGTATTGCGGCGGCAATGTAATTACAGCTACAAATGACAAAAATAAATTTGAAGGTCTGATTTTTTACCTTTAGGGCAGCTGTACTTTTACCTATTTTTTACCCATTTATGGTAACATTTTACACATCTTTAGGTGACAGTCCATTTCCATCACAGCTGCACTACTGTTGCGACGTTACTGTCATTCATTTTACTATGGAAATTGACAATAACGTCGACGTGTCGGAGCAGTAGTGCAGCTGCGGTCAGAAATGGAATGTTACCTTAATCCACGTTGCTTTTGATGATGGCGACCGTATAACTAACAATTAACAGTTAAATTATCATCTCATAAAGTTTCAATCGAAGTACGATGACTAAATTAAATTGTGTACCTATTTGGGTTGCTGCCGTTCCTCAACCCAACAACGGAGCGGCAGATGACTACCACGAGGGTTCATTACATTTCCCTCTTAACCACTTTACACGAGTTATCGGGATGCTATTGATCATAGAATCACTGTTGATGGTTTGCGGTCTATTTGTTTTTGCTCCATTAGACGTGTAACAGCTCGTGTATAATTTGAGTTAAGGTTTTCTTTCCGTATTTAATCTCCATAACACACAATTAAATAAGCCTTAACCGGATAACCGGGCAAATTACGGGCATGGACCGGAAGTGACATCATCCATCATGCGCCGGAAGCGGCTCTCATTAGGGTAATGGCGGACAAAGACACTCGATAGGGAAATTTCTCAAGTGCTCGGATGATTAAACTTATATTAATGGTACAGTCATCAAAACTATTAGCTGAGGGAACCGCGGAACTAGTTGTAGGTACTCGTAATAGTACTTATTTTATGCAACCGTTGTTTAAGAGAGGTCAATAAAGGCAAGTGGCGTGAGTAACAATTTGAGGCGAAGCCGAAAATTGTTAATGAAGACGCCACGAGTATTTTTTGACTCAGCTAAACAACGTTGCATACAATACTTTTTCTACGACAAATCACTTACTTTGAAATAAAATTATAAATTTAACGAATATTTTTCATTCAAGAAATAGATAAGAATGAAGGGTACGTGCGGGAAAAGAATGAATGAAATAAAAAAAAACAAGCCTATGGTTCACTCTTCTGTCAAAGGTGACAATTAAAATTAGGTTGGCAACAATGTATTTCATAGAATATTTTTTAAGTGGTGATTACACGAAGTATCGTAAAAGTGCCAAAAATATACTGCGTGTATGCACAAATACTTTTTTTGGGAATAGACTTAAGACTTGTCTTGACAACTATAAGATAGGGGTTTAAAGGTATGTGCACAACCCTTTAAATGACAAATAAAGGTACGGGAGTAGAAAAATACGGTTTATGATCGTTCGTACTTCATGTACGGACATGTACATCTGCAGAATACATATTGTGCGAATATAATGTAAACCATAATACTCTTTTCTCAAGTGTGTTCGCAAAAAGCATAAAAGTTTGCGAATCCGCGAAGCTTAAGTCGCGAATTCTTTTTTTTTAATAAAAAAGGATTTAACATATGACAAGCGGGGGATATTTGGCGGCGTTACTCTTACGGAGATAATCCTTGAATAAAGCCTCTTATATTTTCGTGAGGCCATTAAAACAGCGTTTCGTTTAAGTTTTATTTTACGTTTTGATACTACATATTCTGTTACTTTACTCTGTATCTTTAGGTATTTAAATAAAAGTAAACAAAATCTACCCTCAAATGGCTCCTTAATCCAGTTGAGGGTAGATGAAAACATTACACGATCAAATAATGTAAGTTGAAGTCAGGTTGTTCCACAGTGACTGATACAGTGGCTGATTTTGTAATTGGTCGGTTAACCGGACGGATAAAACAAAATGCACGTTAATAAAGTCACCTTATCTCATGTATCGATTCGATCCATTTTCTTGTTTCGCCGTAGACCCCCAGATTGTGAAGGATAGTGGTAGTGGCGCCCACTACGCAAAGTTTCGCGTAATATTCCCTATTTATTACGGTTTTGAAGTATACTTCTTTACCAGAATTATATTTCCTTTATCGTATTATCGGTATACTTCTAAAACATGATAACTACCTGAAGCATAGTTTCGAGAAAACACGAGCTGAAAGTTTGATCCTCAAATATAGGAATTTAGAAACGGGTTTTCACAAAATGTCTCTGGAACTGTATTGAAATTTTCATGCAAAATTTTCATACGATATGACTTAGAGATCCAATTCACATCTAATAGATATCTTACTCTATCTAACGTAAAAGTGACATTGATTGCCCGAATTGCGATGCACAAGAAAACTAGTTGATATCTAAACTATAACGTATCTAGAATGGATCTAGTACGTGTCGTCTCTTGTGAATATCTTGAAATTCGAATACGGCAGGTAGTCAAAATCCCCCCCGCCCGTTCCGTGGCCACAATCGCAAGAGGTTAATCTCCAACCGCGCGATAAGTGGCGCCGAGGGTGAATCTTTAAAAATGGCGCCCCCGTGCCTGCTTGTACAAGCTGCCAGAATTTTAACCAGGAAACCTGTTTGTTTGGGCTATACTATAACGTTTCCTTATGACAGTACTCCTGTCTTGGGGCCCGATTCGAATTTTGAAATAGACATCTATGGCACCATAACAAACGAAGGTAACCTGGGGAGAATTTATTACCTATAGGCTATAAGTTAATTTCATCATCATCATCATCTCAGCCATAAGACGTCCACTGCTGAACATAGGCCTCCCCCTTCTTATGGGGGGTGAATGCCATAATCGCCACGCTTGGCAGGCGGGTTGGCGATCGCAGTCGAGTACACCGAATTTGAGGGACGCTGCTGCCCGTCCACCGGTGGTCTTGGACGTAGTTTAAGGACATACCCGGGTCCGTTAATTTAAGTTCTGTTAAATTTTAGTTTTAATTTTAATGTTGTTTTTATTATCATTTTGTTTGTTATTGGTAAATAAACTTATTATCCATCTATTAGATATCTTTTAGACATTACCAAGATACGATAACGATATGTTTAAGATCTAACCTGTCAAATTTGACATTTGCGCGATTCTGGAGATACTCTTAAACGATTTCCACAGGATATGACTTAGAGATCCAATTCATATGTAATATATCTTACTCTATCTAACGTAAAAGTGACATTGGTTTCCCGAATTGCGCTACAAAAGTGAACTAGTTGATATCTAAACTATAACGTAACTAGAATGGATCTAGTACGTGTCGTCTCTTGTGAATATCTTGAAGTTCGAATACGGCAGTTGATCGTTGTAGAGCCAGAATCATCTCTAGGCACAGAATAAATAATAGTACCAGGCAGAAGGTTCACTCTCTAACAAGACGCGTCTATTACGAAAGATATGACCGCTAGGTGGCGCAAGCCCGAGCAGGCGTCCGTTCCATAGCGGTGCGCGGCAACTACTACTGCTAGACACCAAAACTGGTGTGGGCGGCATGTACTTGTAGCGGCGCGACGAAATCGCGGAGTGAGCCACGTCTGCTCTAGCGGCTCGATTCGGGAAATGAATTAAAAATTAACTAGATATGAAATAGTAAAAATATGTGACGTTCCACGGCAAAAGGTACCTAATGGCGGCTGGCGCCGCGATTAGAGAAATGAATTAGAGATTCACTAGATAATATCAAAAAGAATAGATAGTATAGAGGGGTCCTGTCATTGTCAATTTTGTAGTCACGGTACATTTACTGCCATCTATCGACACACGATTAAAACTTAAAATAAAATTGAAAATGTATAAAATAATCAAAATATGTTTACGGATAAATGATTCTTAATTTTTATTGTTCCCTACTGACCCATGTTCTTTCACTGATATGTGTTAAAATTGTTAAATACCAAACGGTGTCGTTAACGCCATCTAGCCGAGAATAGTAAAAAGGTAATGGCGCCATCTATTCGAGAACGACTTTTCCTTGGCCGTCCGAGGCACGTTTTTTTCTTAGACTTTATTTATCTTATACGGAGTTATATATATCTCTGATAATATGAAATAGTAAAGATAATATCCACGGGAAAAGGTACCTTATGGCGGCTGGCGCTTACGTCGCATAGCGCCGCATTAATATTGGAGCGGCGTTAATAATAGCGTAAGCGCCAACCGCTATAAGGTACCTTTATCTGTTGGACGTCAATTATCTTTTTTTTTTTTATTTATTGTTATATAAAAACACAAACATATACAGTAACAAAAATTTCGCCAAACTGTACAACAGTTTGTTGGCGGTGCGCTCTTATATTTTATCTAAAATCTTAAATCTTTACTGTAATATATCGTATCTAGTTAATATCTAATTAATGTCCCGAATCGCGTCGTAGGTTCTTTTGTATAGTGTATACGTGTTAATAATATGACATAAATTACATATGTCGTACGCACGTGGGTCAGTAGCTACGAAGTGGCTACGCCGTAACCCGTACTATGCAAATATCGTAGCCTATACGCTCATGTGCATCAAGTAATTGACCAAGCGCTAGCGAAGGTCTCCGTTTTAGCGTGGGCAAAATGCTTTCGAATGTTCTCTGCATAATACAGTCACATTTCTCGACCGATTTTCTTGAAATTTTGTTAGAGGGTTCGGTAGTTACACAGAGTTTTTTTGTCGTTTCGTTTTTTGAAAAGTTCAAAATGTTAGGAATAGCGGGATTTAAGTACCAGTAGGGTCTATGTCACTTAAGACTATTGTGTGTTCGCTATAATAATGTCTCAACGAAGTATTTATGTTTTTTTTTTACATTTTAAAGCTTATGAAGCTTGTCGCGAGATCCACAGCTCACAGAGTCAGTTAGAGTAGAGTAGTTATGCTTTTCGTAGTCTGTCAAGAGCGGTGCTAGTCATTCGGCCCGATTCCAACGGGAACACCCAAATATTCCGAAATACGTTTTTCCGACTTTCATAACCTCGATTTTCATAATCCCGATTTTTTACATGACCGAAATATCGAAATGACGACTTTGAAAACCACGAAAGAACA
This sequence comes from Cydia fagiglandana, assembly GCF_963556715.1. Lineage (NCBI taxonomy): Eukaryota > Metazoa > Arthropoda > Insecta > Lepidoptera > Tortricidae > Cydia > Cydia fagiglandana. The sequence continues at coordinate 12,546,854 of NC_085954.1, read as the reverse complement.
AAATCACGACTGTGTTATTTCCGAAAACTTTAAATCCGATTTTCATATGGACGAAAGCTTAAAATTCCGATTTAGAAAAAATCCGAAAATATTTTTCCCGAATTTGTCTTTTCCGAAAAATCATTGACCGATCGGAATAAAGTAACTCGGTATTCAGAAATTCGATCTTTTGTGAATTCGGAATAATGAGATTCGTGATTATCAAAATAAGATTTAAACGCGCTTTTTTAAGTCTCACTAACCAAAATCCGAATCGGAACACCCCAATATCCACGTCGTCTTGTCTGTCCTACCCCTAGAGTGTATGTAAAAAGCCAGAGGCGCGGAGGGGAAGCACGCCAGCCGTAGCAAAGCGCAGAGCAGCCGAAGCGGTTGAGGCGAGCATTAGTGCCTGCGCTTTGCTACGCAAAGGCCAAGAGGCTGCTATGCCCGTAGCGCCGGAGCAGTTGCGGAGCAACTGTTGCCAGAAAAGTGGCTCAGGTTAGGTTAGAACTGCAACCCGACGAAATCAAACTGTTGCCAGAAAATTGGGTTAGGTTAGGTTAGAACTCCGACCTCACGAAAACAAACTGTTGCCAGAAAAGTGGGTTAAGTTAAGTTAAAACTGCGTCCCCCAAGAAAACGAACTGTTGTCTGTAAAGTGGGTTAGGTTAGGTTAGAACTGCAACCCCCAAGAAAACGAATTGTTGCCAGAAAAGTGGGTTAGGTTAGGTTAGAACTGCGACCTTTACAGAAACCAATTGCTACTGGAAAAGTGGGTTCGGTTAGGTTAGAAATGCGACATTTACAGAAACCAACTACTACTAGAAAAATGGGTAAGTTTAGAACTGCGACCTTTACAGAAACCAACTGCTACTGGAAAACTGGGTTAGGTTAGGTTAGAACTGCGACCTTTACAGAAACCAACTGCTGCTGGAAAAGTGGGTTAGGTTAGGTTAGAACTGCAACCTTTACAGAAACCAACTGTTGCTAGAAAAGTGGGTTAGGTTAGGTTAGAACTGCGACCTTCACAGAAACCAACTGCTTCTAGAAAAATCGGTTAGGTTAGAACTGCGACCTTTACAGAAACCAAATGCTACTATAAGTTTAGAACTGCGACCTTTACAGAAACCAACTGCTACTGGAAAAGTGGGTTAGGTTAGGTTAGAACTGCGACCTTTACAGAAACCAACTGCTACTAGAAAAATGGGTTAGGTTAGGTTTGAACTGCGACCCTTGCAGAAAAAAATGCTACTAGAAAAGTAGGTTAGGTTAGGTTTGAACTGCGACCCTTACAGAAACGAAATGCTACTAGAAAAGTGGGTTAGGTTAGGTTAGAACTGCGACCTTTACAGAAACCAACTGTTGCTAGAAAAGTGGGTTAGGTTAGGTTAGAACTGCGACATTCACAGAAACTAGCTGCTACTTGAAAAATGGGTTAGATTAGGTTAGAACTGCGACATTCACAGAAACTAGCTGCTACTTGAAAAATGGGTTAGATTAGGTTAGAACTGCGACCTTCACGGAAGCCCACTGCTACTAGATAAATGGGTTAGGTTAGGTTAGAACTGCGACCTTTACAGAAACCAACTGTTGCTAGAAAAGTGGGTTAGGTTAGGTTAGAACTGTGACCTTTACAGAAACCAGCTGCTACTAGAAAAATGGGTTAGGTTAGGTTTGAACTGCGACCCTTACAGAAACGAAATGCTACTAGAAAAGTGGGTTAGGTTAGGTTAGAACTGCGACCGACTGCGAGAGTTTTCGGACGGCAACATTGAGCTCAACCTCCGTTATCGGTGGGACCTCTCCTGCTACGTCCGGCGGTCCTATGTTGGGCGCCATAGCTGGCGGCACAAATTCGCCCCTCTCTGGAAACAGAGTACCGACGACTCGTTCCAGGAGGTCCGGCTGGAGGCGCAGTTCTAACCTAACCTAACCCACTTTTCTAGTAGCAGTTGGTTTCTGTGAAGGTCGCAGTTCTAACCTAACCTAACCCACTTTTCTAGTAGCATTTCGTTTCTGTAAGGGTCGCAGTTCAAACCTAACCTAACCCATTTTTCTAGTAGCAGCTGGTTTCTGTAAAGGTCACAGTTCTAACCTAACCTAACCCACTTTTCTAGCAACAGTTGGTTTCTGTAAAGGTCGCAGTTCTAACCTAACCTAACCCATTTATCTAGTAGCAGTGGGCTTCCGTGAAGGTCGCAGTTCTAACCTAACTGAACCCACTTTTCTAGTAGCAGTTGGTTTCTGTGAAGGTCGCAGTTCTAACCTAATCTAACCCATTTTTCAAGTAGCAGCTAGTTTCTGTGAATGTCGCAGTTCTAACCTAACCTAACCCACTTTTCTAGCAACAGTTGGTTTCTGTAAAGGTCGCAGTTCTAACCTAACCTAACCCACTTTTCTAGTAGCATTTCGTTTCTGTAAGGGTCGCAGTTCAAACCTAACCTAACCTACTTTTCTAGTAGCATTTTTTTCTGCAAGGGTCGCAGTTCAAACCTAACCTAACCCATTTTTCTAGTAGCAGTTGGTTTCTGTAAAGGTCGCAGTTCTAACCTAACCTAACCCACTTTTCCAGTAGCAGTTGGTTTCTGTAAAGGTCGCAGTTCTAAACTTATAGTAGCATTTGGTTTCTGTAAAGGTCGCAGTTCTAACCTAACCGATTTTTCTAGAAGCAGTTGGTTTCTGTGAAGGTCGCAGTTCTAACCTAACCTAACCCACTTTTCTAGCAACAGTTGGTTTCTGTAAAGGTTGCAGTTCTAACCTAACCTAACCCACTTTTCCAGCAGCAGTTGGTTTCTGTAAAGGTCGCAGTTCTAACCTAACCTAACCCAGTTTTCCAGTAGCAGTTGGTTTCTGTAAAGGTCGCAGTTCTAAACTTACCCATTTTTCTAGTAGTAGTTGGTTTCTGTAAATGTCGCATTTCTAACCTAACCGAACCCACTTTTCCAGTAGCAATTGGTTTCTGTAAAGGTCGCAGTTCTAACCTAACCTAACCCACTTTTCTGGCAACAATTCGTTTTCTTGGGGGTTGCAGTTCTAACCTAACCTAACCCACTTTACAGACAACAGTTCGTTTTCTTGGGGGACGCAGTTTTAACTTAACTTAACCCACTTTTCTGGCAACAGTTTGTTTTCGTGAGGTCGGAGTTCTAACCTAACCTAACCCAATTTTCTGGCAACAGTTTGATTTCGTCGGGTTGCAGTTCTAACCTAACCTGAGCCACTTTTCTGGCAACAGTTGCTCCGCAACTGCTCCGGCGCTACGGGCATAGCAGCCTCTTGGCCTTTGCGTAGCAAAGCGCAGGCACTAATGCTCGCCTCAACCGCTTCGGCTGCTCTGCGCTTTGCTACGGCTGGCGTGCTTCCCCTCCGCGCCTCTGGCTTTTTACATACACTCTAGGGGTAGGACAGACAAGACGACGTGGATATTGGGGTGTTCCGATTCGGATTTTGGTTAGTGAGACTTAAAAAAGCGCGTTTAAATCTTATTTTGATAATCACGAATCTCATTATTCCGAATTCACAAAAGATCGAATTTCTGAATACCGAGTTACTTTATTCCGATCGGTCAATGATTTTTCGGAAAAGACAAATTCGGGAAAAATATTTTCGGATTTTTTCTAAATCGGAATTTTAAGCTTTCGTCCATATGAAAATCGGATTTAAAGTTTTCGGAAATAACACAGTCGTGATTTTGTTCTTTCGTGGTTTTCAAAGTCGTCATTTCGATATTTCGGTCATGTAAAAAATCGGGATTATGAAAATCGAGGTTATGAAAGTCGGAAAAACGTATTTCGGAATATTTGGGTGTTCCCGTTGGAATCGGGCCGAATGACTAGCACCGCTCTTGACAGACTACGAAAAGCATAACTACTCTACTCTAACTGACTCTGTGAGCTGTGGATCTCGCGACAAGCTTCATAAGCTTTAAAATGTAAAAAAAAAACATAAATACTTCGTTGAGACATTATTATAGCGAACACACAATAGTCTTAAGTGACATAGACCCTACTGGTACTTAAATCCCGCTATTCCTAACATTTTGAACTTTTCAAAAAACGAAACGACAAAAAAACTCTGTGTAACTACCGAACCCTCTAACAAAATTTCAAGAAAATCGGTCGAGAAATGTGACTGTATTATGCAGAGAACATTCGAAAGCATTTTGCCCACGCTAAAACGGAGACCTTCGCTAGCGCTTGGTCAATTACTTGATGCACATGAGCGTATAGGCTACGATATTTGCATAGTACGGGTTACGGCGTAGCCACTTCGTAGCTACTGACCCACGTGCGTACGACATATGTAATTTATGTCATATTATTAACACGTATACACTATACAAAAGAACCTACGACGCGATTCGGGACATTAATTAGATATTAACTAGATACGATATATTACAGTAAAGATTTAAGATTTTAGATAAAATATAAGAGCGCACCGCCAACAAACTGTTGTACAGTTTGGCGAAATTTTTGTTACTGTATATGTTTGTGTTTTTATATAACAATAAATTAAAAAAAAAAAGATAATTGACGTCCAACAGATAAAGGTACCTTATAGCGGTTGGCGCTTACGCTATTATTAACGCCGCTCCAATATTAATGCGGCGCTATGCGACGTAAGCGCCAGCCGCCATAAGGTACCTTTTCCCGTGGATATTATCTTTACTATTTCATATTATCAGAGATATATATAACTCCGTATAAGATAAATAAAGTCTAAGAAAAAAACGTGCCTCGGACGGCCAAGGAAAAGTCGTTCTCGAATAGATGGCGCCATTACCTTTTTACTATTCTCGGCTAGATGGCGTTAACGACACCGTTTGGTATTTAACAATTTTAACACATATCAGTGAAAGAACATGGGTCAGTAGGGAACAATAAAAATTAAGAATCATTTATCCGTAAACATATTTTGATTATTTTATACATTTTCAATTTTATTTTAAGTTTTAATCGTGTGTCGATAGATGGCAGTAAATGTACCGTGACTACAAAATTGACAATGACAGGACCCCTCTATACTATCTATTCTTTTTGATATTATCTAGTGAATCTCTAATTCATTTCTCTAATCGCGGCGCCAGCCGCCATTAGGTACCTTTTGCCGTGGAACGTCACATATTTTTACTATTTCATATCTAGTTAATTTTTAATTCATTTCCCGAATCGAGCCGCTAGAGCAGACGTGGCTCACTCCGCGATTTCGTCGCGCCGCTACAAGTACATGCCGCCCACACCAGTTTTGGTGTCTAGCAGTAGTAGTTGCCGCGCACCGCTATGGAACGGACGCCTGCTCGGGCTTGCGCCACCTAGCGGTCATATCTTTCGTAATAGACGCGTCTTGTTAGAGAGTGAACCTTCTGCCTGGTACTATTATTTATTCTGTGCCTAGAGATGATTCTGGCTCTACAACGATCAACTGCCGTATTCGAACTTCAAGATATTCACAAGAGACGACACGTACTAGATCCATTCTAGTTACGTTATAGTTTAGATATCAACTAGTTCACTTTTGTAGCGCAATTCGGGAAACCAATGTCACTTTTACGTTAGATAGAGTAAGATATATTACATATGAATTGGATCTCTAAGTCATATCCTGTGGAAATCGTTTAAGAGTATCTCCAGAATCGCGCAAATGTCAAATTTGACAGGTTAGATCTTAAACATATCGTTATCGTATCTTGGTAATGTCTAAAAGATATCTAATAGATGGATAATAAGTTTATTTACCAATAACAAACAAAATGATAATAAAAACAACATTAAAATTAAAACTAAAATTTAACAGAACTTAAATTAACGGACCCGGGTATGTCCTTAAACTACGTCCAAGACCACCGGTGGACGGGCAGCAGCGTCCCTCAAATTCGGTGTACTCGACTGCGATCGCCAACCCGCCTGCCAAGCGTGGCGATTATGGCATTCACCCCCCATAACAAGGGGGAGGCCTATGTTCAGCAGTGGACGTCTTATGGCTGAGATGATGATGATGATGAAATTAACTTATAGCCTATAGGTAATAAATTCTCCCCAGGTTACCTTCGTTTGTTATGGTGCCATAGATGTCTATTTCAAAATTCGAATCGGGCCCCAAGACAGGAGTACTGTCATAAGGAAACGTTATAGTATAGCCCAAACAAACAGGTTTCCTGGTTAAAATTCTGGCAGCTTGTACAAGCAGGCACGGGGGCGCCATTTTTAAAGATTCACCCTCGGCGCCACTTATCGCGCGGTTGGAGATTAACCTCTTGCGATTGTGGCCACGGAACGGGCGGGGGGGATTTTGACTACCTGCCGTATTCGAATTTCAAGATATTCACAAGAGACGACACGTACTAGATCCATTCTAGATACGTTATAGTTTAGATATCAACTAGTTTTCTTGTGCATCGCAATTCGGGCAATCAATGTCACTTTTACGTTAGATAGAGTAAGATATCTATTAGATGTGAATTGGATCTCTAAGTCATTATTATTATTTATTATTATTTGTTAGCCTGTTGTGTCCCACTGCTGGGCAAAGGCCTCCCTCTCTTTCTTCCACGCGTCTCGTTCTATGGCAATATTGGGCCAATCTTTCCGAAAGACGTCAAGATCGTGCCGCCACCTCCTTCTAAGTCATATCGTATGAAAATTTTGCATGAAAATTTCAATACAGTTCCAGAGACATTTTGTGAAAACGCGTTTCTAAATTCCTACATTTGAGGATCAAAGTTTCAACTCGCGTTTTCTCGAAACTATGTTGCAGGTAGTTATCATGTTTTAGAAGTATACCGACAATACGATAAAGGAAATATAATTCTGGTAAAGAAGTTTCCTTCAAAACCGTAATAAATAGGGAATATTACGTGAAACTCTGCGTAGTGGGCGCCACTACCACTATCCTTCACAATCTGGGGGTCTACGGCGAAACAAGAAAATGGATCGAATCGATACGTGAGATAAGGTGACTTTATTAAAGTGCATTTTGTTTTATCCGTCCGGTTAACCGACCAATTACAAAATCAGCCAATGGATCAGTCACTGTGGAACAACCTGACTTTAACTTACATTATTTGATCGTGTAATGTTTTCATCTACCCTCAACTGGATTAAGGAGCCATTTGAGGGTAGATTTTGTTTACTTTTAATTAAATACCTAAAGATACAGAGTAAAGTACAGAATATGAAATATCATAACGTAAAATAAAACTTAAACGAAACGCTGTTTTAATGGCCTCACGAAAATATAAGAGGCTTTATTCAAGGATTATCTCCGTAAGAGTAACGCCGCCAAATATCCCGCGCTTGTCATATGTTAAATCCTTTTTTATTAAAAAAAAGAATTCGCGACTTAAGCTTCGCGGATTCGCAAACTTTTATGCTTTTTGCGAACACACTTGAGAAAAGAGTAGGTATTATGGTTAACATTATTTTCGCACAATATGTATTCAGTAAATGTACATGTCCGTACATGACGTACACACCGACGAACGATCGTAAACCACATTTACATGACGTATCCACCGACGAACGTGGCGTGGTAAAATATTGGTTTTTACTCAAGTTTATAATTTATATATACTCTTAAGTATCCGTGACGTGACGTAGTCGTTTGCGTTAAGTGTCATTTTGTATGGGATGTTAAGTTTCCAAAACGTCCCGCTTGGGGCGCTGTTCAAAATGATAGAATAATAGACATAACGTAAACGCAAAACGTCACACTATCGAATTAAATTTAACACTAGGGGTTCTGGAATGATCAGTGGGCCTACCGCGAACTACGTTCGACGTGTTGCCTCCCTGTCACACTTACGTACGAATTTACAAGTACAACAAAGAGGGACGTAGAACGTGGTTCGCGGTTCCCTCAGCTAATAGTTTTGATGACTGTACCATTAATATAAGTTTAATCATCCGAGCACTTGAGAAATTTCCCTATCGAGTGTCTTTGTCCGCCATTACCCTAATGAGAGCCGCTTCCGGCGCATGATGGATGACGTCACTTCCGGTCCATGCCCGTAATTTGCCCGGTTATCCGGTTAAGGCTTATTTAATTATGTGTAATGGAGATTAAATACGGAAAGAAAACCTTAACTCAAATTATACACGAGGTGTTACACGTCTAATGGAGCAAAAACAAATAGACCGCAACCCATGAACAGATTTCTATGATCAATACCATCCCGATAACTCGTAAAGTGGTTAAGGGCGAAATGTAATGAACCCTCGTGGACATCATCTGCCGCTCCGTTGTTGGGTTGAGGAACGGCAGCCACCCAAACAGGTAAACAATTTAATTTAGTCATCGTATTTCGATTGAAACTTTATGAGATGATAATTTAAATGTTAATTGTTAGTTCTACGGTCGCCATCATCAAAAGCGACGTGGATTACGGTAACATTCCATTTCTAACCGCAGCTGCACTACTGCTCCGACACGTCGATGTTAGAGTGACATTCCATTTCCAACTGCAGCTGCAATACTGTTCATTTTACTATGGAAACGCGTCGCTGTCATTGTCAATTTCCATAGAAAATGAACAGTATTGCAGCTGCAGTTTGAAATGGAATGGCACTTTAAAAGTGACTTGGAAATGGAATGTCACTCTTATTCTCAATTTCCATAGTAAAATGAATGACAAGACAATGAATGACAGTAACGTCGCAACAGTAGTGCAGCTGTGTTGGAAATGGACTGTTACCTTTACACATTACACAATACGTAAAAGTACAGCCGCCCTTTATTCTTTATTCTTTATTTCACTGTAGTCATGTTCATAATACAGTAAGGTGTTACAAGTATATAAAATGGTAGGTACTTGACACCCTGTAAGGGCACACAATACGAGTATTATTGTCCTTAAACTAGAAACATAATATATATCTACATTAACTTAACTTATTTTATATTAGGTAGAATAGGTAGGTATCCCGTGCCTTAACAGTGCGAGTTAAATTTATTTATTTATTATTCATTTATTATACTGGCAAATTAATAAGTTTCATTTAATTATAGCATGTATCATAGTATCATACACATCAACATATCATTTTATTCAAAGTTCCATTCTATTCATGACAGTTATCAAAACCGTAAAGGTCAAAAATCAGACATTCAAATTTAATTCTGTTATTTGTAGCTGTGATTACATTGCTGCCGCAATACTGCAGGCGGTAACGCTGGTGCCGTCAGAATCCGAACGGTACATTAACACTTCGTTAAATTGTTGCTTTTTCAACTAAATCTGAGTAAAAACATCGCCGTTAAAGTTAACCGCCGTAAACGAGATTAAATTTAAAAACCTTTAAAGCGACATATTCGAAAACTGGAAACATGGCAAAACTACAAAGTTAAACGTTATAAGAAAATCCAGTTATAAACTACGAAGGGCTTATTCCGGTTTTTCAAATTTTGATGTCAATATTATATACAAATATAATAGGATGTACAGTTACCTGCAATAACATGTTACACAACGAAGGCCGCAAAACTATCTGACACGATCTTCTTTGTAGAGCCATTACAGAGTGTCACATATTTTTGCGGCCTTCGAAGAATAACATATTATTGCAGGTGACCTGGTATAAACCAGTAAGTACCTACATCCTTTTTGCAGTAGGTACCTAGTGCGAGCGAGATATACTGAGATTAAAATTAAATGAAGTTTAAAAAGCCAAATACTTCATTTGATTTTAAATCAGCGGGGAATTTAAAAGGCCAAAGAAGCAATTGGCCTTTTAAACTTTATTGGGATTGGGTTCCACTTCATATGGGTTCGTTATATTGGGTTGGGTTGATATCGTGTTTTTACAATCTGAATGTGCCCCCGGTTTAAAACTAAAGTTAAGCTTTTTCGCTCGCATTGACGTCGTCGTGCTATAAGCCTTGTATCAAAGTGTGAGCTGCACGAGCTAAACACAGTTAAAATGCAGTATCTTAACTTGAACGTACAGTCTCAATGAGAGAGAGGAACGGATTGCCCGTTTCGAACTTTAAGATACGTCAATGAATAGATCTAGAAACAATATGGATTAGATGTGACGTTTCTTCAAAACGCACTTTTGACACTGACATATCTAATCCATATCGTTTCTAGATCTATTCACGTATCTTAAAGTTCGAATTGGGCCGTGAGAATCATGGCGCTTTCAACAGTTAAATAAATTCACCATCATTCATTTGGATTCCCGCGATCAAACTGTAGTAAATATAGATAGCTTGCGTTTAGGGACAGAACGATATATCCAAGTGTAAGTATAGGTATATAAAGCCTAGGCCTTATGGTAAATAAGAAATTTCCATATCAAATTTTCCGACTCTTAAAAATGAGCATTACGTCAACGAACGGTCTGTCGTCGTTATTTGTCGTAAACTGAAATGATTTTGCCTTATCGAGCCGATTTCGAATTTGAATTAAAATGTAAAATGTCCTAATATAAGTGTACCTATCATTCGGCCAGTCGGTCGATGTCAGATGGCCTACCGTGAACACCGAGGTTCGCAAATTACGGGCATCTTTCTCTTTTACTCGAATTGAAGCATTATTAGAGTGACAGAGAAGGATATCCGGAATTTGGGAACTTCGGTGTTCGCTGTAAGCCCTCAGGTCACCACGGAGGCGGAGGTTAGAAGCTCCGACAATCACCTGATATTTCTCACGCATATGCCCCTAAGTAAGTATTTACGATAAGTTGTGATACTGTTTCTTATGACTGTGACAAGCTTTGAAAATTGACTAGACCCGTAGCTTGTAACAACTCGTAAACGGTTAACCGTTCTAGATTCATGGCGAAGCTTTATCGCTAGCTTTAATACTTTAAAAGCTTTCTCAGACCTTTTGTAGTTGTTAATTTTTATGGAGTTTTATAAAAGAGTCATATGAAAGATGTGATTTTTAAGTTTTTAAAGAAATATATAAACTAGTCTAGAGCCGTGCATTGCTGATATAATATAGCCTGTCATAAAAATCTGACGACGAATGACGACGAAATCAAACATACTGACATACTGACAATGATAGACGTGGCGAGGGACTATGTTTTTTAAACAAGGTAGCTAAAAAATAACTGCATTCCCGTTGCCAGGGAAGTTTTGGGATTATACTAAGCAACTTGGATTATGGGACCAACCCCGAAATCACTTAAAAAAATTTGGTCGTTCCATATATTTTGGGTGGTCCATATTTTCTATAGGAAGGTAATTTTTTTCACGATTTCGGGGTTGGTCCCCTAGTAAAAGCTGCTCAGTATAATCCCAAAACCTCCCTGGCAACGGGAATGCAGTTATTTTTAACCACCGTGTATGATATGATATTCGCGATTTTCAAATTTACCCCATCGATAAATAAATAAATAAATAAATAAATATTATAGGACATTCTTACACAGATTGACCAAGCCCCACAGTAAGCTCAAGAAGGCTTGTGTTGCGGGTACTTAGACAACGATATATTATAATATAAAAATACTTAAATACATGTAGAAAATAACCATGACTCAGATATTTGTATATATCTGTGTCATCACACAAATAAATGCCCTTACTGGGATTCGAACCCAGGACCATCGGCTTCACAGGCAGGGTCACTACCCACTAGGCCAAATTTGTTATCCCAAATTTATTTAAAAATGTGAGCGAATTAAGTTTCGGCTAGATTCTGTTTCAAAATATCTGCGGCCATTTAAGATTTGCAGCATCACAACCAGCCTGTAAACTAGTGTTGTTTAGTCCCCGCCGCGGCCGTAAGTTGTCCCTGTGTGTTCACGTTGTTGACATTCGTGCGAGAGCACCATTTGCATGGGGACGATTGAAAAAGTTTGTTCAAGCTTGTAAATGCTTTGACTGCGAGTTAGGTGAGGTTACGTTTGTTAAACGTAGACGTATTAGAGACAGTTGAAATTTACATATAAGATGAAATCAGAAATCAGAAATTATTTATTTGCATTGATACAGTATGGGGATGTTACAATATGGTGTTATGGTGTTATGGTGTGGTGGTGGTGTTATGGTGTTTCTGTTGCCTCTGTAACAACAAATACTAAATAGTATGGAGCCCTCGGTGTGCGAGTCTTTCTCGCACTTGTCCGGTTTTTTTTATCAAGCAGATACACCTGCAAGCGATACTACAATTTTTAAAATTTATGAAAGAATTTTAAAATTCACCCCGATGCAAGATTTTTGCCCGAAAAGGTATTTATTTACATTTCTTTAATTTAAAATTTTGAATCTAGAGACCTTTGCTTTCTCTCAGTCAGTAATTGTTATTCTCCAGTACCCGTGCCATGAGTCAAAACTGAAATTTAGAAATAGAGATGCATAGAAAGTAAGTTACGTTCTCGATAGCGTTTAAGCCAGTGCCAAACTGGTGGTAGCGACACACGGAAGCAGTTCACTAAGCATATGCTCTAGACTGGATATCGCACATAACTCCGCCACCACGAGGCTTGCAACTCACTGGTTGAGTCATTAATCGTCCAAAAACAGAATAGACAATACATTTCTTTGTCATTATCGAACTTGCCAAACACTGGAATAAGTCGAAAAATACTGTAAAGGACAGCAGCCAGACAGACATACGAAACATGTCCGATAAAATAAAACGGAGAATATTTTCTTTATTTATTTATTTAAACTTTATTGCACAAAATATATACAATAATGTACATTGGCGGACTTAATGCTAAATGGCATTCTCTACCAGTAAAGGGGCCAAACAGCCTACAATGGGTGCAGAGAGAGAATATTAAGTAAAAAGCAAATACGAAAATTTATGAGATTTATGGAAAAAATTTCAAAAGTCATGCAAAGCAAGATTCTTGCCCGAAGCGGTATTTTTTTCACTTATTCTTTAATTCAAAAATTTCTCAGCTAGTAATTGTATATTCTCCAGGAAGCAGTTCACTAAGCATATGCTCTAGACTGGATACCGCACATAACTCCGCCACCACGACGCTTGCTGAACTGGTTCAGTCATTAATCGTCTTCGCCTTGAGATTTATTTGGTGTCGGTTTGCTGTTGAGGCAGACGTATTGTTTTAGTGTTTTAGTTGGTATTTTATGGTCACTATAGACTACATCAGTGCTTTTGAAACTGTGTGTTGAAGCCTCTGCCAGCCTTAAAACAATACATTAGCGAAAAATTTTGTTCGTACTAAGGGGGTCGTACTAAAGCTTGAAAAACACTGGACTACGTAGTTTGCATACAAGTTTAGTACTTCCTGCTTCGCACAGCTAAACTGCGGAAAGTGTTGCCCACAGTATTTAAGGACCGTCGTATAGGTAACTTAAAAAAAGAGGGTCTCTTCTTAAAGGCCGACAAAGCACTTGCAACCCCCAGGTATTAAAGATGACTCACGTTAAACCGACCACTGACTAACAGTCCACCGGACGATATCGGCCGGTCAGTTGTTTGGAACTGTCAAATTTTTGTTCTAACTGACAGGCCAATATCGTCCGGCGGCCTGTTAGTCAGTGGTCGGCTTTAGACCGGGAGTGTCTAGTGATACGGTTCATGAGATACATCCTGGTGACAGATAGACAGACAGACGGACAGTGGAGTCTTAGTAATAGGGTCCCGTTTTTACTCTTTACGGGTACGGAACCCTAAAAAAGTAAGTGGATGTAAGCTAAAGTATTCTTGTTTTCTAAATAATAAAATATTCCTCTCTCCACGAGGTATGTCCTGTCTCCCAATTGCCTTTTTCCATCCTGTATTTTAAAACCAGCCACTAACCGGTCTCTTCTTTGTCAAAGTTTTTTTTTCATACAGAGTGTCATTCTCAATTCCACGTCCACAGAGGCTCGAATCGCCGTTTGATTCTCGAAAATTTGAAGCGGTAGGATCTTTTTGCAACAACTTTTTTGTACTTAAATGATCCGGTGTCGTGAAAATTTGGGAAGTTAGAGGTAAAAAATAGATGTTATTTTTTGCCCAGGCATACGACTAACTTGTGATACCTATTAAAACAAGGACCCGTAACGCATAACGTAGTAAAATTAAAAAAAAAACACTCCGGGAGTGCCGACAGAAGTGAAAACTCAATCACTAGTCCAAAATGTCTGCAGCACTATGTATAATTGACCCATCCTCCTTTCTATTGAAAAACTTTAGTTCCGAAATTGCTGGCCAGTGAGCTTATATTTGTAGCGTTGATTGTTTAAAATTCGAATAGAAATTGTAGAGTTACCTTGCAGACCTCGCATCTAAATATATTTGGTCATGATATTTTGAGTTTTATTCACCAGTACTAGAGTTCACTTTTATTTGCGATTTCATCAAGATGTAATAGCTTTATTGAATTATATTGGAGTGATATAAAGTTAGAATGTAACTGTGAGATCCTCGTATTTCAGCCCGTACAAGATTAGAACATTGAGCTTTATTGCTTAATATAAAAGTCCAGTTTTAAATAATTGACCTGATTATGATACGTTATGACAAAAAGAATAGATAGTATAGAGGGGTCCTGTCATTGTCAATTTTGTAGTCACGGTACATTTACTGCCATCTATCGACACACGATTAAAACTTAAAATAAAATTGAAAATGTATAAAATAATCAAAATATGTTTACGGATAAATGATTCTTAATTTTTATTGTTCCCTACTGACCCATGTTCTTTCACTGATATGTGTTAAAATTGTTAAATACCAAACGGTGTCGTTAACGCCATCTAGCCGAGAATAGTAAAAAGGTAATGGCGCCATCTATTCGAGAACGACTTTTCCTTGGCCGTCCGAGGCACGTTTTTTTCTTAGACTTTATTTATCTTATACGGAGTTATATATATCTCTGGTTATGACTAAAGTTCTTTGGTGATAAACATTGTTTTTCCCACCTCTAAAAGTGCTCAGCGCCGCTATAGTTATTTACGATACAAGTGCGTTAAAGAGAAAATTCGAAACGAGTGGCGATAAATTTACACGACCGAAGGGAGTGTTTTAAATCGACACGAGTTGCGAATTATCTATTCGCACGTACAACATTTTACAGTACATATGGCCCTTTAAACTTTTGACATCGCACGAAAAGTGCTATTTTACGCACTAGTGCGGAAAAATAGGACCATATGTACTGTAATAGTACATTTCGATGCTAGTGCGGAAGGTATGTCATTACTTGAAGAATGACATTTCCGCACGTGTATCGAACGACGTTTTTTAATACAGTTGCGAAAAAATAAGAAAAACATTGTTAATCGTACACTAAACAAAAGTGGTAACAGTGACAGCTCGGTTAGACGTCGTCTTTAAGTATATTATATCTATGGGCGTTTGGCAGCTATTCCGTTCCATTCAGTCAACTTATTAAGAACGGAATTTTCAATATTGAATATTAAAAAATAAACGTGTTATAATGATGAAGAGGTAAGTAATTAAATATGAAATATGTAATATTTTTCGTATTCTTACATGAACGGTAGGTTTTTATGCTGATTACGACGTTTAAAGGAAACTAATATTAACACTCATCAATAAGTAGTCGTGAATTGGAACAAGTATAAATTTAAAAAAATTGGAAAAGTAAAAAGCACTAGTTCGAGATAACCAACTTTCCGCACGCTAAACAGCTACGTAAAGTAGCACTTTTTGAGCAACTGTATTAAAAAAGAAGTTTCACTTCAAAAATAAGAGGTTTTGGACTGTTGTTGGGCGGTTTCGCGATATTAAAACGCAATCTGGTGGAATGTTGTTGAAGTAGTAAACATTCGTCACTCGCACAACCACAGGGCCGCCATATTGAAAATCCACGTAGCACGCAATAAAGGACCGCAAAAAGGCTTTTCCGTAAAAAATACAACAATAAAAACTATTTAATAATCCGGGAGCACGTAAAGTGGATTAACGGCCGGGTGCTGTAAACCAGGCGTCAAGCGTGAGTCGGCAACGATGAGGATTCCGTTATAAATATTAATCTACTTAATACCGTTAAACGAGCAATTCTTGTTTATATACCTATATATTTTGGGATCTCTGAAGCGGCTCTAACGATTTCGATGAAATTTGCTATACGGGGGTTTTCATTTGGGTTGGGGCAGGGGGACATTTTGTAAGAAGGTAACTACAAAAATATTACTTAAAAAAAAATTATTAACGTATCGATGATACGTATAGATGAGACCAGCGCTGGCTTTGCCAGCAACATGCTGAGTTGTGAACCTTTTATGACATTTTTCACTAAATGTTATACATTGTATATTTGTCAACATGTTTTTGTCATCTGTGTTTGTTTGTCATAAATAAATGTATTTCTATTCTATTTCTATTTCTATATATAAACATCGAAATGTATACCATCGATACTTCCACAAAATAATGTATGAAAATATATCACCGACCTTCAGGCTCTTTTAGAATGCAAGCGAGAAATACAAAATAAGGGACGAAATGGATTAAACTCAGTGTATGCCATGACAATAAAGACAAAAGCAGTTAACTCTACTTTAGACCTCCCTTAAGGCCCATATTCAAAGGTCTACGTTACATATTAGGGTTACCAGGACACATTCCCATTTATCAGGACAACCATAATAAAATTAGGGACTCATGGTTGAAATATAACATGTCCCCAATATTATAATTGTCTAGTATTTATTTGAAGCCAGCATAGTATAAACTTTACAACACGACACCAGGTATACCTATTTTTATTTCGAATAAAAAAATCCATATCATTGTTAGTACAAGGCTCAACAAAACTTATATGTTAGTGTTGTGTTACAAATGTATGTTAAATGTGTTTATTTAACGTAAATAATGCAAACTTAATATTTAAATGCCTTATAAAATAACGTATGTTACGTATGCAAGGAAAAAATATCCAAGAACTTTACAAGAAAGAAAAATATATTCATACAAATATTAAGAATTCTTATATTAGGTACCTATATTTTTGCTGCTGGAAAAAAAAAGTGGAAAAATTTCAACGCAACTGACCAGAAAAGGAATCCCTAAATTTCGCACCTAAAAATCAGAACCTCCTTGGAAAATTCGGGATTCGTCTGGTCACCCCAACCCCAACGTAACCCTAAAAATTTACGGTCTCCAGACACTTACTGACCGTGCCTACGACCGTAAAACCGTAAACGTAAAGAAATAATATACGTGCCGTTAACGCTGCTTTCATTAATTCAATCTTTATTGCCTTCGGTACTGGATAAAATGCATGTGAAAACCGGACAAGTGCGAGTCGGACTCGAAGGGTTCCGTACCATAATGCAAAAAAAGGCAAAAAAAACAGTCACCTGACCCCGCCTGACGTTGCTTAACTTCGGTCAAAAATCACGTTTGTTGTATGAGAGCCTCACTTATATCTTTATTTTATTCTGTATTTGTTGTTGTAGCGGCAACAGAAATACATCATCTGTGAGAATTTCAACTGTCTAGCTATCACGGTTCGTGAGATACAGCCTGGTGACAGACGGATGGATAGTTTTAAATTTGTTTTGATACGACCCTGGTATTAGACAACCAATAACGTCACTTTTGACACTAACAGATCGGTATCGTATCGCTGTGACATCTTATAAGCATTGTTCGAATACGGCCGTAAATCGGGCTACGGGGGTTTCGTAGGCGTGCTACGAATGCTACGTTTGCTACAGATTTATTTGGCAATAGAATTTATTTAGCAATAGAATTTATTGCGCAATAGAATAGAGTCGTGCTGAGCTTGTTTATAAATACCGCCATCATTTAACTTATTTCTTAGATTTATTCTAGTCGTGTTTTAGGAAATATCTATTTTAGGCACGCTATTTTGAAAACCACGATATTAAATAGTGGCAACTGCGGTACCTACGGCGCGATTTGGGAATGAATTAGAGATTAACTAGATACGATATAGTAAAGATATGTGACGTCCCACTGGTATAGGTACCTTATGGCGATTAGCGCTTACGCTATTATTAACGTCGCTTCAATATTATTGCGGCGCTATGTGACGTAAGCGTCAGCCGCCATAAGGTACCTTTTTCCGAGGAACATCACATATCTTCCCTATTTCATATCTAATGGATCTCTAATTCACTTCCCGAATCGCGGCATCAGCCGCCATAAGGTACCTTTTGCAGTGGAACGTCACATATCTTTACTATTTCATATCTAGTGAGTCTCTAAATCATTTCCCGAATCGAGCCGTTAATTAGGTTAATTAGGCCCACTTGCACCATTTTTTTTTATTGGAGAAAGAAAGGTAAACATTTGACCACAATCTCACGTGATGGTAAGTGCCGATGCAGTCTGGGATGGAACATGCTTACCTAAGAGATGTCTATTCACTCTTGATTTAAAGAGATCCAATTAGATCCAAAACCGGTTCAACCAGGAGTTGCCACGGTTAGCTATACAATTTGACACTAGGCTAATAGTTTAACCGCTTAACCTCGGGTTAGTGGAATGGTGCAAGTGGGCCTTAGGGGTACAGATATCGTAGTAAAAACAAAAACGAAACACTTTCAGACGGCGTCGAGCCTGTTTATTCAAAATCCGTATTAGAATTGAAAAATAACGAGTCGGAATGGAACAAAAACACTTAAACAAATCGAAAATGTGAGGGAAATCGGAACATCAAACGATTGGTAAAATATTCAAAAAGCGGGGATTACATTTTTCTGGAATAATATTAGAAATGCGAATAAATGAGTATAGCGGATTACTTGGGGTGTTTTTATTGAAAAAACGTTTTGAGCAGTGATTGTTCTACCTTCATTGGTTTTAAACCTTTTTTTTTGTTTGACAAATCAGAACCGAAAAAAAACAAAAAAATAATTTTATCGAAATGTTTTATATTAAAATTGACGTTTCCTACAGCAATGCATTCGGCAGCATATTTACTTTAGCAGTACTGCAGCGCAACTGCATTGCTGCCCTAAAAGTTAAAAATATTATACATATGAAACGGTGTCGTTACGCCATCTAGCCGAGCATAGGCTTAAGGTGGGTGCGGCATCTATCCGAGAATGACTTTTTCTTGATTTCCGAGGCACGTTTTTTCCTTAGACTTTATTCATCTTATACGAAGTTACATATGTCTTTGGTAAAAGTAAAACGTCTTCAATATTTTACCTTTAAAAACACCTGCCATCTTTTCAATAAAACGAAGACGTTTTTAACGAGACGTTTTAAAGGTAACGCCCAGGAATTTGCCTTGCAAAACGGCCTTTTGCCAACGAATATCAATCGGGGTCATAGATCTTAATTTGTAAGTTCAAAAGTTGAAACAAAGATCTGACATAAGGGTCTAACGGCCCGATTCGAACTTTAAGATACGTCAATTAATAGATCTAGAAACGATATAGATTAGATGTCAGTTTCAACAGTGACCTTTTTGTTTGAAGAAACGTTACATTACATTTACCTGTTTTACGTTACATTTACCTGTTGTACGTTGGATTTGTTTTCTGTAATGAGGTGTGCAATAAAGAGTATTTGTATTGTATTGTATTGTTACATTTAACTGTTGTACGTTACATTTACCTGTTACCTGGCTGCATCTCATGAAATGTGATAATTAGGCAGTTGAAATTTTCACAAATGATGTATTTCTGTTGCCGCTATAACAAAAAATATTAAAAACAGAATATATTAAATACTGAAGTGGGGCTCTCATAACACAAACGTGATTTTTTTGCCGTTTTTTGCGGAGGTGGTACGGAACCCTTCGTGCGCGAGTCCGACTCGCACTTGGCCGGTTTTTTAATCTAACTAAACATCGGAAGTGAAATTGCTAAAATACTTTTATTCCCAATGAAACTTCTGACCTCCGCAAAGTCGGTCAAATGCCGGATAGAGTGGTGTTTCCGCTCCGATGAGGCGGGAAATCGCCCGCGGGCCGTAAGTCCGCCCCTATATCACTCCAACTTTGATTACAAGTTCCTTTAATTCTTTGGGAGTTTCACCTTTTTCCACGTTTGTAACATGCTGGCTTTGTAAACTATGTACGGGGTGTAGCGGTTACAGCAGTAAAACTTTTATTATCCGACTGCGGTGTAGCGTAAAAAGAGAGTTATGTATTTGTCTGGTTTATATAATACTGTTTTGGGCCCGATTCGGATTTTGAAAAAGACATCTTTATAAGCAGGGGTCGGACAAAAAGTGCGGATGACGTAAAAATGACGTAATCTTGCACACAGGATGATGTTTGTATTTAAACTTCCGTGTGACATGTAGTAACAAAGTAGTATTAATGAAGTAACAAAATAATCGTAAATAAATCCATGGAATTAATAATACAGGTGGTAGGGTGATGTAGTGAATAAAATAAATTTCACGAATAAATGTCTTTTAATATTGCTTACCTTCGTTGGTATATCTTGATTACAGCAAGAGCAGTATAGACGTGTTTGTCACGTACCTCCAAAAACGGAAAATTGCCACAATATTCGAGTAAAGATGACATTTTAGAGCGTTTTCTTATACATTAGTAAATATAAATTTTAGCTAAATATAATCGTGAAGATACAATAGCTAAACAATAACGAAGTCAATTTATTGTTCATCCGATTGACAATGTGTCAGTCAAAAACGTACTTACTCGTTATAGTTTAATAAAGAGGTTGATAAATGATAAGTGATAATTGTTTATGAAAATCAAAAATACTATTTGAAATCATCCTATAAGTACGAGTAGTTTGACGTCATCCGCACTTTTTGTACGACCCCTGTTTATAAGATATATTTTAGTCATCAACAAAATACGATAACGATATGTTTAAGATCTAATCTGTCAAATTTGACATTTGCGCGATTCTGAAGATACTCTTGAACGTTTTCCACAGGATATGACTGAGAGATCGAATTCACATCTAATAGATATCTTACTCTATCTAACGTAAAAGTGACATCGGTTGCCCGAATTGCGCTGCAAAAGAGAACATATGATATCTAAACTATAACGTATCTAGAATGGATCTAGTACGTGTCGTCTCTTGTGAATATCTTGAAGTTCGAATACGGCTATTTGGTTAGGTACTGCTTAGTTATATTTATGAAATAAAGATATGTGAACGGAGTATATCGCGTATATTTAAAGCAGGCCACTGACGAACCTTCCAAATGGATGCCGTTACAATGGATTCATCCAAATGGACGGCATCCTAATATTAAACATTGTACGATTGTATTAAACGTTTTTGACATTCACGGACCGATTTTGGATTGCAGCCACGCTATTTGGACTGTTGGAAGGCTCGTCAGTGGCCACCTTAACACAAGGCGCGATTCGTGAAAAATAGAGGTTCACTAGATATGGAATAGTATAGATATTTATCTATCTATATTTATCTTTACTATTTCATATCTAGTGAATCTCTAATTCATTTCCCGAATCGCACCGTGTTTTAACTCATTGCCACTAAGTGCTACGGGTTACACTTGTAGCGCGTAGCCATGGTTTTGCCGTATGGAGCGCGTAGTCGCTACGAACTATACATACTTAAGAACTATATCGCTTTATACGTATTTTGACGCATTTCAACATTAATGTGAACACCCTTTTCAAATGTTGTCACGTTGTTTTATCCGTCATCAAAACGGTTTTACGACGAGCAATGAAATTCGCAATAAAAACAAAACCATCAGAATGCGGAACCGCGGCGCAGATAACTGTATATTTATCCTACTAAGGCCCACGGTCCTTCCTATAGTACTTATTCAGTTCATGAAATTGAAATCATATTCTATTGGAACAGAGTTGATTTTGCCTTGTTTCGTTCAGTTTTTGGACACCGCAAAATCAACACTATTTCCTACATTGTAGGTTCAAATTTCTGTGGCAAATTTTGCATTTTTCTGGGCCTTGGGAGTTTATATCGGGAAGTCGATTGTGCTTTAATATTTTTTTACGGTTTTCAACTTGTTTTGATATGTCGTTGTCCGTGAGCACCAATCAGCGTTAATGTACAGTCACCATCAGATATATCGGAGCGGCCAAGGCGCTCACAAATATTTGACCACGCCTCTATTGTCAGGGCGTTAGAGTGCGTGTTCAGATTTTGTGAACACCTTGGCCGCTCCGATATATCTAATGACGACTGTACCGTTCGGAATCTGAATACTGGATTCTGTTCCATGCATCATCATTATCACACGCCTTTCCGTCTATTGCAGACGAATTATGCATTGCTGTTTAGACAACGGGTTTGGTGACTGTAGAGGCCGACGCGTGAGCGGTACGACCTGCCACATTTTGGGCAGAGAAAGCTCATGCCATGCCATGCTCATGAGGTTCCAGTCCCGATTTGCTTTCTGCGACACCTTCTGCTATCTAAAGCATTAAACCAGGCTTGGTCGCATAGCCTTCTCCCCTCCACAACATGCTTGCGCCATCCATCTCGGTCTTCAGCTAAGGCTTCCCAGGCATGGTGGTTGATTTCAAATGCAGACATGCCTCGCTTAGCAGTCTTTAACTCGCTTAAGCGCTGCATCGGTCTTCCCACGTTCCCTTTGCACCAAGCAAGACACATCGAGGTATTCTAGAGGGTTCCATCCGGTGCACATGCCCCAGCCATTAATGCTGCAGTACTGCAAATGTAGTTTTTAACATTTGCAGCGCTAATGCAGCCGATTGCTTAAGTATTGCAGCGTGACATTACTGCCGACTTATGAATGTAATTGAATGATCAAAACCTTAACGAATTTTTAAATCAGAGTCAGCTTCCAGATAAGTGTATTTTTATATCGGATGTTTAGTTGAATGGTTTATGGCTAAAGATAAGGATGGAGGTCGCTTTCATTTCCGGGAAAAAAGGATAAAGATATTTTCAGTTTTATTATAAAAATAATTTTAGGAAATGTGAAATACAAATGATTTAACTTAAGATTTAACTACTAAACTCCGCAACATGACTTACGGCGCGATTCGGGAAACTAATTAGAGATTCACTAGATATGAAATAGTAAAGACATGTGACGTTCCACTGCAAAAGGCATATGGCGGTTATCGCTTACGCTATTATTAACGCCGCTCCAATATTATTGCGGCCGCCATAAGGTACCTTTTGCCGTGGAACGTCACATATCTTTACTATTTCATATCTGGTGAATCTCTAATTCATTTCCCGAATCGCGCCGTTAGACCAAATCAAATCTTCTCAAGGTATAATTACACATTTTCTAATTTAACTTTATATTGGCAAAACTCTCTTCGTTTTTATACCGCCATCTATCGTGAAAAACGCGTCTATTCAGCACAACAAGTTGAACCCACTCGGGGCAAGCACTGCATGCATTATAGTGAGTAATGCCGTTTACAAGCACCCTTATTGTTGCCCGAGTTTTATGTTGGCCTATTGTTACACCGCAGCGTAACATTAAAAAAATGGTTGTCTGTAAAGTCGGTTTACGGACGATAATTTTGCGTTATAACGTCATAAAAAAACATTACCATTACATTACGTAACGTTACCATGGAGATCTGTCCACAACGTTACCATGGAGATTTGTCCACAACATGACACTTTTTCGTGCATGCTACCGGTGTTTATCGATTTATAAGACGTTATCACTTCAAAAAATTTGGCAATGTTTTCGCTGACTGTACTTTTCTTTCCACATGCAACTAATACTCATCGAGAAAATTCTAGCGAACACAAACACAATAAGGTTGCGCTGTTTTATCACAGAGCTCCTATGGCCACCTCCTGTCTCCATCATCAGATTAGCTCGATAGTACCATAATATTGCATTGTCACCCGACTTAGGTACATGTGTATGAAAATTTTCAGCTTTAAAACCGAGAGGAGGGTAAAATTTATCTTATAAGATTTTATTACAGACAGACAACGGGACAGTGAAAGTAAATAAAAGCTTGAAAAAAAATAATACTTTATAGGGAATATTAGGCAAAGCTCTGCGTAGATGGCACCGTTTACAGGTAGGCCCTTGTTAACAAACCGCCTTGATGTATCAATGTCATATTTTATTGTCTGCGAAAACTTGTCAAAAAACAGTTTAAGGCACAGTATGTATAAGTTAGTCTATGAATTTACTGAGTCGGTAGTGCTGCACTCTGCCGGCAGAACATTGCAGTAATATCCCCTATTATTCACGCAAACATTCACAGATTAAAACGATTTTAAATTCAGTTTATAATTATCAATATTTCTACCTACAATTGCTACAAAATAATAACATGAAATGAATATAAGGTCCGATCGCTCTTAACCAACTGAGCTACCGAAGATTCACAAGCTACTGAACTAATCAGTTGGTCTTAAGGTCGTTCGCTTTTCATACAAAATTCAATCAAAGCTCATTAAGTAACTACACACTATTAGTACACAAATATTTCCGCATTTATCTTCTTTCGAATATTCGTTTGCGCGAAATTAACAGGAAAACAATGTTTCATACAGAAATCATGCAAAAATCATAGTTAGCTTTTCATCAATTTTACGTATGTGTGTGTCACAAATGTCGTGTACAGATACATTTGCGACGTTGCCATACCATTTCCGACGTTGCCGGGCTGACCACGGCTCGAATTTGGAGTGCCGTCATGTTTAGTGCAATTTTGTTGACACTGATATTTGACAGGTAGTTAATTGACCTAAGCGAGAAGTTCGTCAGCTTAGCTAAGAACTATCATGGCGTGTTATGCAAACAGTCACTTTTTTGCTTGCAAACGGAAGATTCCCGGTTCGATCCCCAGTCATTGTATGCTGGAAAATAACTTTTTGTATTTTTGTTACACCTAAATTTCGTATTGTTTTTTTATTTTTATTTAATTTTTCTTATTATCATAAATCGATTATTAAGTATGGGCTACACGTATTCTTTTATTTTTACAAAGATAATTAGAAATTATACTATACTACCTAATCTCTCTGATTTTTACAATCAGGACATCCTCACTTCAATAAAAACCGGGCAAGTGCGAGTCGGACTCGCGCACGAAAAGTTCCGTGCCATAATGCAAAAAAAAAAACAAAAAAAAGCAAAAAAAAACGGTCACCCATCCAAGTACTGACCACTCCCGACGTTGCTTAACTTCGGTCAAAAAACCGGGCAAGTGCGAGTCGGACTCGCGCACGAAGGGTTCCGCACCACAATGCAAAAAAACAAAAAACAAAAAAAAGCAAAAAAAAACGGTCACCCATCCAAGTACTGACCCCGCCCGACGTTGCTTAACTTTGGTCAAAAATCACGTTTGTTGTATGGGAGCCCCATTTAAATCTTTATTTTATTCTGTTTTTAGTATTTGTTGTTATAGCGGCAACAGAAATACATCATCTGTGAAAATTTCAACTGTCTAGCTATCACGGTTCGTGAGATACAGCCTGGTGACAGACGGACGGACGGACGGACGGACGGACGGACAGCGAAGTCTTAGTAATAGGGTCCCGTTTTACCCTTTGGGTACGGAACCCTAAAAATCACGTTTGTTGTATGGGAGCCCCATTCAAATCTTTATTTTATTCTATTTTTAGTATTTGTTGTTATAGCGGCAACAGAAATACATCATCTGTGAAAATTTCAACTGTCTAGCTATCACGGTTCGTGAGATACAGCCTGGTGACAGACGGACGGACGGACGGACGGACGGACGGACAGCGAAGTCTTAGTAATAGGGTCCCGTTTTACCCTTTGGGTACGGAACCCTAAAAAGAAGTGTATAAAATTTCCTGTGGTTAAAAATAATGGATTTTGTCTATAAATGAAAAACACAATTATTACTATAGTTTGTTTTTTTAGCATTAGAAATAAGGTAAACAATCTTGACGTGTCTTTTAATTGAAAAACACATTTTAAAAATAAGTTACGGCAAATATGTAACAATTATAAATCTAATACGATCATTTATATTCTTCTGCTTTCATAAGTAATCGTTTTTGATTTTTAAAAAACCTGATAACACTGATTATGTGGGGGAAGCGCTGCTGGCCTAGCGGAAAGCAATTCGGAGGTCGCGGGTTCTAACCCCGGCTCGTACCAATGATTTTTCGAACTTTTGTACGAAATAGCATTTGATACCTACCTATTTATACACCGATACCTATTTTTCGGTGAAAGAAAACAATGTGAGGAAACCGGACTAATCAAAATAAGTTTACTCTCTGGGTTGGAAGGTCAGGGCAGTCGCTTTCGTAAAAACTAGTGCGCATGCCAATTCTGGGATTAGTTGCCAAGCGGAGATTGAATATCTGGGAGACCGACCCAAGCTTAGAAAACATAAAAACTCAAAAATGCGCGTTTTCTCATAGACCTAGCTAAGAGATCAAACCCCTTATAGCAAATTTCATCGAAATCGTTAGAGCCGTTTCTGATACCATCCAAATATATAAATAAATAATTATATATCTAATAATTGCTCGTTTAAAGGTAAGATAACACAAAGGAGAAACAAAAAGAAATTACCTACTCGCACCAGTCTTGAACCCCAATCCTCTTGCACGTATTTCCACGAACATACCGTTACGCTATTGCAACATACTTACGTTGTGTGAAATTGTCTACTACAAGGATCACGGAAACACTGTTTGCATGTGTGAGTAATAGTAGGAAAAAGCGTGACAGCAACACTCCGTCGAATTAAAAAGGTGGTTTTTGCACAATGAAGTATTCAATGTTTATTTTAATAGTTCAATATTTACTTAAAGAGTGCGCGAAATATACTTTTAAGTATACAAATACCAAGACCATTTCACAAAAAAATAAAATCTGAAATTTTGCAAAAGTGGTGCCATCTAGCGAGAGTTAAGTTTTGAGTAACCTAGGCGAACCACCTTAAGGTCGCAATTTCGAGTCTTGCCCGAAGTGAATTTTTCCGTATTTACTGTAGTAATAAAAAAAAGCGTTTAATCTCAACCTTACTTACATCTACATACATAACATTCTTCTGCCAAACCACAGAGCGGTTTGTTGGCAGACGAGGCTCCTATTATGATTAGTTTATGTAAGTATTAGGTAGTTTATTTATATGTAACTTAAACTTAATAATAATATAGTATTTAATATTTAAATACTAACGTTACATTTCATTGTATATACAAACCTTGGAAGTTTTTACAACTACCTTTATTGTGCAGTGTAATGGAGGTCCCACGATTAAATATGGCGGCTCAACTAAGCCACTTGCTAATTTATACCCTACTTAAGGTACTGTTCGAATTCAAACTACACGGCGAGGCGGTCTAGCATAACTTGTGTACTCGCGCGCGAGTCCATACTTGAAGTCGAGCTATTAGATGAATGGAGTCGCGCGCGAGAAAGCAACATATGCAAGCAGGTCAGCATTACTGCAGCAATATTGCAGCGCGGCATTACTGCCGACTGCATTGTAGTGCAAATGTTGAAAATCTGGGCAGGAACATCGATTTTTACATTTGCGGCGGTAATGTAATTCAGCCAACTGTATTACTGCAAGAAACGTCAGATTTTATGTAAATGTTTTGAGACAATTACCTTGTAGGCGTATCGTTCAGCCTTGCAATCTGCTCCATTACTGCAGCAGTATTGCAGCGAGACGTCACTGCCGACTACATTACTGCCACAAATATCAAAATCGTTATTTCTGTCCGGATTATTGACATCTGCGGAAACAATGCAGTCGATATGTCGCGCTGCAATACTGCTGCAGTAAAACTGGTGTAGTCAGAATCAGAAGTTCCTTAAGCCGCTCTCTAATTTATACCCTCCGTAATGGAACGCTATTAACGCTAGTTTTATTAGCACTAAACTAGCTATTTTAGCTGCTAACTAAAATGTTAATCCGTGAAGTATTCTCGCATTAATCCCTTTGCACACAATAATTTATTCGGCAATGTCATCATCATCATCATCTCAGCCATAAGACGTCCACTGCTGAACCTAGGCCTCCCCTTTGGACCTCCATTCGTACCGGTTGAAAGCGACCCGCATCCAGCGTCCTCCGGCGGCCTTAATAAGGTCGTCCGTCCATCTTGTGGGTGGACGTCCTACGCTGCGCTTGCTAGTCCGGGGTCTCCATCCACTCGCGCACTTTTTGACCCCATCGGCCATCTTCTCAATGCAATTTCTTGGCAATGTGACCCTGCTGAACTCTTATTTTTACTACTTTTACCGTTGTAGAAAAAATGCGATTGACAACTTAATAAGTATAAAAATTGTATTTGGAATACGTCTATCTGCTAAGCTCTAATATAATTGCTACCATAAATATAAATAAATAAATAAATATTATAGCACATTCTCACACAGATTGACTAAGTCCCACAGTAAGCTCAAGAAGGCTTGTGTTGTGGGTACTCAGACAACGATATATATAATGTATATACATAATAGAAAACAACCATGACTCAGGATTCTCAGGAACAGATACCTATATGTGTCATCACACAAATAAATGCCCTTACCGGGATTCGAACCCAGGACCATCGGCTTCACATGCAGGGTCACTACCCCCTAGGCCATATTTAAACTTAAAAAAAAACTGAATTTCCAAATTCACAAACAAAAAAATCGTCAAATTACACAACTAAACCAATCACAACCTCCTACTAACAATTATAGCCGCCGCAATTTTTACCACCAAATAACCAAAAACCTCAACTCATTCCAATCCCAACCTAATCCTGTAAAGTATAAGAGTGAAGCTGACCGCACAGAATTCGATTAAACGTTATGTCAAATACATAGAGCTATCAATCTCGTGGAGTCCACTTGATTAGAGCAAAGCGCGTACTCACGGCCGAACTATTAGCCTTTGTTTGAAAACCTTCGTTTTTTCCTTGATTAATTTTGCGTGACTTGTTTTTCTTGATAAAGTTTTTGTGGTTCCGTGGAACACGGAACCCTTGCCTAAGTATAGCAGGCGTGGCTTACTCCGCGTACATCCCACACCAATTTTGGTGGTTGGTGGCGCCGCTGGCTGTCGTCACCTAGCGGCCATATCTGTCCAAATCGTAACAGACGCGTTTTGTTAGAGAGTGAGTCTTCTGTACCTAGTACTACCTAGTACTATTATTTATTCTGTGCCTATAGTTTCATCATATCCGCGTGTCCGTCCGTCTGTCTGTCCGTATGTCACAAATATTTTACTCAGCAACTATAAGAAATATTTTAATGAAATTTAGAACGCAGGTGTATTTTGTAAGCCGCGACTCAGTTTAGAAGTTAAAATTTAGAAATATATACTTTTACGTTAATATGGTTTCGTTATTTTGAAGAATGTTTAGAAAATAGCATGAGACAAAGTTAATAATTACAAAAGAAAGAATGGTTATGCCTGATAGATTCTTCAAAATATTGCTCACTGAATTTTGCTTCAGATAATAACTATAATTTTATTTTCAAATTGAATTTTGTTTGAAGTTATCGAGCACTATTAACATATTTTTTTATCAATTCAAAGCTTGTAGAAAACTTTCAAGCAATTGTAAATATTTTAAGTGAAATAGTAACTCGTTAAAATTTTACTGCTTTCTTTCGTGATCGTTTGATATTTTATTGCTGAGTTATTGCTTTAAAATAATGTTTATTCCTTGAAAAGCAAATGCTTTCTAGGTCTTCAAAGTTTTATGCAATAAAAAGCAGTTAATTAAATGTATTTTAAAATTGGAGCGATATAAATGCATTTTCCAATAAAAACTAAGTTTTTTTTATTATCTGAATTGACATATAAAATTCTATACCAGTATAGAATCAGCTCTTGTTCACAAAATTTCACGTGAATCGGTTAAGAACTACACACTGTCAGTGTCAAATGTGACGTTTCTTCAAACTGCCGTATTCGAACTTCAAGATATTCACAAGAGACGATACGTACTAGATCCATTCTAGATACGTTATAGTTTAAATATCAACTAGTTCTCTTTTGCAGCGCAATTCGGGCAACCAATGTCACTTTTACGTTAGATAGAGTAAGATATCTATTAGATGTGAATTGGATCTCTTAGTCATATCCTGTGAAAAACGTTCAAGAGTATCTCCAGAATCGCGCAAATGTCAAAGACAGGTTAGATCTTAAACATATCGTTATCGTATCTTGGTGATGACTAAAAGACCGAATCCGGCCAAAAAACGTCACATTTGACACTGACACATCTAATCCATATCGTTTCTAGATCTATTAATTGACGTATCTTAAAGTTCGAATCGGGCCGACAATCGTTGATAGTAAACGCCCATCTAAACTTAAATAATGTATGGAAATAACCACATGACTTTTCGTGGCATTTGTCATTCCAATAGATTTTTTCTTTTCGTTTGGCGTAATCTTGGCGAACCCCCCAGTTACGAAAGTATTTTTAATCCAAGCATATTTTTTTTCACGCGTAAAATAAAGAACAATGCATATACATATTATTATATGTGAATCAACATATTAAAAACTCAATGTATTTCTTTATACATCATTTAATGTCCACGCCTCCCGAATGGCTCGTTTAATGCATGCATTGTAATTTTGGCAGGAATTGTTTTTGCATGTAAATCACTGTATAATGCAACACGGAATGGGATTAGGTTTTTCCGCTACTCATCTCTGAGTTCGCAACGCACAAACAGCAACGCTCCTAACTGTACATATGTGGACCTTATTACAAAAGGCATAAGGTCCATCGATGTTCAGTTAACAGTGTGGACGATGGTACGTGCTTTTTCGAAAAACCTTAGAGCTTTGCTTCTGTATTTAAAACAATTGAAAAAACCGTATTTTTACGAGTTTTTATAACAGTTTTTTTTATTCATCCTGCTTTATTGATCGAGCGAACACGAAGACTGCTGTTTTCCTCTACAAGTCGCATTTCTCCATCGATTCTCGTGAAATTTTGTGAGTAGGTTCTATAATTTTTTCCGATAAAATTTTTGATATTTTTATCAAAAATAGTGCAACCACGAGGTCTACAGCTCTCAGAATCAGAACCACTTATTAATATACAGGGGGCTTAGCGAAGATGACAATCGTACATTAACAAACGCCAAACGAAAAGAAAAAAATGTATCAAGATGACAGATGCTAGGAAAAGTCACGAGAACTATCCCATTTGGTCATATATGTTTGTAACGATAGAGTATAAATCTTGTGGTAGCTGACGTGGAACACCGAAGTAGAATTAGTTTCAGCGGCAAGGTGGACATTTTTAATTATCGGCTGCCGTGTCTGAAGTTTACGAGTTCTGAGTTTCTTTTTGCAAAATCTTGGACATTTTCTTGCTTTGAACGAGAGACATATTGACAACTTTTGTTATCTGTCATACTCTGACAAGATTATAAGTGGCCTTCGCCATGTTGCAGGAATTTTAAGTGGTCCTAATCTTATACCTTTAAACGAGCAATTCTTGTATATTTATTTATTTATATATTTTTTTCGGGGATCTCGGAAACGGCTCTAACGATTTCGATGAAATTTGGTATATGGGGGGTTTCGGGGTCGAAAAATCGATCTACATAGCTAGGTTTTTATCTCTGGGAACACATGCATTT
Organism: Cydia fagiglandana; assembly: GCF_963556715.1. Classification (NCBI taxonomy): domain Eukaryota; kingdom Metazoa; phylum Arthropoda; class Insecta; order Lepidoptera; family Tortricidae; genus Cydia; species Cydia fagiglandana. The sequence goes on along the minus strand of NC_085954.1, from coordinate 12,515,479 downwards.
TTGAGTTTTTAAATGTTTTCCGAGCAAAGCTCGGTCTCCTGGTAGTGCGTGACACTACTATTTCACTAAAAATTTTACTACATTATGTCACGAATCATGAATAAAAACTACTTTCCTTTTGTCCCCAGAATGTCGATCAGCCACGTCCCCAACTCGACCTTCGCTGAGCTGGTCATCAACAGCGTCCAGGCCTCAGACGAGGGCCTGTACCGCTGCGAGATCACGTATCTGCAAGTAGGAGACGACTGCAACACCGTGCAGCTGTCTCACTTCAACACATACAGTAAGTTATAGAATAAAATCTTGGTCAAAATGGGGCACTCTGATAATAGGGATGCTCGGATGTGGCGAATAGGAAAAGACAGTAATACGAGTACACCTAATGTGTGAATGTCAGGTCCTCACCAGACGGGGAATGAAGGACGTTAGAGCAGTCTGGAACCGAACTGAAGGAAGGTTTCGAAGAAATTGCCTTTGAGCACTAAATGACATGGCTCGGGATGAGCTTTTGATATTGTTTTTTTATAATTTATAACAACATACCTAAAAAAAGTGAATAATCCTTTAAGTCAAATAACGATTTATTTTATTTAGTGGTTATTGAAATTGTTGCATTTGAATGTAACAAAAAATTACAAAGCTTAAAGCAAAAGTAAACAGAGCAGTTTGCCACAAGGCTCTATTTTAGGTCCCATTTTATAAAATTATTTCCAAATGAATGGGACCAATTCGGTATAACCCAAGAATATCATCTTAAAGTTTCCGCTTGCCAATGCAAATTTAAAGATCGCCAAGCTTCAGTAAGTTAAATAAAATATAGGAAGCGCTACCTTAAATTCCTTTGATTAAGATAGGAATTGATATAACCTTACTTTTGCTTTAAGAGGAAAGGGGACGACCGTTTCTTCATTCCAACGTAGTCCCCATTTTGTTCCCTGGATTTAGACATTATGGAAAATATTTTTACGCAATTTTTTGTATATTAACCGTAGCTATGCCCCTAGTTTCATTTTGTTTTTCAATTTTTGAATATTTAAGAGTTGGGAGCTTCTAAAAAATTGTATGGAAATTATTTTACGCTCCTAAGTGTTATAAAGTTATAATAATCAAAAATTTAAAAAAGTCAAACGAAAGGGCATAGAGTTATAGTCCATATAAAGTGTCTTGAAATATTTTCCATCTTGTAAATATCCAGAGAGGAAAATAGGGTACCCTTGTATAGAAAAGCGGTCGTCCACTATCTTCTTAGCTTTATCATTTACAAAAAACGTCTATATCTGTACCTATTACTGCCGAAAAACTACACCAAATATAACTAAACATGGTTTATTCCTTATTCCGTTGTAATAAGGCGGAAAATGTGTAGATATATTTGACGCTGCTCGAGTCTAATCCGTTTTGGGTGTCTTATCCGGATTAACCGATATATCGCAAGTTGTGTCAATAACCAATCACGGCGAAACAAATCCTGGTAGGGATGTGAAACGCGTTGCATGTCGATAGTTTAGGTTTAACCTTATAAAAATATGAGCTAAATATATTATGGTTTTAAAGTTCGATAGAAACAAACATAAAGTCGAACAATATGTTTTACTAGTAAGAACTATAACTAATAGAAAACTATAAGCTCAAAAGATAACATATATTATCTTAATCATAGTGGTTAGATTGCCAAAGTACATTTTCGAAGAGTTAGTGTTTAGACAAAGAAAGAATGTGAATGTGTGTGTGTGTGTGTGTGTTTTACTTATGTGTTATCTCACATAAATAAAATTCTAGACAAGTATCTGTTGGAACTAACGAACTTTTCAATTCGGTATTATTTGGTCTATTAAAAGTTAAAAGGGTGTAAAATTATGCTTGTTGATAATGTCTTCCATTCAACCAGATTTTCAAATAAATGGAACAATGCCTATTCATTAAATACTTAAACTCCAACTTAAATTACAAATTTATTTAACTGTAAAATATAAATTTCGTCTCCATTTAGGATTTTATCTGATGTCGATAAAATCGGCACATCCCATCACTACCACCATCTTCTACGATATTGTGTTTGTCCTGCCTCGAGCTATCCTATTCAGAGGTGCCACGTTCCATCCCCCTCCAACACGCCACTAAACCTATCTTGTGTCTCTTTTAGTCTTGGGAAAAAGCTTTAGTGTGGAATAAAATGAATGCGGGATATTTTATTTGAAACGTTATTTTGGCCATAAAGGGAGAATAGCATTATATATTGACAAGGCAAGTGCCTTGGCTTTGTGTGTGTGTATGTGTGTGTGCGTGTGAGTGTATTTGTGTGTGTGTGTGTGTGTGTGTGTGTCTTTTAGGTATTAAATATCGGCATTAGGTAGGTACAGTTGTTGAGGTCACGTACACAACAACAACTAACGCTACGTCTTACGTAGGCGAACAACGCGCGAACGCGGCGCGGCGCGGCGCGGCGAAATCAATCCTTTGATGCCCATAGAAGTGTCCTACGTAAGCGATCTCGTTGCGAACGCGGTGCGGCGCGATTTGCACGCGAATGTCAGGCGGCGCGGCGCGGCGCGGCGCGGCGGCGGCCGCTTTCGCCGCGCCGCGCCGCGCCGCGTTCGCGCGTTGTTCGCCTACGTAAGACGTAGCGTTATTGTGTAATTACAGCGGAATTTTGAAATAAGTGTATTTTTAAGGTTCTGTAACTCAAAATGAAAAAAGAGGCACCCTTATAGGATCACTCGTACGTGTATCTGACTGTCAATCTATCACAAACTATTTACCTACTCTGAAACTAGGTGACGAATTAAGTTGAAATTTGGTCATATAAGTTGGTGACCCAAAGACATGTAACGTAAATACATTCATTTACGAGTGATCCTATAAGGGTTCCTCTTCTTTTATTTTGAGTTACAGAACCCTAAAAATACACTAATTTCAAAATCCCGCTGTGATTAGTAATTATAATTACACGATAAGTTGTTGTTGTGTGCGTGACCTTACCTGTACCACAGAATAAATAATAGTACTAGGTACAGAAGACTCACTCTCTAACAAAAAGCGTCTGTCACGATCAGCACAGATATGGCCGCTAGGTGGCGACAGCGCCACGCGCGGCTTATGGCAAACCCCAAAATTGGGGTCGAACGGATGTAGTTTTAGCAACCTACCTGTAGCAAAGCGACGAAATCGCGGAGTGAACCACGCCTGTCTGTACCTATCTAATGCCGATATTTTATCCGAAATAAAAACACACACACACACACACACACACACACACACATACAAAGCCTAATTTAAACACACTTTTGGGGAATAAATGAGAAAATAAATGTTACCGAAATGTTCATGTCATTATAAAATGAGCGCGTAACTGCGATTGTATGGAAGCGACTTTACGTGACTCTAACGTAAAAATGTAAAATGAAATAAAGCGAGCAACCCCCATAATATGACGCGATTATTTTTTACCCTTTTTATGACGAAGTCAATTCCGCCATAAAGAAAAACGGCCCATAAAGATGTGCCCGACAAATTATCAGGTTTAGGGTTAATTCCCTCGTAAAAACGGGTTTTATCTACGTTGCAGATAGTTCTAGGCCGAGTCTAGCGGCGCGATTCGGAAAATGAATTAGAGACTAAATAGATACGATATAGTAAAGATATGTGACGTCCCACGCAAAAAGGTACGTTATGGTGGTTGGCGCTTACGCTATTATTAACGCCGCTATGCGTAAGCGCCGACCGCCATAAAGTACCTTTTTCCGTGGAACGTCACATATCTTCACTATTTCATATCTAGTGAATCTCTGATTAATTTCCCGAACCGCGGCGCCAGCCGCCATAAGGTACCTTTTGCAGTGGAACGACACATATCTTTACTATTTCATATCTAGTCTCTTATTCATTTCCCGAATCGAGCAGCGAGTCTAGTTCCAAGTCAAAATAAACGTTAATGCCCGTATTTTTAGGGTTTCGTAGTCACCTAGAAAACCTTATAGTTTCGCCATGTCGGTCTGTCCGTTCGCAGCTTTGCTCCGTGATTATAAATGCTAGAAAGCTGCAATTTGGCATCGATACATAAATAATGCATGGCGACAGAACGATAAAATAAATACTACACAAAAAGTTTTTACAAAATGTCCTCCTCCTCTTCCTCCCTCCCAATACCTCCCATACAAAATGTTTTTTTTTTTTGCTTTGATCCAATAGTGTGGGGTATCGTTGGATTCGTCTTTCAAAACGAATATGGGTTTTCCACAAACCAGCTTTTGGATAACATAATATTTTCGGAAGTAATCGCTCCGAAAGAAAAAATATGTGCCCCCGTTTGACTTGTTTTGACAGAATGGAAACTACGATACTCTATACTGAGCATGGCCCGATATGCTCTTGGCTGATTTTAACATTTCGGACAGCAATGCCGTCGGCCGTAGGAAGACCAGCGTCAAGATACCTGAAAGGTAACTTAACGTTAAGCTGGGAGACATTTTGAGTAAAGTTAATGTTTTATATTAATAAGTCTTGTATTAGATTTAAGCAATACCGTGGGCGTTCTGAATACATTTTATTTCTTCTTCTTTTATGTAGTGCTTCCTTGATTGCCTCTGAAAACCACACAGGTTGCACTTGGCGGTATCGTCTTGGGTCGTCCCATTCGTTTTTCGTCAAGTTCTTAAATTAGTCCTATTCTGCTTTCGTCACTCATTCTACATTCGTTCCAATCGTCGGTGGCTTTCAATTTAGAATGAGTGACGAAAGCAGAATAGGACTAATTTAAGAACTTGACGAAAAACGAATGGGACGACCCAAGACGATACCCACTTGGCTACCTTATCCTAAGAATTGGCTAACGGCGCGATTTGGGAAATTAATTAGAGATTCACTAGATATCAAATAGTAAAGATATGTGACGTTCTTCGGCAAAAGGTACCATTATCCCGACTGAATATTAGAGCGGCATTAATATTATATGTAATAACGTAAGCGCCAGCCACCATAAGGTACCTTTTGCAGTGGAACGTCACATATATAATATATCTTTACTATTTCATATCTAGTGAATCTCTATCACCGAATCACCGATAGGTAGTAGTGAATCAAAGCGAAAATTATGAGCAAAAATTTGCATTTCATTTTCTTTCCAATCAGATAAAGCAATACGCAACTCTTAAAAGCAATTTAATTTAAAACTTCCAACTCCCCTTCCTTCATCTATTAAAACGTCAATACGTCACCGATTGTTCCCGGCCGTCAATCTATCGATCTATTAGATTTGCTTTAGCAATACAGCAATTATTCAAATGAGGCTGTCATTTAGCGACGCCTACGGGGCTGCTTTAGACGAAAGATCCCCCCGAAACCGCCTGTTCACACAAACGTTGTCCCAATTTTCCTCTTTGGACAGTAAAATTGTTGAAAATATTTTGATACTATTTGATGGATCTCAACCACAGCCCGTTTGTTTGATTTTTTTTTTCAATTTTTAACAAGCTTTTATTAGGTCGACCTGTATGTAACTAACTATGTAATGGTATCTAAGGTAACTAATTTAACCAACTTCCAAGGATCGTACCGTCATGAAAATTGGCAGCTGTATGTAGTTCTGATGACAATACAATAATATGGTACTGTCGAACTGATCTGATGATGGAGACAGGAGGTGGCCATAGGAACTCCGTGATGAAACAACGCAACCTAATTGTGTTAGGGGTTTTTAGAATTGTCTCGATGAGTATTAGTTGTTATCTGTCGTAAGAAAAGTACAGTCAGCGATAAAAGCTTGCACCAAAAATGAAATTTTTGCCATAAACTTATTTTTATTGTAAGAGTTATGACCATTCAAAACTTGCATAAGATTTGGTTTTTGCTCTTAACTCTTATCGAAAAATACAAAAATGACAAATGGGAATGCATAGCGGATACTGTTTAGCAAAAATGTGTCAACATACATTAATTTTGCAATAAAAAAAATTAAGTTGACATCTTATCGCAAAAATTTATGTGGGTTAATACATTATTGCTTATCCAGCTATGGTCAATAATAATATATATCAAATATATAAACATTATTTCTATAGTGTTGATATATAGAGGAAAATGAGGACTACGTTTGTATGGACGCAGCCTTCCCCTTTCCTCTTAACAACCCTTAGATTTTAGCCCTTTTGGGCTTTCAGATTATGCCAAGCGTGACGTAAGTTGACATGGTTTTAATGTGAACAGCCTTTTAAAGTCGCTAGGTGGAAAAGCGTTGCATTACAGTACAGTTTTTACATTTTTTATTTAGCTCGTATATTTTTTTTTGTATATTTGATTCAAATCTCGTTTCTTAAATTTGAACCACTTCCTGATATCTGTACCCCTAATGTAAAATTAATTCGATAGCGTGACGTTACGTACGCGTTTACTTTAATTTAATTGTCATTTTGTATGGGATTTTAAGTTTCTAAAAAGTCCCGCGTTGGTGCGCTGTTCAAAATCGCATACAAATGAGACCTATGTAACACCTACGTCACGTCACTCTATTGAATTAAATTTACACTAGAGGTTTTGATTCAGATGAAATTTGGAGTACTTCCGTAATTCTGATGACAATGCAATAATATGCTAACATGGAGGTGATCTGATGACGCAGTCGGAAGGTAGCCAAAGGAACTCCTCGATGGAAGAACACAAACACAATGAGCTTAGGCTCATTAAAAAGGTCTCAAGAAGTAATTAATAGGCAAAATGAGAAATACAGTTAAGAATAAAAATGTGTCTCATAAAAACATTTTTTGACAGTTACTTGTTCAAGTTGTTGAACATAAAGTGAATAAGATTAAGAGGCATAACAGAATATATAGTATCTACAAAAAAAATTATCTTCGCTTCGTCCCCTTCTTTCAAGGAAAACTGCCAAATTTAGATCTAAATGTAAATGCCGTCACCATCCATTTAAGATGTCAGTCACGGATTGAAATGGTTAAGCTCTTTAAGTAATGATGATGGAATTTTCATTAATATTAGTGAGGTTACGTTATTTATTTATTATATACTTGTAGTCAAGGTTAAAGGCCTGTGCACACCGGCTGCGTGTGCGTGACGTGCACGTGCGCGTGCGGAGTTGTAGTATACAGATCCTTATGAGAGATGGCACACCGCTTGCGTGGCGTGTGCGTGTGCGGCTCCAACATTTTAGCGCACGCACACACGCACGTCACGCACACGCAAGCCGGTGTGGCTCGACCTTAATAAGTCTTATATTTTATAACTGTGTTGTCCTTGATATAATATTAATATTAAAGTAATTATTTTCTCAAACATGCTTAGAAATATCTTCATTTAAGTGTCATTTATTGGAAAATAAAAATGTATTGAGAGTGTCGTCTACACATATACCGTCGCTGTTAGAACCATATACCGTGTTGTAACCCAAACACTTTGTTTCCTATAAACAGGTCTTCGTTAAAATGTAATATGCAAAATTGATAGAGCGCCCTGTTTTGAAAGCAATATCTGCAGCATGCATCGGCGCAAAATATGTTTAACTTTATTCAATTTCTCTTCAGTAAATACGGACTTCATATTTCCTGTGAAGGAACTCAGTTATGATTCACGACACGTGTGCGATACGATATTTGTAATAAATCGTTGTTTGAGTACTTGAATGGATAAAACCTAGCGGAGGTTATTTTGTCTCACTTTGAAATATTTGAAAGTCGTATATTTTCCTCAAAAATATTTTGCTCAAAAGCTTTCCCTACAAGTTTGCCAGAGAGCGATGGAGCGAAGTATTCTTGGTGTCAAATTTACTGACAAAATCAGAAATTCCATCTTGCGCTCCAAAACCAAAGTAGCCGACGTAGCCCTGCCCTAGGTCGGACATATCTGCGGCATGCCTTGTGGGCCAAGAAAACTATCGAGGACACCAAACATAGTGCGGCGTCACGGCAGACCTCGAAAGAGCGGCACGATCTTGACGTCTTTCGGAAAGATTTGCCTAATATTGCCATAGAACGAGACGCGGGGAAGAAAGAGAGGGAGGCCTTTGCCCAGCAGTGGAACACAACAGGCTAACAAATAAATAATAATAAATTGTTTCCCGCTCTTACTATTTTTCGCTAACCCGGTCTCTCGCTCTGTGCAACCGCGCCAGCTAAAAATCCGTAAATTCCCATGCAATTTCCAAATTCATCCTTATCGAAACTCAGTGAAAATCGTCGCATATAAATCCCCCCGTTCCAAGCGAAGATACCGGAAAGTTTCCAAAGACCAAGATTAAAAACCTCTTTTCAGTCTAAAATATGTCTTTGCGGATTACTCACTGGAAGCTCAAAGGGGTTTTTTAAGATTTGATTAAGATCTGGCCTTAAAATATCTTCTAGATTTTACGGCGTAGTTTGAGTTATTTCTACAAAGATCTTATTGAATTTTTAAGGTTATATCAGCTAGCGATTGTTTGGATTTGAGTTGATTTTGTAGGGATTAACTTACAAAACCTAATGAAACATGTTAGCTAAGAATTTTTAAACTGATTTTTTTTTCGATTTTAGGGTTTTTTCAACAATAAATATTTCTATAGCACCTAGTACCTACTACCTCAAAAAACTTATAAAAATATCTCTCATGCAATTTCAATTGAAAAATGAGATGTCATAACATTTTAGTACCAAATTCTTTCCCTCCAAAAATTGTTCCTTTGCATCCCTATTTAAACGACATAACCAAAAGCCACAAAAAAAACTTTCAAACAATAATACCCAATCTCTCTCGCTACATTTACAACAAAGAATATTTCTTTTCGCGCTCATATTTCACGTAAACAACACTATCTTCTCACAATTACAATATCAAAAGAAAAATAACGTAACAACCATTATTTTAATATACATTTACGACCTTTCGCTTCGGCATTTTGCTTGGTACAAGCCATTCGTCATAGTTAACTTTATCGCGCTTGAAACAAAATGCATCACATACACTGAGCGTTCTGTTCCGGTGTTACTTCCCCTGCGTACATGAAAACAGTTATCAATATCAACCTTATTATGTTCTTCGTAAGGTTGAATATTGTGTAGATGTTTTTGGAGGCAAAGCAGTAGTGTACAGAGAAATAAATCGTTTGGATAAAAGGCTTGAGAAGTGTGGCGTTTCCTTCCTACGTTAGATTGGCGGTAAATAAATAATATTCGGTTTTAAGAAATGTTGTGTTTTAAATTGGAAAAGTTAGGTAGGTACTGGAGGCATTTTAATCAAAATAAGTTTTATACATATTTATTTTGTTTTAACTTAATATCTTTTTCGCAGTTGTATTTAACTTGCAAATGGTTGTTCCCTTTTCCGAAAAACGTATGCCATTCAAAAGTAAATTTGACTGACAAAAGAGTCGTAAAAAATTTTAGTCCCGTTCCGTACCATTTGCGTCTAAACCCAACTAGCAAAATAGTCGTATAAGAATTGATTTACTCAGCCTGTAATCGTATAACAGCCGAGTTACGGTTGTTGAAACACCAATATATCGTATAATAGCGGTTAACTCGACTATTTAGCAATTTTCGCTAATTAGTGCTATAATCATGTCGTATAAACGTTTATAGCACTATCTTTTAGCACTTTTATTCCACCTTTTAATAAATGCTGAATTAGCGCTACTAAATCACTTTTATTCAGCATAATTGTTCTATTAAAATCATATAACAGCTATAGAATAGCTAATTGTCTGAATAAGGCGCTTTAATACAACTGTTACTCAACTCTCTTCTCTGTTGCTATAAAAGCCTATTAAAAGCAATCCAATAACCATTTGGCAACAATGCTGCTGTAACAGCGCGCTTATATCATAATTCGGGTAATGGGGCTCAAACCGCTGTTATAGGAGCTGAAGTGTATTTACAGGTTTTATTCAAAATGTATTCAGCTTAGAGTACTTTTAAAGAGTTTTGAACTACATTAACAGCACAAGTCAGCCATGTTGTACGTTTCAATATAGTCCGGTGGCCAACTGCATGAAACCCTACCTGATAAAAAAATAGAAAATCCTACTCTGTAGGGGTAGCTGACTTTTAGTAGCATCAACTGCTCTTGGTCGGCCGCGGCTTAATTTCGCAAATTTTGCGTAAATGGCAAAATAGTGGCACAAAAATTCATCAAAAAAAAAAACCCCATCGTATAATAGAATGAAACTTGCAGGGTAGGATAGCTGCCTTTGAGGACAGCAAAACAAAAGTGGTTAGCTACATCCTGTGTTGGCAGGTTCCTGTGTTCGACCGAATTTGTGGTACCACGTGACAACTACAATTTACCTCATCGAAAAATAGAATGAAAAAAACTGATTGTAATACCTACATTAAATTTGTTGACGTATGTCTTGGTCGGCCTCACCTTAGCCTGATAGCTTTTGCAGTCCGTCCGCATTAAAAAAAATGTGAATGGCAGCAATCCTACCATAAAAGTGACATTCTATTTTTCGATGAAGTAAATTGTAGCTCACGTGGTACCACAAATTCGGTCGGACACAGGAACCTGCCAACACAGGATGTAGCTGACCACTTTTGTTTTTTTGATGAATATTTGTACCACTTTTTTGCCATTTGCGCAAAATTTGCCAAGTTAAGCCACGGCCGACCAAGAGCAGTTGAAGCTGCTAAAAGTCAGCTACCCCCACAGAGTAGGATTATTCTATTTTTTTATCAGGTAGGGTTTCATGCAGTCGGCCACCGGACTATAAATCCATAAACATGGCGACAACATGTGCTATAAGTGTAGCAGTAAACGCAGTTACTCGACTTATAGTCGAATTAATGAGATATAACAGAAACTAGATCGTGTAAGCAAATTTTTACTTATTTTAATTAATATTTTTTTATTGAAATTTAAGAAAATAGGCGGCCCATGAATATATATGAACCAGTGCCTTTGGTTTTATCAATAAAGTATTTTTCGCGCTAGGTTTTACTGTATTACGTGTACTTACAGACAGTAAAAACTTATGTACACAATCACGGTAAAAATAAATGTCATGGATGACAGCAGTAAAAAAATACTTAAGTACCTTTTTGTTTTATTAGATACGTGAAGACGATTAGGCCTCAAACTTAATCAAATAATTGAAATATAATCGCTTACCTGAGATCGTTTTTAGCACATATTTGTTGAATAAAAGCATTTACTGCACTCTTACACATTTAAAATGCCGAGTAAAAGCAATTCGGCTACTTTTACGAAACATTTTTGCCGAGAAAAAGCAGTGCGGCTGCTTTTATAGAACACTTTCACTGAGTAATAGCAAATTGATAATGTTTATAGAACAAATAATCGAATAAAAGCACTATCGTTGCTATTAAAACACTAGAAGCGCTTTATATCAACTTTTACTCAACTCTTACAGCATCGATTTGCTTCTTATACAGCGCTTACTCTATTTTTATAACACTTCTAGTCTGTATAAGTGCGCCTTTTCGCGTTGAGTAAACGCTTACAGGACTTTTATTCGACTGTTTTTACACCGTTTATAGCACCAAAAAGCGAAAATAAAAACGTGCTCTCAACTTTTATAGCACATAGATTTGCTAGTTGGGAAGTATTCGTCGTTTGGTCTAAATCATTTTTGAAAAGTATACCTACTTTTTCGCAATAGGGATTCTTGATAAAATCATTATGTATTAAACAGAAAATGCGCAACCGACTGATTATATACCTACCTATATTCATGCTTATACATTTCTTATGATAATATTTGGGAGACCTACTTTTGCTCGGAAAACATATAAAAACTCCAAAATGCGCGTTTTCCCAGAGATAAAACCTAGCTAGATCGATTTATCGTCCCCGAAAACCCCCATATAGCAAATTTCATCGAAATGATTAGAACCGCTTCCGAAATCCCCGAAATGTATATATAAATAAATAAATATACAAGAATTGCTCGTTTAAAGGTACCAGAATAACATAAATAATTGAAAATAAAATGTTCAGCCACGCAAATAAATGGCACACCATTTTTTACGGTAGCATTTTGACATGCAATTTCTTTAAACAAGGAATGTCTGTATAACGTTTTATTCCTGGCCCCTCCATCAATTTCTCTATCATTTGTCAATTCCAGTGTAAAATGTCCATTCTCGCATACGGAACGAGGAGGCGGAGCGACTAGTGTTGGTATGAACGAGTCTTATGAGACTGACTGCCCTATTCGAACTTTGAGATACGTCAGCTAATAGATCTTGAAACGATATGGATTAGATGTGTCAGTGTCAAAAGTGACATTTTTCTTTGAAAAAGCGTCACATTTGACACTGACATATCATATCGCTTCAAGATCTATTAGCTGACGTATCTTAAAGTTCGAATAGGGCCGTAAGACTTTGAAGAGTAGCTAGATCAGCGCCTCAAACGCGTTAGTTCCGCGTAGTATTATTCCCGGTCGCATTTTTCCCCACTAGCATTAGTTCCGCGTAGCATTATTCCCGGTCGCATTTTTCCCCACTAGAGTTTGTTTTCGTTCATATTTAGTTCACAACTTTGCTAGACGGAGCTTCGCGGGGTTCCTATTTCTAGGCGGTTTGCCCTTCGGGCATCTGAAGCTACCTAACGAACCTAACCTACTTACCTAACCTATTAATTTAGTCTGACGTCCATGAAAACATTACACTTTGGGGAAAAAAGTGTAGGTAGGTTCGTTAGGTAGCTTCAGATGCCCGAAGGGCAAACCGCCCAGAAATAGGAGTTCGCGGGGCTCCATCTATAAATGCGACCGGGAATAATGCTACGCGGAACTAACGCTAGTGGGGAAAAATGCGACCGGGAATAATGCTACGCGGAACTAACGCGTTTGGGGCACTGATCTAGCTACTCATTTTGAAGAACTCGAGTCTAACTTTGAGCTGAAAAACTTTGACGTCTTTTTAAAAATGACACAAAAGAAACAAACTTGAAGAATTGATTTGCTGTGTCATGCGCTTCTTTAGGATTTTAATGCCAGTGACACTGTCAGTGACCCGTTGTACGAGTACTGATTCATTCCATTCATTGGACTGTGACATCAATAAAATGGTGCTTAAGTATAAACTAAATAAATTAAAACTAAAACTAATAAAATAAATAAATAAAACTTACCCACCTACCTGAGGTCCCCCAGATCTGTCTGGTTTATACTGATTCCGGTAAAATTATATATTAATTCAAGTCTTTAACTTTAAAATAACTAAAACCTCGTCATGAACCTAGACTCTGAAACACAGGGCAGTCTTTAAAGTGTCTCTAAAGACTCGCTATCATCCCAACCCTAGCAAGGGGTTCTATTCAAGATTACAAGGTACATAATAACAGTGTAGACGTGGATGGGTGCCGTGTTACTGTTCCAATGCCTCGGACAATATGACGCGCCACTTTGTTATTAAGTGGAAATGGCTTTGTCATATTATTACTATAATATTATTAGAACTTCGTGCGTGTCTGTGGAGAATAGGGAATGCAAATCGGTTATTTTTTGTATGGAAATAATCGGTTTTTAACCGAAACCGCGGTTATTTCCATACAAAAAATAACCGATTTGCATTCCCTAGTGGAGAATAAATAAAAGTAAAGTCATAAGAGTGGTCTTCCACATATCCAATTTACTTACTTACTACTTACTTGGTTGGCGCGGTTACCCAAAATGGGTCTTGGCCTCCAACACAAGAGCACGCCACTTTGATCGGTCCAGAGCGGTATCCCTCCAGCTTTCGCCGACGCCGAGCTCACGGAGATCTGCCTTCACTTTATCTGCCCAACGGTAATTAGGACTACCAACAGGACGGCGCCCAGTTTAGGTCGACCCAAGTAGGCCCTTTTAGCTGCCCAATCTTCACCCATTCTTTCGAGATAGCCAAGCCAGCGGAGACGATGCGCTTTGGTCTCACCTATTATGTTCGGCTCGGCTATCTATCCAATTTCTTATTAAGAACGGGTTACTCACATATTTTAAGTTGAAAAACGCTCGACATGTTTCACTCCGTACCGAGGAGTGAAACATGACATGCGAGGAGTAGACCCTTCTTCTTCCTCCTTGACCTTTTCCCATTTACTTGGGGTCGGCCTTTCTTGTCCTTTTCCTCCATAATCCACGATTTTTAGCTATTTCAGCGTCTGTATTTACATCTTTCATGTCTTTTTAGACTGTCGTCAGCCAGGTGGCAGGTGGTCTTCCTTTTCCTCGTTTTTGTGTCGGCATATTTAGGGCTATCTTAAGCATATGATCTTCTGGGCGACGTAGAATATGCCCGTACCACCGGAGACGATTTTCTTTAAGTTTATCAGATATTGGTGCGACTTTGAAACTCTCTTTAATAAAGTCGTTACGGATTTTATCCAACAGTGTGACTCCTCCTGACCAACGTAACATGCATACGCATTTCTGTAACATGCATTTTATTTATTTGTTGTTTACATGTTGCCCAGCATTCCGAGCCGTATAAGAGAGCGGGTCTTATTGCACTTTTATAGATTTTCCCTTTTACTTTTATTGGCATTTTTTTTTTTAATTATGAATGGGCTTACTCATGGCCACAGACTAGCCGAGGCGTAGACGTGGCCTACGATGGAGCGAGCGCGCCCAGAAGGTGCCTGTTCACTCTTGATTTGAAGGTTGCCGGGTTATAAGAACACGGAAATATAGACGCCGGCAAGGAATTCCATTCCTTGGCAGTGCGCATAAGGAAAGTAGAAGCAAAGCGCTTCGTGCGAATTGGTGGAATATCTACCAAGTAAGGATGGAAACCGGCCGTGCGTCTAAAAGTGCGAGGCATTTTCTTATGCGAGGAGTAGACCCATCCGTAATATATTAATATGCCTGTGTCTCACGGGAGTTTTGTTTCTATCCAATTTCTAATGAGTCTCACATTTTTAATGAGAGAGTGAGAGGCAATGACATTCGACAAAGCAATTGGACAGGTGAAATACCACCTGTCCAATTAGTTTTGTTTCCACTACCCAAAGATTGTCTGAAAGAGATCGCTCTCTAGCGATTAGAACGCCTGTTGTCTACCTCTATCTTTAATCAGTTGATTTTCTTTAAGCTGTATCTTTTACTGAGTTTTAAATCAAGTAGTATTTAAAAATTTCGCCGCCCCAAATGTGTGTTTTTAGAATAATCTAAAACTGATAATAACGGATAGTTTTCAAATGTGTCAAAAGCTCAAAAGTTATTTGTCCTAAAAATAAACGACTTTATTATACCATAAAACAGTTCTTAAAAACTCATTACGTGTTGGGTTCCGTATTTCTCTCCCTAGTCGTAAACGGTGCCTCATCGACCGGCAGCTTTTACAACTCATGGTCTAGTACGTAGGGTGTTACATCAACAGAAATTAAATCAAAATGGCGCCGACTGTCATTTCATGGATAACTTTAATTCCGTTTTCAAGTCGCTAGATAATAGCGCTGGTGGCTTAGCGGTAAGAGCGTGTGACTTTCAATCCGGAGGTTGCGGGTTCAAACCCCGGCTCGTACCAATGAGTTTTTCGGAACTTTTGCACGAAATATCATTTGATATTTGCCAGTCGCTTTTCGGTGAAGGAAAACATCGTGAGGAAACCGGACTAATCCCAATAGTTTTCCCTCTGGGTTAGAAGGTCAGATGGCAATCGCTTTCGTAAAAACTAGTGCCTACGTCAAATGATGGGATTAGTTGTCAAGCGGAACCCAGGCTCCCATGAGCCGTGGCAAAATGCCGGGATAACGCGAGGAAGAAGAAGAAGTCGCTAGACAATAATGTTTTTCCCATAACATTGAATTTTAATAGTGAAGGATGTAATAAGGACTGTGATGTGATCTGGTTTATTATCTGGATTCATTTGTGCAGTTTTGACTTAGGAACGTTCGTTTATGTGTTTAGTTCAAAATTTGATTAAGATTTGTCCTTTTAAAAGAACACCAGGACTCAGGAGGATATCTATTTAATCGTGGGACTATGACGATAATATAAAAGGAAACAAACCAATTCAGTCAAGTTTATCTTTTATTTTTATGTCCATTATCAGATCAGCTCGATGACACCATAACAAACAAGCGTACGGGCCGTCTGATGGTAAGCAGTCACCTATGGAAATGATATTCAATTTGTCACTAAAGATAAGCAGCAATATGCCTTGCCCTGACTAAGAGCTAACTTACCCAGTTTAATCTAACTTAGAATATTCCAGTGAAACCCCGAAGTTTGAGAGCTCCGGGCGAACTAACGGACTGGCAGGTCGCATAAACATGTAAACAAAAACAGAAGGCAACTTTGACAGTGGGTTTGGATAGTGGGAGCTTGGTAATCATTATTACATACATACATTTATGCTGGGACAAGCTTCGGTAGTGTAGTTGATAGAGCAGTTAGATTTGGCAAAGAGAATAGAGTGTATAGAGGGCGTAGAGGCGGATGGTCAATAGTTATTTGTTTTACAAGGGGGCAAAGTTGTTGTTTAACTGGCCCCTGTTTCACCAACGTGACAGGTGCGACGAATTGTAAAATCACTGTTGATGACGTCACAGGCATCCATGGGCTACGGTTATCGCTTACAATCGGGCGGGCCGTATTCCTGTTTGCCACCATCATTGTATTATTTAAAAAAACTTTATGATATCGGAAAAAAACAGATATTTCTCTTGTTAAGTTTATGACAATTGTCACAAGAAACACTACAATTGTCACGAAATTCCGACATATAACTCATTATTACCTGTTAATAATATAGGTACCTACCTACAATTCTTCTAAATCTTTGACAATTGTCAGAAACTTCGCAGGAGAAATATCTGATTTTTTCCGATATAATAAAGTTTTTTTAAATAATACAATGATGGTGGCAAACAGGAATACGGCCCGCCCGGTGGTAAGTGGTAATCGTAGCCCATGGATGCCTGTAACGTCAGCAACAGTGATTTTACAATTCGTCGCACCTGTCACCGATGTGAAATTGGGGCCTGCTCATGCTAATATTGATACCCGAGCAAGCGAAAGATTCCAAAATGGAATCTTGGGCGTTGCGAGGGTTTCAAAGCAAGAGGGTTAAACAGAATTTGCCCCCGAGTGAAACAACAATTTTCACCATACCAACCTGAAGCAAATATTAAATGTAAAATATCAAACAAAATCAAACCAAATCAAATCCAAATGAATGTTATTAAATATGTATCATCCAAAATCATCATTTAAAAGTCAATTCTACCAGCAAACATAACAAAACAACTCAAAATTTGCATTTGATTACTGTGCCTCACATGTGAAGCAACTTTGCTATCCGTTTTTGAAGTGCAAAGTAAGCCTTTCCGAGCTGGTGTGGTGAAAAGTAAATAATATAGCCACTGTAAATTTAATTTCACAAAAACTTATTTTTTTATAGATAATAGGTACACAGTTTAACCAGGATATAGGTACTTTAAAACCAAAAGCTAAAAAGTTAAAATATCGGAATAGCATTCAAAATAATACTGTATTTTTTTTTTAAATAAAGGTACGCAGGTATGTTTCATTTTAACAATAGTGTAAGGTACACTAGGTGCAGTCGACGTCAAAGATATGTTAACACTTTTGTACCTTATTCCGTAGTAATAAGGCGATAAATGTAAACATATTTTTGACGTCAACACCTAAATAAAGACGCGCGTGTCAAACGAAATAAACTCAAATGAGTTGTAAATATACCCAGTCTTATCCTAAAATTGATAACAGAGAAAAGTTCATAATAAGTATAAATAATTGTTTATACGACAACGGTTTCACTCACTTGAATTTTTAGTCGCTATTGGCGACATGTTTCGGGCCCGTCGGGGGTCCTTCCTCAGGCTCGAGTGCTCGCGGCGGCTGCAACTAAACAATTTAAAATATGTCTCACGAAAGTTTAATATCGAGTATAAATAATGGTAAAATCGGGTCTAAGTTTTAACTTTCCGCTCCAAATTCAAGCCTAAACCATAAACTAGCTAACCGATTCCACTAAAACCCCATTTTTCCAAAGATTTCTATCCAAAGTAGAAAAATGGATCTATCGGAATGAGGGCATTCAGCTTATCTAAGTCCAATGAAATCTGTTCTTCATTCTCCATGAACCATTATAAGCTGGTCTGCGACTACGTATAGTTTGTACAGATGTGGAGGTCTAGGTTAGCTTGGTTTGGTTTATCGGAAGTCGAAATGAAATCAGAGCTTAACAAAATCCGAGCTTTTGTGAGATAAGAAAGGCTGATTCTGACTTAATAATTTGTTGTGGTTTTGATCCATAGGTCGCTGGTTAGTATCCGGCTCGAAGGACCACAATTCATGTATTAGAAATAATACGCGGAATGAACTTTTCATACTTATAACACAAATATTTGCAACACGAACAACATGCAATGACTAAGATTATCCAAGAAGAACGTTGATGGAAAAAAGTGTTGCCAGTAACATTTTGTAACAAATACAATTTAACTTTTTGTTCCTGTGTTGTGTTGTTTTGAGACACAACCTATAAGTGCGAGCGAGATTCCTTAAAGACGACTCCTGATTGCCCGTGAGAACCAATTCCGCCTTGACCCGGATGGTCGAGCGGTTTTAGGTTACCTCGAATGCAGAGGACGCTGGTTCAGAGGCCTCGGTCACTTTTTCTTTTGTATTATTTCAGTTTATTTTGTATAGTGGCTAGCTGGCATCCCCAGTGTAGTCGTGGTAGAGGCAGATCGAGAAAGAGATGGCAGGACGAGTTGGATCCATTCCAGCGGGATTGGCGGGATCTTGCTCAGCACAGGGAGGCAGCAATTTTTTTTTTTGTATAGTACCTAGTGTTTTTACCTGAAATAAAATTAAAATAATTTATTCAAGTCATGTGAATTGTTTCTTAACGGGACTAAACAGCGTACGTTGTCTTGGTCGTATCAAAATAAGATAAATACTATATCAAGTTCTTAAAGCAGAATTGGTTTCAAGGTAAGGTATCCACTTAGTGCGACTATATATATACGTTGTATAAGTAGGTTTCTATTCTATTTGGGTTATATATAAAAGATAAACTATTCTTAGAAAAGGCAATCGAAAGTAAAATAAACATGTAGATATCTTTTTACTGAGGTGTGCATATACACATATAAAAATATTTGCATAAATCTTCGTGCGTCATGTCAAAAAAAAACATTATCGAACAAGGATCTCGGAAACGGCTCTAAACATAAAAAAACTCAAAAATGCGCGTTTTCCCAGAGATAAGACCTAGCTAAATCAATTTATCGCCCCCGAAAACACCCATATAGCAAATTTCATCGAAATCGTTAGAGCCGTTTCCGAGATCCTTGTCGATAATGTTTTTTTTTTTTTGACATGACGCACGAAGATTTATGCAAATATTTTTATATGTGTATATAGTGGGTATTAGTGGCTACTCATGCATATTTTTTTTGTAGGTGTACCTCCGCGAATAGTATAAAAAATAATGAGAAGAAAAATAAAATGTTTTTTTTTTATAATGAAGTATAAGGACATGATGCAGGTTAAACATATTCATTTTGTAGTCTATTTTATTGTTGTCAAATATAATTTTGTTTGGTTAATCTAACTTGAACGTTTTACAAAATATGACACTTTCAATGATACACTGATGATTTTACATTATCCTGAATAACTCAAAAACAAAAGAAGATCGAGGACTGATATTAAGCATAGAGAGTTCTTAGGACCTGCCAGTACACCACCTGAAAGAATGACCAAATCCGTCGTTGGGGGCACTTCTTGTTCGCTTAGCCTGCTAGACCCTTTAAAAAGTGAAGGTCGAATGACAAGCTCGTCTCAGAACCATTAAAAAGACAATAATTAAAATGTTCATCAACAAATTTTCGGTATTTCCACTTAACAGCCATTGATAGAACCATACAATCAATTTCCATAAACATGCAATTTTCTTTTTCCCCAAATCTTCGTCGGTCTTAAAACGTAAAAATGGCGGCAAATTGTAATTATTTCTCGCACCTGTGTTTGAATATTGAACGAATGATTTCCATTACAAATCGGGCTGTATTATTTCTGTTAGGGCTACAGTCCAGTAAAGATTTTATTCGCTTCGCTTCGTAACTAATAAAAATAAAAGGTACCTAGTCAATAAAATCTCATAATTGCCTGCCGGCGTATAATACGATACGATAGCTTTATGCATCTTTATCCACGTGATAAAATAACTGTCACTTTTTAATACCGTGGGATAAAAAGTGACGAAAACAATTTTATCACGCTGTCACGTAGACAAGAACGACCAGCATATCCGTACTGAATTCATCGTATAGTCGCAGTTAACCTAAAACGTTTTTTTTTTTAAATATCTGCAAATAAGCAGGTTTCTCGCCAAAAACACACAACTTAGCTCCTCCACAACGAGTGTAAAGTTAAGAAATGTTTAAAACAAAGTCTTTAGAGTTTAGACTTTAGCCGGCGACTGTCCGAGTTGAAACTCAAGAATCCCACGATAGTTACTGTAGTCTCATTGTCATTACCTACCAAGCTATTGTCTCAAGCCAACTTAGTCAAAATCTTTTTTGGTATACCTATGAGTTACGGTTATGCTTTCCTGTGAACATTTTAAATTGAACGGATATTAACCAGCCAAATTTTAAAAGTTTACTCTTATCGGCTTTTTAATTTTTATTCACCTGTCTAGGACAATTCCAAAATTTTACACTTCCATATATTATGCAGATAATTGCTATTGGTGGAAGACTTTGTTACCAGAGACCAATTATGAATAAATTATTTATTTATTAATCTAAATTGAACTGAAGCTACATTTTCGCCAAATTGTCAACGAGGTATTTGTAGATTGGAAGACCTATTCAGAAGACATGAATATAACTTGGTATTCATTAAGAATATCTTTAATCTTTAAGAAAGAAAATATTGATAATTTTATAAATGATGCGTTCAGAAAGTAAAAATTATCAATAAACTAAAATGTGACTAAAAACTCGCCAAACATACCTCTCGGTGTCAATGAGATAAGTCCTAAAGTAAGTCTAAGCCAGCCCTCTATACATACTGTTATTTAAACTACCACCAAAAATCCGACAGCATCCGCGCATGTGAGCCTTTCAATATCCGGCATCCGCATCCGCGGATGTCAAAAAATCTGCCGCAACATCCCTGATGCATAAGTATAGCGACCACTCTGAACCTAGATTCTACAAAGAGCAATGTGAACAAGACTTAAAAGTATGCGACCCATTCTTTGCGGTTACTAGTAAAAGACGGATGGTCGCAGCTCGGTCTTCTTATTTTAAAACGGCATATATCCTTTAGGTTTCAATGGATGTAGGACCTTTTAGAATAAAGTAGTTTTGAGTGCAACATTAGTAATGTATGGTTCGATTTGTTCAAAGTTATTGCCTTTTTAATGGTTTCTATATGTGGGCTCTTTTTGGCCTTTGGAGCTTTTGTGAAGAAGTTCAGTGACTTATTTTTAATGTGGCATATTTTGTACGTTACCTATTTACTAGACAATTGTTACTCTTTTACTTAACTTGCATTGTATGTTAAATTTGACCCACTTCCCTGTTTCCGATGAAGCTGATAATTCGCACACGTAAGTCGGGTGACAATGCAATATTATGTTACCATCGAACTGATCTGATGAGGGAGACAGGAGGTGGCCTTAGGAACTCTGTGATAAAACAACCCAACCTAATTGTGTTTGGGGTTTTTAGAATTGTATCGATGAGTATTAGTTGTCTGTGGAATGAAAAGCACAGCTAATGATATTTAAAAGCTTATACCAAAAATGAAACTTTTGCCATAAACTTATTTTTATAAAGGTTATGAATTAGAAAAGAAAGATTTAACGGCCTCGTAGCCTAGTCGTTACTCCTGCCTAAAAAAACTGCAGGTCCTGGGTTCGAATCCTGGGAAGTGCATTTCCGTTGCCAGGGAGCTTATAGGAGGGGTATATTATAATACCTACGATCTACACGAGTTTGGTAAATAAAACAGTGCTTGGTATTCGAAATATTATCTTTTCCGTTTATCATTTGCTGGACGACGACCTTAACGTCGAGAATGCAGACCTAACGAGAATTTCATCTTTTTCTGTCTGTCTAAATAAATAATACATTTCTTCCTCAAGATTCATTCGCCATTTTCTTTACGTAGGGGGAGTTAGGGTAATCTGGACTGTGGGGAGAGTTGACGCATTTAGAATTGAAATCAAATTCAGTCATAAAACCAATGATGCAATGAGTGATCGCATTTAGAGAAGCCATTTCGAGTTATTAAACTTTATTATTGTTTTTTGGCGCATTGTTAAATTCTATATTTAACAGCGCCATCTATCTCACCTCTTACGTACTTTATCGAAGTCTAGAATCACTAGATGGCTTAATGATCTATATAACGTACCTACTTAGTTCCCTACAAAGTGCATAGGTGGCGCTGTAATTAGATTTTATTATTTTAGGCTAGTTAATCTGCGATGTACTCATATCACTTTCCGAATATACACCATAAGAAGCACACGCTGGTTTGTCTCCGACTCCCTCAATATCCTCCGACCTACGCCCACGTGCCATCACGCATTATAATAATAAAATAAATAAGTCTGTCTTAAAGGGCCTCTGCGCTGTTGGCTTCGGCCCCACGAACGCCTCCTAAAGGTCCGGGACCCCATGGGCCCGAGATATGGAAAGGACAAACAAATAAATAATAAAATTCTTTATTTCAGGCCAATTTGCCCATAAATTGTTAGTTATGTACAGACTTACATTACTAGTGTTAGTAGATCTTAACCTAGGTCTCACATATATTAAAATTGACTCATTTGGGGTCCTGGTATACCGGACGATGAGCAGACGCCCAGTGACTAAAAAACGGACAGTCCCATCTCTCCGCTATATCTACCAGCAAGCTGTTGGTGCTACCCCGCAGGCGATACATTTGAGAGGCGATCCTTTTCCTCATTATGGCATGAAAATCGTCCATTCGTGCTTGCGCAAACATGCCTGACGCACTGCAAAAGCGTGGTAGCCCCAACAGCATCCTGAAGCCGTTATTGAACTGGACACGCAGAGCACTGTAAGCGCGCTTCGTATAATTGATCCACAGGCTGCACGTGTAGAATGATTGGCAATAAATACGACATGAACAATGTTTTCTTGACCTCCACTGTACAACGTGCAAACCTGCGAATCAACATATTAGCTCTTACTGCCAGTGCCCTGCGTTCCCTTTCAACATCCGCGTCGTCCTTTAGAGTCTCGGTAATTACATGTCCCAGGTGTTTAAAAACTGGACACTCTGTTCAAGGCAACACCTCCGAGTGTCACCGGCTCAACTATAGGTAGGGTCTTATTACCAGCTCGAAAGATGAGTATCTCGCTTTTTTTAATATTATAGATGAGCCCGTGAGACTCCGCATACGTGTCACACACCTTTAACAATTTATTCATAGCACTGATCGACGGGCTCAACAGCACCATGTCGTCGGCGTAACTTATGTTGTTTACCATTTTGCCACCGATCGAACAGCCAACCATAGTGCTGTTGAGCTCGACAATCAGCTGATTAACATAAATGTTAAACAGTAGTGGAGATGTAAGTCCCCCTTGCCTTACTCCGCACTGAGCTCTATAACCTTCCGAGACCGACATCCCCCACCTCACAAAGTTATACTGATTGTTGTACCAATATTTTAACAGCCTTATCAGTTCTTGAGGAAGACCCGCCTTCTGCAGCTTCTCCCATAGTTTTTCATACGACACTAGGTCGAATGCTTTCGAAAGATCGAGAAAAGCAGCGCACACGGGGGTCTTCCTGTCAGTGTAGTACCTGACGGTGTGCTTCAGAACCAAAATAGCACTCTCAGTAGACAGACCCGCACGAAAACCAAATTGTCTATCATCTAACACTGCATGTCTACTGAGGTGACGTTCAAGCACACCGTCAAGAACCTTCGCTGCAATTGTGGCCAAAGAGATTGGCCTATAATTATTAATGTCAGACACATCACCGGTTCTATTTTTTATTATCGGTACAACAACCGTTTTCAAAAACTCGTCTGGTAAGTAGGAGTGTCTCAAACCAAGGGTAAAAAGCCAAGGTTATGTTTTCAATATTTAGAAGAACTTATATCTACATTCATATTCATAGGGTTAAATAGAGAAACGAACTCTATTAATTTATTTTTTATCTTAGAATGTACTGTTTATTTATTGCTATCAAAATATTTTTATTAATTAACTTATTACACAGAACTACCTAAATGACATATCTTAAAGTTCGAATCGGGCCGAATATCAATAGAACGGATTAAACAACGCACCAAAACAAACTGCTACCCTGAAATAGTTTTCAAAAGTATCTGTACAACTTAATTGTTCTGCATAGATGTAGTCATATCTTTTGTTGTTAAGCTTGAAGAAAAAGGTAGGTACTTTTAATAAGTAGTCTGATAATTAAAATCATAATGATTGGCCGTGTCGAGGGAACAAGAAGTAGAGGCAGAGCTCCAACTCGCTGGACGGATCCACTCCTGGAGGCAATTAATAGTGGCACACAGTCCGCACTTCATCAGGCTCAGAACAGAGCAGCCTGGAGACTTCTTATAGACAGAGCTACTTATGGTGGTCACGACCCTCAGCTGTGAGGATAACGACGAAGAAGAAGAATTAAAATCTTGACGGGAAATGAGGCTTCACCTAAGATATTAACTTATACTAAAGATATTGTAATGGTTCACTTTCTGATTTAAACAGTATAAATATTACGTTATCTCGTGTGTCATAATCTGTCCCACCACTCCCACCAGCGGGCCTACCGCGCACGCCAAAGTCGGTGTTCGTTGTATGCACGTCAGAAATAACAACCTAAGGCACTGGTCCCACCGCGAGCTAGTAAGCTATGAGCTATCGGCTATAAACACGAACAAAAGATAAGCACTCCCGTGTAAATAAAAGAGACACGGCGATATTTATAGTTACTCGCCCAGCGGTGAGCTATAAATATCGCCGTGTCTGTTTTATTTACACAGGAGTGCTTATATTTTGTTCGTGTTTATAGCCGATAGCTCATAGCGTACTAGCTCGCGGTGGGACCAGTGCCTAAATAACTTAAGTGAGATTAGAAAATCAGTTTGAACTTATAATTTATTTCTGAAAATACGTAATAGAATTAGAATGTTACTTCCGGTTTGTTACGCCCCACTAGGAAACGGTTTAAGAAACGTACAATATCAGTTACAATAATAGACGGTGATATTACTCCAACGGCCATTGAAGAATCGGACGCATTAAGGCTGGTGTAAGTTATGAGCGAAAAGCGCTTTTGTAATAACCTTCTCCAAACAAAGTTAACAGCGCTCTATTATATCTTAAAACTGGCTGGTATCTTAAAACATAAATCTATTGCAATGTAATAGAACTACAAAACTAAGAGTCACTAACAGTCTCACACCCTACACGCATATACAACTACACGGTCTGCGCGCCGCGCCGTCGTTGGTGATAAAATTAATGGTATTGTAACTCAATAGAGGTTTTCCCGAGGGTCTACAGTATGGGGTTCTTCAAAAAAGGAGTGTACAGGTTTTTAAAAGGTTGGCAACGCGCATGTAATACCTCTGGAGTTGCAGGCGTCCATAGGCTGCGGTGACTGCTTACCATCAGGCGGGCCGTATGCTTGTTTGCCACCGATGTGGTATAAAAAAAATTGCAATTACATCTCACAAATACCTATTAACGTCATGTGATATAAATATTTATGTTAAAGGACTAAGTTGTTTTTAATAAACGTAGTTTGACTTTAATTTTATTATATTATGAGTAGTGTCGTTCATATGAATTATCCCTCACATTTCCACTACCTGCGAGAACACGTTATCTTGTGCGTGGCTTCATACTCAATTAGTTGAAGCGTATTAAATCGCGTTCCGCTCTCGCTGCCGCTTATGCAACACACCGCAGAAAGGACGCTAGTGTAGGGCGTGGGTCGCCTCATCTAATGTCACGTGAAATGACTCTTGGAGGATGGAGGACCTTTTTGATTTGCTAGTGATGTCATCATTATCGACAAATTGTAGGCGATGATGTGCAAAACATTTGTAGATTATATTATGCCGTTTTTTCCGTGTTTTACTTATAGAATGGGAAATAAGAAAAGAAAATAATATTCGTCGCAAACCAATAATTACAAATAATACTTACCTACACAGTGATATAAGCCAGTGCGTACCGCTCACGCATCGGCCTCCACAGTCACCAAACCCGGTGTCTAAACAACAATGCATTTGCATACGTCTGCAATAGATCCTTTGCATCTATCCTGTGCAGTGACACAGTGATATTACTTTTCCACTTTTTATTAAGCTCAGTTTTGTCTTAAATTAATAAATAAGTAAATAGAATGCTACCTGAACATTGATAACACATAACTTTATGTTATTTGTTATAATTTTTTCGTACTGCACTAAGTATCTCGTTTTGTGTCAATTCACAAAAACTGTTACTAAGCGAAATAGACAAAACAATTTGAAGTTCAGCTAAAATCGCTATCGACAAAAAACATCGATAACATGTATCGACACTCCCCATCACTACCAGGTAATGCGTTGTGAAATGTCCGGCCACATCTGCTCCCCCCCCCCCCTCCGCTTAACGGAGTAGGAAATGACCCCCCCCCCATGTTTACTTATAAGTCCATTCAGTTTTAAACTCGACTTGGCAGAAAAGGCTTAATTGCGAAGGTCGTTATGACTTTTCCGAGGGGTAAAGGGAGGGTATGTCTTTGTTACGGATGTTGATAGCAGATAACAGGTGTATTATTGTGTTGAGGTCTTAACATTCTAGAAACAGTCGATTGAAAAGATGAAAAGATTCAATCGTTGTTCGGTGGGTATCGTCTTGGGTCGTCCCATTCGTTTTTCGTCAAGTTCTTAAATTAGTCCTATTCTGCTTTCGTCACTCATTCTACATTGAAAGCCACCGACGATTGTGATGAATGTAGAATGAGTGACGAAAGCAGAATAGGACTAATTTAAGAACTTGACGAAAAACGAATGGGACGACCCAAGACGATACCGTTCGGTGGTAGATTGATATGCTTTTTAGGGTTCCGGCTTCAAAAGAAAAAAACGGAACCCTTATAGGATCACATGGTCGGACAGGCAGACAGACGCAGGACAGATCGTGCGTCTGTCTGCCTGTCCGACCATTCCCCCCTCGCCCCTATTTAGAAAACAGTCAAGATAAATCCCAACTCAAAATGTAACTGAAAACGTAACAGTTACATTTTCAGTTAGCATAACCCAAAGCGAAGTCAAACCGCCATTCCATGTAATTGCTCACACACTTACAATTTACGCTAAACTCCGTGTTTTACTAAAGTAATAACATTTAAACTTGTGCGATTTCCACCCGTATTCCAACAGGCATTAGAACGGTTGTTGTGTGCGCAAATCTTTTAATAAAAGCACGATTAGAACAATTCGCGCGCTGTAATATAAGTTATGGCGTAAATTTTAGTTTGTAGTTAGTAAACAATATTGTTTCGTTAATGTTGAACGTGAAATAGTTATTGAAATTAACAGTGTGGCAAAGTTTAAACGAATAATAAAAATACAATAGTTATTTACGATACAAGTGCGAAAAAGAGGAAATTCGAAACGAGTGGCGATAAATTAAAACACGACCGAAGGAAGTGTTTTAAATCGACACAAGTTGCGAATTACCTATTCGCACGTGTATCGTACAACGTTTTACAGTACATATGGCCCTTTAAACTTTTGACATCGCACGAAAAGTGCTATTTTACGCACGAGTGCGGGAAAATAGGACCATATGTACTGTAAAAATATTTGTAGATAGTCTTACACATAAGCTTAATACTATTTCCAGTATGTTAAGAGTGTAACGAAGGAGAAATAGAATCATTTCAACGCTTGGAGAGCTCAAACCTATAAATACAGCCTTTATAATTATATATCAGGAGTACATTATTCACTCATGCAATATCTCCATTGCAATATGCAGGTCGAGCCCAGTGTATGCACTTGCATTATTTACACTACGGAGTAACGTAAAGGTTGCATGTTTAGGTAGGCCGCATTAAGGCTGTGTACACACGAGAGTTGCATCAACCATGTTTGAAATCATAAGGGTCTCCCCAAATATATCGACGCGCATTCGGCAAAAGCCGATAGGAAAAAGCTTTATGTCCACGCAATAAGAGCGAAGAAGCCGACGACGCGTCGGCCGGCGCCGGCCGATGCGAGCCGAGCCGAACGACGACTTTTTCGCTCTTATTGCGCGGACATAAAGCTTTTTCCTATCGGCTTTTGCCGAATGCGCGTCGATATATTTGGGGAGACCCTAAGTGTCTTGGTATACTTGTTAAAGAAACGACGAAGCCTATTTAACATTTCACCAGTCTATATTTAAAATTAAATATAAATATAAACGCGGGGAAGGTAGCGGGGGCATGTGGCCAGCATTATGGGCACCCTTCCGCAGGGATCGGATCTGGGGGACTATTTGTGTTAGTTTTAATTTAGTTTTTATTTAATTGTAAGTTATTTTATAAGGTTAGATTTAGATGCGTTAAAATGTATTTTTGGGTAACAATTTTTTTGACATTAATAAAGAATTGATTAGTTTTATATATAAACTAAATATGTATAAAAAAATTACCTACTGAAATCCGTCCAGGGCTGCCCCCGACGCAAAGGTGCCCATCACGCTCTTTGTCCTGCGTTGCCGCGTTGGATTGTGATGGATATGGTAAAATATCCGTCACTTTTTAAGGAAAATGACGGACACCGTTTTATCACGCTGTCACGTAGACAAGAACGACCATCATATCCGTACTGATCATTATACAAGCGTTTTTGTAAACTGTACACAACTGCATGTGAAGCTTTATCTTTTTGAAGTTCCGTACCTCAAAAGGAAAAAACGGAACCCTTATAGGATCACTCGTGCGTCTGTCTGTCTGTCCGACTGTCACAGTCTATTTTCTCTGAAACTACTGGACCAATTAAGTTAAAATTTGGTACACAAATGTAAATTAGTGACCCAAAGATGCACATGTTTTTTGTATAATTAAAAAAAATACATAGGTAGGTTCGAAGTTATTCAAGAAAATAGCCAAAAAATTACCCCCCCCCCCCCCCCTTTACTCCGAAACTACAGGGTCTTCAAATTTAAAAAAAACACACAAAATAGTTCTTTACCTACAGATGACAGGAAAACCTATTAGAAATGCGCAGTCAAGCGAGAGTCGGACTTATGTACGGAACCCTAGAAACGCGAGTCTGACTCGCACTTGGCCGATTTTTTATCGTCAACGTCAACCCTTTCCTTGTATTTTCAATTGAAATGTTTAGTCCGTGTGCACTCCCCTTAAAATACGGCATTTCATACTATGAAAACTTAACACGCTCATGTCTTTCAGAACCGCACGTGTAAGACATGCACTTTTGAAATGCAGCGTTACGGCTTACGAAACATCATAACTCACACTTAATTTTTTACGAATCTGGACTTTATGTTATAAATTGTAAGGTCTAGTTTGCAATGGACTGGGTGTTATAAAATTATTCAAAATGAGATCTTAGTTTGAGTCGGAATTAAAATTTTGAGATGGATGTTACTCGGTTTGTGTTTTGTGGCAGTGTTTCAAGTGTTAAGAAAAAAGATAATGGTTTTAAGGCTTTAAAGGTCACGTTTTAGTATTAAGTGTTATTTTTCAACAGGCAAATAAAATAGAACCTTTAAGAATATCTGAAAATGGTACTTCGCGTTTTTTTTCTGATACTATTTCTCTAACTGTAAGAGTAAGGTGATAGATGTCAACTCCATACAATTTATAACCTAAAAATGCCAAATGTCGCAAAATTGTATTGATCTGACATCTTTCATAGTACCCTTCCGGTTTGAAAAATACAATAGGACACTCAGAAATCAGAAGGTTTTTCCCACTGAAAATCACAGTTATATCTGAAAAATAAAAATATATTTAAATGAAATATTGTCGAAATTTCATGCAACAGGAAACACATATTTTCCAAATTTGTTCAAGAAATTTAGCTTAAATAAATCCTTCAATATTCCAATGATACTTCCATATATCATTTTAATGGCACGTATTTATTGTAAGACTGTAAATTATTGAAATATAACATTTAAAAATCCATAAATTCAATATTTCTCTTCCAAATCTATATCTCATTGCCGCCTCGATTCATCTTCACTTGAAAGCTTGTGATAAATTGAAATTTAATGTCAATAGAATATCTCAAGACATCCAAACCTCTCCTCATGATTTATATCTACAATCAATTTTAAACCTTAATCATATAACATAGAGTTCATTTTTATATTGCACGGGAAATCAAGATAAGATGATGCTTTATTTACAAATATATTCATTCAAATGTAATGTCAATGGAATATGAGTTTTAGTTCCGGGATATAGGATTTTAAATTGTTTGTATCGTGTAGTTTTGAGGGACAGGTCAATCCGGCCATAATAAGAAAAGTTTATTTTGTATTTGTTAGTATAATAAGTATTTTATTTCTTCATATCACATGAATAAAACCATCCATAATATGGGCCCGATTCGGATTTTGAAATAGATATCCATTAGATATCTTTTAGACATCACCAAGATACGATAACGATATGTTTAAAATCTAACCTGTCAAATTTGACATTTGCGCGATTCTGGAGATACTCTTGAACGATTTCCACAGGATATGACTTAGAGATCCAATTCACATCCAATAGATATCTTACTCTATCTAACGTAAAAGTGTCATTGTTTGCTCGAATTCCGCTGCAAAAGAGAACTAATTGATATCTAAACTATAACGTATCTAGAATGGATCTAGTATGTGGCGTCTCTTGTGAATATCTTGAAGTTCGAATACGGCAGTAGGCCGGCAGGACTGCATAAAATTATAATTAATATATTTCGAGAAATCAATAATGTGTATTGAATAAACACAATATTATTATGAGATTCAACAGTAAACAGTAAATATTATCGTAAAATCCAATAGCCCGTTTAAAATTTCAACTGCTAACATTTGTATGGAATTTAATCCCAATTATTACGATATGTTTGTAATAAATGTTAATATTGGCTCAAATAGGGTAATAAATCCGATATTAAGTACACAGAGCCTATTTACTCGCGCTGTTTGAACTGAAGTGGCATTTGGATTTTCATAATTGTGTATTGATTTGATATTTATACGTCATTCCTGTCTTACATCGCGCTCGTACCAAAAAATGATAGAAAAAGAGTTGAAAGTAGTGGATCTATCCAAAGTTACAATCGTACGTAGAAGCTAAACAAAAAATAAAAATGAATTAGGATGACCTACGCTATGAAAATTCACGTGCTTATTTATATTCTTATTTTAGTTTTGATTAGCGTTGTCTATCAAAGATTGTCATCTGTATCCCTAGTGTAAATTTCGTCGGGTGACAAGCAAAAGTCACAAGTACTATCAAAAAATTAAAGTAACAATGCACTTTATTACACTTGTAACACGGTTTATTGTCCAATAATTTCAATGATATTAGTTAGTGACTTTTGCTTGTCACCCGACGATTTCATTCGATAGCGTGACGTTCCAAAACGCCTCGCTTAGCGCGCTGTTCAAAATCTTATACAAAATGAGAATAACAGGGGTTCTTGACTAGGCCCGTAGTCGTTTTTTTTAAAGTGGTTACACAGTGTGGTCGACACAGTGACCAGCGACTGCTTTTTGTGTGAAGAGATTGGTGTCGTGGCCGAAAGGGCCACGTCACCACCAAGGAAGAAAGGGAAAGGAAATTTACAAAATAAAGCAAGCAAAGAATAGAGAAGAGAAATAGGATAGAGAAAAGCAAAGAATGGAGAAGAAGCCCGTAGTCGTATGAATGGCGTTTTGTGAAGCTTGTGACCACGACTGATCTATCAAGAGTGAATCGAGAAAAAATAACAGTAGTAATCATTGAGAATATCAATTCCATTACATATATTTAAATCTGAATGCTTCTCTTGGATGAATAACGAAAAGGTTGATAAAATTAATGATGAAGGATTGAAGTGTATGAATGCAAATCTAGACAAATCTAATTTGTATTAATGATAAATCGTGATATGACAATAATAATAAGACCTTTTAAGTGTAAAGTGACTGTGAAAGTATAAGTTTCTAAAACTTCTACTCGGTCTAATGTCTTACCCCCTTATTCATAAACGTTTACTAAAGTTGACAAGCCGATAATAATCGTTTGTCCCTTTCCATCATACCAATACGTCGGAAAGGGACAAACGATTATTATCGGCTTGTCAACTTTAGTAATCGTTTATGAATAAGGGGGTTAGTATTTACTACAATTCTAGCAACGAAAACTAGTAGGTTACCAGATAGTTATATGCCAATTACTTGAATGTTCATGTCAAATTTAAAACGAGAGCGTAATTTACCCTTACTCCTCCTTCATTCCTTCCTCCCCTTACCATCTTCTTCTTTCCTTCCTTCCTTTCCTTTTCTTTACTCTTAAATATCTATTGATACAGTTTTTCTAAGAGAAAACCATTAACTGCTACCGTTTCATTCTCTCTTCCCAAGAATCCTGTCTCACTCGAATTTTAAAACGCCAGCTACAATGTTGACAATAAGAAACGGGCAACAGCAGTTTTGCTCTTAAAAATGGTTGGCACCAGTAATCTTTAAAGTTTCAATACAGTGTGGTGCCAATTCGTCGGTTCCGGGTAGTGATGGGCCACTAAAGTGTTTTCATTCCCGGGAATATTATCATGTTATCTTTTTTTACAAGCTTTTAAATAACTTTCTACGTATATGCAGGTAAAATCTTGCAAGCTAAATTATAGCCACGTCTCATTATTCGATTGAGCTGAAACTCATACTCATAATCTATATTGAATATAACTTTACATAATATATATAATTCATTTTTGACACAAGCTTTTATTGCAAATTAATAAATTAGATGTACTTTTCTTTCATCAAGTAACGCATATCATCGAGACAATTCTAATAAACCCAAACACAATTAGGTTGTTGGTGGTCAACTGGTCATAGATTTCCTATGGCTATCTCCTGTGTCCATCATCAGATCAGCTCGACTATAATATTGAATTGGCACTCAAATTACATTTGTATGTGAGGTTTCAACGCAATCGAATAATGGGAAGTGGATCTAATTTAGCTTGCAATATTTGTCTCTAACATCGATATTACCTACCTATGTATGTAGGTAATGTAAGGTAATATGTATTTGTGTAGTTTTAACTTCTCATATAAGTGAATTGTCAAATTCAAAATGAGAATAAAGAATCTTAAACCTATTTACTTATATACAAAAATTGCAAGTTAAATAAAAACTTGTAATTAAGCAATAGACTAAGCGAACTAAAAAAACTTGTAAATTAAGCGGGAAACTTTACCGGGAATGTTATTGAAAAAATACCTACCAAGGTGTTGTACCATGTTCCCATCCCTAGTTCCGGACACCGGGCGGATAGACAGACAAACATCCTGCTGGAGCCGCGCCAGCCATCGATAGCCATTTGAATATACAAAACACTATGTATTTTGTTTGTGTCAGAGGACACTTATCTATTCGGGTACCTACTGTGAAAACGTCCGTATTTGCAGTAGACGGTAAAGTTTTAACCGAAGCGAAGTGA
Source organism: Cydia fagiglandana (assembly GCF_963556715.1). Taxonomy (NCBI): domain Eukaryota; kingdom Metazoa; phylum Arthropoda; class Insecta; order Lepidoptera; family Tortricidae; genus Cydia; species Cydia fagiglandana. The sequence goes on along the minus strand of NC_085954.1, from coordinate 12,481,850 downwards.
AGGTCTCCGTTACAGGTAAAAGAAAAAAAATCTAGAAAAATCGGGCAAAATTTTTTTCGTATGCTCGGATGATGTAGAGAACTACAGGTCACATTTTTCAACTGATTCTCATGAAAATTTTGTAAGCAGGTTCTATAGTTCTATGTATGTACCTAGTCTGCCTCTCTGTTTGTCTGTTATTTATTGTCTGTCTCTGTTGTCTCTCTGTCTTTACATCTTCACGCTTTAATCGCTAAACCCATTTAAGATGAAATTTAAAACCTAAATGCTGAACCTAAGCTGTAATTACTAATAAAGTAGGTTATTTTTTTTAAACACAAACAATTTATATTACTTTAATGATACTTTCCGCGTAGAAAAGATGAAATCAAATAATGAAAATCATAACTTATTAGTCACATTTTATTATGCGGTTGTTAAATATTCCTTACATTAATTATTGTAAGTCGCCACTGCATTATATTCATGGGTATGCCAAATCCATTCATCCTAGCATAGTTGCCAGCATATCGCCCTGAAAAACCAAATATTCGATTAGGTTACTGGATTACAGCACATAAAGTAATTTCAAAATTAGTAATTAATCTTTTTATGTGTTCCTTTAAATTCGTCTATGAGTGAAGATATTCGCCGGTATCGTCTTGGTTCGTCCCATTCGTTTTTCGTCAAGTTCTTAAATTAGTCCTATTCTGCTTTCGTCACTCATTCTACATTGAAAGCCACCGACGATTGTGATGAATGTAGAATGGGTGACGAAAACAGAATGGGACTAATTTAAGAACTTGACGAAAAACGAATGGGACTACCCAAGACGATACCTATTCGCCATATTAATAAGTAAAAAATCTGTATTTCCTTACCCCAGTCTTTAGAGTATCTTTAGCAGCTTTACTCATCTCTTCGGCGCTACGAGCTAGGCTGTAAACATAACAATAACAATTATACAACGCCTACAGAAAGGCTAAAACAATTTTTTTTTAATTTTTAATAGTAATTATATTTATATTTTTAATAGTAGCATAATATCTTTGAAGAAAATGTTCCATTGATTAGCACTACAATTCGCCACTGTTCTAAACCTTTAGATTAGGTACATTATAATTTATATTAATGTTTATGACATAATGTGTAACTTCTCAAACCTTTTTTCATTCATTTTTTTAACTTGTATTCGTAGTGAAAATGTATTTGTAGTTATATAGTATTTAGCACAGTTACAATTTAAGGAAACTGTAGGTCTTGTAACTGTTGGTTACAACATATTTTTGTATACATTTTTGTATATGACCGTTTGTTTCTCAATAAAAAAAAACCGTCAACGAAACAATTGGGTAAGGTAGTGATATTATATATAATAGTGCTCGACATGCTAATGCCCAATAGATGACACCCTGCTGTCTGTGACCTGTGGATATTGATAATGACTTAAGTTTCAAGTTCACTACAACTAGACGCGCGGTCTAGCATGAATTGCGTTCTCGCGCGCGTGTCCATATTTGAAGTCGCGCTTGATGTATGGAGTCGCGCGAGAACACAACTCATGCTAGCAGGTCAGAAAGGTTCGTTAAAATAATAAATGAATGTAAAAACTCACGGTTTTAGAGTTAACGCAGCGATATCAATATCAGGTTTGGGTGCACTCTTGGACTCTTCATCGGCGGGCATTGCAAAGGCCCCGATCAGGCATATGAATAATATAAATAGTTGAAAGCGCTGGAAACATATAAATAATACTTTAACTAAGGTACGGGAGACCGGGGTGAATTCAAACAGAGGTAGGTTGAAACAAGGAAAATTTTGAGACATTTTTAGCCGGATATGATGGTCGTTTTTGTCTACGTGACAGCGTGATAAAACGGTATCCGTCACTTTTAATAGCGCTCTGTTAAGAAGTGACGATTATTTTGTCACGTCGATAAAGCCACCCATAAAAGTCATGATGGTCTCACGGTCCTCTGGTCCCTCAATATGGGTCCTCCTCAAGACAATTATAAAAACCGCTGTTTTAACTCACCTTGGTTTCTGTCTCCCATATTAGTTTTCTATGCAAAATCAATGGTGCTCAACTTATTTGAACAATACAATTAAATTCATAATTCGATAAAAAAAGGTAGGTATAAATCAAAAATATAAAAGTAAGAGATAACAGAATTGGCGGTCTTATCGTTGTCGTGCATAAATAAAACAATGATAAATCGATGACAATTGTATCACCAAATTAACTCAATCAATTTTATAAAAATATTACTTATGTAAATTTTATCTCACTCGTTAATTACAGCAAATAAAAACCCACTTCCGTCTTTACGTCAAAATTTTAGATAAAATAATATATCTCGTCAATTTTTAATTAATGAATTTAAAAAGTAACATTTTTAATTCGTTAGTTAATACTTACCATTTTCGTCTTATCAGTTACACTGAATTTATTAGTGTCGTTTCTGATTTATATATAACCTTGCACGTGTTTAGCAGGGTAAATGCATCTATAGTGAAATTACTTCTTATAAATTATTCCAAATGAAAATGAAATCAAATGAACCTTATTTTATTTGTTAGTTTTCACAACAACAATAATATTATTTTATAGTAAAAGACCTTCGCAACCACAACACTAATCTAGTCGCAACAGCACTTATCAATAACAGATCACTTAGAACCGCAAAAAATGGAATAACGAAAGGCAAATCATGGATCACCAGCTTAAAGGATGAAAACGGTCAAAAGCATAGTGACAGGAGCAAAATTATGGACATCTGCACACAATTCTATTCATCCCTATATTCGGATCCATCCAACGCAAATAGCACACCAGAGTATTACTGCGCTGAAACTATCTCTCCCATCACAAGCGAGGAAGTGGGTAAAGCCATGTCCACGATGAAGTTCGACAAAAGCCCTGGAGTGGACGGGATTAGCACGGAAGAACTAGTTTTCGGAAAGACCAACCTTTCACTTCCCCTCACCAAATTATTCAACAACATCTTAAAAACAGGAAAATTCCCCCAAAAACTGCTTCATTCTAATATGATACTCTTGTACAAGAAAGGCGATAAGTTCGACATAGGCAACTATCGACCTATCAGTCTGGTGTCTCATATTTATAAAATATTTATTAAAGTCATCGAGTGTCGCATTGCTGGGCAACTCGATCGACATCAACCCCCCGAACAGGCTGGCTTTCGTCCCGGATTTTCCACCACCGACCACCTCCACACACTCAACCAAATCATTGAAAAGCATAATGAATTTAAGATCCCCCTGTATTTAGCATTTGTTGATTACAGAAAAGCATTTGATAGCATAACCCATTCTGCCATAGTAACCGCACTAATAAATCAAAATATTCATCCCACCTATATAAACTTAATCAAAAATATATACAGCAATAGCACCGCCGATATAAAACTTCAGTACTCCGGTCCGTCGTTCCCTATACAACGAGGTGTTAAACAGGGTGATCCGCTGTCTCCTAAACTATTCACAAGCACCCTCGAAGAAGTTTTCAAGAGCCTGGCGGTTTCCTGGGAGGCTAAGGGAATAGTCGTCGGTGACAGAAGGCTATCAAATCTTCGTTTCGCCGACGACATTGTTCTCTTTGCCCCTTCTGCAGCAGAACTACAGCAAATGCTCCAAGATCTGAGCAACGCAAGCCTTCAGGTTGGACTTCAAATGAATCGCGCAAAGACTCAAGTGATGACCAATAGCAAGGAACGTAGTAGTGTCGAGGTGGACGGGCAGATCATACACTATGTTGACGAGTACATCTACTTGGGCCAGCTAGTCTCTTTCAGTAACAGGCAAGACAAGGAAGTTGAGCGCCGTGTTCAAAATGCCTGGAAGAGCTACTGGTCCATGAAGGAGCTGATGAAGGGCGACCTTCCTATGTCACTGAAGCGCAAACTCGTTGACATATGTATTCTGCCTGTTCTAACCTACGGCGCTCAAACTTGGTCACTCACAGAGATTCAGAAGTCCAAACTGAAGGTTTGCCAACGCGCCATGGAGCGCAGTATTCTAGGTGTTAAACTAACTGATCACATAAGAAACACCACGCTGCGCTTCAAAACCCGCATTGCTGACGTAGGCGAGAAAACCGCTAGGCTCAAATGGGACTGGGCCGGTCACGTCTACCGCATGCATCCGGAGAGGTGGGCTAGCTTAGCCACCAAGTGGATGCCGGTAGAGGGACGTGGCCGCGGCAGGCCCAAACGGAGATGGCGAGATGACCTGGACAGCTTCCTGAACAACTGGCCGGAGGAAGCACCAAATCGGGAGTCGTGGAAATTAAGGGGAGAGGCCTTTGCCCAGCAGTGGGACACTGAAATAGGCTAGGAAAAAAAAAAAAAAAAAAAGTAAAAGAGATTTGTGTTTTACTGTTAAACATTTAAAATAATATTTATTACACTGGCGATAGTTATATAAATCTAAATAAAATTCGAATAATTATTAATTAGTTTACTTTATAAAATGAATTGATTCGTATTACAACAAATCAACCTATTATTCTTAGATAATAAATGACTTCAATTATAAAGACAACAGAAAAAAAACTATTTTAATAGGTACTCATTGCCTAACAATGTCATGTACCTTATTTTTAATTACTGTTTTTAATTTTCTTATCACTTGAACTTAATTAATTTGACGTAAATATTTTTTTAATTAAACAAAATTGATTTACTACGGAAGTTTAGGGTGAAATCTAAATTGTTATGGACATATTTTTTGTGATTTGTAATATTTCCATAATGTATTAATATAATCCTACACATTTAATTATCTTAAATGATTTTATTATCTATGATTTCAATAAAAATAAATAAAATAAATAAAAATAAAATAATGTTACATTAAACATTTCATGTAACACACACAAAAGTCCGTATTAATGATGTAAGTAAGATTTTATGAATAGTTGGTTTGTATTTCATTGTTATTTAGATATACATCGAAAATAAAATATGGAATTCAAATCGTAATTTTATTTATATTTTTAGTTTTCCGCTTTTTGTTATAGAATGCATATACCTAACCATTTATTTTATGTATGACTTGATTTATTGTCTGTGACCCATTATTTTTTATAGCCATGACTAATTTCAATTTCAATTTAAATATATATGATTCAGAATGCATGGGACCATAAAATTGTGAGTATTACAAGTATAAACTGAAATAAATGCCATATCGGTTTATAGTTTAAAAAGTAGTGTGTCTACTTAAAATAACACTGATGAAAATATTTTCGTATTAAGAAATTTTAATTTAATTTGTTCTTACAATATTAAAAGTAGGTACCTACTTAAATAAAATAGTTAGTGTTTACATGCTAATAAATAAATAATGCATTTTAAATGTAGATGATAGAAAAAGTGTTATTTTGATAAGCATCCGAAGCAGAATACGTACGTTAAATGTTATCTGTTACGTTAACTGTAACAGTATTTATTTATACAAATACCTATTTAATCCCCCAAATAAATATTCTCAAACGAAAACCTAAAAGTAACAAGCCATACGAAAAAAAAAGTAAGATGTTAAAGTGAACAAAATAACATATTTTATTTCGAAAAGAATACGTTACTCACATTTTCTTTTGTGATGAAAATTTATTTTCTGTACGCACGCAATGCTTGTAGATTTTATTTTAATTTATTTTCGAAAGAAAGTCAGTATATCTCCCTTAGTTAATATCTTGAAATCAAGGTAATTACTTAAAATGTGGAGTTTTGATATGTATTAAATCTTTTTAACACAAAGAACTTTTTGATAAAAGATTTTTGTTAATTAAATATTTGAATTCTTTCAAGAAAGTCAGTATATCTCCCTTAGTTTTCTAGTTAATATCTTGTGAAATTAAGGTAATTACTTAAAATGTGGAGTTTTGATATGTATTAAATCTTTTTAACACAAAGAACTTTTTGATAAAAGATTTTTGTTAATTAAATATTTGAATTCTTTCAAACGCAAATCGAAATAGCCAGAACAGCATAAAAAGATAATAGGTAAAACGTAATCTAAAACGTAATCTTCAAAAGTGGTGCAAATAAATTACTTTATTAGGTACGTTTTAGTAAATTAGTTTTTATCGAACTTCAAGAAAATTTACGATTCATCGGTATTCGGTTTTTTATTAATGAAATGATGAAATTCTATGATCTGGCTATGAAATATTTTATAATGAAAAATAAATAGATAACTGTTAGGTATGTATGGGACAATCTTACACAAAATAGAAGTAGCCTCACTATACTTACTCACTCAGAAGTAGCCTCACTAAAGGTTTAAGTATCGTGAGTACTAGACGACAGGTAAAGATAAATATTTAAATACATAGAAAACATCCATAACTCACTAAAAAATATCTTTGATCTACACAATTTCACGAAGACGACTGTATAAACGACGACTTAGAAATAACTCAGCAATCCAGACAGCAAAAAGAGGGTTAGAACGCAACGCCGGCACGGAACGGGTTAACGAAGCGATCGCTGTTAGGTTGTCGTTAACTGAAGTGTCTCGTTACTTATCGTAATGATTCGATCCGTTTGTGTACGATACATTGAATGTATCATTTATAACGTACGACTGTTTAAAAAAAAACGCCTGTCAAAATAAAATAGCAAATGTTTATGAAAGTACAATTGCCTGGTTTAGCTATCAGGCGCTTGTATTTTTTTCCATGATCTTAGCTACAAGTACAATAAATAAAGCTTGGGCTGGTAGGTTGTCGTTAACTTAAGTATGGGCACTTATCGTAATGATTCGAACCATTGTGTAGGATACATTGAAACCCCTTTACATAATACGACTCGAATGCAACATCTACAAGATATGGCTTGGTGTCGTTAAGAAACCAATAATATCTGGGAGACCGAGCATTGTTCGGAAAACACAAAAACTCAAAAATGCGCCTTTTCCAAGACCTAGCTAGATCGATTTTTCGCGGCCAAGTGCGAGTCAGACTCGCGCACGAATGCTTCCGTAGCATTACGCAAAATCACGTTTGTTTTATGGGAGGCACATTTAAATATTCATTTTATTTTGTTTTTAGTATGTGTTGTTATAGCGGCAACAGAAATATATCATCTGTGAAAATTTCAACTGTCTAACGGTTCACAAGTTATAGCCTGATGACAGACGGACAGACGGACAGCGGAGTCTTAGTAATAGGTCCCATATCTACCCTTTGACTACGAAACCCTAAAAATCAACTAAAATTACAAAGTAGCGATTTGAGTCTTTCCATAAAATAATTAAAATCGTATCGGCTCCGCGCCGTGTGCTATAAAAGAAAGTTTCCCATAATGAGATGCCCCCAGACGCGGTAAGTGCACTAGGAAATAATTATGTCGCCAAGACTCGATCTGAAGATCATTTGCATACAGACTACGCTATTATTAATTCAAATCGATGCAGACATGTTGACAGTTAGAATGACGGGTTTGGTTATCAGAGTACAATAAACATAGGATTATGGTTTTAGCAGTCTATGTATGAATGTGCATGAGGATTGAGGTCTCTGTATTGTCTTAATAACCTGTCTTATAAAAGCTACATTTTAAAGCGATTTTCTAAAATAAAGGTATTCTGCCCAACGTGGTTGGGTTATGTTTGTTTAAATTACTATAAAAGAGGTCGCTAGTTCATATTTTGTCAATAAAGAAATGTTTTTTGAATTGCATAATATATATTCATTGTAAACATAATTATACATAGGTATTATCTAAGCCCTCTCGCGCTCGAGAGGAGGCCTGTGTCCAGCAGTGGGACGTATATAGGCTGAGCTGATGATGATGATGATGATTATCTAAGTACCTAAACCTTTGACTTCAAAACTAGTGTCCCATTAATAATGTATGCGTAGGTATATTTATTATTCAGTTATATTCAACATTATAGGTAGGTATTTAGGAAACTGGGTATGTACGATAAAATAAAAGCACCTTTTTATACTTTCGTGTACACATAAAAAACGGACTTTCTAGTGAACATGTAGATTTTGACCAAGAAAAGTCTGCAACTATTTTGATAGCCCAAGTGCAAATGTTTTTACGTCATAATTTTATACAAGTTTGAAGTTTAAAATAACACTTGCACTGCGTGGGCTATCAAGTTCGTTGCAGAATTGTCTTGGTCTGACTATAATATGTTTGCTTCAAGACCTTAGATCAAAAAAATTTTTCGTAAAATCTTTGCACTGATTCACAAAGATGCGCATACTGGTAACCACATAGTGTCGTTGGCGGGCCGCCATATCTCCACTCCGCTAATGCGCCTTTGGGCCATGTTTATCGATACCCTGAGTTATGACTCGGCTATACTAGTGCTGGTAAAATAATCTTAAGACAAGGAGAATCAGAAACTTATATATTTTTCATCAAGGTCAAATTGATTTTACTGGCAAATTCTTCTTCTTCGCTTCTTGTTCGCTATCATAATTTCTTGAATGATTATAATTAATATGAAAATTAAAAAAAGTGACTCAAAAATAATCTTGGCCTCTGATACAGGAGAACGCCACTCTGCCCAGAGATGGGCATTATTCAAATAAATTTTTCAAAGATTTTCGGATAAATTATTAGCAAATAAATCATTCGAATAAATAATAATTCAAGATTTTTTTTATTCAAGAATGACTCATTCCCGAATAATTTATCCGAGAATAAATAATAGCGCGCGGCGGATAGGTCTTTTAGGGTTTTGTCAATCCATCATCATCTGGAACAGTTGATCAGATACAGCCTCTTTACAATATGACACAGTTGACTGAGCTTTTAAACCAGAGTTTCAAGACATTAGGAACATTAAATAGCGTGCATTGATAAAGTTGCCTTTTTATGTACTTTAGATCAGAAAATATAGATAAAAAGTAAGAGCTCTAATAAGAAGGACCAAAAGCTATTTATTACGTCACGCGCAATTTATGATTCTGCTTTTACTTACTAAATAGAAATCTTCGGTAAACCAAATACAGGTACTCCTTAGAATAAATAGCACCGAAGCAAAGCTTACATTGATCCATCGCCCTTGCAACGAACGGTAGAAATATTTTCAGCAAATAATAATTTATGTTACTGCTTTTGATAGCAACGGTTTAAAGTTAAAGAAATGACTGGGTTTTGTAGGGAGTTATATTTTATCGGGTTAAGAGTTTGGAACGATATATTTGTTTATTTAAAAGTGTCTTTTATCTGAAAATTTCAGTTAATTTCGTAGGGGAAATTTTTGATTTTAAATAACTCAAGAAGAGAGTTTAAACTTAAAACAAAATGAATGAAAGCTATGGAAAATGCTTTATAATTCAAGCGCCGTATCAAAAAAAAATGCAAAAGTTTCTTTTGCTGAATGATCATCACAAAAGATCTTTGCTATTATTTTTCATCAGGCGCCGAAATTAAAATAAGGAATTCTTCCAAACACTAATACTAGAATATTTTCACGCTCAGCCCCCTCCCTAGTTGGCAACGACACAAAACGTCAGAGGCAGGCGTGGCGGTATCTTACTGCATTGTGTGCTATCTGCAGATTGCGAGCTGCTCTACGGAATTTGGCTAATCTGTGGCATTGTTCCTACACTATAAATATAGTTTAAATAGAAAATCCAAGTTGCACTGCATTACTGCCGTAAATGTCAAAAATCCGAGCAGTAACATCGCTTTTGACATGTATGAGAGTAAAGGTGACATTCCATTTCCAACGACAGCTGCATTACTGTTCATTTAACTATGGAAATGACAATGACAGCGACGCGTTCAGTACCGGTAGTGCAGCTGCGGTTAGAAATGGAATGTTACCATAATGCAATTGGCAGTAATGTCGTGCTGCAATACTGCTGCAGATTGCAATACTGCAGAAACGTCAATAATTGCATTAAATTTTATGTTTACTGCAGCAGAATTGCAGTAATGCAGTCAACATGATTACTACAGCTGTAATTCTGCTGCAGTGATGCTGGCGTAATCTTAAATACTAAGCTGCCTTTATAAGGGCTGATTTAGACAGTGCGCGCACTCGCATGCGATTTTAGTTACATTGCGGACTGTGGATTACGTCCAATTCAATTCACCAATCAAAACCCGCAATAGTATGAAACTCGCATGCGAGTTCTCGCATCGTCTAAATCGGGCTTAAAGTAGACCACAGACGAGCCTTCCGAATGGATGCCGTTATGGATTCATCCAAATGGACAGCATCCTAATATTAAACCTTATACGTTTTTGACATTCACGGACCAATTTTGAATTGCAGCCACGCTATTTGGACTCGTCAGTGGCTACCTCAATGAACTGAAATTGTTGCACCTAATATCCAATGTATCACTTCATTACTTAGTTTTATAATTTATTCTAATTATTTCTCTTTCTTTACAGGTAAGTTGCTGTGGCAGTGCCAATTTGACACAAACAACATTTAAGAAAGGATGAGTATAATCAAGTAATGTTAGGTAGGATTGAAATATAGCAAAATACAAATCAAAATATTGAAAATTAGTAAGTATTTTTATGAAGAATATCTACTAGTTTTAGAATGCAGTACTAAACGTTTTAAATATTAACCCCTTATTAATAAAATTTAGCAACCTCTTACAAACCTCACCTTTGCTCCAACAATTAGTGTAACTCGTAATCAACCAATTACCATACTTTGTATGGGGTCTTTAGACCCCTTTTGTAAGGGGTCTTTCGACTCCCTCCCGCTAAGAACGTGTTAAATTTTGTCTGTAACAAACATACATGTCAGTCTGACGGATAGACAAACGAATATCAACGGTTTGTCAGATTCGACAGACAAATATGAATCGCTATAAATGGCCCGATTCTAACTTTAATATACTTCAGTTAAAATGTCTAGAAACCATAGACCTAGGATTTGCTTGCGCTTGACAGACAGCTTAAGTGTGCGAAAGGGAAGCCATCACGTATATGAACATCCCATAAGTGCGAAAGAGTCAGACTAACAATGAGAAAACGTAACCACTTTTGAGTTTGACGACGGCCGCGGACGGCCAAGAGCGTATCACGGTAATTTTCAAATTGAAAAATATACACGGATTAGGACGAAAAGTATTAAATAAAGTAATTCAGTGAAGATGGTGTCTTGTAGTGTGCCGGATTGCAGTGTCACAGGGCCAAATAATCCAAGCAAATACTCATTTCAGAGGATTTATGATATTCCGAGCGAAATTTTCATAGCGATATTTTGTCAAATTAACAGCGTAAAAAGTGTAAGAAGCCGATTTATACAGTTCATTATAAGTTTTTCTTCCGTTCCGTGCTAATATTTAATCATATTAGTCAATAATTTAGAATATTTTGTGTAAAAACATAAACTGTTAGTTTACGCTAGGGCTTGACAAAATGTTCATGTGACAGTATCGATAACTTGTCGGTATATTAATAGCTATGTAATTATTTCTTCACAAGACATCATTAAGATATTATCTTTTATAACCGACTTCAAATAATAACAATTGTTATACTTTTTTGAAGGTGTTCATGTTTAGCGTGTCATGATAACTTCACTTTCCAACACAGTAAGAGTTACATTACGATAAGTCTGCAACGATTTTTATGGCAAACGCAGTGCAAGTGTTATTTATACGTCATAATGTCATAGAATTTTAGTGTTTAAAATAACACATTTGAAAAAGTAGTCGATAAAGCAATCAAACATCGACAGATTCTTAATATGTTGTAACATGACATCACTATTTTTGATCTCACATAGACAATTTACGCACACACTTGCATTTCATTTTTGGTCACACTTTTGAAGATTGAGAGTTGTTCTTTGTCATATAATTCTTTGCTAGAAACGATATGGATTAGATATGTCAGTGTCAAACGTGACATTTCTTCATACAAAAACTTTACTTTTGACACTGACACATGTAATCCATATCGTTTCTAGATCTATTAATTGACGTATCTAAAGTTCGAATCGGGCAAAAAATCTCAAATCTCAAAAGATATCGATTTTTAATTTCACAATTCAATCTGATACCCCCAACAAATTAGGAAAGAAAATTTATCTCAAAAACGATTCGAAAATTCCCAAGAAAATTAGTTTTTGAAATATCTCGTCGTTATTTTTAATGGCGCCCTATTAACGATTAATTTGGGGTAAAGGAGACGGTTTCTGACCACTTTATTATATTGCGAATGCCAGTTTCCCTCTTCGAAGTTTTTATGGTGTTTTTCTTTGGGTAACTTTTCAATTTTTATTCGCTTTTGATGAAATTTGATAATTTTGTTTATTATAAATTGTGTAAGAAAACTTGAGGCGGCACTTGCAGAATTTAATTGGAAAATAATTGAACTGGCTACTGCCCGTGACTCCGTCTGCGTGGAATTATGATGATGATTAAAAAAAACCGGACAAGTGCGAGTCGGACTCGCCCACCGAAAGTTCCGTACTTTTTAGTATTTGTTGTTATAGCGGCAACAGAAATACAACATCTGTGAAAATTTCAACTGTTTGCTATCACGCTTCATGAGATACACGGCTCGATTCGGAAAATGAATTAGATCTCTACTAGACCTCAACAAGTTACGATATGTATAATTTAAAGATATTGGTAAGATAGATATGTCAAGTTTGACGTTTCCGCGATTCTGGAGGTCCTCTTGAACGATTTCGACAAGTTATGACTTAGATATCCAAGTCACATCTAGTCGATATCTAATGTAAATCTAGTTGATCTCTATATCGTCTCTAGATCTTGTGATTATCAATAGTATTAACAAAAATTTATTACATTAAAACAATCATAAGTACATACTTTAGTACTTGTGATTATCTCGTTTCCCGAATACGCGTGAAAGTCTGGTGACAGAGGGACAGACGGACGGACAGCGGAGTCTTAGTATTAGGGTCCCGTTTTTAGCCTCTGGGTACAAAACTCTAGAAAAGCTACCTTATGTCCTTCCCCGGGCACCAAATATCTCCATATCATATACCTATCTACGTTCATTTGCTAGTTTCTAAAAAAAGAAATCCCAAAGAAAATAAAAAGCTCCAAATCCACATCCCTTCACAAACCTCACCAAAGAAAAAACTTACTTCATACAAAAAGTTAACCAATATCCTTTCAACACTGACACATACCCGATTCGAACTTTAAAATACGTCAATTAATAGATCTAGAAACGATATAGATAAGATGACTCAATATCAAAAGTGAAGTTTTTATCTGAAGAAATGTGAAATCTGACACTGATATAATTATCTAATTCATATCGTTTCTAGATCTATTAATTGACGTATCTTAAAATTCGAATCGGACTCCAAATCAATTGCACTGTCAGACCGGAAGTGTCATCTGCACGCGTGTCAAGCGAGAAATTGAACTATTTCCGGTATGTATTGCTTCCATTCCGATGGCTTCCTTTTGAGAAATGCTTGCGGTATTCGGAGTATAAAAATATAAATTCAAATGTTTTAGTTTCACTTCATGTATGTTGTTATACCTATTTCCTTTATCACAAATGATATGTAGATTTTACGCTTGAAAATTGATATCAAACAATACGTTCCACTAAAATATCACGAAAACAGTTTCACTAACAAAAATAGAGACCTAGGTATAAACCAGAACTCACTCAATTAAGCAAAACCAACACAATTAGTGCCAGTTCATTATTACTAAAAACGCTAAATAAACTAAAATGGCCGCCGGCCGACATAAAATACACAAAATGTGCTAATTTAAGCAAAATGATCGCGGCACTATCAACGGACAACAACTGGTGCAGCTACCCTACACGGATGTTTAAAAACAGGAAATGTCTCGATTATAATTTTGATATTATCGCCGTGTGCCTGCTACACTGCCACATCTCAAAAAACCGTTTTTTCGAGAAATCGCGTCTCAAAGTTGTGAGAGTATAGTTCAGGGTGTTTAATAGGATCTTACTCCTTTAGTTTTAGGTCTATGAATTTAAAATTTACCTTTTTTTACTCGGAATGATATAACCCTCCTTATGACCACGCCACTTTTTAAAAGAAATGTATATTTTTTAAGACACAAGGCCCTAAAGACAGGTATTTAGAGTTGTGGCCGTATTGCAGAAACGTTTTTTAAAGATTTTGGGATGCGGCCAAATTTAAACACAAAATTATTGGATAAAGGTTACCATGCAAATATAAATAAAAACACCAAAATAGTTAAAATCCCTTTATTTTATCAATTTTGATAGGAACAAGATCACTGTACGCGATAATATGTGTAACTCAACTAATTATTATTTTCTAGGACGCAACTCAAAAGCTTCATTTAAAACGTGTGCTATATAGCCACAACTCAAAAGGGCCGTCTGAGGGCCTACCGCGAACCACGTTCGACGTGTTGCCTCTTTGTCGCACTTGTAAATTCGTAGGTAAGTGTGACAGGAAGGCAACACGTCGAACGTGGTTCGCGGTAGTCCCTTAGTTCATGTGCGAACGCCGCGGGAGCAGGCGGCAGACTGGTAAGTGTCTGTATTGCAGGGAATCGTCTGACAATTTATGGTCAAATGCATAAGGCCACTTGTGAGAAAAAGGCTCTTAAAGACCTTTTTTGCTATGGCTCTCGAAATAAGGTCGTAAATTGAACAATTTTGAATACGAATCTGCAATAATCCGGAAAATTAAAAATTTTGAATTGTGGCCGTATAGCAGGCACACGGCGTTATGTACTTATAGTTTGTACCAAAAGTTTTAAAGTCTTATAATCAAATATATTCGTCTATCTGCCCGTCTGCTGATTTGCTCAAATACATTTGTTCTATTAGAAGGATTATAATACTTTACGGTTTACTTTTTATGATATATAAGTAGAAGGTAAACGTGCAGACGAATTGCGTGATATTTAAAAGTGGGAAAACTACTGTCTTGGGTGAGACTTGAACTCACGTCCTCTGGATCGATACTCCAGCGCTCTGCCATCTAAGCCACCAAGAGCTCATCCATAGCCAGCAAATCTTTCAACCATATGGGTCTAGGGGACCCTAGCGACATCTACCGTAAACATTGCAGGTGACCAAGAGCGACGGTAATTGCTTACTATCAGGCATTCGAATTCTCGTTTGCCTCCAAAAAAACATTAAATCATTCACAAATATGTTTTCACACTTGTTTGATTTTTTATGGCTTTACATTTGTTTCAAAGCAAGCCACATCCAGCGCTGTATGGGAGCACCCTGTATTCAAATGCGATGCTATCGCCCGCGCTCAGCTGCTCTGTAATAAAACACATTTGCAACACCCCGTACAACCGCCTCTATGCTATGTTTAATGCGCTGTTTATGTTGACAATTTATGTAATTATTGTTGGAGTTGTTTTATTTATTGCTGAGTAAAATATGTTTTTACAATTACAACTGGTGATAATATATGTACATTACGACAACATGTGCTATAATAAGCACATCACGTAACTACGTCGAAAATTTAAAGGGCCATATATAAAACGTTGTACGATACACGTGCGAATAGGTGATTTGCACTTGTATCGTAAATAATTAAAGGACCAAGTTTAGTTTTCATAGAGGGTAAGAAAAAAGGTAATATATATTTCAATAAAATTTAAATAAACATTTTTTTTATATAGGTAATGTTACGGATTTTCATGCGGTTTTGACCTATCAATAATAGAGTGATTTTTGAGTGGTTTTGTTTAACCCGTGCGAAGGGTCGTTAGTTTATTATAAAATCAAAAGTCTAAAAAAATTGGAATACGTCGCGTCGAAGTAGATACTTAGGTACTTACTTATCTACTTCGACTAGTCTAGAATTTCAGCACATTCCTAAATTAGGAATTAGGAATCCTAATATTGCAAGTTGCATTGCAAGTTAGTACCCTAACCTAGTAACCGAACTCCTAATCTAGTAATTTCTCATTTGGCTTCTAGCCATGTCCTAAGCCTCAACGTACGAAATGTCTAAGCTAAGTTTAGATTTATTGTCACTTAACACACTTAGGTCTAGGGGCCCGATTCGGATTTTGAAATAGATATCTATTAGATATCTTTTAGACATCACCAAGATACGATAACGATATGTTTAAGATTTAACCTGTCAATTTTGACATTTGCGCGATTCTGGAGATACTCTTGAACGATTTCCACAGGATACGACTTAGAGATCCAATTCACATCTAATAGTTAGATATCTTACTCTATCTAACGTAAAGGTGACGTTGGTTGCCCGAATTGCGCTGCAAAAGAGAACTAGTTGATATCTAAACTATAACGTATCTAGAATGGATCTAGTACGTGTCGTCTCTTGTGAATATCTTGAAGTTCGAATACGGCAGTAGGTCTAGGCTTTAATGAATACGTAACTATCCTTAGATTCAAATAATAATTAAGTTTTACTATTCTCTTTGGTAATGAGATAAGACAAAGTTTTATACTTGAACTAGCGACCCGTCCCGGCTTCGCGCGGGTTACACAAAACCTTAACAAATTATACACCTAAACCTTCCTCAATAATCACTCTATTGAAAGGTGAAAACCGCATGAAAATCCGTTCAGTAGTTTTTGAGTTTATCGCGAACATACATATACATAAACAGACAGACGCGGCGGGGGCTTTGTTTTATAAGGTGTTAGTGATTTTTAGTGTCCGACCGAAGTTTCGATTTCGGCCAGTTTCGGTTAA
The DNA here is from genome assembly GCF_963556715.1 of Cydia fagiglandana. Classification (NCBI taxonomy): domain Eukaryota; kingdom Metazoa; phylum Arthropoda; class Insecta; order Lepidoptera; family Tortricidae; genus Cydia; species Cydia fagiglandana. Next base: position 12,465,203 of record NC_085954.1, on the reverse strand, counting down.
TAAATCATGTTTCGGCCAGAAATTGGCCGAACCTTTCGGCCGGGCCGTAACTTACGAAATAGTTTTATGCTTGTTTAAGCCCCTAGTGTAAATTTCATTCCATAGCGTGACGTGACGTACGCTTTTTACGTTAAGTCTCATTTTGTATGAGATTTTGAACAGCGCGCCAAGCGGGACTTTGGAAACTCAAAATCCAATACCCTGGGGGTACAGTTGTCAATCGCATGATTAATATTGAACATTCTAGTGACATTAAACTTGAAATGCCAACACCTTAACATTAAACGTGAAGAGGCTATTCTGTAGTTAGATATGTGTTGCATCAAAATGCTATTGGAAATACATTGTTTGAAGTGCGAACTTAGCTCCGGAGCGGCACGTTGTTAATTTATTATGGCTTTTGTGAATTTGTAGAAAAGTAGAGAGGCGAAAAAGAGAGTACTGTCTCCAGGCAGACGTGGCTCACTCCGCGATTTCATCGCTTTGGTACAGGTAGCTAAAAGTACATCCGTTCCACCCCAATTTTGGGGTTTGCCATAAGCCGCGCGTGGCGCTGTCGCCACCTAGCGGCCATATCTGTGCTGATCGTAACAGACGCGTTTTGTTAGAGAGTGATTCTTCTGTATCTAGAGTATTATTATTTATTCTGTGCTCCAGGCGGATGTTATGCTTGGGGACCAAAGTCCAATGAGGGTCGGTTAGGACTGCAACTGAAATTCAGAACTCCGTTAAGGTTATGATGGCGCTTTATGGAAAGTTGCACTCTATGTTTATAAAGTACGTATAACTCTACTAACGCCATCTATTAGATCTTGTTACACGAGGAGTGTCAGTTGCCAGTGTCAGAGGAGTTGCACCATTTTGTTATTATTATTAACTTTTATAAGTTTTAACGGTTTTGTTTTATACTTACATTTGTACTATCTATACCTCTGGTTCTTTATTATGTAAATGTAATCTATTAAACATAATTTTATTTATTTATAAGTACAAATAGGCATACTTCCTTAATATCATATCTTTAATATTAAATTTAATAATAATCCATATCCCCACGCACGCCTTATAAATGACCGGGCTCGAAAGACCAGAGAGTTTTAAAACGGATATACAAGTATAATAATAATCTATTAAACATGCTTTATCACATTTATTAAGTTAAAAATAGACATATAATACAAAAAAAATGCTTCTATCCTAGACCGCGAAGCCGCACGTCGTGTAGCTTTGATAAAAAATAACTTTTGCCTTGGAATAGAATTGGCATTACATTCAACGTCTAATTTTAGTTTCGGAATTAATCAAGACCGACATGTAATATTAACCACTACTTATTCACCCCATACCCATTGTCTTCGAGGTAATGAAAGGCTATGGCAGCCATTTACGCAATTATTGGGAGTTGATATTTCCCATATTGGGGCCATGTTGCGCGTTTGGGTATCTATAGTTCGTTTTTTTTAGCATTAGAAAGAACTTGCAAGAAGGTAAGCGATCTTGACATGTCTTTTAATTGAAAAACGCTTTTTGCAAATCAAAAACTATTACTTATGAAAGCAGAAGAATATAAATGATGGTATTAGATTCATAACTGTTACACATTTGCCGTAACTTATTTTTAAAATGTGTTTTTCAATTAAAAGACACATCAAGATTGTTTACCTTATTTCTAATGCTAAAAAAACCGGGCAAGTGCGAGTCGGACTCGCGCACGAAGGGTGTCGTACCATAATGAAAAAAAAACAAAAACAAAAAAGGAAAAAAAAAAACGGTCACCCATCCAAGTACTGACCCCTCCCGACGTTGCTTAACTTTGGTCAAAAATCACGTTTGTTGTATGGGAGCACCATTTAAATCTTTATTTTATTCTGTTTTTGGTATTTGTTGTTATAGCGGCAACAGAAATACATCATCTGTGAACATTTCAACTGTCTAGCTATCACGGTTCGTGAGATACAGCCTGGTGACAGACGGACGGACGGACGGACAGCGAAGTCTTAGTAATAGGGTCCCGTTTTACCCTTTGGGTACGGAACCCTAAAAACGAACTATAAGGGCCACTTGCACCATCCCACTAACCCGGGATTAAGCGGTTTAACCGTCGACCTAGTGTCAAATTGTACTGGCAACCACGGTAACCCGGGTATGTCCTTAAACTACGTCCAAGACCACCGGTGGACGGGCAGCAGCGTCCCTCAAATTCGGTGTACTCGACTGCGATCGCCAACCCGCCTGCCAAGCGTGGCGATTATGGCATTCACCCCCCATAAGGGGGAGGCCTATGTTCAGCAGTGGACGTCTTATGGCTGAGATGATGATGATGATGATGATGAACCATGGTAACTACAGATTTAACCTGTTAACCCCGTGTTAGTGAGTGGTGTAAATGGCGCTAAGTATTGAGATGGTATTTGGGGGTTGATTAAATGTACCATTCCAAATCGTTGGATCATAGAGAGAGAAACTAGATGCAATTACTGTCATATAAACGGTCTGAACTACTTTGGGGTGTTTGTAAGGAAAATGCGCATGGCGATTTATATACTTGAATTTATTATCGCAAATTTGTATGGTATAGTGCGTTCCTATGAAAAGTTATATAAGGCATTAGGTGCCTAGAAGTTAATTATTTGTGTTTGGATCTAAACTCCATAAGTAATATTTACACTGTGGTAATACAAATGTGAAGTGCAACCTATGCCTTTTATTGCTCGAACTATTACCAGAATTTGATGAAGTCTTTAAACAATGACAATAACTAACGCACATACCATCCTGGGAACAATATGTATGTAAACTCGTCGAACCAGGAAAAACCCAGTAAAACCTTGGCTCGACCCTTAATAATCAAAATTGTAATGTCTAGATACATTGGTGCTTACAAGTTTTAGTTGTCTAACAATAACAATTAACAATCTACTCGAAATTTCCAAAACAGTATACACAGCATAATTGCGGATGACGGTTTAACATGCACATGTTAAAATTAGTCTGTAATACTCAACTGCATAATACAATATCAGTACATATTTCCATTGACAATTCGTTCACATTAAATTATCTGCGGGAACTTGAATCCCTGACTCTATAGATGTATTTAACCATATGTATTAACAATAATGAGAGTCGAACTCATTGTATATAATTATAGAATTCGCCTTCTAATTCTTGCAATATAGCTAACAGATATCGGGGTAATGTGACATTATTAACCCTTGACTACATGTTAAGATTAGTCTGTAATACTCAATTGTATAATACAATATCAGTACATATTTCCATCGACAATTCATTTAAATACATACAATTATCTGTTGGAACTTGAATCCCTGATTCTATAAATGTAATTATCCATATTTATTATGTAACAATAATGAGAGTCGAACTCATTATATATAATTACAGAATGTCACCTTTAAATACTCGTAATATAGTTTGGCAGGCTATAGATAGCATTATTAACTCTTGGCCTAATGTTAGGTACTTAACTGGATTATACTGCCCAACCGGAACCACTGATTCTAGATCTGATTTTATACAGAATTAAATATAATTTACTTTACAAAGTTAGATAACACTTGGCGATATTTCATAGCAAGAGCAAATCTAATGGTCGCGCCGTCCTCTTTGGTGTCTGGAATCTAAGTGTTCCTTCCTTCATCCCCTAATCTTAGCGAATAACCTTTACAATAATAGCTTATCTCTACTTAAACTAGGGTCGACTTTATTAACAGTAAATAAAATACATTCTCGCTACAAGTGTCTGCACATCCCGTTTGTCGCGACGTCCCGTCCGAAGTTGATCGCTCAGGATTTGTTGTCTTCCTCCCGCACATGGAGCCAGCGTTGCTCTATCTCGCACCCGCATAAGAATGTCAAAGTGCCTCGTAGGCGACGCAAGCGCAGGCCAGGGGATGTTTCGCACATGTCGTCTGAAACATTCGAATAAACCACGGTAGATACTGCTGCGTATCGTATTGTAGACCTTAGGGTCATGTGTTGAGGTTCTAGATTAGTTTACCGTTGTGTACAGTGACGGCCCTTTATCTCTCCCAGTGAAAGCTAGTATAAACGTTGAATTGCGTAGCTTTTTGTAGTTTCTTCGAAACTATAAATTACCCTTGCACTTGTTTCTATGGTTTCGCTTGAACTTATTGTTATTTATTTAAGCCTGCTGTTTTTGTCCGTCTAACTATTTTAAATTTATTGCTTCCTCATGATGCTGGGGTGACGCTCTTAAATTATTAACACCTACTGGGTATCTAATACCAATATACCACCTCAGTATTAGTATTATAAAGTTTTCATAGGGTTATTACCCATCAGGGGATTACCCATACACCCTCACATAAATAAATAAACAAGTGGTTCGTGTAATATTACACTCGGTGCTGGCTAGCTAGTTCCTTTGCTTAGGGCCACCCCACATCTAGCGTCTTTCGAGCGTCGGCGTCTACAACTCTATGGCCGCTGCTCGACGCAACGTCGACGCAACTGCGCAGCGACGTCATTTTCCATAGCGCTGACCAGACGCCGACGCTCGAAAGACGCTAGATGTGGGGTGGCCCTTAAAACTTGGCTTGACACGCTGCCGCGTAAATTGATCGCATCTAGGATCGAAATCCATCTTAGATAAGCGGGTGATGATGATGATGAACTGAAACACCTAACGAACTGACCAACTTGAGCAGACTCCTCAAGTGTTCAAATTTCTGGCGCCCGTTCTTACGACTTGAGGAACTTTACAACTTTGCACACATAAATTTAATAATGTGGAACCTCGGTAAACGAGACCCTGTCATACTTTTAATACTAATATTTAATAGAACGAATATACTGTAAGATAATGACACTTAATCCGCTATTTGTCCTTTTGAACAGGAACAGGAACAGGCACCTTCCGGGCGAGCTCGCTCCATCGTAGGCCACGTCTACGCCTCGGCTAGTCTGTGGCCATGAGTAAGCCCATTCACAATAAAAAAAATGTTATATTAAATTATTCAAATTAGGACTAACAAAAATAAATTAAACTAAGAACTAAACAGACTAAACTAAAACTACCTAAAAATATTTATTTAAATAGGTACTTATTTATTATTAAATAAATAAGTAAATAATAAATAAGACATTTAAATAAATCCAAATGCCACGTGGCTTTACAGATCATAATGAACAACTTTTATTACGGGACCAAAGCATATAAAGTCACTACCGTAAAATGGGGTGAGTTGGGTGAAATTTGACTTTCAAACCTCGATAAAAATTTATTTTTACATGTACAAACTGAATGGTGTATATATAATAAGTGGTTCGGATGTGTGTATTTTATTTTGGGTAGTTCCATTTCATAACTTTGACGATAAAGAGAAAAATTCACCTCAGCCCGTAGTGCCTCGTATTTGGGGTGAGAGGGTTTTTCATACAAAGGTGATTTTGGAAGATTGATGGATCGATTTTTTATTATTATGCGTATTACTATAGCCCTTTTTTTAATTGGAATACATTATTTTTGTAGCAGTAGCCTTAAAATCCCTTCTCACCCCCCTCTCAAACCTTCTCTCCCCATTCATAACCCAACTCTCCCCGCGAAACCTACTCACCCCGTTTTGCGGTACGCGGAGTATAGCTCGTGATTAAAATTTCAACCTGTAGATAGACTTCAAATTCACAATTCTCGGAAAGAATCGAGTCCAAACTCGCACATACAGGTTTAGGTTTCAAAGAGTTATTCACAGCTGTGTGGTGACCATCACTAAATAAAAGCAAAAAGACCTACGACATTGTCCGACGTTCGTTCTTGACCCAAAATTACCGTTTTAGTTTCCATTTATCCAGGTCTCACTCTGCTTTCTCGGAAGTCGTTATAAGTGCGAGCGGGACGGAATACTTAATTAAATACTGCAATATTGGAGCAGTAAGCAAAACAGCGAGTTGGTGAGCGAGCAATAACATCGGGCGATTAAGTTACATCACAGTATAAGATGGGACAGTAGGTAAAGTAGATTAGATTATACTGTATTTGTTTGAATATTGAGCTATACCGGACAAAGTGCTTGTTGGCTCTATTCCGTTACCTTTGAACCGATCTCCTGCAAGGTCCTGATATTTCACTTGCCTCATTATACTTAGGACTCTTACGGCGCGATTCGGGAAATGAATTAGAGACCAACTAGATATGAAATAGTAAAGATATGTGACGTTCCACAGTAAAAGGTACCATTTCCCCGGCTGAATAATGGAACGGCGTTAATAATAGCGTAAGCGCCATCTGCCTTAAGGTACCTTTTGCCGTGGAACGTCACATATCTTTACTATTTCATATCTAGTGCATCTCTTATTCATTTCCCGAATTGCGCCGTTAGGAGGTATCAATAGGTCAATATTTTACATGTTACGAGTTTTAAGAGCTTAAGGACATAGCATGACTAGGGTTTGCAATCCGGATCCGAAATGTATGAAATTATCCGGATCTGGATCCGGATCCGCGGATCTTCCCATACATTTCGGATCCGTCGTGCAAACCCTAAGCATGACATAAATAGTTGAAATAATGTCTGACACGACCTTATTCGTAGAGCCATAAGAACGGTTCACATAATTATTTTTGCGGCCTTCGAAGAGTAGCATATTAGTTTGTTAGTGCACACCGTTGTATGGGGACCTTGCACTTTGAGACTATGCGCTGAAACTTGGCACAGTTGATTGTTAGCTGGTCTTGAGCAGAAACAGACCCGGAGACGTCGAGAGCCACCTCTCATTTAGTGGGGGGAGGGGGGGAAGTTCGACGCTGCCGCGTTTCACTTGGAGCAACATTTTTCTAAAGCTATACCTATTAGGGCATGTAATATATCATTCTCGGATAAATTGAGGATGAGGAATCTATTTTTAGAACAAAAACAATGCACTCGTACACTAACAAACCAGCTATATTATTGCGGTGTACCAACATTAGCAATATCCATACTGTGTTTATGTTATATTTTGTAGCCTCTCGAGTTTAAGAGGCACTTGTTCTTCACATTGTGTACCGACGGTTTTACAGTGTGTATTATAAAACGGTCAAGCGCGAGTCGACCTACTTACATTTGATATTTGGCCTAGCCAATACGACAACCGTACATCGACTAACGAAAAAAAAACCGGTCAAATGCGAGTCGGACTGCGAGGGTTCCTTACATAAGTCCGACTCACACTTGACTGCACATTTCTAATAGGTTTTCCTGTCATCTATAGGTAAAGTACTATTTTGTGTATTTTTTTCAAAATTTTAGGCCCAGTAGTTTCAGAGATAAAGGGGGGGGGGGATGGTCGGACAGACAGACGCACGAGTGATCCTATAAGGGTTCCGTTTTTCCTTTTGATGTACGAAACCCTAAAAATGTATATACCGGGATGGTAAATAGTAGTTAACAGTCCTTATTATCAATTTGTCTCCAAACACTTAACCCTGCCTATATCGGAAGTTTCAACCCTTCCCAGTAATTAGACAAACTGTTATAGCCTTTCATTAACTTGAGAGAATAGGGGATGTTCAATATTCGACGCTCTTGACGACATTCCGAAATATGCTATTCTATGCTGATATAATAACAATTAAATACTAGAGGTACCTAGTAAGTTACTTTATTTGTATATTAGCGACCGTAGGTAGGGTACCTATATGGAAGAAAAGATATAGCAACAGATTCTCAGATTCTCAAAGGTCTTATAATCACCAAAACCAAACCAAAAAGTTCATATATTATTACGATATTTGATATTATGTTTTGAGTAAAAGAGGATTTTGAGTAAAAAAGAGGAAAGAAAAGAACGGCGTTGCAAAATGAATTTTATAATCAATACTTAAATAAAATTATTAATATTCTGAAAACTTTCAGTGTCACCCTCGTACCTTTATAATTTGTTAATGGACACTGCATTTATCGTTTCCGAATTACTTCAAAGCCCTTTTGTAGGCCTTGGTGTTATTACTGAGTGTTGGCATTTCAAGTTTAGGTTTATTTAAGATTCTTTATTCTCATTAAGAATTTGACAATTCACTTATATGAGAACTTAAAACTACACAAATACATTTATTTAGCATGAAATTAGCGAAAGAACTAAATAATAACATGGAGGGTATTTAAACATACAGTAAAATAAAAATCTAAAAATCTGCCGACACACAAAACAAGGTGATTAGTGGTGCATCGTACGGTTAACATTCCATCTACTTGAGATTTACAATCAATACTTAAATAAAATTATTAATATTCTGAAAACTTTCAGTGTTACCCTCGTACCTTTATAATTTGTTAATGCACACTGCATTTTACGTTTCCGAATTACTTCAAAGCCCTTTTATAGGCCTTGGTGTTATTACTGAGTGTTGGCATTTCAAGTTAATTGTTAATATTAAATAACTTTTCACCTTTGATAGACAATGAGTTATGATGTCATTAATTCTAGATTTGGTGACGATATAATAAATTTTCGTGGCCTCAATCGATACCTACTGTTTTTAACTTACTTAAAATATTAATTAGGGGACATCTAACACGGATCAACCTAGCCCCAAACTAAGCAAAGTTTGTACTATCTATGGGCGCTAGGCGACGATAATATGTGACGTTCCACGAAAAAAGGTACCTTCTAGCGCCTGGCGCTTACGTCGCATAGCGCCGCAATAATATTGGAGCGGCGTTAATCAGTGAACGCATATATTTAGTATGGAAACCGCCTTTAGGAACATTACCGTTCAAATTCTCGGGCCGAATTAGCACACATACAAAATTACGCCTACATTTAAATAAGACGACGCGTTTACAGAGCCTGTAATCAAAGCTGGTAAACAAAATAATAGTCATCTTTATTACACTAATGGTACATAGCTAAGTGTAGATGAAATGCATATAATGTCAATAACTACCAATCAGCGACATTAATCCGCTAATAACCTTCTTGCTGTACGTACTGGCCGCTGAGAGTTTGCGGTTCATATTTGATTAGAATATGACTTGGACAGGGATAGGTTTATGCCATACATTGAAGAACTAGTCAAATAATTCACGTATAATAATTTAATGCAGATTAAAAGATAACTAGTTAAAATGTTGTTATGAAATGACAGACTAACTCAACATAAGTAAATATATCATTGTTGTATAAATGTATTCCGCTATAATAAGTATTTTGTATATTTTATTATCAATTTGTATGGCAGTGCGAAGTCACGTTCAGGTATAGTCTGTCCGTTTTTCTAAGATCAAGTACGCCATTGTAAATGTATGGTAAACTTGATCTTAGAATTCGGACTGGCTATACAACCTGCAAAATTTACATGGGTACACGAATCGGGTCAAAAATATTTGAATAGGCGGAGTCACAATAAATCCCCACTTTCAGTTCCAATGGAAATATTTTATATAGCCGGTCAAGCAAGTTTGTCAGTAGAAAAAGGTGCAAAATTAAAATTTTGTATGGGACAACGCCCGTTCGCGCGCTTACATTTTCTAAATTTGCCGCTCTTTTCTACTGACGGAAATGGCTTGAGAGAGAACCTACATATATGTGACGGTAGAGGGTGGATTCGAATGATCAACATTTTCAGATAATGTGTGTATTTATTAAATTAATTCAGTGGAAGTGTATCTACATATAGGAGACCGGGTATGATTATCTCACGAGTTATATCTCATGAATAGAACATATTCTAGATATCTTTCCAGGCCTCCACTTAATTTCATGTCTCTCTAATTGGACAGCTTTTTTCCATAGTTCTCTGCGAATGGCATCTTGTGGGAATCTGAATGGAAAGTAATGTAAAATGATAATATCAAATTTGATTATTAATTTGAAATAATTAGGTAGTTTTTTTACAGCTCCATCTCATGAAATAAAAAAGGAAAATACAAATCTGTAAGAAATAATTCATTACTACATTTATAATTATATAGAAAATACCTAAACCAAGCACAAGTTAATAAAATAGTCTACTTCATTTGGCATAACACCATCCCTATTATCCTCGCAATTTAAAAAGTCGTATGTTGTTATGAAAGTCGTATGCAGTTGTTACGTTTTAGCTTAGCACGGTATTGAAAACAAATCGTCATGTTGATTCCAAATTTTACTGAAGTTATCTGTTTACTACAAGTGAAAAGTGATTCCACTATCCTTGGTATAAACTAAAATAACTTCTTCACTACTTCACGACACATGAAGACATTTTTAATTACAAAAAAACGTTGTTTTTATAAATCAATTTAGCCATCCGTCACTGACTGTCATCTCGGACGAACTGATGTTGCGAATCGAATAGTTTGTAAGCACCGCCTACAATCGAATAGTTTACGTTGGGTCATAACTGAGCGGACAGAATACTTCCACGTATATCAGTTCGCTGGCGTTAATAATAGCGTAAGCGCCAACCGCCATAAGGTACCTTTACCCGTGGGCTGTCACATATCGCGGTCGACAATTTAAGCTGGGCCATAGTTAAAAGCGCCTTAATTTCGGCGATAACGAATGTTGTGTGGTTGGCTATACGAATATAGGGTATACGTAATACGTATTATAAATAACTGTATAAACTGTATAGGGCACTCTAACCTAAAAACTTAAATGACCTAATTTGTAACCCGCGCATGAAAACATAAAATGTATATTCGTATCTTAGACCACACAACATGCGTTATCGCCGTAATTAAGGCGCTTTTATTATGGCCCGGCCTAATTTGTGGCCCCCGAATTTTAGAGCAGTTAACATAGAGGATCTTAAATAAGTACATTTATTTATTTTATACAGTTTGGATATTTAAAATGTACCTAATTGACCGAGCGAAGGTCTCTGTTTCAGCTTGGGCTAACACCTTAACGGCGCGATTCGGGAAATGAATTAGAGATTCACTAGATATGAATTAGTAAATATATGTGACGTTCCACAAAAGGTATCAAAACCAGTTCAAAACAATAACAAATTATTAAATTAGAATCAACATCTGAAAAGAAATGTACATCAAATATTGATCTCTGCAGTCTGCCTTAGCTGTGGTAATATAGAACTTATATCTGGGTCCCGATTCGGATTTTGAAATAGACATCTAATAGACATCGCCAAGATACGATAACGATATGTTTATATAGGCTCTAACCTGTCTTTGACGATTATGGAGATACTCTTGAACGATTTCCACAGGATATGACTTAGAGATCAAATTCACATCAAATAGATATCTTACTCTATCTAACGTAAAAGTGACATTGGTTGCCCGAATTGTGTTGCAAAAGATAACTAATTGATATCTAAACTATAACGTATCTAGAATGGATCTAGTACGTGTCGTCTCTTGTGAATATCTTGAAGTTCAAATACGGCAGCCGAAGTATTATTAGAGTAATTACTTACTGAAATAACTAACTGTTAACGCAAATGTCACCTTAATAAAACACATACCCAACTAAACAGCGAAATTGTACGAAACGCTCCATCCAAAGTTACGTACAAACGTAACTTACAAACGTAACTTTCGTAACTCACAATAAAACAAATAGGAACTTAAGTGCATTATAACTTGTTCCTAAACTCCTCAGTAACTGTTTAAGCCGAATTCCGGGTGCTTGATATAAAACGAGCTCTATATAATTGAATATAAAGTAGAGAATGCGTTGAGAAGTAATTTACTAATTGCGATAAGTTTCGTAATATAAGTGAGAGGTATTTATGTTTTGTCACGCTTTTCTGAGTTGGTAAAGAAATAAGCAGTTGGGAAACAAGTTTAGTAGGTGTTACATTAATTGTTATTAAAACCACGGATTAAGGGTGTGAGGAAAGAAATACAAAACTGAAATACATACAACTTTATTAATAATTAACCTTTTAACTGCCAGCAATTTTTGATCGAGCGTGCTCGTGTCGCCACCGACAGTAATTGTACCACGCAGAGAGCGGCATAGTTACGGGAGTTATAAATGTGCTGTAAAAACCAAATCAGATCTTTGTCTTCTTTATCAGACTGTGGCGAAATGAGCTGGATATGTAATGTCTCATTTATCAGACTCTGGCGGTTAAAGGGTTAAATAAATATACATTGAAAAATTTAGGGGACCAGAATGGGTTTCAATCGATGTGTGGAAGGGCGGCAACGTCGTCGAGCCCAAGCCACCTGGCAGTGGATTTACGAGGGCCACGACATTACGCGACTGGCGACGGCGGTAGCGACAACCATACGTGGGAATGAAACGTCCGATCGCTGTGTCTCGCTCCAACCTATGGTTATCGCTGCCACCGTCGCAAGGCGCTCAATGTCGTGGCCGAGTCGTTAAAGCGGTGGCGTGTGCCTCGGATGCACATGCTGGTGGCGCGTATAACGGCGATACTGATCCTGCATTTCAGCCACCCCAGTATGGTGCTTAGTAAGCGGTTCCACTGCACGAGCACGGCACAAGTAATCCGTTCTCCATACTACTGTGTACTATAAATATACAAATATTATAAATGAATATAAATATTATAAAGGCGAAAGTGTGTCTGCCTGTCTGTTACTTCTTCACGCTTAAGGCGATATGATTCGACTCATCAACGAATCTGAGGGGGTGAGGTGCGCGGCAAACCGTGAAGCCCCGCCCGCGCGTCCCGACCCGCTCGACGAGCTCGTGAGCGCGCGCTGTGCGCGGCGGCGATAGCAAACGGGTATAAGGATCTTATGATGGCAGTATTTTAACCCTACCGTGCAAGGGTCACGTTTTTATAGTTTTTATTGTATATGTATGTATTTTTTTCATTACGTGTTTCTGATCATTATATTTAGAATTATTATTTTTACAGAGCCATGTGCACTTATTATTTAGTGATCGGTAACAACGTTTTAATTTAATGGCAGCGTAGTAGAATTAAAGTACCGAAAGGAAATAAACATTTTTAAGGTGACGGTCAATTAAGGTAAGGTATTGTTCATATAAAGGTAAGGTATAGGTAGGTAGGTAGGTAGGTAGGTAAGGTAGGTAGGTAGGTAGGTAGGTAGGTAGGTAGGTAGGTAAGGTAGGTAGGTAGGTAGGTAGGTAGGTAGGTAGGTAGGTAGGTAGGTAAGGTAGGTAGTTAGGTAGGTAGGTAAGGTAGGTAGGTAGGTAGGTAGGTAGGTAAGGTAGGTAGGTAGGTAGGTAAGGTAGGTAGGTAGGTAGGTAGGTAGGTAGGTAAGGTAGGTAGGTAGGTAGGTAGGTAGGTAGGTAGGTAGGTAGGTAGGTAGGTAGGTAGGTAGGTAAGGTAGGTAGGTAGGTAGGTAGGTAGGTAGGTAGGTAGGTAGGTAGGTAGGTAGGTAAGGTAGGTAGGTAGGTAGGTAGGTAGGTAGGTAGGTAGGTAGGTAGGTAAGGTAGGTAGTTAGGTAGGTAGGTAAGGTAGGTAGGTAGGTAGGTAGGTAGGTAAGGTAGGTAGGTAGGTAGGTAAGGTAGGTAGGTAGGTAGGTAGGTAGGTAAGGTAGGTAGGTAGGTAGGTAGGTAGGTAGGTAGGTAGGTAGGTAGGTAGGTAGGTAGGTAGGTAGGTAAGGTAGGTAGGTAGGTAGGTAGGTAGGTAGGTAGGTAGGTAGGTAGGTAGGTAGGTAGGTAGGTAGGTAGGTAGGTAGGTAGGTAGGTAGGTAGGTAGGTAAGGTAGGTAGGTAGGTAGGTAGGTAAGGTAGGAGGTAGGTAGGTAGGTAGGTAGGTAGGTAGGTAGGTAGGTAAGGTAGGTAGGTAGGTAGGTAGGTAGGTAGGTAGGTAGGTAGGTAGGTAGGTAGGTAGGTAGGTAGGTAGGTAGGTAGGTAGGTAGGTAGGTAGGTAGGTAGGTAGGTAGGTAGGTAGGTAGGTAGGTAGGTAGGTAGGTAGGTAAGGTAGGTAGGTAGGTAGGTAGGTAGGTAGGTAGGTAGGTAGAACCTTAATCAATCGGGGTGAGAGATAAGCATTTTACTCTTAAATACGACAACCTGATAAGAAAACGCAAACATAATCGAAGAGTTTGTATACTACATTGTAAAACACCGGTTGAGTAGAGAGTAATTTTTTTTATATGACAAATGGTATTCGGTTTTTGAGTGTCGAGGCATACCTAAATAAAGAACACTATTCAATAAATTTCAGCAAATCGCTTGAATACATCCCGAAAAACAATACATTAAAGAAAAATAATATTAAAATCATAAGTCAAAAACTGTTACTAGTAGGATGTTGATACTCAGCAAAAATATTCTTCATTATAAGAGGTACTCACAAAAAAAATATTTAAAAAAAAAAATTATGGGGTTTAGGGAAAACTCAGTTAAAGGTCAGATGGAGGAGCGGATGATGGAATTTAATTGATTGGTAGCGCTAGACAAAGATAAGTCTGCAACGATTTTGATTTGGTCTAACTCTATAGGCTTAGTATTTATAACATATTTGTAACGTTTGGCACCCGTGGGTATAGAAACCTACAAAAGAAAACACAAAGAACAGAAACAGTCTAATTATTTAACAATCACTTTAAGTTTGTATTGTAGCTCTGGTTTTGATTTATTGTTAAAAAAAGGCGTAACTTTGGAATTTTTTTCTATCTTTCTCTAATCTCTATTTTTCACCGTGTTCAGTTTCTCGAACAAGACTAATACAACCAAGCGCAAGATGAACTGCCTGTAGGCACCTTGAACTCTCAATTATATTTAATTCATGTCGACCGTGGTCAAATATTAAAATTAGTGATATGTATTTAGTTCTTAAATAATTGTATTGCGATATGCCTATTATGGTATTTTTTTCAATTATTTCAATTTGACATTTTATATTTATATAAATTTATGATTATGATGATGAATTTGCACGCTTGACGGGCCTGGCACGTTGCATGCGATCCAAAGCCGGGCGCCTTCGGCACCCTCATACTAAAAGCGTAACACTATACATCCCCATACTGTGTCAATCCAAATAAATAATTTCTGATTTTCAAAGGAGTCAAAGAGCACGAAGGAATATAATCATTTTGCAGATCTGACGTAGGTATATCAGTAAAGGTGAAATATTGTAAATATATCATACTTACATACTCACAATTATATTATCTAGGAATATAATATTATTTACCTACATTGAAATTGGTTGCTGACCTAGTGAAAATACTGAAATATTTTAACTGTTGATGTAGTAAAGCTAGGCGCTTTCAAACACCTCGTAAAGTATTAGATGCTTCTGTTATCAGAAAGTGTGTTTTTATAGCACTTAGTGACTTTTTCTTACGTTTCATATGCTTTGTTTCCCATTGTTTGTAAATGGTAAAATCACGTGACCGCGCGGAACACACTGACGCAGGTCCGTCCTCTACAAGCGCTGCCGCGCGACTGAAGAGGGCGTAAGTGCGTTCGCGAGTGATGGCGCTTGCGGATTTAGTAGGTATTGAAACATAGAAATTATTTTAATGATGTTACCGAGACAAAGTGATCCAAAACATCTAGATTATCTTATTACCTATACATTTATGTAAAAAACAAGTCAAAAAAGTTTGTATTGTAGCTCTGGTTTTGATTTATTGTTAAAAAAAGGCGTAACTTTGGAATTTTTTTCTATCAAGCAAAGTTTATCTAATCATGTTTTTGAGATCCAAAACGTATCTGTCAGATCCTTAAGTATAAGATATATTTTTTTCACAATTTTAAAACATTGTTTCTTATATTTCCAATGGATTCAAAAAACTGGTTCGCTTAGCTCCTACGGAAAAAGCACGCCTTAAGCCGCTGAACCGTTTTAGTTAAAATTTGGTATTGCGATAGTTTGAGTCCCGGAGAAGGACATAGGATAGTTTTTATGTCGGAAATAATCCCCGATGAGGGGTGGAGTTGAAAGAGTTAACGAATTGCCTAATAATTGAAGTAAGCAATGCGCGAATTGAATGATTGCTATTAGCATTATCCAGGCGCTATACCTACTTTAGCTGCTGTCACTAATTACTAGGGAATGCAAATCGGTTATTTTTTGTATGAAAATAATCGGTTTTTAACCGAAACCGCGGTTATTTCCATACAAAAAATAACCGATTTGCATTCCTTACTAATTACACGCCAGCGCGGGCAAACGCTAGTACAAAATAACGTAGCAGAAATAAATAGATAGCTCTGTAGTCCGATTTGCATTTTGTGGCATGACAAATCCAATCTGTATCTTATCTGTATCCTTTTGGTGTATTCCGAGGCAGGCAACGCCTATTTTATTTACATGCGTGAATTATTTGCACCATCACTCGGCAAAAAAGGTTGCATAATAAATGGTTTTGATTTATTTTCGTTCAGCAAGGATATACGGAATATACGGGTTCACATGAGTCATTTCGTTATGTTTGTGTCACTTGTATAAAGAGGCCACAGA
The DNA here is from genome assembly GCF_963556715.1 of Cydia fagiglandana. Lineage (NCBI taxonomy): Eukaryota > Metazoa > Arthropoda > Insecta > Lepidoptera > Tortricidae > Cydia > Cydia fagiglandana. The sequence goes on along the minus strand of NC_085954.1, from coordinate 12,448,868 downwards.
TGACCAGTTCGCCGGACGATATCAGCCTGTCAGTTGTTTGGAACTGTCACATTTTTCGATGAACTACCAGGCTGTAACCGTCCAGCGAACTGGTAATCTGTGGGCCCCTTAAAAGATAATATATAATATACCTATATACCTATACATACGTATAAATGGGTATTGTTAATGTCTCTGTGAGCTGATGCACTGTGCAACTTTGCTATCCGTTTCTGAAGTGCAAAGTAAACCTTTCTGAGCTGGTGTTGTGAAAACAATTTTAACATAGTCCTACAGAGTACCTACCAAAAAATATTTTTTTTTAAACAATGTCATTGTAAAAAATAAACAGAAATTAGTGACATGAAAAATAGAAAAATAAATAAAAGTAAGCAACTTAAAAAAATGTTTCTAAGTAAATCATACAAGGTTAATGGCTCCTCTACATGATGGGCCAACGCCGGCCACTCCAAGGGACGCAGCCATGCGATTGAATGAGATAGCAATATCACTTGCTCCCTCTAACGCGTAAATGCGTCCCTTGGAGTGGCCGGCGTTGTTGGCCCATGGTGTAGAGGAACCATAAGTGACCAACTTTAAGTAAATTTTCTTTTACTACGACTTTGGGTTTGACCGTACCCAATAGTCACGCCTGTAACTTTATCAAATGAAGTGTTTTAACAAAATAAAGTGCCCTAACACATGTCGCAGGCTTTTATTGTTCGCACGTGGCTTTCATGTCTTACTTAACGATTTTTAAGTAAGTATCTTACTTTCTTTAACCCCTCAGCTGTGGGAGATGAATATGGCCGCTCCCCCTCATCTGTGGCAGCCTAAGGGGTCTGCTCCACAGACAGGATTTCTAGGTCCACGTGCAAGTGGAAAATTGCGATTTATTCCGTTTTTTACAATGATACAGTCTATAGTTTGTATTTTTTCTGGCCTTTATTTAATTATCTAACTGCTACTTAAAATTACGACCATTAAACTAACATAAAATAACTGTACAGTCGAATTCAAATAATAGGTACCGAAATGTATCTTTCATTTTCTATTGTAATAAAAAAATAAACAGTTTTTAGGCGTATCTGTTACTCTAATTATGTACATAATGTAATTATACACATCAAAAAAACATAAAATGTCAGGCTTATCAATTAAATACATGATATATACCATTTGCAAACTTTATTGAAATTATGTCTGCCCTAGAAATGGCGCACGTAAATAAGTTTCTAATTACATGCATTGTGGAGTCCTACCACACCCTATGTAATAATTTTATACATAAATAAGAAATTTAAGTTGTAAACTATCTGTGGCCAAAGTAATAGTAATGCAGGTGCAGTAGTTATATGGTAAGAAATGTTTAAAAAATGCTTTTATTTATTCATGCACCATTGATAGCCCACAAAATGTTGAAAAATCACAGCAACCAGCAGCCTTAATCCAAAGAAATTCCGTTTCTCAGGGTATTAATGAAACAATATTTAATAATAAATAATCGCACTTGTTCTTATTAAACAAAAACATCTAAAAACTTGATCTGAAAACAAGACAAATATAGACCAAATCACATCTACAGGGTGATTCAGGAGACGTGAGCAGGACTAACACTGCGCATTTCGTAAATTATAAGCAACTGTTTCCTATCAGTATTAGTGAGGTTAAAGTTAATTTTCTAGTCGTGTTGAAAAAAAAAGTTATTAATTTATTTACGACATGGATGGTCACCCTAACATTAGAATACTAAGCTATCGATATTCTGTGTCAAATTGAATGTCATCACTGTCATCACGGTCTGGTTACTTTTGAAAACTCGTATCTCACTCAGGTTTGACATTTTATTTTCTTCGTAAAAGAGGTTTTATGTTTATTAATTAGGTCTTGTAGGGTGACCATGATTGTAGAGAATTAAATTTGCCCTCACCAAAAAGTTGAAAAATAGGAAAAAGTGTGGTTGTTTCACCTAAATACGACGGTGATCGATCAATTATCAGTTACTGAGTGTGCTGGATTAGTCCTGCTCACGTCTCATGAATCACCCTGTATAAGGTTTGATTAATATGGACATACCTAGACCGTAAGAGCAATAAAGGGATATTTCAGAATGTGTGAAGAGTAACACCTAAAATCTTAGTAGCAAACCCCACCACCATCATTATTATTATCATCATCATCATCATCATCACCTCATCACCATCATCGTCGCCTAGTACCCATATTAAAAGCCTTGCATAATTAATTTATATTAATTTTTTTATGCTCGTCAATCTCAGTATAAAGACTTCATGGACCAAACTATAATCTTACAAATTAAATGTCCAGCCCTTGCTCTCACTCATTACAGTTGCGCTGAGCTTTGTCATTATAGCCTATGTGGAAAGAGAAGTATCGTAGAATTAGTTAGTAAGTGGAATGTCCATGCTATGCAAACGTGCGTCAGTAACATGACAGCGCCGTCTGTGGCGACAGCCTGGCAGGTGCTCGTCCAGTCTGTTGCGACAGCCCGAGAGGTTATGTGCCGACCGTTATTTATTTTGATAGCTATTATTCACTTTAAACAGATTTTAAGCTAATTTCATTGTATTTAATATAATCTATATGAACTACGACATATTATGATTGTTTTGAGACATCGTAAAACTTATACAAATAATAAGAAACCGAGTAAGAAAATTTCGGCTATGACTTGGCATGTCATTTCTTCACACATTTAGCACTTATATTATTCTAAAAACACATCCAAACATAATATTAACAAAAGTTTACTGACATTTCCTCAGCTTTTTAACGATTTCACCATAAAAATCCACAATTTTACTATAAAAACACGTAACATCCTACTCGTAACAGTGGCTGTTTTTGACTGACGAAAGTTAACGACTTTTTCAACCGTTGAACATTCAAATGTTCGCTTGCTAGCTGTCTTGCTTCATTCACTCCACGATTAAATATGTCAGAGCGAGTTAAACATATGTTTCACTGATATTTTACCTTAAGTTTAGGCGCGAATTATGCGAACCTGGCAGGTTGAGCCACAGATAAACCGCCAATTTTATGACCGCCTGAAAGGCGCTCCCACAGTTGAGGGGTTAAGGTCGAAAAGAATGATGCTTACCTTCAAGATTTTTAAAAGGAGTTAAAAAGGACTGAAATTTTTATTAAAATAAGTGAAATCAGTAGGAAACTGTGAGATAATTTTAAGCACTAGCATTCTTCTAGTCGATGACTAAGATTTATAATGTGCACCCAAACCGTCCATTAAGGATCGGCCACACCGCTGCTCAAAAACGGTGACGTTACGGAATCGCATTGACGTGCCGTAAGCGTCACGATTTGTTCGCATTTCGATATTGCTGCTCAAAATACGCTGACGGTATTGAATCACAGTGCCTTAAACATCATCATCATCATCATATCAGCCAGAGGACGTCTAATGCAAAGAGTGCGACAATGACCGGTCTTGCGCCACCCGCATCCAGCGGACTCCCGCGACCTTCACCAGGTCATCAGTCCACCTTGTGGGGGGTCTACCCACGCTGCGCCTCCCGGTACGTGGTCGCCACTCGAGAACCTTTCCGCCCCAACGGCCATGCCTTAAACGTCACGACTTTACTTGGAGGGCATGCGATCGTGACGTTAACGGTACGTCATTGCGATTCCGTATGTGCTAAGGAGCAGCGGTGTGGCTGATCCTTTTAAATTTGAATTTCATATGTCAGAACGGTAACCAGACATGAAAATAACAAATTATTTATTTCAAACGTCACATCTCGACGCCCTGGTAGCAAGCGCTCTTATCGAATTCAAGGTACCGGTAATTCAGGCCATATTTCCCCCAAACTTGCCGCATAAATCTTAAAACTCCACTTTTCGATATTCGACAACTTCGAAACATTCGAAATTCGACAAAATTTAACTTTTGTCGAGTTCTCCTTTCGGAATGAAATATAGTGTACGTACATTCAAAACAGACGTGTTCAATCCAAAGGAAAATATACTTTATCACTTGGATGTTAAAGTTGGAATTCTTTTGGACGGTTTTGGAGTTTTTATTTTAAACCGTATTTGCATTTGGAAAATTGCCCAGGGGAAAATAAAATGTTGTGAAATTGTCTGAAAACTATATCTCAAGATTTTTCTTTGTGTTTTATTTTTTGGGAAAAGTTGGATAATCGTTTATTCGGGATCCTTTGTTGGGCGCTGTTTTGAATGGTTTTTAAAGGAAGCTTGGAAATGGGTTAATTGTTTTCATTTATAAATACAGGCTGTTCGGTGAATAATATTAGAATCTTGCAATGCGATAAAAAGACGGCAAGTAAAACAAGTAAAAATACTAATACTGACAGACACTAAATCGGTACTATAAGCACTAGGCAGAAACAAACTTGCATCGGAATTCATACTTGAATGTCATCGAGGCCTCACTGAAGTGAGCAAAGAAGGCAACAAAGTAGGAGAGACCGAGGTGAGTTGTGACAGAGGAGAGTTGGGACATCGTCGATTTTTTGGAATCTATTAACTAGAAACTAGGTCGCAGTAGCGCGCGTTTGTTAGTTCAAGTTACGAGCTAACAAACGCACACTGTTGCGACCTAGTTTCTAATAGTTAATAGATTCCAAAAAATCGACGAAGTCACAACTGTCCCCTGTCATAACTTACCTCGGTCTCCCTTACAATGGATAAAGGGGCATAGTGGATCAAGAGGAAACGCAGAGGATGAACTGGCCAGGAAAGGTTCAGAAACACCGCCACAAGGACCCGAACCCATCATACCATACCAGTATCCTACATACAAAACTAGCTAGACCAACATCTGGACAGACAAACACCTGCACAATAAGTACTGTCTCACTCACTCCGCGCTTTGCTACAGGTAGCTAAAAGTACATCCGTTCCACACCAATTTTGGTGGCTGGCCATAAGCCGCGCGTGGCGCTGTCGCCACCTTGCGGCCATATCTGTCCTGAGTGAGTGAGAGTGAGTGTTCTGTACATAGTACTATAATTTATTCTGTGGTACTGTCATCAATCATTACACAAAATAGCAGAAACTATCAACAAATAAATTCAATATTCCTCAGAAATCGCACCGTGAAATATCAGATTTAATTAATTCTGTTTAATTAAGTCCAGCGCCCGAAGTTAATTGAAATGCGATGCGGTTCTTTTTGCGGTTATTTCCCGCCTTCGTGATTCCGCAAATACCATGTGTGATAAAGGAAAAAATATATTTTAAAATTCACTGATTGTTGATTCATTTCTCCATCACTATAATCATTATGATCCATTTATTTATTTACGAAAAGTTACAATGAGCCATAGAGGAATATAGTAAGAATAGAGTGCTCACTCCATACAACAGTTTTGGGTATCGTCTTGGGTCGTCCCATTAGTTTTTCCTCAAGTTCTTAAATTAGTCCTATTCTGCTTTCGTCACTCATTCTACATTCGTTCCAATCGTCGGTGGCTTTCGATGTAGAATGAGTGACGAAAGCAGAATAGGACTAATTTAAGAACTTGACGAAAAACGAATGGGACGACCCAAGACGATACCCAGTTTTGGTACTAAAACGACTATTATTTTCGCAGTCGACATCTAGCATCGAGTAGCGGAATTAATACATAAGAGTACCTATCTTATCTTATTTTTGTTGTTTTTAGGGTTCCGCACCTGAAAAGGAAAAAACGGAACCCTTATAGGATCAACTTTGTTATCCGTCCGTCTGTCCGTCCGTCTGTCTGTCCGTCCGTTTGTCTGCCTGTCAATTTTGTTCCCGTTTTCTCCATATATAAATATGTGACTATCCAAATGTTGTATGTATGTAAACACTTTATTGTACAAGTACATAAGACAGGTTAAATTACAATGAATCAAAAAATATATATATAATGTACAAAGGCGAACTTATCCCTGTAAGGAAGGGAGGGTTGTCTTAAAAATCGTATTTTTTTTAAACAGAAACCTTTTTGTAACATTTTTTTGTGTAGGCTCAGTTTGTGTATTAATTATTATAATTAATTAAGACTGTATTAATAATCCCAATCGACAACTTACTACGAGGCACATTTTCAACACAAGCGATGCCTTCAAAAAATTAGCTTGCCTCTCTTTTTTTCTAATAGGTTTTCTAACCATTCACATAATTTCCCACATTATTTTATTTGTTTACAATCACAGAATAGATAGGTGCGACGACGAGCGAAGCGAGGAGGAGTGTGTTAGGTGAACTGCGAGCAAACCAGAACCGACTAATTATATTGTACGATATTGATTTACAAAAAGAAGTTATATTTTAGTTAGTCTCTCGAATTTTATAATAAGAATACATATCCAAATTATGCGAATGGTTAGAAAACCTATTAGGAAAGTATGGTACTGGAAAATAAAATTAATGGGAAAATATGCGAATGGTTAGAAATGCTTCCGGAAAAGGATGCTATCGAGAAAAAGTAAAATGGTAAAAATTGCGAATGGCAAAAGTATAAATATGGAAAAAACGATTTTCGGAAGAGACAGTACACACTCATCCTCATCTCTGTCAAGTCGTAAAGCGGGCTGTCACAGCGGCGTAATATCTGTCATAACCGACTCCATTTTGACGAGGGATTGACGTGGGTTGGTTAATTAAAAACATTCACAGTTTAATTACTGAAATGTGGGATTTTATGTGATCATAATGATTCTCGTTGTTTTCATGGGGTTTTTATTGCGCCGATAAATAAAATTAACACAGCGTATCTAGGTAAGATCAAAGCTAGCTAGACAGTTGAAATTTTTACAGATGATGTATTTCCGCTTGCCGCTATAACAACAAATACTAAAGAGTACGGAACCCTCGGTGGGCGAGTCTGACTCGCACTTGTCCGGGTTTTATTGAATGTTTGCGATTGACATTTCATTTAAAACAAAGCATTTTGACTGATACTAAAAATGAGGGCAAATCCATGGCAAATCAATCCTTTGTTTCTTTAAGAGAATTTAAATGTAATTTTTAAATAGATCATATCATATCATTTGGTATTCAATGCCAGCCGTGGTATTATATACAAGGTATTTTACATATTTAAACATTATAGAGTACAGCATGAGACAAATCAACATTTTCACAAATAAAAAATATGTTCTAATAAAATAGTTTGCGGTCGCAAAATAGAAGATGATATGTGTATATTTAGACAAAAAACATATGAACCTGTGACACCTGTACGTTTAATATGGAATAGCAGACGTGTTCCATTTCAGTTGTCACCGCTAACAGACGTCAGTTGTATAACGGGGCGTTAAAATTATCTGTCACCGTCAACCGCCGTCATAACACACGCAGGCTCCACAGAACAGCTGAGTCAGTTGTAGTAAATGGTTTAAAATATGATGGTAGGCATACTAAGAACCTCTACTGCCCTCTCTAATTCTAACTTTAAGATACGTCAATTAATAGATATAGAAACGTTAAAAGTGACGTTTTTGTTTGAAGAACGCATGGCATACTAAGTACCTGACTGCCTTCTCTAAGGCATATTAAGGACCTCTACTACCCTCTCTAATTCTAACTTTAAGATACGTCAATTAATAGATCTACTCGTAGAAACGATATGGATTATATTTGTCAGTGTCAAAAGTGACGTTTTTGTTTAAAGAAACGTCACATTTGACACTGACACATCCAATCCCTATCGTTTCTAGTTCTAATAATTGACGTATCTTAAAATTCGAATTCGGCCGTTTGTCCTTCAGTACGCATGAAATAAGGTATTTTTCGGCAAGTGTGATGAAAACATATGAACCTGTGACACCTCAACGTTTAATATGGAATAGGCGACGTGTTCCATTTCACATGTCACCGCTAACAGACGTCAGTTGTATAACGGGGCGTTAAAATTATCTGTCACCGTCAACCGCCGTCATAACACACGCAGGTTCCACAGAACAGCTGAGTCAGTTGTAGTATTATCGTCAGATACTGCTGTAGGTATTCGAACTTCAAGATATTCACAAGGGACGACACGTACTAGATCCATTCTAGATACGTTATAGTTTAGATATCATATCAACTAGTTCTCTTTTGCAGCGCAATACGGGCAACCAATCGGCCCAATTCTAACTTTGAGATACGTCAATTAATAGATCTAGAAACGATATGCATTAGATATGTCAGTGTCAAACAAGTGTCAAAATTGACGTTTCTTCAAACAAAAATGTCACTTTTGACACTTGTTTGACACTGACATATCCAATCCATATCGTTTCAATATCTAGTATCTGACGTATCTCATTGTTCGAATACGGCTGAATGTCACTTTTACGTTAGATAGAGTAAGATATCTATTAGATGTGAATTGGATCTCTAAGTCATATCCTGTGGAAATCGTTCAAGAGTATCTCCAGAATCGCGCAAATGGCAAATTTGACAGGTTAGATCTTAAACATATCGTTATCGTATCTTGGTGATGTCTAAAAGATATCTAATAGATGTCTATTTCAAAATCCGACTCGGGCCCATAGTCAAAAGTGACATTTCCGTTTGAAGAAACGAAGGCTGTCAGGAGGCTCTTTATTTGGGGTTCATTTTCTACTGAACAGAGAGAGAGAGAGAGAGAAATAGTGAGCGTGCAATTAATTATGTATAAATAACACTTATTTATTACAGATAAACAGTAAAATTTTATTAATAAACAGTGAAGTATCTGTCCTCACCACAGTTTTGGCACCTTAGATTGGCGTACGACTGACAAGGCTGTCAGAAGGCCTCTTGTTATTGTTTTGGGGTTCATTTCAGGTTCAGACGGAGATATTTTGACGCCGCGGGCAAAGTTGTATAAGTTGTATAACAATTTAAGAGGAGTAGATACTTAAACATTTAAAACATGACTATGCTTTAAAGGAACTGTGTATTTTGGAGTAAAAAAATTTAAAGCTTTATTGTATCGTTTGTAGACGATTAAGGAATAATACAAAAACAAAATCAAATAACAATAAAAGAAAATATTTTGTCAAAATTCAATTTTTCGTTATTTAAACTCAGGAATTAATGTTTTCCTTTCCTCTTTTTAAAATGTTAATTCGTAGCAAGAAGCTTTAAAACAAATGTGAAACCTATTTACATTCGTAGCCAGCTACGCCGTAGCACCGTAGACGTGCTACGCCACGTAGCCAATAGAATTAAATATTATGCAGTGTTACAAATGTTAGTTTGAGATCACGTTTTGGCCGCATATGGAGTTGGAAATTTAGTTAAGAATCTGGTACTGACATTTTTTGGGACACTTTTTGGGAATTAGTTTAGAGCAGTAGGTAAGTAAATTGGTTCTGTCCTTCCACACTATAATAAAGAGTACTAACGTACAGTATGGACACTCCCTGCCTCCCGTTGAAAGTGCCGCCCACTCGCTCTCGGTTACCTCACAGTTACCGGCTGGCAAGGACGCGACGACGCGGTGCGCAGAGCGGGGGCCACGTAAAATATTCAAATATTTACAAAACCTATCAGATCACACTGAAAACAACACAATATCTATATGAACAAAAAATCATGTTTTCAACTTACGTAATATTTTGGTGGCCTGAATTTCCTTACAAAAATTTTGTTACTTCGTTTATACTGATTCAAAATAGGAAACTATTGTATAAATCGAGCTTAGATACCCACCTTACAGCATAATACGATTCTTATTTCTTCCTTATTCGCGCAATGAGTTTGAGTCATTGAGGTCATCGAACTTGACAACAAAATGGCGAGAACCCTAGCACGTCTTATCTCACTCATGCAAGCATGGTACGCGTTCACCTACACGCGCTTAGACTGTGTGCGTAGGAACGCGTTTGTTTCATACGTTTGATCGCCAGTGTCCGAGGTGTGGTCCTACCCTGCATAACAATTGATAGTGACATTTATTGTAAACTTATCATAATTAATCAAATGAAATGTAGGTGAATAAAAACGGGATCAATTTTCATAATAAAAGTGCTACCGAAATACACAGGTTGATTTCGGGGTCAAAGATAATCCTAATGATGTTGTTAATTATTATTTATCACCAATATTGATGATTATTTTTCAGATAATAATGTGGTTACCCTACATAAGTAATTTTTTTGCTTATCTTGTCGCTTTGTATCGGCGGCCGATCGTAAGATCAGGCAGATAGTAATGTTCCTGTGTAATGTTTTGACGATAGTAACGTTAATCCAATATACATATAGGTAGGATAGGATCGTTAGGTTGCATCAGATGCCCGAAGGGCAAACTGCCCAGAAATAGGAGCCCCGCGTAGTCAGGGAACGAGTCAAAGATTTTCACGTTTCACGATATGCCTAGGAATTTCACGATAAAAAGATAAAAAATAGTTTATTCAAGTAGGCATATTACAATGCGCTTATGAACGTCAAATAAGTCTTTACCAGCTCCAACCGTACACCTCTGCCCCGAGAAGATTTTAATCCCCCCTCAATTCGAGGAGGGTATCCCAATATGGGACCGGCAACAAACTCGGCGGGACACATCTTTTCGAAACATTATTACATCTTATAATTAACATATGCCTGATCTTACGATCGGCCGCCGACACATACAGCGAGGGTGACCATGATTACTTAGTATAAGATTAATTTTACTTGAAGAGTAAGAAAAAATAAGCGAATTATCTTTAGACCAAAAGTAAACACTGCCATATGATAATGTTGATCCAGTTACACAGTCTGAAAAAGTGGTTCTGGATCACGTCCCAGAATTCATTCTGTATATTTTAACCTACTTATAGTACATCGCACTGTTCCCGTTCTCTCATTACGGCAGGACTGACAGACAAACAAATATTTACTGCTAACGAGCTTCACTGTACACCTTCGTTTCTCTCGATATTGGTACAGTCGTCGAGAAAAATGCTTGGTTAGAGAACATTTCTGACACAGGATGAATTAACGTATACCTCTTAATAAGATGTCTCATTCTATACCTCTTAATTTTTATGTGTCTTTTTAATATAAAGATTTTTCTTAACCTCTTCGTAATAATTAATAAAATAAGGCATTGCTTTTCTATAATTCATCTAAAAAACTTATACTTGTTATAACTTTTATCAGCGTATATTTTCCGTGGTAAGAGGGTCGAACATTAAACTGCTTGCAAAAAGTAAGCAAATACGTGTATTTAAGTATAACGCGCTAGCACTGAGGGTGTTCCCATGATAACAATCTTTGATGATAATAAAAAATGCCAATCGAAATTTAAATAATGTATGGAAATATTCACGTGACTTTTCCCAGCATCTGACGTTCCGATTTATTTTCACTTTTCATTTATTTTGACCCTAAGTAGACACGTGTCGTTCAGGACTAAGTGATTTAAATGAACTACATCTTCATCACTCATCATTTCATCATTCTTCATTTTGATCTACATCTGTTGATTGAGCTCACTCACTCTTGAACAATATAGTCTACAGACCCACTGAGTGAAGTGAGCAAATTGAGTGATATATACATCACCGCGAGCGAAAGATATGAATCAATCTTTTCAACTCAGTAAAGCGTTTTGCGCATCTCTAAGCCCCTTGATTGACTAGCACGTTATTTATTATTTAGCGGATTAGTAATATTTTTTCCCTAGTACCTTTTCGTGTTCTTCTGTCTGCGACTGTACCAATTGTCCGAGCCAATCGCCAATGCGCTGTGCTTAACATTATTACTTGATTGCGACCGAATTAAGTGCAGAGTTAAATCAGCTTCATAAGATTTATACTGACGTCACTATTAAAATTACCTACTCTTTATACTGCCGTATTCGAACTTCAAGATATTTACAAGAGACGACACGTTAGTACGTGTAGAAAAAATTAATTAACGTTACTAAACTATAACGTAGATATTACGTTCTAGTTTAGATATCAACTAGTTCTCTTTTGCAGCGCAATTCGGGCAACCAATCAGGCCTATTCGGATTTCGAGATAATCACAAGATCTAGAGACGATTTAGAGATCAACTAGATCTACATTAGATATCGACTAGATGTGACTTGGATATCTAAGTCATAACTTGTCGAAATCGTTCAAGAGGACCTCCAGAATCGCGGAAACGTCAAATTTGACATATCTATCTTACAAATATCTTTAAATTATCCATATCGTAACTTGTTGAAGTCTAGTAGAGATCTAAGGTTGCCTCCATAATCTCGCGAACTAAATTGACAGGTCAATGTGCACAAATGATACCACAGTTTGGCCAGTGCTGTTCATATCGATAATTTCAAAAAAGTTTGAATTAGAGAATATCGCGAAAATTCACCGCTAGCGGCGCTACTGTTGCGCGGTCAGTTAAAATGTATCTTTAAGTAATTTAAGTTATTTTACAAATGTTACTTGGTATTTCGAAAATTGTGCAATTTTATAGTAATAGATATATTGGATGGGGTCCCTTTGTTTCCCATAAAGTTTTAAGTCATAATGTATTGTTTGTCATATTATCGTTAGTCATAAAACTGAAACCGTTAACTTTTCAAGATTTTCCTAAGGTCATTCTATAGATAGGTTAGGTTAGGTTAGGTTAGGTTTGTTTTATGGCAATCCTGAAAAGTTACGCGTTTCTGAGAAAAACCAATTATGACTAACGAAAATTCGGACAAACAGTACATTATGACTTAAAACTATTTGGGAAACAATAGAGACCCATATTGGATAAACATATTGTAGGTAATTAAATAAATATTTCATTACATTTATTTTATTTTATTTGTTAGAAAAACTTAGAGCTAGAGTAATAAGTTGTAGGCACAACATAGAAACAGCGATTTTGGCTCAAAATACAAAAAAGGCCGACCCAGACGGAGAACTAAGATAAGATACGATTTCTCATTTAATTTGTGTGGTGTGGACGTAAAAATTAAATCGTCTCGGTGATCCCTATTGCTTCGATTGTAAAGACCAGTCCCTAAACTGGACATTCAAGTTGACAATTAGGTCAGAATTTAAATACTCGTACAGTTAGAGCAAAGTAACCAAGTACTATTTTAAACGTCAAACTTCTATGAGTATGACGTATTAAATAACAGTTGCACTGCGTGGACTATCAAAATCGCTGCAGACTTTTCTTGGTCTAACTTTAATTATCGATTAATCTCATCTACCGGCCATATTGTATTGTTTTTTTTTTTTTTTTTATTATGAATGGGCTTACTCATGGCCACAAAAAAATAAAAAAAAACACCAATAAATAAAAATAAAATTAAAACACCAATATTAGATTTATGGCGACAACCACGAGCTCTTGAAATAAACAACTTGCCCCCAAACCTGCAAACTAACATTGAAAGGACCCCGCAGCAAATATAGGGAAAAAGTGGTTTCAGTTAAATTTCACGAAATTTTAGTATGATGTTAATTTGGCTCTCCTGATTATTGTTTTGTATGGGCAGAACTCTCTCAGACGTATACTTTCAGAAATAATCAATGTAATTGTTTGATACAAAATATGTATTTGTTAACCATTTTTACGTAATACCTCGTCCTGACAGTTGTTGGCTGCACCTTATAACGTCAATAACTGTCAGTGCGTGTCATAACAATATCTTGATTTTAGAAAACATGTCGCGTAAATAGAAAATTATATTCTTGATTATTTCTGAAAGTATACTTCTGAGAGAGTTGTGCCCATACAAAAAAATGATCAGGAGAGCCAAATTAACATCATACTAAAATTTCGTGAGATTTAACTGAAACCACTTTTTCCCTATGTTTGCTGCGGGGTCCTTTGTCATTTTCGCATCCGCCCTCCTGATTTGATCGGTAACGTCACAATCTTACAATCGAATCAACTACTTTTCTCGTCACATTCATACAAATCATACAAATCGAAATCACTGTGTTCATACAAATCGAAATCGGTTGTGACCCCTTTATAATTATGACATGGGTAGTAAGTGCAATATCTTACTTATCGATATCATTTTATCGACATATACCCCTGACTATTTTTTCTTTGCTATTCCTGGTATCATTTTATTTGTCAAACTCGTGTCAATTTAGTTCGCGAGTTTCTGGAGGCAACTGAGTAGAAAGTATTCCCCGATTCTGGCCCCGCCTCTCAGTGGTCCCCGATCCTGACCCCAAGGTATTAGGTATTAGCGATAGGTACTTATTTGTGATGCATAGGTACTCTAACTATCAACTCTAATAACCCGCATTATCTTATTACCTCTTGGAGCTATTTCGATTTATAAGGAATACAGTTCTAACCTTCTTCTGACGTAGAATTTACACTAGTAATCCTTTGGCAGCCTAAACTAACCTTAACCTTTTACCAAACCTAACTTATTCTTCGAAAACCTAACCTAAACCTAACTTGACCAAACCTAACTAAAATCAACCTAACTCATTTCAAACTAACCTGCTTTCACCTAGTCTTCCGATATAAAGTAAACTCGTAGTTACTTGTTTCTTTCTATTATTTAAAAAAATAACGAGGCGTGTGAGGCATTTCTTGTGCACTTGTGTTCATTGTTATAATAGCTTAATTGTTTTATTGATAGACGTCTATTATATTTTATACTGACAATGGATTTATTGTTTCCTATACCTATTCTTTTATAATTTGGGTTTGAGTAAAGAGAACGTCTGTTTAGATGAACTTGTTGATACATGTTACTTTGTGTGATTTAAAAAAAAGAACGAGACATGTCAACTGGTTTCAACATGATTTAGTCTAATACATCAACATTTCTTGTGCGTTGCTATTCATTGTTATAACAGCATAATTGCTTTATTAATAGACGTCTATTATATTTTATGCTGACAATGGATTTATTGTTTCCTATACCTATTCTTTTATAATTTGGGTTTGAGTAAAGAGAACGTCTGTTTAGATGAACTTGTTGAGACATGTTACTTTGTGTGATTAAAAAAAGGAACGAGACGTGTCAACTGGTTTCAACATGATTTAGTCTAATACGTCAACATTTCTTGTGCGTTGCTATTCATTGTTATAACAGCATAATTGCTTTATTGGTAGACATCTATTATATTTTATACCGACAATGGATTTATTGTTTCCTATTATGCTTTTGAATTTGGGTTTTAGTAAAGAGAGCGTATGTATTAGATGAACTTGTTGAGACATGATTTTAACGGTACTGTACCCTGGTCATAGTGACACAGTATAAAAGCCGAAGAGAAATGAGTTTGAGTAAGTATTACCGTCGTGGCAGTCCACTGTATCAGAGCTCCTTGTATCTATTGCAGTATATAGAAATATAGTGTTAATTCAACAGTGAAGTGTTTAAGTGTTTATAGAAAGACCCAACAATGGATGTAAGTATGTCTTTTATTACCGTAACTTACTTTGTTTTGTTTTCACTTGTGTTCTTTGTGTTTTAATTATCAAGATTGTAGACAGTGTGTAAATTATTGTTTTATATTGTTTCAGTTCACTGAAAATACTTTCAAGAACTATTACTACCCGGATAATAATAAAGACGAATCAAGCGATGAAGAGGGTACGCTTGGTTTCAAAGTTAAACAAGCCATCGCAAAGAAACGTTCAGGAAACAATATCGATAGTTTCTTTGAACGACCTAAAAAGCAACCCAAAATTGTGAAACGGTCTTCGAATGTGAGCAAAAGTTCACCAGACGGTGTTGCAAACTTATCATCCGGACAAGACGACGGGGCGTATGCATCACATTTGATTAAAATCGAGATATATGATATGCAAACAATTAAAAACGTCCCACCCATGGAACACTGGAAGCATGCGGACTTCAGATTGAAATATTTTGCGTTGGAAGACGATTTGGAGCTACAAAATACGCGAAATATTATTTATAACATAACAAAGCAATTAGCTTCTAAGGACAGTAGTGTGAAATATTTTATAGATAATAAGAAACAGTGATAGTTATAATTATTAATGATAGTAGTAGCTTAATGATTGTGTTAACGTATTTCTCATTTTTTACCTCTCCTTAAGTACATTTTCCATGTAACAGATTTTTTTGTGTCGTCTCGTTTTTAAGTAACAAAGAATGTTAAGAAATATTTTGTAAATAATAAAATTTAAAAAAAAAAAGTATACTTTAGAATGGTCTTTGTATTATATGAAAAAATAAAAAATCTTATTTAAGTACACGTATTATTTTATTTCACAAAAAATGTTTTAAACATATTCCTTAATATAAGGTCATTACATACAGAATTGTCAGAAAACAAACTTAGCATATCTTTCATAGTTTTTCCATGATATTTAAAATACAAATAAACTAAACAATATTCACCACAAACTGAAGTAAAATGGTTTTGAAGAGGTTTATTGTTATAAAACCACTGTCTGGTGTTTCTTTTTAAAAATAAGTTATGGTAACCTGAAGGCTTCTTTCCGAAGGAATCAAAATATTCTCCTATACCAGTAACATCAATGTGTATGGCAACCCAGTGGGAGCCTGGTTTCGTGTCAGGGTCCAAATTACTAACAATAAAGACAGGTAGATCGACCCAAATAGGTATTTTGTTAGCAGCAAAAACATTTGTTTCAAAAAGTGGGTTTAATTTCTTCATACAAAATTGTATCTCATTAGTATCCATAATTACTTAATTAATAACAATTTTGTCTTGATGATGCTGCAAACAATGTCTACAACAAAATAAAGTAAACGAAAGAAAACATTGTATTTATATAATTATGTTTTTCAACTATTATAATCTACAGATACATCACGGTTTTTGTTTATTTCAATAATGTTATCAAATTCTGCATAAACGATACAATTAATGGTGCTAGTTAGAGCCGAATCAAAGCGTACTTCTATCCGAACACTTCCATGTCTAACAAGATTCCAATGTGAAGTTGAACTAGCAGATAAATCTGGGGTTAAATCAAAACATAACAAACAATAACCTCCACCATAATCTGTTCTACTTATTCCATTACCTTCGTTGTGAAAATGAATGCCAGTTCCGGAAAATAAGGTGTGATATGCCGCCGCTATTAAACCAGAACTAAATGACGGTTGTAATGTTTTAGAAGGAATTTCATGACCATCTACAAACAAACTAAATGAATTCATATTATAGTTTTGAAAATTAAATGGATTCAAAGCTAAATTTCCATTAAAACCTGAATTTGATACAAATCCAATAATACACCGTTTAGGAATTTGTCCGAGAAATATATTATCCAATGTTTTACCCTGGACCCCTGATGGTATTGTGAGAACCTTAACTTCTGCTCTCGTAATGGGGTACTTCGCAGTCGTTGTTGCCAATACTTTTTGATGGGCTAACAAAACGCTAGGATTAATTTTTGTTCTTCTAACAATGAGACTAGCATCTGTTATTTGTACTTTAAATTTTTTATCTTGATGACAAATTAAATTAAACGATTCTTTTGATCGGACTAACTTAATACGCAATTCAACGCCATTTATCAAGAATTTCTCTTGGTTAAATATATCGCCATGCAAATGTCCAATCATTTCCACTTGCTTACTCTCTTTGATAAATTCTAGTCTTTTCTGAAATCCTTTGTTGTTGGCGTCAACGGTATCCATAAAATCTGGGGTATCCTCATACCATAACCCACAAGTAAGATGGGTTTTTTTGGCTGCCGGTCCATAGTTGAGAAGATTTTCCATATAAGCACGGTAAGCATATGTATTGTTTGGGGGTGATATGAGTTTTTGATTTAAATATACATCAAGTTGGTTGAAAAGGGAATGTAGCCAGTTATTGGTGGGTCCAACTCCGGCATCTGCTTTTAATTTTGTCCCATCTTGATTCAACACTTTAGCAGTAATATGTAACATTGTGTGTGATAGATCAATGTAGTCATCTCCTGATCCAGGTACTTGAAATTCAATGGGGCCATCATCACTTAAAGATGAAATTGGTTTGTAATGAATCCAATGTCCGCTTTCAATACTTGTTTGAGTTGATGGAAGGGCAAATATATCTAATTCTGATTTTGCACATTCACATGAATGATTGTGTAGAAATGACATTATTTAACTTGAAAATATATCGTTATTTTTATTATTATTTTTACTTCCTCTTCGTCGCGATGCTTTTCGAGTAATGAGCGGTTCTCTTCTTTTATTCGACATTTTATACCCAGATCCTGACATGAGAGAATCAATTTTTTCATCAGCCTTTCTTTTTAGGTTAGCGCTCGCTTCCTTAAATCGTGATCGAATGGAACTATCCATAGGACGAGAATTTACCATATCAGATAACAGACCAACCCCTGCCCCTAAGGTTTCTTTTCCAATGGTTTTTAAACCGCTAGATAACAAAGGGAGCACTGATCTAAATAGTCCACCCAAAAAACTGCCTATACCATGTCCTCGTTGGTATGGAACTCCCTTATAGACAATACCTATCCCAGAGCCGGCTTGGTGTGAATAATAATGTTCGTAAGGACAAGAGACTGACGATCTGTTGTAAATCATTTTACTCGTTGAAAGTGTAGCTTCACGCAAGAAGATCCAAATTGAAATGGTACTCTGACACCAGTCGTTGTTCTTATATCTATTTCAATTGTATCGAACTCTCTTCGTAAAACTGGTACATAATGAGCGGGTGAGAAGATGTGAGTTTTATAAGCTCCATAAATGAACTTAGTTGGATCTAAAGGTATTATTCTGAGTAATGAAGTAATAACATCTCCGACTACTTGTGGATGTATTATATCAGTATAAACAAATATTTGAGATGGTAAACCTAAATATAAATTTGCAGGGTTTTTTCCTAATGTATTTTGTTTTAAATTTGTTCTCGGTTTAAAACCCAATTGCAGACTTAGTATCGGAGTTGTTATGATAGATGTTATTTCTTTATTTGTTGTTGCTATTCCAACCAGTTTTGTTAATCCATCATATCGAAATTTTACGTTATTTTTTAACTGTGGGTTTTCATTAAACGCTTGAAGAAAATGATCTATATTATCATATGTAGTGGCTGGTATATGAGTTTTTATATCCACTATTTTTGTAGTTTTATCGGTGGGTGATAACACCGTTTTCTTTAAATAAATGATGTTTTCGTGCTCTTGAACATTATACATGGAACAAGGGTATTGAAATTCCACCAACCCAACTACCCATTCTCCATCCAATTTAATGGTCTTTGGTAATTTAGTTAAGAAATGTGCAGTCGTGTTATCCGTGTAGTAATCTGATGAACTATTACTTAACAAAGTTAGATAAAAACTATTTTCACTCATATTTTCTTTAAGTTTGATTCAGGTATCCAAGAATTAAATTTATTAGGATAACCTTGCCACTTAACTAGTATTTCCTTTCTGCCAGCAACTCGACGCGAGCGTATTATTTTATCAATTTTATACTCGTTGGAGGGGAGGTAAGTTACTTTTTGTAATTCTTTAGAATAAAATGTACCAATGATGGGTTCACCTTCTAAATCCTTTATTGTATAAACAACTCGTGGCGATCTATTAATAATCGAATCAATAATAAATATTTCATCACTCCAATTACTTTCATAACCTTTTTGAAACACATGCTTATATTTAGTGATTCTAACATGATCACCTACATTTAGTTTTTTAGTTTCTGATGAAATTTGCCTATCTTTTTTGCGATCATATAAATTACACCAAACAGTCATAATATTATTAGAGCTAACATCAACTGGGCGCATTTTAATGCTAGAATGATAGCTATGGTTGTAAGAATGTAAAAGATCTTGTAATATATTTGTGTAGTTATATGTATTCTTATGAGTGAAGTAACGCCACATTTTCATTTTAAGTGTTCTTTGAAACCTTTCTACTATACTTGCTTTAATGTCGGGGTTATTAGTGGTATAATAATTAATATTTTTGCTCTTAAAGTAATCTCTAACCGCCCTTGAAACAAATTCTGTACCTTTATCAGATTGGATGTGACGGGGAACAGAGTTGGCTTCAGTAAATATGCTTTCAAAACATTGTTTAACAGTTGCTGAATCCTTCTTCTTCATGGCTCTTGCAAAAGCATATTTACTGAATACATCAATAACACAAAGAATATATTTGTACCCATCATTATATTGACTATAAGTACTCATATCACTTAAATCGGCTTGCCAAAGTTCATTAAAGTTCGAGAGAATGTATTTATTTCTAGTAAATCGTCTATGAGTAGGTTTATGCAGCGTGTACGTATCTTGAGATTGTAACCATTTTTTCACTTCCTCTTTGTTCATTTGACCTTTCATTTCCTTTGATAAATTATTTAAACTGCTATAGCCAGCTGGATTAGAGACATCATAGTAGATTCTGTTAATGTCTAATAAGGAGTCCATCTTTCCCACTCTATTTTCTTTCCGGATCTCTTTTGCTCCCGTGTAGCAAGAGGTGTAGAAGTATTATTATCTTTATCTGTTGAGGCTCTCGTCTTCACAGATGTGGAGGGGGTAAAGGGTTCAATCAAAGGAGTACCTTTAATAAATGCTAAATTTGTAGGATTACCTATGCATGACCTAGGAACTTCGATATCTTTTAAAAGTAAAGCAAACACTTCCCATCCAATTGGCTTAGGACGTTTAAGACATCTAACGGTGTCGCTTACCAAATCAGTAATATTACTATTTTGAATGGTTTGGTTATTTATAACAACTTCACCAGTCTGTTTCCACCAAATTTTCGGTTTACTTGAAACAATGTAATCTAACAACGTTCGAGCTTTTCTTTCATAAGATTTAGGTAATATGTTTATAATTTTTGATGGACTGATTGGCATTAGTTCTTGATTTATTTCACCAGGTGGTGTATTAAACGATGACGGTGTGGCTGCTTCAGTTATATTATCTGTAACTGACTCATTATTTTCATTCTCCTCCTTTTTGTTCACTTTTGTTTTTATAATATCATTACTTTCGTTGATGACTTGATCTAGCCCCTCCATCACGATGGGTATTCTAAACGGTTTTCGATCTGTTTCAATAAAATGTAGAAATCTTTGTAATGCTTGAGAATATAACGTCCACTTTTCGCGATCATTCATTTTACTTTTAAGGATCTTTTGCATCTCTCCATCTAGCCGAGATGAGGAATTTTCGGGTGGACTCTCATTCCGTTTCAGTCTTTCAATAAAATCTGATTCTACTAATAACATTTTTTTTGTGTTTTCCATTTTGCTTATGATAAAGAGTTCACTAAAGCACTTAAAACTGCACCTAAAATAATAGGTAGAAATGCGCCTCCTTTTTGAACTATAACAGTTTTTCTTATTTTTTGTTTCCCTTTCGAAACTAATTTTCTTAAAATATCTTTATATTTTTTTAGTTTCGTCTTTTCTTTTTTTTCTAATGGAATTTTTCCATTTAGGACGTTATAAATACACTCACAAATAATGTTGATCTCTTCATCGTCACAAGATTTAAGTAACGCAGTACGATATTTGGGTTTAAGCAACTGCAATGCTTCAAGTAAATGTTTATATGTGTTTACTCTTGCATGCATCATGTAGAACTGACTAAAATATGCTGATTTTTATCATATTTAAACCCCTTTTTAGGTACATACACTGTGCAATGCCCATCGAACGGAAATATTTTTGTTTTGAAACGGCATATGTCATTTGTATTTTGTTTCAGGTCAATCATGAGGTAACCATGAGCCTCCTTTGTAGCATCTTTGTAGGCTTCGTCCACAAACTTTGAGTTTTCTGGGTAAACTTGTCGTGACAGGTAGCGTATTTGAGTTTTATCCCTGGGATTTTTAAAAAATACAATGTAGCTTGTATTCAATGAAATATCACGTTGACCTCGACCTTGATGAAATATGTTTTGTGTAATATAAAAAACACTTAAGTTTCTATGATGACTACCTTTCGTAAAAATGTCAACGATTCGTCCATCTGATTCTCTCATCAAATCATCTATAATAAGAAGTTTAGGTTTCTTCCCATCAAAAATTGAAAAATCTGGTATTCCTTGACTATAATTTACATTTTCCAGATTGTAGAGAGGTTGCATTTCATCATAACACCAAATAATTTCATCAAATTCAACATTACATATCTCTTTGGAGTTATTCAAAAAGTTTGTGACAAATTGAGTTTTACCACAGCCACTAGGACCTGCGACAATGGTGGTGAAAGGATGATAAAAGTGAATCATTATTAAATATCGTAATCTATGTGTATGTGTGTGTGTGTGGGTGAGTGTTGATATGTTAACGGATGGACTTTAAATGGTAATATTCAGAAAGAAGATTACTATTTAAACAACTCAGATATAGTAGAAAAAAACAAAAGGATTACGTAAAAAAATAAATTTATTATATATGATCACACTTTTAACATTAATTTTTTTGTTTCTTATTTACAAAACTTTCTTAAAAGATATAATAAAATAAAATTCATACATTTTTTTTTTACATGTTTACAAGTAATATCTTAAAAATATACAATGTACAAACAATAATTTGGAATTCGAATGTTCTGTGTGATTAAATTACAACTTAAAAAACTTTTTAATTATTGCGGTATTTTATAATGACCCCACGCAAGAGTGTCAGAAGAGTTTTCTAATAAGTATCGTTTTGTATCTTCATGCGATAATGATATTTTATTTATTTTTTGAGTGAATATTATATGTTTTATAGACTTAAATCTTAGCATTTGAGCGCGTTGCAAATTTTTATTAAATAAACACGTTTTGTAATTGTCAAGAGTAAATTTTTTTGTAACACATTTATTGACTCCTTTGGCTTTTGATAAAACACCGTATTTTTCAGTTTTCTCATCATTCTCGTCATATTTTTCAACATCTAAGGTATACATTTTAGATCTCAGACCTACGAATTCTTTTAAAATTCTACCATTATTTTCATCTTTGAAAAACCCTAATCGCTTTTTATTAATTAACGGCAAATCATATTTATTGTTAGGAGGATAGTCAGATGTATCAAAATATAAATTAAGGTCTGATTTTATATCTGCGTAATAATTTTCCGTGAAAATTTGATATACTAAGCTATCAGTATCTGTATAAAGAAGCTTAAGATTGTCTGGATATTTGGTTTTCATGTAGCTGTAGTGAAAGTCATACATCAAAGTTTTTGATATATCTAATACGCAAAATCCCAAATAAATCGGTTTATTATAAAATATTCTAGTTTTATTCAACTGAACGGCCACTAAATTCTCAGAGAATATGGATAAACTATGGAACTCGGGTTTCGCTATCAAAGATTGAACCCCCTGCGTTTTTCCTCGATTTTCCCAGTTATTTAATAATTTGACATTTACACGTTTTGCAACATTTTCCATGGTCTTACCGAACACTGAATTATTCATTAGTTTAAAGAAATCTTTTTCAAAATCGGATGATGCCTGTGATCGCATGTGGGTGTTCAAATCTATGTAACTTTTTAACCACATAGACTGCTGAAATTTAAGAATGCGATGGATTTTACTCAATTTCAAACCATTTTTTAAACACTGTTTTAGATTTCTATAGTGAATGACATAATTCGTTTTTTTATTTAAATTAGGAATTAATTTTTTTTCTTTGGAATTACCCAAACAAACGTTTTCAGGACAGAATGGCAAATCTGAATGAGAGTCATGCAACTCGTTAGGGTATTCGAGATCAACTTCTAAAATTAAGCCATGATCAGCGTCATCAGATATATTAAAGTCAGTATCTGTATTTACCCATTCAAATTTACCGGTAGGAAGACATTGAGACATAGCCCACCCGTAAAGGTTATTTGCATCAAAGTACATAAGAAATGACGATGGGATATTTTGATTATAATCTGACAAAAAAATATTATTAGCCTTCGCATATCTATTACTACATTGTGATATGCCACCTCGAATATTTTTCGCTATAAAAGCTATTTTATCGATATCAGTTAGGAGTTCTAGTTTTATTTTTGTAGTTCTTAACATTGCATCCCAACTTAATCCCGGAGCAGTATAATAATGAGCGGGGTCTAATCCATACGTCTTAAGACAAAGGTTTCTAAAATTTTCAAATATATCAGTTAGTAATAAAACATCAGTTTTTAAATATAAATCAGAATAATCACCCATATTTTTGCATTGAAAATGAGACCAAACATCTTTTGCGTGATCATAATCCTCCTCTGAGATGTGACTATCAGACAAGGAACTAAAGAAATCATCTTTAGAGGGAAGAGCTGTTAAGTTTAAAGAATCGTATGATGACATGTGTTCATAGGGATATACACCCTTTCGTAATAAGCGTTTAAAATCCTCCTCGCATGAAAAATTCAATTTTAATTCATGAAATTGTTCAGGCAACAAGTTTTTTGCCAATTTGTCAAGACTACTGGACATAAATTTAAGTGAATCAACAAATCTCAATTTAACTGTGCGATTATTTATTTGCAAGTTCTTAGAAAATGAAATGTATTTCTCTTTGTTCTCTGGAATCAGTTCAATGTCGCCTTCCATCAAACCAAGCCCATGCACTATAAAATGACTATCATAGTTACACAAATTATGGAAAAATACAGGTACAAAATTAGGTGCCCTGTATTTTTCAGAACAAAATTTATGTGCCACTCCTTCATAAAGACCAGTATGGTAATTATAGGAAATGACTGAATCCTCGTTTAAATTTTTATCACAAATATAACATGTACTACTCTGAGAAATATGCACATTATTTGCATTAGATAAAGGCAATGGAGTTTTTACAAAAGTATTTCTCCTACAAATGGCCTTTAAGTCTTGTTCCATATACTTCATAAATTCCTGGGTGCAATTTTTGCCTTTATATGTTCTGTACACTGACAATTTATCATTATAAGAACATTTAATATAGTATCCAAAACTATATACCTCATGTTTTTGTATATTTGTTGTTGAGGATGTAGTAGGATTAATTTTACCTGTTTGAATCGGGTTTAGAAAGGCCTCGAAATCAGCATAAATAACAAAAGGTACCCTTAATTTACGTTCATAATTATCGAAAGTAAGTATATTGGAGGAAACGTTTTCATTGAACCAGTTTTTCTTTTTATCCTGTTCTGAAGGTAAATGTGTACAAACATGGAAACAATCGTTTCTTTGATGATTCATTAAATTGTCACGAGTTGTAAAGTTCGACAAACAACCATCACAAATATGTGCGGCATGCTGTGTATTTGATAATTGTTTGGATACTAACCTAGATAAATTTTTGATATAGCAATAATGCCCCTTACTGTCTTTGGATATGTACAATAAGTTCAAGTGGGTAGCTTTTTTGCACTTTGTTAAGTGTAATGGGCCTACTACATCATGTATTTTACTTTTCGAATTGTATTCAAGACCAAAAACGTTTATACTTATATCATTCATTTTTTCAAATTTCTGAATATCTCCAACTTTAAGTGGGAAAGTTAAATTTCCAAAATTTAATTTATTTTTATGCGCTATATACGATTTCGTAGTGTTTGAACGATGACTTGTAGGTGGATACAAGCCTGACAATACAGCCCATCTAAAACATTCATGATCACTATTTTTTACATTAATAACTGCTTTTCTGTTCTGAATATCACGTGGTAATTCGATATAGGAAGAACCACGCAATGGATTAAATTTGTTTACATTGACATCTAGATAGTTAAATTTTACTAAACTCCATCCACTATCTTTTCTCTCAAAGTTAAATAATTTTGTTAATATATCTTTAACAACTGACTCGAAAATCTCATCTTTGTCGCTGCTAACATCAACTACATTGTTACATAATTGGAAATCAAATGTATTATTTACTTGTTTGCTCTCTTGAGTAAAATCCGCATTTAAAATAAAGTTTACTTTTAAAGCATGGTGATCAGTGAGGGAACGATCCAATAATGCAAAGATTTTATCTTTATTTCCTAGTAAAATAGATTCGGGAGTAAATGGTTGGTGAACATTTTCATTTAATAGTATTCTGTAAGTGGCCACCCTATTCTTAAAAGCATTTTCAATTAACTGAACATTAACCCATTCAATGTCAGCCCTTAAAACATTATTTTTGTGAAGATTACTATTTAAATGATTTTTAAAATATCTTTTAGAGACAAACTTATTACACACAGAACATTCAATTTCATGATTATTATTTGTACTCACAATGACATCGGGAACTGGTTCGGGTGATGTTGATGTGACAGGTTCAGCAGCTGCTGGACGGTTTTTCTTCAACAAGAATTCTTCAGTCTCCAAAACTGCAGCTGTCCTTTTTACTCCCCGTCCTATTTGAGAAGATCTATAACAATACAAAATAAACATAAATATCTTAATGTGAGATAAAATAAAAATAATTACTAAAATGGTTGGTTGTATATACTAACGTAAGTCTTTTCGACACTGCTGACAATAGGCCTGCATCATCAAAACTCCATCAATCACATCTGATGACTCAGTATTCCCCTTGGAATTTTTTATATGCCCATCACATGGTGTATAATACGGTATAATATCAGAATCTTCCAGTAACGTGTGAGGTAATTTGTTTGAAATGTACCACATTCGAATATTTCTATGAAAATATGATACAATAAATTCTTTACTTAATTCCTCAATCTTATCACGAGGTAAGGTGAGACCAATATGATAATAAGTAAACACCATTATGGAAAAGGATATCACAATACAAGCACGGCACCAAAACACTGAATGATATGAACTCGAGATACCCCGCTTATATAACCAGTCCTCTCCCACCCCACGTTTATCCTAACAATTAGTTCAGGTCACAACAAGTTACGGACCCATCCTTTGTTAAACAGGTACCGGTTAAGAGTTATAAACATGTATGAACAGGAATATTTTTACTTACGCCTCTCGATGAAGTTGGCTCACAAGACGGGCAGCCTCGCATAGATCTTCATTTTCTTCTATTTCTTCACAGAGTCTGATAAGTTCAAGATCGTAGACATCACAGCTCAAAGAGTCCATTATGAAATGAGAAATCATACAGTGCTTTCTTTCATTTAAATAGTTGACTACACGTATAAGATTTCTAAGAGTGGGGACTGTGACCTTTACAAGTGAGAAGTTTAAATTAAAACTTGTTGTAATGTTATACAATAAAAATAATCTGTTACATGGAAAATGTACTTAAGGAGAGGTAAAAAATGAGAAATACGTTAACACAATCATTAAGCTACTACTATCATTAATAATTATAACTATCACTGTTTCTTATTATCTATAAAATATTTCACACTACTGTCCTTAGAAGCTAATTGCTTTGTTATGTTATAAATAATATTTCGCGTATTTTGTAGCTCCAAATCGTCTTCCAACGCAAAATATTTCAATCTGAAGTCCGCATGCTTCCAGTGTTCCATGGGTGGGACGTTTTTAATTGTTTGCATATCATATATCTCGATTTTAATCAAATGTGATGCATACGCCCCGTCGTCTTGTCCGGATGATAAGTTTGCAACACCGTCTGGTGAACTTTTGCTCACATTCGAAGACCGTTTCACAATTTTGGGTTGCTTTTTAGGTCGTTCAAAGAAACTATCGATATTGTTTCCTGAACGTTTCTTTGCGATGGCTTGTTTAACTTTGAAACCAAGCGTACCCTCTTCATCGCTTGATTCGTCTTTATTATTATCCGGGTAGTAATAGTTCTTGAAAGTATTTTCAGTGAACTGAAACAATATAAAACAATAATTTACACACTGTCTACAATCTTGATAATTAAAACACAAAGAACACAAGTGAAAACAAAACAAAGTAAGTTACGGTAATAAAAGACATACTTACATCCATTGTTGGGTCTTTCTATAAACACTTAAACACTTCACTGTTGAATTAACACTATATTTCTATATACTGCAATAGATACAAGGAGCTCTGATACAGTGGACTGCCACGACGGTAATACTTACTCAAACTCATTTCTCTTCGGCTTTTATACTGTGTCACTATGACCAGGGTACAGTACCGTTAAAATCATGTCTCAACAAGTTCATCTAATACATACGCTCTCTTTACTAAAACCCAAATTCAAAAGCATAATAGGAAACAATAAATCCATTGTCGGTATAAAATATAATAGATGTCTACCAATAAAGCAATTATGCTGTTATAACAATGAATAGCAACGCACAAGAAATGTTGACGTATTAGACTAAATCATGTTGAAACCAGTTGACACGTCTCGTTCCTTTTTTTAATCACACAAAGTAACATGTCTCAACAAGTTCATCTAAACAGACGTTCTCTTTACTCAAACCCAAATTATAAAAGAATAGGTATAGGAAACAATAAATCCATTGTCAGCATAAAATATAATAGACGTCTATTAATAAAGCAATTATGCTGTTATAACAATGAATAGCAACGCACAAGAAATGTTGATGTATTAGACTAAATCATGTTGAAACCAGTTGACATGTCTCGTTCTTTTTTTTAAATCACACAAAGTAACATGTATCAACAAGTTCATCTAAACAGACGTTCTCTTTACTCAAACCCAAATTATAAAAGAATAGGTATAGGAAACAATAAATCCATTGTCAGTATAAAATATAATAGACGTCTATCAATAAAACAATTAAGCTATTATAACAATGAACACAAGTGCACAAGAAATGCCTCACACGCCTCGTTATTTTTTTAAATAATAGAAAGAAACAAGTAACTACGAGTTTACTTTATATCGGAAGACTAGGTGAAAGCAGGTTAGTTTGAAATGAGTTAGGTTGATTTTAGTTAGGTTTGGTCAAGTTAGGTTTAGGTTAGGTTTTCGAAGAATAAGTTAGGTTTGGTAAAAGGTTAAGGTTAGTTTAGGCTGCCAAAGGATTACTAGTGTAAATTCTACGTCAGAAGAAGGTTAGAACTGTATTCCTTATAAATCGAAATAGCTCCAAGAGGTAATAAGATAATGCGGGTTATTAGAGTTGATAGTTAGAGTACCTATGCATCACAAATAAGTACCTATCGCTAATACCTAATACCTGTCTGTCGCTAATACCTATCACAAACACCTACAGTATACACACATAAAGAAGGCATGAATGGAGACGTCGGTGGGTTAAGGAAAGGGTCCAGGCAGGTAGTATGCTCGGTAACACAATAGCGCGCCCGAGTCGAGATCGAACAATAGAAAAGGGTCGATAAGCCTATTGTTACCGTGGTGAACAAGGTGTATTGTTTAATTAGCGTATTTCGTAAGTCCCTGAAGGAGGCGCCGGGCACTGCTGAGACCTAGCGCAATCAATTCAAATGGGGGGCTATTTGTTTTTTTTTTTTTTTTTTTTTTTTTTTTTTTTTTTTTTTTTTTTTTTTTTTTTTTTTTTTTTTTTTTTTTTTTTTTTTTTTTTTTTTTTTTTTTTTTTTTTTTTTTTTTTTTTTTTTTTTTTTTTTTTTTTTGACCACTGAGAGGCGGGGCCAGAATCGGGGAATACTTTCTACTCAACTGTAATTCATTTTCGGAGTCGAGCCGAATGTCACTTTTACGTTAGATAGAGTAAGATAATTATCTATTAGATGTGAATTGGATCTCTAAGTCATATCCTGTGAAAATCGTTCAAAAGTATCTCCAGAATCGCGCAAAATTTTATTGACCCACAAAAAAACATAATAATAGCATAATAATCGCGCAAATGTCAAAGACAGGTTAGATCTTAAACATATCGTTATTTTCAAAATCCGAGTCGGGCCGATATAGTTTTTTACGAGTTTTATGTCTATAAATAACTGTTGTCTACGTTTCTCTATTAATCTTCTGGTGCTTTATTTCATAGGTACATGGTGTAAAGTAGTTTATTTTAAATACAGTCAAATATACCCTATTGTGATCATCAACAAGAATAAATTAACATAACAATAAAACACAAGCCAGATGAACAGCACAATATACTTAGAGTGTAATTTTAAACACGTATAATGTTATACATGAACGTTTCACTCGTATAATTACTTAAAGAACAACTTACGCAAAACAACAAAACTGTGCCTATTCTGCTTTACTAATTTGATATGGTTCTCACCTTATTTCGATACGATTTGATCAGTGTGAGCCGCTGTAGTGAAGGTGTCGTTCGAAAGGGCAACTGGCTCCGTAGATAATATGCCAATCGCTAACGCTAAGTAGCGTACAAAACGCAACTCTGCCGTATTCGAACATCAAGATATTCACAAGAGACGACACGTACTAGATCCATCCTAGATACGTTATAGTTTACTCGTAGATATCAACTAGTTCTCTTTTGCAGCGCAATTCGGGCAACCAATGTCACTTTTACGTTACATAGAGTAAGATATCTATTAGATGTCAATTGGATCTCTATGTCATATCCTGTGGAAATCGTTCAAGAGTATCCCCAGATTCGCGCAAATGTCAAATTTGACAGGTTAAATCTTAAACATATCGTTATAGTATCTTTGTGATGTCTAAAAGATATCTAATAGATGTTTATTTTCAAAATCCGAATCGGGCCCACTGTCACTCGGCGCGATTCGGGAAATGAATTAGAGATGCATTAGATATGAAATAGTGAAGATATGTGACGTTCCACGGAAAAAGGTACCTTATGGCGGCCGGCGCTTACGTTGCATAGCGCCGCAATAATATTGGACCGGCGTTAATAATAGCGTAAGCGCCATCCACCATAAAGTATTATCTTTACCCGTGGGACGTCACATATTTTTACTATATCGTATCTAGTTAATCTCTAATTCATTTCCCGAATCGCGCCAGTAGTATGTAATATGTATAAGTTACTCTATGGTTTACGATGGGTGCCAGTGCTGCACTCTGGCGGCAGAATATTGCAGTAATACCCCCTATTATTGGTGCGCGTGAGATGATGATAGACCACTCAAGTTTATATCAAAATAAAAACCATATCAAATTGATAAATCATAATCAGCCTCCTGTATAAATTATCTAGAGTTTCGGCATACTAAATACTGTTAGAACAGAATATAATTATCTTACTAAAACATGGCCTACTAATTTATATGTCTAAGATAATGAACACAAAAAGTTTAATTAACTTTAAAAACCTGGAATATAGGATAGGGCTGAGCGAACTTTATTGAGCTTAGTGTGGAACTAAGTATGGGGCATTATCTATGAAAAGGGACCTTATTGTCGATGACGCTTACGCCGCACGTTAATAATGGCGTAAGCGCCCTTGTCAAGGTCCCTTTTCACAGATAACATCACATAATATGCATATACAAGTTGTATGGAAGTTTACATGTTGTACTGTACCTGAAAAGAAAAAAAACAACGGGTTGCACTCCGGGAGTGCCGACAGAAGTGAAAACTCAATGACTAGTCTAAAATGTCTGCAGCACTATGTATAATTTTATTGACCCATCCTCCTTTCTATTGAAAAACTTTAGTTCCGAAATTGCTGGCCAGTGAGCTTAAATTTGTAGCGTTGTTTAAAATTCGAATAGAAATTGTAAAGTTACCTTG